>NC_083804.1:22579934-23179934 GCF_015708825.2 Lethenteron reissneri
GCACAGGGGGGGTAGGGGGGTGGTTTGCCTCGGGCATGCATTATTCATCGTCGTGGACACAGTAACTATGTAAGTGTACATACCGGCAAAGGCGCATCACTGCAATCGGTTTCTCGTGCCACTGCTTTGCAGAAAGGGCCCTCCCCTCCCTCGTCAACTTAGGAAGCGTTGTGTGTACTCTATGTGCGAAGGCCTTCTATATTTTGACCACCCACGTTGGTCAGATGTATTTTGGAAGGAGTGTGAGCACCCACACTTTACCCCACCACACGTGACCTACCGATTGATTGTGGGTGTGTGCATTTACACTGCTGGGTGGGATAGAGGCATTGGCGGTGGGGGAATGGGGGAGGTGGAATATTTTTTTTGCAATTGTTTCAACTGCCACTCCGGGAGATAGGACCGGCAAAAATCTCTAGATTACAAGTCATGTGTGCTAACCATCACACCACTGTGGTAGCATCATCTCTTTATATAGTTTAGATACATCACAGTTTAATGGAAGATAACAACTCTTTTTTTCGCAACCTTAGACGAAAAATCGAAATCTCAATTTTCTCCTCTGTTGAAAGTTGAAACAAGCTAACATGAAAATCGAGTTTTTTTGCATCTGAAACCTGATAGCGCTCTACGCTTCATAATTCGCTCACATAATCGCATTACCTTTAAGGGCTTATTAGATATGTTTTTAAGTGGCTGAAACAGTAATTTATGCAAATCACTCATAAATAATTGCGAACGGAATTATATTTTTTTTATATAGCTCAAGATAAAGTTTCTCCTAGCCCAATGTTAATTTTAGAAAGGACATCTTTAACGGTGTAATATTTACAATGCACCGAATGATGTTATGGGTGACTGCGCAATGCATGGCTCGTGTGGGTCCTTTTAAAATATCCGTGACTCCAATTTTTTTTTCATGTCAGCGTTTATTTATAATATATGTTTACACCATTCATCAGCATCGTCAAACCTCGCTTTAATTAACTTCAAATATTGCCCATTATCAATCACTATACGAGTAAATAACTGACAATTTGCCTATGTTTATAACCACGCAGGCAAGGGTCCATTGAGACCAATAAACTATTTTTGAAATCAAAACGTCTATGATTTAGGACCAATTTATCCCATTAATAGTACAGTATGTCTATAAACACTCGTTGATAGGCTGAAAACATCTTAAAATAAGAAAAAAAAATCAATGCAGGAACCTTTTTGAATGGGAGTTATACGACCCAGTGTAACTTTTCCGGATAAATATTTAAAATAAAGTAAGAAAAAAAAACAAGGTCTAAATATATCTCTGGAACCACAGCAGTGACATCGAACTGTTAGGAGGAAAATGCGCTTCTGCAGGACACGTTGTAAAGAAGGGATGGTCAGGGGGATGATGATGATGATGGCTTATGGTCAACAATACCGTAATTCCGAGGAATGAATGTAACGGAGATGGAGCGATTCACTCCACTAGCGTATACGGAGAGCTGCTTCGGAGGATTGTGAGCATTGCAGGATTGTGAGAGATGGCGACGGCGTGCCGAAGCCATTGGTCCAGCAGTGGATTGACCATGGCTGATTGTGATACATTTTTTTATGAAATGAACAATCGAATCCACAACATAAGCGTCACTCTGGCGAACTACCGACGACAGGAGCACGCCACGGCCATTCGCATGTCTCTGTTGACTGTATCATCCATGGGCGAAAGGCGGGTTGCCCTGGAAAGAACCAACGGGCAACGAGTGGCTAGCACGCAGCACCGCCTTCAGGCGTCTCGACACTGAATGCAGAGCAGCGAGCGAGGCTGAATCGCTCCCCCACAATCGAGTGCGATGACCTGCAGCGGCATCGACAATGCGCTAAACCCGCCGTGCAAAAACCCAGCGAACCCGCGAACACACAAGTAATGTAAGACGGTGGCGTCGTCGTCATCACCACCAGCCATGCTCGATCCACTGCTGGACCAACGCCTCCCCCAGTCCGAACGCCACCTCGCACGATCCTGCGGTGTATTGTTTTAATCCGATGTCATCGTTCCATCTCCACCGCTGGACGTCCCCCCCCCCCAGTCTGTCGGACGCGTTACAGTTCACAATGCGATGAAAGTCTAAGCACTGTTTTATTTTCTTCTTCTTCTCACGAGGGTGCCATCGACATTGCGATGGGATTTATTTTTGGTCCGTGAACACCACGAACGATGTGCTTTGACTCCGTGCGCGAGGAAACCGGAGACGCCGAATAAAAACCCAGCCGCGCGTACGAGGGGTGGTGTGCTATTCAGCATTGCCAACTCCTGACCAACAACATCTCGCAGCCTCCACGCCTACAACACCTGGGCAAGCACCTGCTGGTGGTCACCCTTCTAAGTGCCAACCACGCTCAGGGGATCTTGGCTCCCCGCGTGACGCTTGACGGATGAACAAACGCAATGACTCGCGCGCGTTGGTCTGCGCTGTGCGCGTGCTGACGCAGCGAAGCGGTTGGCGCAAACGAACCCGGTCGCACGAGTTCGATGCCGGCTCACGGTCAACAGCAGAGATGATTTTCTGATCATCCCTCGAGGTCGACTCAGCCTTCAAATGAGCACCTGGTGCGATGCGTACAACATCGCCACTCAGGAGACAAAGGCGTCCGGGCGTGGTGCTGGCCACACTCCCCCCCCCCTCGCGTTTCTTAGCGGCCTCCATAGGCGCTCGCTAACAGCACTTGCCCCCAGCAGTCTGTTAAAGGCGACAACGGGATATCTTTTGTCGTTGTGCTTGCGTAGCACGCACACGCAGGTGCGTGCGATATACCGACAACGCGTTCTCGGCACGTGTGCGGGACGCCCGCAGTAGTATGCACATCGCACACAAAAATCTGTGCGCGATGTTTGTTTGTTGTTGTTGTCTTCTCATTGCTTGATCTCCATCTCTTGCGTACGTGCGCACACGTGTGAGTGTTTACATGCGTGCGCGTGTGTGCGGGAAGCCGTGGCGTAGTGGGCTTGCACGAGTACTGTACTGTCTTGTAAAGTAATACCTCATTGGTGCGGTGTGTAAACAAACAGAAAAACATCGCCACTGGGGAGACAAATACGGCCGGGCATGGCGCAGGTCAACAACAACAATAACCCCCTTCGTACGCAGTTCGGGCCTACATCGGTTCTCACCACTTGTCCTAACGGCCTGCGTAGGTTATATGGGGAGCTTTGCTTACTCGCGAGCATGCTTCAGTATAGAAGGTGTGTGTGTTTGGTTGCTTGTCTGCGCATGTGTTTGCGTGCGCTTGCTTACGTGTGTGTGTGTGTGTTCGCGTACGTGCATGTGTACGTGTGCGCACTTGGGTATGGATGGGCTTGCAAACGCGCTCGCGTACACGTGTGTGTATGTGCCTGCGTAAACGTATTTGTATGCGTGTGCTTGCGTCCGCGTGTTTGTTCGCATACACGTGTATCTGCGTAAACGTGTGTATCTGCTTACACGTGTCTACGTACACGTGTCTGTGTCTGCGTACACGTGTCTGTGTGTATGTGTGTGCGAGCTGCGTCCGAGCAATGCGCTCCATCTCCTTACCGTGCGGGAACGCCACGGCGCAGAGGCTGCTGCACAGGAGTAGGAGCCGCATCCTGCCGATCATCCCGAGCCACTCTTGCGCATAACTCTCCTCAGCCCCGGCGTGTGCGTGCTGCGTCTCCTTACCCCTCCTGTGCTTGAGTGAGTGAGTCTGCGTGAGTGAGTGCCGCGCTCTGTCCCACTCACACGCCACTGGCCCGACGTGCCTCTGCGTACCGCGCCTTTCCCTTATATACGCCAAGTCTCAACAGCGAACGGAGCTTGAATCGTTGCGCGGATGCTCCTCGCTCGTCGCTATTCCAGCGCCATCTCTCGCTTAATTCGCTCGCCTCGTTCGCCGCTATCCGATCTACACCAACGCCGACTGCGCACCCCTCCAAGCCCGTTCGTTCGCTTTCTCTCACCAACTCACCCGCCCGCCCGCTCGCTCGCTCGCTCGTTCGCCTGTCTAGCTCCCACCACCGCACCCCCCCCCCCCAAAAAAAATCTCACGCGCGGGACGATGAATAATTTGGAACGTCGGGGTACGGCTGTGAAACGGTCGCTACCGAGAGCACTGCACTGATCACGCACCGCTGATCCCCCCCTATCCGACGAGCCCTGTGCTGTTTCTCGCACCAGGCGACGTGCCTGGGTGCTGGTGCTGCTGCTGTTGCGGCGCCGAGCGGACGGACGGTGTAGGGAGGGAGGGAGTGGATGAGTCGTTTTGTTGGTGTCGATTCTCAATTCCAGCGGCACGAGGAGCGAACCAAACGGCGGAGCGGCGTGGGGAAGTGCTCGGTGTTGGCAGTCCGAGGATTACACGCGTCATCGGAGTTTCATGGTTTGTTGTGAGGTTTTTTTTTAAGATCTTTATTTTTTTTTTACTCCAACAGATGCCAGTATTTTTTTTTTATAAAATACACATATAAATACGCAAATAAAGCCACACCCACCCAAAGTATGATGATACACTTAATCACGTACACATAGGGCGCACTTAATCAATACTGACAACGTGCTTTTGTTTGGGTAAACAAATAATGAATAATTATGCGCTTGACATTTTTGCAAATGCCCTCGCTAATCACACCGCGAGCACCTGCCGTGGTGCCATTCCCGTTTAACCCAAGAAGTCGTTTCCCACGCGCGCGTCTGCGCATGGATACCGTTTGTATAGTTTGCTGCGTCTCTGAGCTAAAATGCGCACTGTGTGTATATATACACGATAGTCAGGGTTTTATTTCGAAATCCGTAATTTCATGAACGTTTCTAAGGGCTGGCTTGTAGTAGGGATTGTCGGCGTAAGGCACTACCACTCGAGTATGCGTATCCATGGGGAAAAAAACACTATACTGCATTATTGCACCCAATATTCACGTAGTCATCTGACCAGATGCGGCAGGGTGGTGCTGTGGTAACACTCGTAGGCTCGCAGCAAGAAGCGCCTGGGTTTCATTCTCCACTCGGGCGCGTTTCTGTGTGGAGTTTGCAGATCCTCCCCCCTCTGTCCTGCGTGGGTTCCCTCTGGGTTCCCCGGTTTCAACCCAAAACAAAACAACAACATGCAATGTAAACTGAAATTGGACTAGCATCTTAATGCTGAAAACGTTCCTGCAAATTAGTCGATTTGGATCACTCGCAACAACATCGCTCCTCTACTGCGAAAAAAAAAACTTGCCGGGACCCTCCGGAAAAAAAGAGTCGCGAGACTTAGCGAGCCTTTTGCTGGACAAACGGGCGCAGCAGCAACAACAGCAACAATTACCACCAACATTCGTATTCAAAAGTCACATAAGTGGAACAAAAATAAGTGCGAAGAACAGCTTCCAGACCGTTGCGTTGGTGAGGCTGATGGTACCCAGCGCATCGGGGGCTGCCTGGGATGATAAACAGTTGGACTCGGCCGTTCCGACACACGGCTCTGGGACTCCCTCGTTGCTCCTTTGCTCTCAGCCGTCTTTGTGCCCATTGGGGAGTGCAACATTTTGACGCTCCAGTGATAATTAACGCATTAATATCCAATTAGAGGAGCTGCCAGAGCGATGGGGGGGGGGGGCGAGTGACGGTGGTGCGGGGCGCGGTGTAAGCCTCGCTTGTCACTCGTATCTAAATGGCCGTATGATACATCTCACGCGCGCTTAATCATATGTGCCTCCTCCTCCAAGGCGGCCCTATGGCTCGATAATAATCCGTTTAACTCGTGACACCGCCGTCGACGCCGCTGCGACACAGAGAGAAGGGGGGGGGCGACGACTCAGAAGCGCCAGGATGAACCACAGACGGCGGTGGTTCAGCGCGAACAATTCCCGCAAGCTCTGCGGTCCTCTATATATGAAGGTGTTTTCGGCCAGTTGTATCGACTGTGACGTCGCCTGACTGCGTAGGCTGTCCGTGGCGTGTGCGGGGAGTTGTAATCCGACGTGTGAATTATTAAGCGCACATGGTGAGCTCCCGCCAATGGATGAGCGTTCAATCGACGCTATCGGATTTAGATATATATATACATACATTAAACCAGGCGAGGAACATTCGCTTCAAATGAACATCGACGGACCCTAGGTGAATGCCTTGACGGTGTAAGATTTGTCGTAATCTTTCACAACAACCGCCACCCCACCCTGACACCTCCGGGCAATTCTATCGATCGCCGGGATTCAGGCAGGGTTCAAGAATTGATTATTTTGGTTGTGAACTTTGCGTTTGCTGCAGCGACCCCTATCGGCCGCGGGGAGTCACGTGAAACCCATGACTACCGTGCACGTAAAATGTGCTATACCAGGGGTCGGCAACCAAAATAACAAGAAGAGCCATTTCTTTCCAATTCGGTACAAAATTCAGTATTTCAAGAGCCGCAATGCATCTGAGTACATACTGTACATATCGTCAAGAAGCAGCCCGTAAAGAGCCGCATGCGGCTCCGGAGCCGTAGGTTGCCGACCCCTGTGCTAGACATTGAACGATAACCGCCGGTCGCTGCGAAGTGGCGGTGACGTCGCCACGGCGTTTGTGCCAGGCTAGGTGCACTTCGAGGCCACGTGACGTGTGGAAGGCTCGCTGACAGGCGGTCACGGGACAGACCCAGCAGGTGAAAGTAGTTGACCGGGATGACTGGCGAATGCGTCACCAATTTCGAAAAGCATGAGGTTCTTAAACGTTAAGGTTGATGCATGCAACTGTTGAGCTTACGATTCGACGACAATCGATGCATCGTTAAAGCCATCGTGCTTGGCATGGTACTTAAAGCGGCTGTCCATAGGATCGTTCCCTTCGGATATGTGAGTAGATCTGTGAAGGGGGACACATGGAGTCTCTTGAATTTCACGGGATTTGATTTTCTTCTTCAACTTGACACTAAACGAGTGACGCATGCTGACTTTAAGGGCTTTCCAACTCTGCCACCTCGAATGGGCCTATAAACGTGGCCGGCTCCCGAAGACCTTAATGGATTCGTAAACTTTTACGACGAAAATGTTTTGGGAAGAGCCTTAATGAACTTTCCTTGACACGACCCTAAATAAGGTTTACGAGGTAATCGTGCAAGACGCGGGACTTGAGTCGTTTTCTTTTCTTCCCCCGAACTGGCACATTAGTTAATGGCGCCCTAACGCTGTCTAATGCATAATAATAACAAAAAAAACGCACCGGCCAACCAATTTCTGAGCTGAAATTGCAAGCGTGTAGAGCCACAATGGGAGCTATTACATTAGTGATAATCGTCAGCTCACATGCAAGTCTTGAATTCATCAACGTCCAAAGAACTGACATCGGAGCTACGCGTAACATATAATAATAATATGACCTAACGGTGGCAATAATGGATCTGGGTTTTTGTGCGCATTCTTTATATACCTCCCCCACTTAGCCAAAATGGTGCATTATTAGGTGCACATGCCTGCGATAGGGGGACATGTAATGCGCCTTAATTTGTGCGGTGCCTCTGCAATGTCTGTGCATAGCCTTGTTTTTTTGGACGCATTTTTACTCCGATTTCGCCATTTGCGTCGTGTCGCGAGACGAAGGGGCCCGATCGATGCGGCCGTATTGGGTCCTCGTCGATCCGCCACTCTTTAGCGGACCGGTGACGACTGTTCATGCCGAGAAAACGCCTCAACTCTGCCATTTGCAATTCACATCGGGGCCATTTCACTCCCCCACCCACAGCCACCCCCCTCACCATGGCCATCGTTGTTGTTGAGTAGCTCGAGGCGCCGCGTCTGCAAGCGAGAGGTGCAGTGACAGTCGATCGATCGAACAAAGACGGCCACCGCATCGCGCGGCGCTTTCAGATGCGTTTCTGCGGCCGTCTGGAACGCTCTTCCTTCCGATTCCAGGAAGCCACTGGGAGCGATGCACTTGGGATTCTAGTGTGAAATCTCATTTCTTTAGAACTGCCTTTTGTGTTTAGTTTGTTGTAGCCTCCCAATTAGCGTGGTTGCCCACGTACGATGCGAAAGAAGTTCAACATACATACGTGCACGGATTCAAGCTGTCTTTAGCTTGGCACTACAACTCCTTCCGTGGGAGACGGACCGAGCCCGATCTGGTCGCCTCATTCCGTCGGTGGGGTTAGCTTGCCGAGCCAGACATACAAAAAACAAAAACCTCGTCTCACGGCCGAGAGCCACATGCAGACTCGTCAGGTCATGCGTGGGTGGTCACTTTGGGGTAAGCTCTCCGTGGACCATCCCCCCCCCCCCCCACACACACTCAGCGCGAGAATGTGTAGTTTACTCACTTTTATTAACTTTACTTACGAGCAAAAGAGAATTGACTGAGACGTGTGGCTCATTTGCAAGACTGAGAAGGGGAAATATGCATGCTGCAGAATATCATCCTAAGTGAGACTCTCATTAAAAGTTTTAATGTTAAAAAGTGAGACTTTCTTGCTTGGGAGGCGGAGGGGGGCGAGAAAGAAATGACAAAACAATCTCAGGTGATTAAATAAAAAGGTACACTTAATCGATACCGCACGTACAGAACATAGCACACAGTCGCCGCACGCCGTGAGGTAATCTAAAAGCAAAGCAAAAAATGTGGACATATCTTCGTTTGCCGATAAATCAGGTTGCCGCCACACTGCAACCACAACAATAAATGCGCTTGCCTTTCCTGAGACGGGTAGGCCTCTGAACGGGGCCACGTGGCTGAGCGACGTGGTTCTCTTTGTGGCTCTGCTCGAGAGTAAATTCCAAGCGGAACTTTTGACGCTCGACATTTTTTAAATTAACGTCACTTATTTTTTTCCGGTCCAAATTACACGAGACCATAATGGGGTTTAACAAATTTGATCGTTAATTAGATTTTCAAGTGAGATTTTTTATTTCCCTTTCCTCGTGCCCCCATTGCATTTTAATAACGGTGACTTTACCCACTTTTGTCGAGTTGTTTCTTTTAAGAACGAACTAAGAAACACAAATTATTGTTCCAATATTTGTGATATATTTACAATATTGGCGGGGGGTTTCTGTGTGTGTGCTGGTGACCCCTGGTGTATGTTGAGGGCACTTGGTGGGAACATTTGAGAAAGTGTCTATTTGGCAAGCATGATTGCTGGTGAGACACAAAAATGTAAAACCAAATAAAAACATTCTGATTAAGCAAATGCTTGTGGGCAACATGAGTTTGGAGGGCTAATGGGGCGACAGAATAAACAAAAATGGTTCACTTTTATGCAGGCGTGTGGAAGAAAAGGTAATTTATCTCATTTATAATTTAAGCAAGATGATTTGCTTTTAACATGCAAAGCTCATTTTAAATGCCCAGGTTTATTGTACAAAGAAATGAGTATGTCTGTTATGATTCACATAAGAGTGAATCATAACAGATATACCCCTACACAACGAGTTAGTCGAAAGGTTATTTAGATTGTTAAAAAAAGGTTTTGCCGAATTTTGTTCTTTACCTGAAAGTATGGGGGAGGGGTTGGGGATGAGCGGAAGGTACAGTGTACGAGTGAGACGGCGTTGGGTAGAAGAACGCATCAAGGAGTAACATCAACAAGCAGCTTGGGTGCCACACAGGAGTTGAACGTTATGAGTGAAGTGACAGTGTCATTGGACACGACGTGGATGGTGTGTGTGCGAGGTTGTAGTGGGTGTACACCCAGGACCCCATTCACACCCTTAGTGGCATGGTCTCAGCTAGCTGATGAAAGTTGCAAGCCATAATTTAATCATCGCTTGCGGCTGGGGTTGGCATCGTCCCCCACTCCTCCTGATGTCGAGGGGAAATGGGCGAGGTTTAGGACTGTGGCTCATGCAGCTGCAATGGCTGCTTTGGGTACACGGTCCGGACCTCCCCAGAGAACAGATAAGGTGTTCAAGCTGGCTGAGAAAAAGCGACAGGCCCACTCTCATCGGCTACAGCATCCTATGTCGGAAAATGAGGAGGCTTACCGCAGCCTTCGCTCGGAGGTTCGGAGAGCCGTGAGGCGCTGCAAGGATGGGTGTTGGTCGCGGGTTACTGAGGAGATGGAGTCTGCCTCAATGGCCCGCGATCACAAATCGCTCTTTAATTCCATAAAAAAGTAACCTGCAGCGCCACGCCTATTACCATCATTAGGGGAATGATGGTGATCCAATTTCCGACCCCCAGGAACAGGTTTGCAGATTTGCTGAGCATTTCTGTGAGGTCCTGGGGGAGGGGAAATCCCTCAGCCAGGAAAGCAACGTGGGACAAAGTGGGGATGACCCTGCCGAGGCTGCGGTGCCTCAAATATTGGAAGAAGTCACCCCTTGTGAGTGGCTGGCTGAGGTGCCATCTGTTGAGGAAATACTGAAGGCGATTCAGAGTCTGAGACCAGGAAAGGCACTCGGCAGAGATGATCTACCAGGCGAAATGCTGAGGGAGGGTGGCGTTTGTGCACAGACTGCCCTACATTACATCATAACAACAGTCTGGACCACTGGACGGGTTCCACAGGATTGTAAGGATGCCCTGGTGGTCCCCCTCTTTAAGAAGGGGGACCGCACAGACTGTAACAACTACAGGGGCATCTCACTCCTCAGTGTGCAGAGAAAGGTCCTGGCAAGGATTATTCAACATCGCCTTGCTAGGCACGCTGAGGAGAGGCTTGCGGAGCCCCAATGCAGTTTCAGGAAAGGGCGGTCCTGCACAGATGCCATATTTTCTGTCCGTCTGCTACAGCAGAGTTGTAGGCAATTCCAACAAGACCTACATCTCTGCTTTATTAACCTGGTCAAGGCTAATGATACCATCAGTAGGCCTGGGTTCTGGGTTGTTCTTCGTGCGTTCGGAGTCCCTTACCCTCTGCTCACGATCATTAAGGACCTTTATGATGGTGAGCAGACCCGGGTAAAACTACTTGTCAGGGAGTCAGAGCCATTCCCTGTACATCTTGGGGTGCGACAGGGATGTCTTCTCGTGGCTAAAGCACAGAAAGTTGGCGCAGTAGGGGGCACAGGTGGTGCATCAGCCAGTCATCTCGGTCATCTCGGTCAGTCGACCCGTGGCACCTGCTGGGTCTGCCCCGTGACCTCCTGCCAGCGGGCGTTCGACACTTCACGTGGCCTCAAGGTGGACATAGCCTGACACAAGCATCGTGGTGACGTCACCGCCACTTAGTGGCGAAGGGCAGTTGTTGTTGGTGTGTGTTGTTGGGTTTGGGTGATTCACCGCGTAGGCGGTAATTTTCGATGCCGTGCGTGTTAATTAATTATGTCTGGTGGGGCTATTAGGAAGGGGGGGGGGGTAGTGGTGGGTGGGTGTGTGCTCGCGCAACATACACACGGGCGAATGCAAATGTAGTAACGAATCGAGCGTGGCGGGAGGGGCGACTGGGGAGAAGCGATGGAGCGGGGGAAGGGGCCGTTTTGTGTTTCACAGGATGGGTGGAACACAACCTGTGGCATTCAAAGCGCACGAGGATGATCCACTTCAGTGGACTTGTCGGCGAGTGTGAAACGCTCCAAATTAATGTCATCCTTCACATGTTCGCTAGAAATAAACACACGCGTCAGTAAGTACCGTGCAGGCCTGTCGAGCTTGCGGGACACATTGATGAGTGTAAAGCTCTGTCGGTTTCGCCTGTGATCCTTGAATGTTGATTTCCATTGGTTGTTAGAATGGCTGTAACAACAACACATCTCAGATGGTTCATTTTTTCTTTATCTCAACAGCGGATGGACATCATGTTCTGCAGATTCCAAGTACATAACAAACTTGTTACGAGTTTAACTTTTTAAGCACGGCCCAAGTTTTTTTTTTGTGCATTACCGTGCCCACTGTTGTTCTTACTCATCCCAGATTTGTTTCTCTAATACACGACATGTGTATGTGGTTCAGCTGGTATAGCAGGGGGCTCAAAGTTCGTGGCATTGTATAGTGTAAAAGCAGATCAGAGTCAACTAAGGCCATCGTCCCTTAGAGCCGGGGGGTGGGTGGGGGGCGTGTGACTGTTTTCGACATCGAAATGTGGCCGTGTGGCTCGGGGTTTTGAGAGCGGCAACTGGTCAGGCCTTGCGTTCGAAACTGTACAGCCGCCCGCGATGAAACCAGTCTACTCAAGTCGAGCGAATCGACGGTCTCAGCCAGCGCACCAATCACTACACGCATGAGCCATCGCGATAGCGTTGGGTTTTTCACTTAATTTGCAAAGTAAAAAATGTACAGCCCTAAGAACATTGCTTTGACCACAGTGTAATGAACTATAGTGCATGGATCAGAGCAACTCTCTCTTGCCTTGAAGATTTCGTGACTGCAGGAATTCATATTATTTGTGTCTTTCGGCAAAGTCACGTAAATAGGTTAGAAAATAATTAAAAGAAACAAAAAACTACGACGTTTCTTTAAAACAGCTTGCCTTTAGTGACTTACCCCCACTTTTTTCCACATGATGGCAGTGGCTTGTATTGCGATCGAAACGTCGTAGTTTTTTAAATTATCTTTTTATTATTTTTGAAACTATCTACGTGACTTTACCGAAAGACCCAAAGAACATGAATAGAGCAACTCTCCTTTCTGTGGATGAAAGAGATCACTTGAAGGGTTCTCAGACGTTGTTCTGTAATACCACCTTCTGCGGGCAGTTCCGCGGTACATCAGAGGGGGTGCACTGCTTCATGAGAGATCTGAATTGACGCTCTTTCTCACGACGTGACTCCGTGAGCACAATTGAATACCACTGGGGGGGGGGGGGGGGTGTCAACATTGACAACACAATACACCCTCACTGCTCTCGCAGACAGCTTGCGTTCTCCATCCTGCGCCAGCTCCCTCACTGGGATTTTTGCACACAACGTTGGTGTACGGTGCTTTTTCTGCAATATTTTGTTGTCTTTTCTTGGATTTTCAGTTTGCACTTAGTCACATAGTCACTTTAAGATGTTTTCTTGTTCATGTTTTTGTTTGTTGCGGTTGCACCCGATTCAAGAGCCGAATGGCTTACAGGGCTATACCTAATCAATGAAAACTGAAACTGCCTCGTGGAGCTGCGAGCTTCAAGCGGTGAACGAGACGTTTTGCTCTTCAGCAGCAGTCCAAGCGCAGCAAAACAGTCGCACCGACTCAATATTTGCGACCTATTTTAAATCCTTTGCATTTATACATTAATACGGATCGACACTAGATAGTACTATATATATCTGGATTGACAGCATTTATTGAATAATAATGTACAGACTGCAAATATATATTTTTAAAGATGCAATTTGGTGGGCAGTGGTTAGGTATAGTTTAGTAATGGTGAGATATTAACAAACTGCACTTTGAAACACGTGATCTGAATTGGATTTCTGGCCACAGCTATTAACAGTGCCGAGTCATATCTGACAAAAGACAAAGATCCACCGTATAGCCTGAACAGACTGTTGGGGCAAGTGCTGTTAGCGAGCACCTATGAAGGCCGGCACGGCACACGAGGGGGTGGGTTGGCCAGCATCATGCCCGGCCGCCTTTGTCTCCCCAGTGGCGATTTTTACACACCGCACCAGTTACTCATTTGAGGCTGAGTCGACCTAGGGGAGGCCCAGGACCGGTTCAGAAAATCTTCACTGGGGTCGCCGGGCTTGCAGCGCAGCACGCTAACCGCTACACTACCGCTCCTCACGTGATATCTGAACGGTCACTGGGACCCACCTCTACTGCCCCCTTCACCAGCCAAAATCCAGCTATTGTTTAAGAAAAAACAACAGCCATTTGTCAATCCACTGCTGGATGGGGGTCTCCCCCATGCCGTTTCATTCACAGGGGTTTTTTGACCTTTACTGTGTTGATTGGTGCGGATTCATGAAAGGGATATGGACAGGAACGGTTCTAATAGGGGGTTTCCCCTTTTTTCTGGCAACAAAACTGAAACCTTTTGCAAGGAATCATGTTTACATTAACCACAATACTTGCAGTCAAATGCAAACAAAAAACAATACTCTGATAATTATGCATTGTCCTTGAAACTGATTGATCCACACCAGAGACAGCTTTCTTTAGAGCCTAGTCTCATATGGTGTTCGACCAGATGACGCCAAAAGGCGCACAGTTCAAAGACAACGCACTATCAGAGTAATGAGAACTCGGGGTGAGCAGCTACATCATGGGACCTCCTTTGGCAGTACCAATTAGTATATTTTGGTACTGGCAAAGGAGGTCCCATGAGGAACGGTTCTGTTACCACTCGTCATTAATGATACCCGTGGATGGGAATTGAACTCAGGTTGCTCGGTTCAGCGCGCCTCTTGAACTAATAACTGCGCTATGAACTCCGGTCGTTGGGTTCGCAGTACGGGGCACCAACCACTGAACCACCCTTCCCCCCCCCCCCCAATTATTATTAAAAGCCCATTTTAGCAAAACGCATGTCAGTGGAATTACTTCCCACGCAAGCTTGACCGCGTGACCTACACGCACACACGAATTTGGCCTTAATCACGCGAGTGGCTTCACAGCGGATGAGAGACAATAACAACGACAACAACGACAACAACGAGAAAAGGCGCGCGGTGCGCTTGTTCTGGCGGCGACTGCACCACTGGGGGCTGACGCAGCGTCCTAGAGTCCCTGACACGTAATACTATACTACACAGTGGCAGTGAGGGTCGCAAAATGCCGATTTATTATCAATAAACCCCAATGATCCGATTGAAATTAGGGATGTCGATCAGCTCATTGTGGGGGGGGGGGGGGCACGTGCCACCCCCCCCCTACCCACTGGCTCCGCCAGTGCTCCTAATGGATGGTCAGCGCGTCCTGCCGTCAAGGTGCAGCCGTGCTAATTTTTTCTTCCCGAACGGTCGCTGGGTGCCGCTTCACGTTGCCGTTATTCAATCTGGTGGATTATTGCTTTGGCACCGTTCCCAAGCCGCCAAGTTGGCAGCGTGACGACGAAGATTCATCCAACAACTCGACGCAACGTCCCTAGTTGGGCATCACCTTTCGTTTAACAATGTCGATTTTTTGTTTACTTGACGGATTTTTCTCCAACACAGAACACACCTAATGGGGGGGTGGGGGCTATCGCATCACCCTGTTTACGCGAGGCACGGGCTACACTGGCATCGCACGCTCCACCCGCCGGTTCTATCCCAGCGCTTGCCGTAATCGAACACGTAAGCGTGGCAATTTTCATTTCAATTAGACCAGAACATTGCCAATTTAATTACACTTCACGTTGCTTGCAATAATTGCATTGCAATAACGCGTGCATTGGTGAGCGCACGCTGCGTTAGAAACCAGGTAACCTCGTTTCGATTCTTGGCCACTGCTAAACATCAGCGGCGAACCGGTCCTGAGGTCCTCCCCCTTCACCAACCCGAACTGACCAGCGTGGCGAAGTATGGTCACACAACCCCCATAACTCACCCAGCGTTAGGATGACCTTTATCCAGCACTGATTGACAAAGGACAGTTAGCTTAATTAGCTCTTTTAAAATCGACCTGAGAGGTGGTGCAGCGGTTAGAACACTGCGCAGCAAACAGACTGAATTGAGTTCCATTTGCGTCAGTCGCAAGTACTATCAAAGCTTGTGCCCGACCTCCCCTAAGTTAACTCGGCCTTAAATGAGTTCTTGGTGCCGCGTGTAAACAGCAGCACTGGAGAGATAACGTGAGTCGGGTGTGGTGTCGGCCCACACCACCCCCTCGTGCGCTGTGCGGGTCTTAATAGGTGTTCGGTCTAACAGGTACTATCTCCGAGCAGTCTGTCAGAGGCTTTACCGTACAGGAGACATTGTCATTGTATGCAAATGGGAAAAAAATTATTGCCACCGCTGCGTAACGATTTCGTCTCCGGATGTCGCCGGTTCGATTCCATCTCTTGGCGTGGCAGTCGAAACAAATGGGGGTCAAGCTTCTCAACAATCGCTTGCACTCCTCGCGTGGTGAGTCGATCGACAGGTGACGCGTGGTGGGGTAGAGTGTTTAACACGTAGGAGGCTTTCGCGACCAATATCATCCATGAGAGAGGTTTTTTTTAGGGTTAGATCGTGTAAATATATAAATGTTGTGTCGTTAAACCCGCCACCACCCGACACAGCCAACTAGTACGGGTTGTCACGTAAACAGAACGTGGCCAATTCGTCACTAGTACAGCACACCGGTGTGTTGGAGAGCCAAGCCACAACATCTACAATCTGAGTACGACGTTTCACCAGTACTTACAACCGGATTCATCAGGCCACAGCCAGGCTGTCGCCTGATGAAGCTAGTATGGGGTCGAGTGTGCGGATTTTACACCTTTTCCACCCCTTCCAGGACGTCGGGCCGAGAGCGGTTTCTCAACAGCTGCCTCTGGCCGAGATTCTCCTGACGCGAGGGAGCAATTGCCAGGGGGCCAGGGGGGGGGGGGCGGTGTTTGTTTGCCATCGACGGGAGATCGGTAACGCAAAAGTATAATGTGAGTTGTAAGAGTGCTTGCCAGCAACAAAGACATCAGTCTGCCGTCGAGTTTGACAGAGCGTGAGACACCAACCAGGGGGATCAGTTACTCCAGACTGTGGAGGTAGCAAAGCGCAAGTGGTGGCCCATGTCCCATTGTGCGGCAATCGATGGAGGGGGTAATGAAGCAGGTCCCCACTATTGTCCAACAGAAGCTCGGAGAAGACAAGTGGCAGAAGTTGGGAGAAAGCTACGCGGGGTGATCTCAATCGGCGCGGAACGTACAAGGCGCTGCAATGCCTTTGCAGCGTTTTGTAGGAGTGACGGTGGAGAGAGGTTGTTGTTGTTGTTTTGTGCATTATTTCGAGGTGGCAATTGATAACACGTGTCTTGCATATGTACTGCATATATACAACTCGCGCAAACCTCGACGAGTGTTAGAATGCAAAACTCCTGCATTGGAATAGCTTACCCGGACTCCTTTGGGAAGGAAGCTGTATTACTGAGAGAAACCCCAGAATGCACACGATGGTGTAATGCCAAAACCATCCATATGGCTGGGTCAGCACACGATTTGTTGTACACCATTCCACTGTCACCTCAAACGAATTCACCAGCAATGCAGTCTATCTTGTCAGATCATGCACGCTCAGCAGGTTTGAGCCTGGATATTTCTTGGATGGGTGACCACCACTGGTGGCAGATTGTGACAGGGTTGCGTGGCTGCATGGTGGGCAGTGCAGGGAAGTTCAAAAAAGCGATTTATTTCACTGTATTTCTATGCTCCCAAATTTATGCTCTCAGCTTTTACCAACCCGCATTGACCAGTGTGGTGAATGTGATCAAATAACCACCTACGACCCTCATCCAGCAGCGGATTGACAGAGAGCCGTGCATTTACATTAGACTTGACCATGTCCTGATACAGTAGGTTGGCGAGTTTTCACAATCACGAGAAACCTTGTGAAACACACAACCCCGCCACAGCACTGCACCACCTCGCTCGCCACAACATCGTTCGGCGTATCTCTCAAATCGTTTTAAACCCCGATAGAAAGATTTCCTGTACACTGCGTTGCCGATACATTTCCCCAAAGCTTGTCGCTTATTATCTGCGAACCGCTAAGACAAGCAATTAATGCCTCTTAATATCCACACGGTTGTATTAACTCTTCAGCCGGCCACGGGTAATACGCGAGCCACCGTTGCGGCATAAATAGGGCAGCTTCAGATACCTCTCTGGATATGTTAATCCTCATGAAATGCAGTATCAAGGGTGTTGTGTTTTTTTGACACGACTAGTCCAGCCATACGCTGATACAAGCCACTTCATTTAAGCCCCCGGAATGCCTATGACAAATCCCCTGATACGCCGTGCCCCCCCCCCCCCACCCCACGACGCATCCTTCCACGCGGTACGCGCTCGTACTATATCGTGCAGATCTCCAGCGAAGCCGGAAAGCGCGCGGCAACGTTCAGAACGCGCCGTTCAAAGAGATCCATTAAACCACTCGGTAGCATGCAACAACAACCAGAAACCCCGCCGCTTATTATTGTTGACCGCCATCTGTAAAATATCAAAAAAAAGTGGCCCCTTGTCGTGCGCGATGGCCCGACGACGTTGCGGCGTTTGGAGGGGAAAGTGCGGCCTTTGAGAAAGTGGTGGCGTTTGGTGGCCGGAGCCAATTCCATCCTTCACGTCTCATCCCCGGGGCTCATTCAGCCATCACCTTATCTCCCGAGCGCAGCAGCCTCGGGTTATAAATGTGTTTAAGGTTGGGTCCTGAAGGGTTTAATTTAATTTAAAGGTTGTAGGGGTTTTTTTTTCTTTAAAAAAAAACATCAAAACCAAATAATAAGGGCTTTTTTTTTTGCGTCGTCGCTTATTAAATACTTTGTGTCGAGCCAGTCGATAAACCACGGGTGGCCGAGCCAAATTGTGCGGCGTTGCAGATATTTAGAGGGAATTTTAATATATATTTTGCTCAGTTCACAAAGCCAGACTTACAAAAGCAACATGATGTCTGCACGGAATGTTACGCAACTTACTGAGATTGTCTGGCACTTGCCATGCAAAGGATTGAGGCGCATAGCCCCAAAAACACACACGGCTCGTCCACATTCATATTCCTGCTCCCGTAGCACGATAACAGATTAGATTTTTTTTTATCGATCGTTAAACTGAATATTTTATTTGAATTGACGCTACGCGTCGGAACACGTATGTACCGATGAGTGCGGTTGTTGTGAACACGCGATCTTGTGATATACGGCGGAGGGGAGTCCGAGTTTAATTATTAAACGTGGTGGTGGTGGTGGGAGTGTGGGGATGTGCGATGTGGAATTTGGCGATAAAGAAAAATATGGAGGAGGCGGGGAGTGAGACGAAAATGGCGATTGCATAAAATTGACGGCGACTTTGAAATATGTTGGATTGGTTGGGACGCTTCTGGCTGTTATTTGTCAAATCGCTCGCGAATTGTTTCGCCAAGAGCTTGGCTCACACCTCTGAGTATCACATTCCCACAAGTTGCATTCATTACATGAGATCGCACTCTATGTAACGCGTTCAGCCACCGAGCTGGTACGGCAGTGCAGCGCAAGAGTCGTCTTGAGTGGAAGACGATCGTGAATAACGCCACCGGGGGCAACTGATAGCTAGTCATTGCCCTCCGTAATTAATGTGAAGCGAAGGCGTAACACACACACAAAAAAAAACACTACGAAAGCATGACAAATTTAGCGGGTTGCATTGTTACAGAGGATTCTGAAAATATTCCCATCTGCCCTCGCCAAACTATCTGGGTTTGTTAGAGAGCCATCGCCGTTCCACACGGCCTTGCCATGCACCCAAGCCTGGCACAGGTTCACAAACCAATTTGTTCAGTGAACGACACTCGTGTGGCATCGTGGCGCATTTGCGCACATAATCACGTTGATGCAAATGATCCAAATACTGTGAATATCTCTCAGACGTGGCTACAAGTAATGTACAAGCAACTGCCTGCTGGAGTGGCTTCACATATTGAACTACATGCTGAACAGACTACTTAACCACGCTCGCAACGATATTCACACAACGCATGCTAATTACGCGCAATAGCCTGCCACACACAACAAACTACACTATAAACTACTCAGCACATGGGCACCGTGCGCATTCCAGTTTGGTTTACAAACCGTAAATGCAGCTACCCTTTAGCCATAATAGAGTCTTTCTTGGGATATATTGCGTAAATATAAATGTGTCGTTAAACCCGCCACCACCCGACACAGCCAATTGGTAAGGTTTGTCAGCTAAAAAAGCACATGGAGAGGAAACTCATAACGTTGATTGAGGATAATATTGGTCGCGAAAGCCTACGTGTTAAATCTGGTACATTGTAGTCGCCAAATACAACACGTGCGTGGAGTTGAGGAGCAGTGGCACAGTCGTCAGCGCACCGCTCTGCAATGAACCCGGACGCCCAAGTTAACTTCGCGTCATCAGGTAACATCAGTGGCAAGCGATATCTCAGCTGGCACTGCCCACCACCCCTTCGCCACCTCCACCCCTATCATCAACCCGCGCTGAACAGCGCGTGGTGCCGAACGATCAAATAAGCCGCCGGACTGACGCAGCGTGTGGACGCCTTCGTTCAGCAGAAGTAGGTTGGCAAAGGGTCGTAAATTACGGTTATGACTTGCGCATATACATGCTCATGTCGGCCCATTGCTGAGAAATGGAGGTAATGTGCATGCCCGCCCATGAACGCTCATAAACGGATGGCTATCTCTGGGTCACAGAGGCTGCGCAGATTTTTTTTTTCACAGCAGCTGCAATAGGAATTTACGGGTCATGAATTTTAAAAATGTACATAAACGTTTATTGGACCGCATTACAAAATGAAAATTGTGGAATTCAGATACGGTGAGAGTAAAACAAAAAAGAGCGTATATTTTGATGAAATTCCCATCATAGCTCCATGTTTCACGTGTACCCGCTAATGGAAATCCATGGTTTCTGTAGCAAGTCTTAAACCGCGCCTCTTCTTTCATGGTCTTCATGTGAAGGGGGAAAATATACGAGATTCCATAACTTAGCGGAGGAGAACGAGGAACAATTGCGCAGTGGTAGACACACTTCAATACGAACCCATCGACCTAAACTAAAAGTAAACTATATTCTTGGTTATGTCGGTAAAGTCACGTAGAAGGGAAATAATACAATAATAATAATACATTTATTAAAATAATACAAATGTTTTTTTATAAAAAAGAATATTTAAAAAAAATGTATTTTATTATTTCCCTTCTACGTGACTTTACCGAAAGAACCAAGAATATGAATCCCTGCAGTCACGAAAGCTTTAAATCAAAATTTAAAAGTAAACTATTTTTTTTTACCAGGTAAGGCCCAGTTAGTAATATAGTTCTTTTTCAGCAGCGAACGGGTTACAAATGCTATGTCAACGAAGTGGATTATCATGTAGAAATGTAAAGCAGGTCAAATACTCTAAACGCATATTTATAAATGGGGAGGGAAAAGCCGGAGGACCCAAAGAAAAAATCCACGCGACCACGGGGAGGGAGAGAGAGAGATAACATGCAAACTCTAAATATACAGCAGGCGTCAGGGTCGGGATCTAACCCACAACCTCCTGTATACCAGGCGAGGTAGTTAACATCTCGCCACCGTGGCGCCCCTAAGTTTGATTCTGAGCCACGGTTAACATCAGCAGCGAGCGATATCCCAAACGCTCTTGAGACCCCATCCACGACACCCACCAGCATTGACCAGTGAGGTGAAGTATGGACAAGCAACTCCCACGATTGATAACAGCGTGGAAAGGTCTTCATCAAGCAGTGAATTGACAAATACCTGCAAATTATTATATCTTCGTAGGATGGTACACGTTAAATTGTTATCATGTCTGCTATCGTTATAATGTGTGCCTTCTGGCATCGTAAGTGAACATGAATATGCACGTGCCTTGCTTCAATCTACCCTCAATTTAGCACGACCACAACGACGCCGCTCACGATCGAATGCGAAATTCGCCTCATTCGTCCCCCATGTCACGAGCATCCACATTGAAGGTCACTCTCATGCCCACCGGATCTGCCTGTCAACTGCGACGCGTGCGATGGAGGCTCGGGTTGGGAAGGCGACGATCCGTCTGCCTGTTCTCTGCAAACTCGCCGACGCTCGGACTCTCTGTGCACGGCACCCTCGTGTTCACCTCCTGAAGCGCTCGCTCGTCACCGTGGCGTGCGCGATGGCCACCACCACCACCACCACCACGTGACTTTTCTTTTGTGTTGTGCGCGGTGCATTTAGCGCCACAGCGCGTGGATTTACAGCGTTTGTTTTATTTGTTTGCTGGTGACTTTGTGTATTTCATATCGGAATCGCCTCCAGTGCTGTTGCTGCTGGCGGCAATGAAAGTTGTTTAAAAGTCAAGGTCTCTCTAATTGCGCGTACGTGCGTCTATTCTTCCTCCGTGTGCATGTCTGCGTGTGATTTACGAGCACTCGTTGGCGAGAGCTACGGCGTGTTGAAAATCTCTTGTTTGGACCCGGGCACAGGGCGATGGGGGTGTCAGAGGGGTTCAATGAGCGTAGAAAATGTGCGTGCTTCCTTCTCGCTGTTTGCGCTGCGGTGGCGAGATGTCATCTCCCTCGCCTGGTATGCAGGAGGTCGTGGGTTCGATCCTGATCCTGACACCTGCTGCTGTATATTTGGAGTTTGCGTGTCTCTCATCATCACGGCGGCTAGGATATGTTAACTCCCTTACCTGGTATGCAGGAGGACGTGGGTTCGATCCCGATCCTGACGCCTGCTGCTGTATATTTGGAGTTTGCGTGTCTCTCTCACCGTGGTCGCGTGGAATTTTTCTCCGGGTCCTCCGGTTTTAGAGCGTTTGACTGCTATAAGTTTCCGCACGATAAGCGACTTCGTTGAGCTATCATTTGTGGCCAGGTGGCTTCTCAAAAAGAGTTAGATAGCTCAGTGGGGCCTTACCTGGTACAATAAAAAAAAGTGTTTAATTTGTAGTTTTGCATCCTAATTTGATCAACGAACGCTAAACGTAACTGAACAAACCCCAAAACGAAACGTAGCAGACACGCCACGTCCATTTAAACCTCGCGCGATGTCACCGGCTAATAACAACAACAACAGCAAATACGACGTGTAAGCTAAATGCAAAACGCTTGTTAAGGTCACATAATTCACCCTTGTTTATGCTTACATAATGTCCTGCAACTCGCACTCAAGTCGTGTTTTCTTACACACGGGGGCGACGACTTGGATCTGTCATTCACGGTAAGCCTTCATAGTGCGATGTAGGCCAGGTGTGTTATCCTGAGACAGACGATAAAGCATCTGACGGCTCAAAAGACATTAAATATTGCAGAACTCCCAATTCCACGTGTGCCATTACACGCCCAGCCTGATAAACAGCCAATCTCGCCGGCTTGTTTGTACTACAAGCTGATACCGCAGCTTGTATCTGTTTGCACCGTGATGGACAAATGCCATAAACCACAAAAAAAGTTTTGTTTTATGCAACAGCTATGTGAATATATTGCACGAACTCAATCTGTTAGTGATGTATTATATTTGTATTGTAAAATATCGAAGGATTGTTCAAGGTTAACGTGCACTTGTCGTTGAAGATAATGTGAAAGGGAAATCAAGTTGCCCTGCGCTAAAGGTATTCCTTCTGATAGCCGTAGGTAATTGTCCCACTAGTCGGGTGCCACGCTGATGCTAGATGCACGCACTTCTTTGAGAAACGTACGTACGCAGCCATCTCAGGAAATATATATTTTAATTCTGCATTCTCATCACGTTCGACCGAAGCCTGTCCATTGTAAAGAAAACCTCAAACACGTTTCGGCACGAGACGATGTGGCATTGGAGTGTACAGCTAAAGTAAATTTCAGCCGGTTTGACATTATCCTTCAAAAGTTAGAATTCATTGCATTGCCCAAAAAGCGTATTGGCAGGGCTGGAAATGGGTTTAAATTACTGGGGAAACTCATAAATGATTCCCACCCACCGCCCACTAGATCTGAGGTAGGCCACACTTAAATATCAATGTTCTTTTTTCAGGAGGGTCCTGCATCGAAATGTTTGGCCAATCCCATCTACATCATATTTTGTGGGGTTTTTTTTAGCTATGGGACGAAACCGCAGAACCCAGAGGCAATCCGTGCAGAACTGGGGGAGGACATACAACCTCCACACAGAAAGGTGTCCGAGTCAGGAATCTAACCCGGGTGCTTTTGCCTGTGAGGCACAACGAGCATGACCACAGCGTCGCCCTGCCGCCCGCGTCGTCGTGCAATTTCAATTGTTTTGGCTCTGTGTTGTTGATATCGCAGCACCGCTTAATGCACTCACGCTGTCCTGTTTCATTGTAAATGAAATACGGTGAGGGGTTACCGCACTGCTCTGTCAGGGGGCTCTTTTCTCACGAGTGCATTCGGTCAATAATGCGACGCGATTTCTGAAGACAAGTGTGTATGTAGAGCCAGCTATAGCCACAACAGCGGACTTGCCGTGTGAAATGTGCCCACTGATGTAATAGGACTATCCCAGTGGTCCCATTTGTAGCGCATGTGGCACTAAAAGCTTGTTTGATGTGCGATGCATGATTTTGTCTGATGTGGTGCGTATTGAACTGCATCTATACTACCTTAGAAGCTGATCTCGTCAGATCTAAAGAGCGAAGCGATATTGAGCGTGGTCACCGTGTGAAAGGGGCGGGGAGGAAGCATCCAAAGCAAAAGCAGCATGCTCATGGCATTCTCTGGGTTTTTTTCCATTTGGAAGTCAGAAGAAGAAACCACCGTTTAGCCGAACGAATAGAAAATGCCCGTGTTTTTGTATCCACGTAAGTTGAGTACATCGTTGCTTTTCCCGAATCGACATCGTTTCTTATTAAATGGCCACTTCTGGTGTTGTGCCGCTGGGATTACTTTGTGTTTTGTTTCGCGGCGTCCTGATTATAACTGTGATTGGATAGAATCCATCACGTGTAGCTTTTTTTGCCCACTTACAACTCATTCAACTGCCTCCGAAATGATTTTTTTGTCAAAATACAAAGTCCATACGTTTTTATCTCGTTTGTGAGTTAAGGTACACGATTGTCTCATATTCATCCTATACATTTTTTTTCAAATGTCCTTTCCTTAAAAAAAAAACAGCACTTATTTGAATGAAAAATCGAATTGCAAGCACCATAATTGGCGCCTCTGTTGGAGCACCGTGCCTCTTATCGGCAGCCTGGCTCTACCCAACATGGGGTAAGCCTGTGAGTGCGCACCGCGTACAGAGAGATGCCATGCTAAAAGGTGCAATGTGAATTTAATCAACAAAGACAAACACCCCCCCCCCCCCCCCCCATACAGCCTTAACAGAATTTTGGGGCAAGTGCTGTTAGCCAACACCTATGAAGACCGACACGGTACACGATGGGGTTGATGGCCAGAACCACGCCCGACCGCCTTTGTCTCCCCAATGACAATGTTTACACATCGCACTAGGTACTCATTTGAGGCTGAGTCGACCTAGGTGAGGCTCAGGACCGGTTCAGATAATCGTCACTGGTGTTGGTGGCTGTGAGAGGGTTCGTAGCGCAGCGTAGCGCTAACCGCTACTACACTGCCTTAATTGAATCACCACCACCATCGGCGACAATCTGTCCACTGCTGGATGGAGGCACCCCCGAGCCATCACCATCCGTCGTGGTCTCGCAATGCTGCAAACCGTCTCGCTCCCGAACACGAGCTGATCTTATCTCGCTCCATCTCCACGGCGGGCGGTCTCTGAGGCTCCTTCCCATTTTGTGGCTTCCACTGAACGCGATTTACGCCAAACATTATTTATTGCCCGTGAAAGCCTCGCTGCAGGGAAGTTTCTGAATTGGGATGTCTGCCTATTTTATTCGTTAGATGTTGTGCGTGTGCCAGGGAGAGAGCTTACCCACCTCGCACACGGGGCGATAACGTTCCAAAGCCCACACAGATGGGTTCACGAGCCCCCTTGCTGAGCTGCCATTTGCTCGGCACCTCGTAACGCAGAGATATGGAATTACACAAATCTTCATGATCCACCAACCATTAGTGTGAAAGTGCTGCTTTATGAGCCACCACGGTCACCAATGTGATGGCTGTAATGTAGTGATAACTGAAACTAAGCTAACATTTAAGGTCCTTAAAATCCACTGCCTGAGAAATACAGCTTATTAAACATATATATGTTTTAATTTAAAAGGTAATGTTTGTTCCGGTTGAAGGTAGGAAACTGGGGTCGTGTGTGTAGAGTCTGTTTTAAAATTCTACTGGCTGACTTTGATAGGAAGCGAGAATGTTGGACCCCAGTGTCCTGGATAAATTGCCACCACGGGGAAATAAAATCACTGGCCTGGAAAAATTCTCCCACCTGCCTTAGTGCCTTCAGTTACCTTTCTTATACACACATCACCATTTCTCAGCACAGAACATACACTCTAAATGATATACAAAATGCCCATGACGATACAAAAAAAGACGAAATTATCAAATCACACACGAATTAAAAATAATAACAATGCAATATACAAATACATTCTCGCTGCATCCGAAGAATCTGTCTCAGCAGGGTCTTGCACAGGGATGTTTAGCGAATACTGTACCATGAAATAGTGTTTGTCTTCGCGTGGGTCGAAACAAGCGCTCCCATGCAGAGTTTTTACCCACAATGCCCCACAAAGTTAGAATCCAGAGTCCACTGCTGTGCCACCATTGCGCCCTAAGGCCTAGGGTACCTGCTATTCTCAAGAAGCCTCCCGTCCAAGGTGCAACAAAGGCTCAGCCGCTTACGGGAAACGCCAAGATTGTGAATTTGGTTAAACTACATCGCTTCACTAAAACATTAACTGAAGGTGAAGCGTTCACAGGTGTCACTGAGGACGTTTGCAAATCCAACAACATGGAGGCGGAGCTGGTGAATCACACAAATCTAGAGCCGTTCCATGAGCATGATGGCCACGTCCCGGAGCTAGAGTGTTATCACCCGGTGTGGATCTTAATCTCTAACTGAATATTTTGTTGGGCCGATGGTAGACTGGAAGGTGGTACATGGTTCAGTGCCGCAGACGTGGTTGGAGATATATTGGATACCGTGTGCCGGGTGGAGAAATGTTTTCCGGGCCACTGGTTGACTGGAGGTAGCACGTGACCAGTAGCCACGGTCGTAGCTAGACACATACTGGATGTTGTGTTCTGGCTGTGGGAATGTTTTCCAGGCCGCCGAAGCAGACAGACCCGGCTAAAATTGAGCCCCGGCTTGCCGTGAGTTTACCCTTGGCACTTGTCCTCTCCCTGCACAAATCCTCAAGAAATTGCCCCTCACATCCCGAGGAGCAAACTGCCTGAAAATGAGTCTTGGGACTCTATAGGATTCCATGAGTAAATGTACCTTTTACTGGTAAAATAAATAAGAACTTTCTTTTTTTTGCACACGCCATCAAATGAACCAACCGACCTGAATTGAAAGCGCGTGCAGATTTTGATTGGCTGGCTTCGTATTCTGAGTGGAGCTCAATCAAAAGCATGGAAATTGGGAACAAAATATGGCAAAAGGATCTCCTAAGCCCCCCTCCCTCCCCTAAAGAGTTATGAGAAAGGGAGATAAAACAAATATGCTAAAGAGTTTCTGATAGATTTTTGGTTATTTAAGGCGGGGTGGCAGGGTAGGGAAATTACCTTCATGCACCACTGAATCGGTGCTCATGTCTATTGACGGAGCCCAGTAGTTACATAGGATAACTACAGCTGGCATCTCACAAAGGGGCATTAGTTGTTTTATTGCCCCCTAGTAAAAGAACGAGCTTCGTTTATCGCTAACCGGGATTTTAGCTCGCGCTCCTTCAGACTATACGGGGTCACAACGCTCCAGCACAGCGCCATCCCCTCCAATCTTTTGTCCATCCGTCAATTGAGAATTACAGAATCAGATATCAGAATATTTATACTCGAAACTACGTGAACTCCTTTCTACACGATATGGTCATCATCGTCATCCATGTTCTACACACTGCTGGATGAATGTCATCCCAAGCTGTCACCATCTCTCGCCGTCTTGCACAACAGACACTTAATCGCTGCAGTAAAACAAGGCGCAGCCCTGCAAATGTCCTGCTCACGCCACTGCTGGCGGAAGGGCCACCACCAGAGGAAGCTCTAAGAGAGTACATCTTTGGCCTACTCTTCCATGCCCGGCCAGTACGTCTTGGAAGAAAGACGCACTACAGTACTCTATATGAAATACACTGTGGTCTCAGACATCCCATGCCACAAACGGGTGCACGTTTATATAAAGCGGTGTGGTGCTGCTGATCGTGTTTCTGCTTGTGAAATGATGCAGAAAAGATGGCAGGAGGCGGGTGTCTGTCCAGAAATGTGATTGCATTGCACTGAGCCAGGCATTGAGTTTTTAATCATTTCCTGTATTGCTCCTGATAGACTGTGGTAGTAAAAAAAAGTATGGCTATTATTTTCTCCGGAATCCCAATACACACAACAACGATATAGCCTTTGTGATTTAAAAAAAACCGTCTATGTATTTTCTCTCTTTTCCCACGATCCTCTTAACATTCGAGCTACATTTAAAATATCACAGGGTTTTGTTTTTTTCCAAACGTCCCAAGTCAGGTCGTAGCGATTTCCTGCTCAAATTAGCACATCTCTTGCTTTGCAGGCCTGAGCCAGTGCTGGAAAATCCACATTCCTATGACGGACGCGAGTATACCCACGGGCGACAAACACCATTAACTTTCCCCCATAAAATGGTGCGTATGTTCTATTTTATTGATCCTAGAGGGATGATTGGTTGAGTAAATCCCCAATCGGAATTTGAACTCACACCACCTCTCAGGTTGTGAGCTGCTCACTCGACTGGTGAGCCACCTGGCCAGTTTCAGAGCTCACACGTGCCAGGGATATGAAACGTGCCGTCACTTGGCAAGTGAGATGACGCGCTCGAAGATACAAATGTCCTGCAGGATATCCACATAACGGTATCATCGATGAGTAAAAAACTAGCATTATAGACACCAGTATAAGCTAGTTCAATACAACTATATATATTTGCAAAAATACAAAGACCCACCGTGTAGCCTAAACAGACTGTTGGGGCAAGTGCTGTTAACGAGCATCTATGAAGGCCGGCACGGCACACGAGGGGGTGGGTGGCCAGCACCGCGCCAGGCCGCCTTTGTCTACCCAGTGCTGATGTTTACTCACCGCTCTAGGTAGTCATTTTTTAAGGCTGAGTCGCTCTAGGGAAGGCCGAGGACCGGTTTAAATATTCGCCACTGTTATTGGTCGATTGCAGGAATCGAACTCGGGTCGCCGGGTTCATAGCGCAGTGCGCTAACGACAACACTATTGCTCCCCACACTGATTATATTGTGTCCACACAAGACTTGGTCGTTCGAGCATATTTTTTATTGAAAGGCGCATCCCTCTAAACCCCCATGGCATTGGCGACACGCGCCGTATCGAGATTTGTGAGTCCACGTGCGTTAGCGCACGTACAGGTACGGCGGCCCTTTTTGTCCATACACTGCTGGATGAGGGCCGTGCGGGTCATGGGAGTTATTTGATTAGACTTCTCGACGCTGGTCAGTGCAGGTTGGTGAAAGCGTGTGAGCATGGAAGCACAGCACAACAATGTATTGTTTTGCTGCACTGCCATATTGCTGCCCATAGCGTAGTCCCGTAGCAAACTATAATACCTGTTATGTACGTATGGTGGTCGCCCATCCAAGGACTATCCAGAGGCTCAAGCCTCAACTTCCGAGACCTAAAGAGATCGGCAGAATTCCGGGCAATTTAAAATAGTCGGCAGACGCGTGTACACATCAGATAATTCAGGCGACATTACGGGGCGTGCAATACAGAGGCAACCACCCAGCCACACGCCCTGAAACAGTCAATCTGATATCATGAATAATAATCAATACCGGGTCCAATTTGCTTAAACCGATGGCCACGTGTGATCAAATCTTTCTTGAATAAAAGGGCACTCGGTTGCATTACAATCAGCGCCACTCCCAGGTTTTAAAAATTGTGGGTGCGTGTTAAGTAAAGAGACAAATTAACGTTTGTTTTTTGACCTCCGCACAATGAAAACACATTTTTACGTCCTTTATTTTATGCGTTCCAATCCAATTTCCATCATCATCTGCCATGATCAATCCTCTGCTGGAGGAATACCTCGCCAGGCCATTGCCATCTCCCCCGTAGCCCTGTGTCTGTTTAAACAAGCAAACGCGGGCCTCCTTCCCCAGATGTTATTGGCAAGAGCACTTTGCTTACAAGACGGGGGACCCGAGTCAATGCAAAGGGCAATGCGGTGTTTGTTTGTAACGAATTATTTATTGTTGCGCAGTGTTATGAGGAATGTAGCTTACGCAAACTCCTCTTCTCTCGTAATTTAAAACGTAAAATATCTCTATATCCCATGGGCCTCGAGGCTTATCTCGACCAATATCATTCGTCGAACTTGTTAAACAAGCAGATTTCGCTTCACATTATTCCACCAAATGAAAACGCGTACTTCAGTCCGAAAGTTTGTTTTGCAAGGAGGCCTTGCATAACAAAAGAATCAACAAATACAAGAAATAGACATTTGCGCAAACATTGCATCACATTTGAAAGTTAACGTGAATTACGTAAACAAGGCCGACGAACAAATAACGGCAAATTAACTTTGAACTAAAATAAACAACAATAAAAAATCAAACCAAATAGAATGACACGCCGAAAAAATTAATCTGGACCGGTCTCATCAACAGCTGCTGCTCCAATAAATATGAACATCTAAAAACGGTCATTCGGATTAGGGGGGTTATTTGACCACACTGCAGATACCACGCACCACCGACATTACAGCCGCGGTGGCGACTCGAACGAACCTCCCAGCTTCATCGCGCTAACCACTGCGCCACCGCTCCCCGCGTGTGTCTACGTCCTCGCCGTTACACAGAACGTCACCCCCCCCCCCCCCCCATTCTGTGGGGGCACGCGCAGTTGCTGGAATGAATGCACGACGGCAAAGCGTGCGCTCGCATGAAAGGCACCGCCGATTTGCTTCTAATCATCCTCCATAACCTCCTAATTGCTCCGCTCGACGCGTCACCACGCTACACGTGTCACCTCGGATGATGGTGGTGAGCGGAGGAAATAGAGGGGCGGTGGTGGTGGTGGTGGTAGTATTGGCACGGGTTGTGTAGCGGTTAGCGCGCTGTGCTACGAACCCGGGGACCCGAGTTCAATTCCCGCTCACGGCCAACAAGAGTGATGATTATCTGAGCCTCCCCTAGGTCGACTCGGGCGCAAACGAGTACCTGGTGCAGTGCGTAAACATCACCACGAGGGAGACAAAGGCGGCCGGACGTGGTGCAGACCGCCCACCCCCTCGTGTGCCGTGTCGGCCTTCATAGGTGCTCGCTAACAGCACTTGCCTCAGCAGTCTGTTAAGGTTATACGAGAGACGTTTGTCTTTTGGGGGTGGGTCCGTTGGGGGGTGGGAGTCGAAGAGTGGCTGTCGGAGGAAGAATCCAGAAAACGCAGGGTCCCCCCGGGAGACTTGTCACTGGCGAAGGCTTACACGGCGATATCGCCACAGCTAATTTCCCACACAACGCGCGCCGCCTCGAGACTGTGACACCCAACAAATACAATCACGCCCGTCGCTCGCAATCCCCTCTCTCTCTCTCTCTGCGCTCCCGGCAGCTGCCCGCTGTGCAGCATCAGCATATATATTTACCAGCTTTACTACCCGGCTTCGCCCGGGACTTCACCACGCCCGGCAGCCTTTGTCTTCCCAGTGGCGATGTTCGCACACCACAGCAGTTTGATGCTGATTCGACCTAGGAGTGGCCCAGGACCGGTTCGAATAATCGTCACCGGTGGTGGCCGTGAGCGGGAATCGAACTCGGGTGGCCGGGTTCGTAGCGCGGCGCGCTAACCACTACACGACAACGCGTTACGCTTCCACGTGCGCTGGTCACGTGACAGATTTGACCTCACAGCTCACTTGCCGTGCAAAAATATCCGCATTATTGAGCCGCCCCCCCCCCCAAAAAAAAAAACACAAAAGTGTATTTTTATAAATTTTGCATGGTGTACAGTTGGAAAGTACCCACATGGCAAATTTTAAGTTTGTTGCATGTCGGGAAGTACGCTAAACATTTTTAACAGACACATAATCACAACGTTGCCTTTTATATGTGTGGAGATATTGGAGGAATCCGATGAGCTCTAAAGCTCTTTTTTCACAGATGTCCAGCAGCGACACGGGGTCAGAACGTTCCAACAAACAATACAAAAACACGACAGGAGTGCAAAGTATAGTAAGGGACCGTCCATAAATGACGTCACGCGATTTTGAACGATTTTTGACTCCCCCCCCCCCCTCGTCACACAGCGTCACAAAAAGTCAGACCCCCCTCAAATATGACGTCACAAAGCTCTGCCCCCCCCCGAAAAAAAAAACATGCTTCAAATCTCTTTAAAATATTGTCATTGAAGTGCGTATATAATGTGGCGCTGCACTCTGATGTTGTAGGAGAAAACATTTATTAAAAAGTTTATTTAATTATGTAGAACGTGTTGTCTATATGTATTTAAAGTTGCGGATTTTTATGTGACGTCACATTTCTCACCCCCCCCCCCCCCTCGTCACACATCGTCACAAATGTCTGACCCCCCCCCCCCCAGGTGCGTGACGTCATTTATGGACAGCCCCTAAAGGTAAACAAATCACTTTAAATAATATACAAGTAAAACGTCACTATATATTTTTTTTAATCTCCCCAGGCAAAGCCCACTGGGCGATTCACTTATTTTTCAGAAGCGACAAAGCTAAAAGTAATAGCGCACACGAAGTGGCTCATCATGTGGAAATTTATTGCAGCAAAATAATCTAAATGCGTCAAATGCGTGTTTCTAAATGTGGAGGGAAAACCCGGAGGACTCGGATACAATCCATGCGACCACGGGGAGAAAATGCAAAATCCAAGTATTCAGGCGTCAGGGTTGGGATCGAACTCCCCGACCTCCTGCATACCAGGCGAGGTCGTTAACATCTCGCCACCGTGAACATGACCAACACGTTATAGGGGCCTGAGACTATTACTACGATATTATTGTCATTATGCCCAAAGTTTAATACAAATCGCAGACGTAATTGTGCTGCATATAGCGGCCTCTAGCGGCTGTAAGTGTCGTGTGAACCCATTACCTACAAAGTATTCAATTATGAAAAAACAATATATTCTTTCACGCGATATTCGATGAAGGTATCGTGAGCTTAAACGTCTATGACAATGAGAATCATCGATGAATCTACGCGTCATTACATCCCAAATGCGCAATCAGGGCTCTCAGTGCAAAATAAATGTGGCTTGCGTGCATATCCTTCTACGCCATGCTATCAAATGCAGCATAATTAATCTGTTTATTTGTCATGCTGTATATAAAAAATGAGTAGAAACCCTCTAATGACCAATGCAGTCATTTGTAAACGTTTTGACTTTACCGATGTAGTGTGCCAATTCAGAGACACTAGTAGGAGGCACTCTCTCTCTCTCATTTATTCCGTCCTTCACAGCCATAAGGGATAACTACACACCGAGTCAGCACAGCCAACATGCTTCCTGACCGCTCTAAGAGGCGAAGACCATGACGACGGCAGCACGACGAGTTCCACTCCAGACTGCGGCAGCCCCGACTGGGAGCCGGAGCTCGCCTTTTATCCTCCCCAGCGTGGCCAGGCTCCGCCTTCGGCCACGCGCCCTTCTGGATTCCCCCAGAAGGCTCCGGGCTTCCCCCACGTGTCCCACTGGAAGACCGGGCTGCTACCCATAATCCCACTCTCTACCAGTCCCCAGGGCGACGCGTTCCAGTGACTCATTCTATGTCACTACACAGAGTAGCAAAATTAACCACTGCCAGTTAGCAATGAATGCCAATCTGCAATTTGTGAAATGCAAATTGATATTTATATTCGGTGTGGTTCAATTCTCACTCATTCCACCACCAACCACTCACGTCCTTGGAAGATTCGACTCAATAATAGATTTGTTTGTTTCACCTTAAGTATAAATGTTGTTCAGTTGTTTATGTTTTATACACACACTGGACGACGAACTCCGCGACCCGAATTCGATTCCCGCTCACGACCGATAACAGTGGCTAATACTTCGATCCGGTCCTGGGCTTTACCTAGGTCCACTCAGCCTTTAGTGAGTAACTAGTGTGATGTGTAAACATCGCAGTGGGCGGTGGGGACATAGTGGCAGCGGGGCGTGGTTGCTGGCCACCCAACCCCCTCGTGTGACGTGCCGGCCTTCATAGGCGCTGCCCGCTAACAGCACATGCCCACACAGCCTGTTGAGGCTATACGGGGGTGGAGGAACTTCGTCTTTGATACTGACCCTTCCTTCTTTGCGCTTGAACGTGCGGATGGATACGGCGGTGACGGGGTGTCTGTTCAGAGACGCGTGCCACGGCAATCGATTTCAATTAAACACGATGATTCTTAACGGGGCTAAGGGGCTTCTGAATGGCCGCGGGATAGCTTGTGAATTCGAGCAACAATCGATTTTCAACAAATATGCCCACACCGCAATAAATTGATAAATTAATTGATTTATACGCGTATGTATATTATTTATATATATATAAACTACGTAGACTAGGGTGGAGCAGCGGCGCGGCTGTTTAGGGCACCGTGCTTCGAATCCGGCGACATGAGCTCCATTTACTGCTCGCGGCTAACATCAGTGGCGGGTGATGATATCCGCAAGGTCCTCTTGGCCACGACCTCTTCACCAACTCACGCAACCCCCGTGACTGACACTGCCGTGGGAAGGCCTTCATCCAGCAGTGGATGAGCAGTCGGATCATTGTTGTTAAATGCCATAGATAAAATGTACTGTATTTATATATTTATACACCGTATAGAGACGATCATTATAAGCTGATCGATATACGTTCTACTGATATTCATGAAGGGGCTAGAACGATGCATGGAATGTGGCACGAAAATAGTATTGAGTCTTTATACTGCACTCATAACCGACTCCTCTGAAGAATTGGGTCTCCAAAAAGAAGTAAAGTTTGGTTTCACTCATTCGGACAGCCTCGGGGTAAAGGTCTTCTACATTGCTCGTGTTTAACAAAAATGCCAATTGGTGAGTCGAGCGAATCTTTTCTCCCAATGGGAGTGCGACACTATCAGCCAGCTGCCGGTCAATGAATGCCCCCTAAAACCACGGATACGATGTAAAAAGACCCTCTCCAAACTTTTAGCCAAAGTTAATAAAAAATTAAAATATACTGCACAATCATCTTGTTACAACAGCAGCTGTTCTCCACGGAGTGGCGGTGACGTCACCACGGCGTTTGTGCCAGGCTAAGTGCACTTTGAGGCGACCGGACTAGAGGATGCACCACTCGCATTTTTGTTCTTTACAAAATCACACAGAGGGCGATCGCTCAGTGCATCTTATATTGCGGAGAAATGAGTGGCAATAGAAACTCGTATGTCCACACACAAGAGAACGTAAGCACGCACAACCATGCGTTAATACGTACACGTGTAATAAAGGATGCTGAGTCGCTCGCAATTTATTGTGTACGTATGTATGAACTTCTTTCGCACCATACCTAACCAACCGTACTAAACGGAGGTGCGGGGGAAGGACAACAAACTAACCACAAAAAGCAGTTCTCAACAAATTAGTTTCCAATCGAGATTAAGTGCATAGTTCCAGTGGCTTCCTCATATCGGAAGGAAGAGCGTTCCAGACGGCCGCAGAAGCGCATCTGAAAACGCACAATGCAGTGTACACTATTCTGCTCAACTCTAAATAAGGATTCTGATTCTGACTTCACCTCAACATAAAACCCTCTTTCTTACATTCCAAAGCCACACCCAAATACTCCACATATGGACCTGAACATTTTACAAATCATCATTCATTCTGTCGCGATCATTCATTGTGTCCTCATAGCGCGAATTCGCATAACCCAACGCTGAATTTACGCACGAGAGGACAGCTAGATGCAAAAAAACATTTCACGTTGTGCGTGTCGTGTGTATGTTACATCGAATGGCTAGATGCATGCAGCGATGAGTGTGAAACATCTGCGGCACTGACTGGAGAAGAGATGGAGCTGATGCGGTACGGACGGATGTAGAGCTGTGTGGACTTGCTGAAGACTGATACCAGCGGTGTCAAGGCTGGCCTCTGTGGAGGAGGCTCGTGAAGGATGCTATTGGGCAGTTGGGAGGCTTTCGCCTTCCAACAGCAGCGGATGGCGGAGGATCGACGCTCACAACAACGAGCGGAGCGCCGGGCGGATACAATACAAAATGTTGGCACAGTAGGGGGCACAGGTGGCGCATCTGCTAGTAATCTCGGTCAGTCAATCAATCCATGGCACCTGGGTCTGTTCCGTGACCTCGACTTGAAGTTTCCAAGGCTCGCTGACAGTGCTGATGTTATATGCCGCACCAGCTTACTCGATCAAGGCTGGGGAGGATGTCTCTATATATACATGCATATCCCACGCCACTGATTTTAGCCGTGGGCCGGATCGAAGTCAGCCAGGGTCGACGGATGCGTGGCGACACTGCGCTAACCGATGCGCCCACTGTTCCCTCCAAACACAGACAGGCAGTGAGACACAGAGACACCCACCTGCAGACGCTGGCTGTGGACGAAGGCTGCGCGCTCATTGATTGGGTGCGGACTCGCGTGCGTATTTATTGCCATCGATTGCAGTAATAGGTCTCGGCTCGCGCTTGGCAGCCCGAGCGAACGCGTGGCGTTTCAAATCTTCGCGAGAGAAGAAATTCGCCCGCGGGGGGGGTTCAGCCTCTACTCCACCCCCCACCAACCCCCCCCCCTCACCTCTTCATTACTGGCGATGAAATTTGTCTCCCGTCTGTAAGGCCAATTTTGTATGCGGGTTTTGTTTTTAACTCACTAGGTTTATTGGGATTTTTATTATTATATATTATTGCTTATTCTGATTGCTTTCTGTACGATTTCATCAGTTTAAGTGATATAACGCGCGTGCTTTGTTTAGGGTTTATTCCACCACGTGCCCCCGTTGTATTATATTATTGTAAAGCATTTCGATTTGATGTTCGTATCTCATCACGGGACGTCGCCGTCGCGTCCGTTATTTTAACGCGAGAAAGGAGAGGCGGGCATTCATTGCCCCATCGATTTTACTTCGCTCACTAACGAAGGCCTTTGCCCCCCCCCCCCTCCCACACCCCATACCCCCCCCCCCCTCGTGGCTGTTGTAATGAGCGAATGGCGATCATCGGGCAGTCGCGCTCAACGCTGTTTTGTCGTGACCTCTCCACATGCCCCCCCCCCCCCTGTGAGACTCCCCCCCCCCCCGCATTCACGGTCCCGCTTTAAATGTGAAAAACTAAAAGTATAAAAAGTCTGCGAGGCTCAAGCAGAACTCAACGCGGTCTCCTCCCTCCGCCTTGACATGAACACACCCACTCAGTTCCACGCGCAGTCAGTAGGATGGGGCTTTCGCGACCATTATTATCCATAATCTAGGTGGTTTTTTGGGGGCGGGTTAGATCGCCTGGATGTAAACGCGTCGTTAAACCCGTCACTACCCGACACAGCCAATTAGTAAGGGTTGTCACGTACGAAACAAATGCCAATTAGTTACTAGTTCAGCACACCGGTGTGTTGGAGAGCAAACCCACAACATTTACAATTCGAGTACGACGTTTCGCCGGTAATTACAACCAGCCTCGTCATGTTTTGTTTACGTGACAAACCTTACTAATCTACTGTGTCGGGTGGTGGTGGATTTAATGACACATTTATAATCTACGCCCAATCAACCACTCTGCCCATCGAGTGATCTGGACTCAATTATGGATGTTGCCCCCACTCGGGTAACCCCGCCCACTACTCAGGTAACCCCGCCCACTACTCAGGTAACCCCGCCCACTACTCATGTAACCCCGCCCCCTGTTCAGGTAGCCCCGCCCCCTGTTCAGGTAGCCCCGCCCACTACTCATGTAACCCCGCCCCCTGTTCAGGTAGCCCCGCCCACTACTCATGTAACCCCGCCCCCTGTTCAGGTAGCCCCGCCCACTACTCAGGTAACCCCGCCCCCTGTTCATGTAGCCCCGCCCACTACTCAGGTAACCCCGCCCCCTGTTCAGGTAGCCCCGCCCACTCATCGGGTAGCCTCACCCCCATTCTGATCGCCCCGCCTCTTCGGCCATACCATTGGGCCAGGCCATTTTCAAGCCAGGACAACATCACGACTTTCTGCGAATGCTTCATCATCGCTTCTGTAAAGCGGGACTGCTTTGGCCTAACCAAGGACGTTGTGTAGCTATAGGTCAAATAAGACGCACGTAGTACGTGACAGGTTCAGCTCCGTTGACCTGGTGGTTGACAAAAGACTGAGGTCGTTGTACATGCAATCCGAGCCATGAAGGGAGTCATGCATTTCTGTTATTTGTGAGAACACCTTTGTTTTTGTAAATCTATTGCCTTATAGCCTACATGCATTTTCCTGCTGTGCTGGCTTTCATCGTCATCTTTAACAAAAAAAAATGGATTTTAAACGTTAGTTTAATAAACACTTGCCAGAGGATGTATTGTAAGCGAACACCTCTTAATATTCACATGACACTAGGCATACCTTTGTCCCCCAATGGGCTGATGACCTACCACGTTAGCCATTACAATTTTAGGCTAAATGTATCTAGGGTAGTTCCAGATTGAGCTCTGACTCTAAATGTCAATGGTTTCCTGGCATTGTAACGCATTATGTTCGAGCCAATATGCCACCTTTAAAGTCCACCGTGATGCAGACGGCGCATCCTACCATGGCTATTACACCCGAAGCCGTAATAATTTACTTTATCATCGTTATCAGCCATTATTTATCCACTGCTGGATGAAGGCCTCTCCACGCCGTCCCAATCCCGGTTCTGCGATGCCACAATCCATCTTACTCCTGCTTGTCCTTCACTCCTCCGATCGATGTGTCCTTGCCCAAGCTCACTCCTCCACCGTGATTATGATGTTTCCAATTTGGGTTTGTTTCCTGATCCATGTGCTCCTCTTTCATCCTCTGTAATCATTCTGGGCATGCACCTTCCCACATGCATCGTCACGTACTTTTCAGCTTTCTTTCCATGTTGTCACTGACCGCGTTTTTGATATGTCACAGATGGTCACCGTCCACTCTATGTCCACGATGAATTTACCTGATACGTCGCTATTATTCATCATCTCTTATAGAGTCACAGTTATGCATGATCACTTCACTGACCCTCTGCTTCCAAATCAAACCATACGATAATTTACTTAACATGTAGGTTTTTGCAGCCAACATTGATTCACCCAAACATCTATTATTAATCAATATCAGCTTTATATATATATATATAATAACAACAATTACCCATGAAAACTTAATTGAGTCTCAAGACTAATTTAGAAGCAGAATATTTACACTAGAGGAATCCGATGAGCGATACCGCTCTTTTTAGGAGGGTTCTGTATTGGCCATTGTTGAGTGTCCGGCATAACCTGCTCGGATCCGATCCCTTGCAATATTTCGCACACGCACGCACGGACATATAAAATTCCCATCTTCTTCTGAATCAACTCGGATTCAACAGCCAAGACATTGACCTTTGAGCGCGCGGCCCCGTAATCAGGTGTCATCGCGCTCGCCATCCTGCGAGCCGTCAAGGTCAAACGCTAGCTGGGCCCGCCTTGCCAGTGGCACGGTAAGTTACAAAGCCGGAATCATACATCTGTCAGTCACCGTGATGGCTTTGCCAGTCAGCCTTGCTCGCCCCAGGCTGTGTCTCTCTTACTCAATATCACCTATGTCTCCAACGCCGACCCCTGTGACCGCAGCGGGATTTTAGGTGGAATATATAAAACCAGCAGACATAAGAGAAGCGCCGTGAGCCAGCCCACGCGTGTGTTTCCTGTGTACAAGTCTGTGTGTGTGTAGTGGAGTGGTGACACAGTGGTTAACGCACTGTGCTATAAAGCAGTGGCGTAGCATGCTTGGCATGGACCCTGTGCAAATCATTCAAAAGGACCCTCTATTCTATTCGCAATTTCCACCCTCCTTGTATCCTACCTGGGCCCTTCCGGCTCTAGTATAGGCCCCAGTGCAGTTTCACCACCTGCACACACGCCACTTCTACCAATAGCGGGTGTGAACGTCAGCACTGGAGAGGTGGCCGGGCGTGAATTATGAGCACACCACTCTCTCACATGAATGTACGTGCTTTTAAAATGTTCTTACATAAATACAATGAACCGCGTGTTGTGACACTCTTGCATCAACAATCTATTTGACTGTACCGGATATCTTTCCCCCATCACCAAATACCCCCATAATGCACCTTCCCTTGTCATATCTCCGACGCTAAGCAGGAATTTGCACTTGGTCAGTATTTGGATGGGATGACCACCCGGGTTTGCCACAAGTCGTAGGCATGAAGTTGCCAGGAGGGGCCTAAAGATGGCAATAGTGAGTGTCACCTCGTTTGTGTGGTTGGTTTTCTCCGGGTTTTCTGGTTACCTCCCACATGAAGTCAGCATCGTCCAAACATCCCAAATGTAGTTAGGACCCTCCTGAAAAATGAAGTATCTTGAGACTTGGTGAGGCTTTCCTGGAAATATAACTGGTATAGCTGTAGTATAATTCTTACTGTTGTCTGTGTACGTTTGTGGGCGCATTCTTCGTAGGGCTTTTTCCATGGCTCACAGCCAGACTGTGTAACCGTTAAAATAGCAGGCACACTCATTTAGTCTGCAGATCGGCTCCAGCGCCTCGTGGATTGCGTTCGCCGGAACGAGTATGGGCTCTTAATGCCACGCATCTTCTGTGACCCAGGGTCTCGAGCGCAATGATAAGTTGGCGTAATGCCTAAGCGTCTGGCTGACGAATACGCGTGTTGTTGTAAGGAGATTATACATTGCATTATAAATAAGCTTGGTTATTGGAAATAAGCCACCTATATGAGACCATAATTTTGACGTGTTCTAATACTTTCTTCTCGGTATAGCTCAACGTACCCGTAGATCCTTATTATCTGCAAATAATCACCGGGGCACGTCGAGTAAGGCAGTCTCGCCGCATCAATCTATCAGCCCATCTTGATACCGTGTCCCTTGGTCGCCTCGATATAATTCTGAAAAGAAAAAAAAATTCGAGTGATTTATTTATGGCGAGCCAAGCAAAACTTGGCTGTCTGCGCTTGCTATTTTTGTGTCCCGTCAGATATTTTTTTTCTTCCCGTGGATCAAAATGGACTGGGAAAACCACTAGGGTGCATTCCACGAACCTCTTAAAAGAAATTGCAAATACGGCAGATGCATTTTTTAGAACTCTTCACGCCGAATATAAAATGCGGTTGTGTAGTTTTTCTCTCTCTCTCTCTCTTCCACATGTGGCTGTGGTGAGTGGAATGCATATCGGCCCGTGGTTTAACAGCTTCGAGGAATTTAGGACGTGCCAAATGTGTGGGCGTCCTGCCTTAACCCCTGAAAGCCATTTCGCAATAAAAGAAACCCAAGGAAGACTTGGAAATAAATGAATGATGTGGGGGGTTTGGAGCCATCAACGGGGAGAGAGTGGCCGCTTTTATTCCGAGAATAAAGCCCACCAAGGCGAGCGCCAGTCCCCACAGCCGCTGTCTGCCGTTGATATCTCTTTCAAAGTTTCCATTTACTTTTGAGATCAATAGCAATATCTGCCAGACCAATTGCGTTGCCTGTGGATGGTATCTATCATGTGGGCGTTGACATGCATCGGAACAGCGCCCACGAACCAGTGACTCCAATCCTCGATGCTCTATTCCCGCCGCCCTCACCCCCTGCCATGCTCTGCCGTCACGCTCACTTCAACACCTCCCCCCACCTTCCCTCTCCATCTTCCGATTGATCACGTGCCCACGCACGGGCCCACGCACCCTGGCGGGTTGGCTCCATCGCGGCGCACATCCGTGGTCCCATGCCGCCACGATCCATAGATTTTTATTTCGCTCTTCCTTGAGCTCCTTCCAGTAGCAGCGGGGTCCCGGCACGATCATGGGACGGTGTCATTTTAGCTGTCTGATGCAACAAAAGCGGTGTTCACAGCAGTGTATGACGTGAACACCTTGTTTGGGTTATTTCCATTATCAACCGATTGCTGCACAATGTTCCTGTCATTGTTTGTGAATGTCCACATGCACGCATTGGTTTCCGTACGAAAAGGCATGTCTCTTTTACCCCCCCCGCCCACCCCCCCCCTTTCATCTGTAACGTCCTTCCACAGTCATATGTGCTGTTGACTCCCTGTCCAAGTTCAGGGTTAAGACGTTCTTTTTTTTTTCTGCCTATGGCTGGTGGCTAGGAGATGTTAACTACCTCGCCTGGTTTGCAGGAGGTCACGGGTTCGATCCCGACCCTGACGCCTGCTGTATATTTGGAGTTTGCATGTGCTCCCTGTGGTTGCGTGGATTTTTCTCCGGGTCCTCCGGGTTTTCCCTTCACATTTAAAAACGCGCTGTAAGTTTCCACATGATAAGCAACTTCGTTGAGCTATCATCTGTGACCAGGTCGCTTCTGAAAGATCGCTGGTTGGAGCTAACCTGGTTAAATAAACATAGTCTAGTTTTCTATGTAGTGCGTACAGCTATTATTCTTTAGTGGCGCACGTCACAACGTTTTGTACGGCGTCTTGAGATGTGGTTGCACTCAGAAGCGTTATTATGAATCCTAATCAGAGAGCAATCGTAAAACTTGTAATATATCCTCCCTTATATGTTCCACACTATGCTCCACACCTTGTAATTATTTGCAATTGTCCGCATCTCCCATTGGCACGGTTGGCGACGTACGGTGCGAAAGAAGTTCAACATACAAACAAAGGTGTCGTCACATAGGGCGGATCTTAATGGGTTTTGAGTTATAACCGCTGAACAAAAAAAGAATGTTTGGTTATCATCAGAAATTGTTGTTGCCCCCTTAAAATGTCTGCGGGAACAAAGTGAAGACAAGTGGCAATTAAGACGTGGCACGCCACCGCCTCATTAGCTAACGACGTGCGTTACTCCCAATGGATTTCAGAGTTCTCAGCTGTTTGCCTTTTCGCGAGGCTCTGCGAGCCTTTGTGCGGATTACGCAGAAGCCGAAAGAAATCCAGCAGCAGCTCGACGTTCGTTCCGGCAGCTTAGGTCAGCCGCGGCAGCACAAAAGGAATCCTGCTTGGCGTTGGCCACGCTGTTGTTCGCACGCTCACACTCTGAGGCCCCCGCACACAACTGCGGCGTTGCAAGTGCGGAGCGTGGAATCGCGGCTTCGTCACTGGCAGCTGTCCCCTCTTGTAAGACGGCGCTTGCCGTTGTTGTGGTGTGCGTTCCTCGCAACTTCCAGCTTGGCAATCCGCTGCTGGATGAGCGTCTCTGTAGAGTAGAAGCCTCTTAACGACCGTAATGGGTTCCAAGAAACCAGTCGAGTATAGGAAATACATATTAACGGATTAATTCGTTCCGATAGCACTAAAAGTAACCCCTTTTTTCGCCCAAAAAAGGTACTTTACAATATAAAAAATGTATATTAATACATAAAAGATACTAACAACATTAAAAACACATGGTATTAAAAGAAACACGGTTAATACATGCATGAATTAATATTTACTGTAACTACAACAGCCCGTCAACAGGGAATGGTAAGTGAACACATTGGGCTCTATGGAAGCACTACACCACTCTCCACTACACTATACACTACACTATACACTACACTACTGTACACTTCACTCCTATAAACTACACTACACATTGGGCTCGATGGAGGCCTGTCGTTAAGCGATTAGTCGTTAACAGGGGTGGTCGTTAAGAGGAGTTGTAGTCGACACTACTATACACGACACTATACACTACACGACTATACACTACACTATACACTACACATTGGGCACTATGGAGACCCGTCGTTAAGCGATTAGTCGTTAACAGGGATGGTCGTTAAGAGGGGTTGTAGTCTACACTACTATACATGACACTACTATACATTACACTACCATACACTACACTACTACACTATACACTACACTAATATACACTACACTATAAACTACACATTGGGCTCTATGGAGACCCGTCGTTAAGCGATTAGTCGTTAACAGGGATGGTCGTTAAGAGGGGTTGTAGTCTACACTACTATACATGACACTACTATACATTACACTACTATACACTACACTACTACACTATACACTACACTAATATACACTACACTATACACTACACATTGGGCTCTGTGGAGGCCCATCGTTAGGCGATTAGTCGTTAACATGGGTGGTCGTTAAGAGGGGTTCTATTGTATATCGTTCTGCGGGTCGTTGGAATTATTTCACCGAACTTTACCGCACTGCGGGGTGACGCAAGCTCGGAGCGCATCATGTCGCTCCAGTGGACTTTACGGCACTGCCCTCAATGTACCTCCGCGGGGTGCAGCAGCTGCTTTGCTTGGTGGTCGCCCATTCGAGGGCTATCCAGGCTCAGTCTTACTCGGCGACCGAGGTTTCACGAGATCGGGTGGTGCGTCCTGTGCAATATGGTCATACGTTTATTTATAGTACATATATGATTTTAAATGGGGATGTAGAAAAAAAGCTATTAGTGCCAGACAGCGATGTGGTGTTGTCAGCTGCCAAGCTAATGGCACGTCTTTTATTTGCGCACTGTTGCCACGATTGTTATTATGTTTTCCAAGCGGCAAAAAAAAACGTTCGTTATGCTATGACAACCGTTTTGTGATTTGTAATGTTTCGCGGCATGTATTCCATGTTTAGTGTAACTCATGTAAGGTTTATTTTTTTTCATTTACCAGGTAGAGCCCACTCTGAGCTATTAGCTATTTTTCAAAGGTGACGTTGCCACACATGATAACTCATGAAAGTGGCTTATATTACAATCACATTTGGAGATGTATAGTCGCAGCCGAATAATAATTTAAACGCTCGTTGATTCTAAACGGGGAGGGGTGGCGAACCGGAGGGACCCGGAGAAAAATCCACACGACCACGATGAAAGGGAACACGCGGACTCCAAATATACAGGCCTCGTCAGGGTCGGGCTCGAGCCGAGGACCTCTTGCGTACCAGGCGAGGGAGACAACATCTCATACTCTTAGGTTTTTTCCTCCAAAACGTCGTTGCCTCCGAAACGTCGTGATTTATTATTTTATTTTATTTCTATTATTACTTTTATTAATTAAACTTTTTTTTTTTACCTACGTGACTTTACCGAAAAAACCTAAGAGTATGATTCCTTGCTGTCACGAAAGCTTCAAATCTAGACAACATCTCGCCACCGCGGTGCCTACACTTAGCCCACACGAGGCACAGGTGTAGAGAAAGAGCACTGCGGCATCTTGCACAGCACGGTGGTACCAAAATGGCCCAAAAGCTTCCGTCCTCCTGAGAACCACAGGCGTGTATGAGCCCTCCTCCCCGATGCGTGCAGCACGCCTTCTCGACTCAACACAGCCTCTCCCCGTGCAGGTCGCGTTGCCCGTCCTCTGGACCACACTAGCGCGCGTCTCGTTAGGATGCAGATTACGCAGAAGCGAGCGGGTCGGGGCTGGGTTAGATCTGGGAGCAGAATGTTGACGGCGAAACTTTTTGCTACGTACGTAAAACAAATACACCCTCGCTCGGAAGGTGTACAAGAAATTCCAGACGCCGAGTGTTTTATCTACGCACGCGAAATGTAAGAGAGCAAAAATTATGTTTTCATTATTATTGTCAGTCAATCGGAATGCGATGCTAAACCCTCACTAGGTAACTAAAGTCTACTCCCGGTGGGGCCAATTGCTAGGCCCCCTGCACAGAGAAGTGGTTTTCAACAAAAGCCATCACCAACCCAACCTTGGTAGGGTTCATTCTCACGTCTCGCGCTATGCTTACCGTGCAGTGTTCAGCACAACGCGAGTTTGCGTTAGTGTACGGATTCACCCTTACCGTCGTCACAGAAGAGACAATAAATACAGAACACCTCTCGCCGGTAATTGGAAAACCGATTCAAAATCTCGTGACATATCGGGGCATCTTCTCCGCCTACGCGATACCCTAAACACACCGCAGTTTGCGCACGTTACACACATTATGATTATTACTCAGTAACTCATCATCATCAGCCACGATCAATCCACTGATGGATGAAGGCCTCTCCCGTGCCACCGCCATCGCTCACGGCGCTTGCGATGCAGCAATCGCATCGAGCACGCGCACATGTATGTGTACGCATGAATGTTAAACTTCTTTCACGCCGTACGTGGCCAACCATGCTAATCGGAGGTGCCGGGGAAGGACTTCATCGCTCGCATCTCCGCCACTCCGTGGTTCGTCAACAACCAGTCAGCAGCTCTTCTCGTGATGTGTCCCACCAATGGCCACTTACCTTTTGCAGCTGTCAATTGTATGCATCTTTGTGCTGTGAAAAAAAAATCCTATTTGGATTATTGATTACAATAATGCACATGCACGGGTAATTTGTCGATCCACTGCCGAATGAAGGCCACAACCACACCATGCAGGCCATGGAGGTCATTCGACCATACCTTACCAGATTGGTCAGTGTGGATTGGTGAAGGCGGGGAGCATAGGCATTCCAGCATAGTAGAGGACAACAATGGATTTGCTTTTGCTGCGCTACCTCTCTGCTATATTATTACAACAATAACAGCAACAACTACAATGTGGGCTGATCGCCGCTTAGCCCCGCGCTCATTGAAAAGTGGAGTTCTTGGAACACGCGCCGGGATTGCGGTAAGCTGTGCAGGGTAATAGATGGACAAAGTGAATGGACGGAGGTCATCACCTCCTGCGTGAGCTTAGTCATAACCCAGGCCAACACCTCTGCAATTACAGCTCCATGTGTACACTGCGATACGAGATGGTGGCTCTTAGCGCCACCGCAAGCACGCACGAAGCTTCAAACCATTCGCGTTATTTGTTTTTGTCTATTTTTATATTTCAAAAATAATAACCGGTCACGCACATGATATAATATCAAAGGGTGCTTAATTTTCACCCAGACCTGTCCGGGTCAGTAACCTGGAAAATATTCCTGAGGCCCGGTACATCTCATCCAATATACCTATCGCTATGACTGTAGATCGATAGTGATGTGCCTGATCTAGTCTACCAGCGAACCGCAATACATTTGGTGGGAAATTAAACCATTAATATATATATGCCAGAATGTGACTACAAACAGAACACAAATATATATAACAGGAAGCGCTGTATGAGTTGTATGTCAAGATGGCATCTCCATTCTTGCACGTAGTCAGCCGTGTACAATGGCTATCAGCTCAAAAGAGCTGAGACTGACATTTTATAACATTTTAGGCAACAGACGAATGAGACATCTGTATTAAGTGTAATCCTTGTAAGAACTCATCACTACACTGCAGCAATGTGCACACCTCTGCAGGCAAAATGTTTAGTTTAGATATTAACAATCAATCCCGAGTTCCAAAATGCAAACCACTGCAACAAACGGCGAACTTGATACCAATAGGCCAGTGGTTCTTAACCTATACTGCATCAATCTAGATTTGAAGTTTTCGTGACTGCAGGGATCCATACTCTTTGGTTCTTTCGCGAAAGTCACGTAGGTATAAAATAAAATAAATGTATTTTATTTATAAATTCATTTTATACCTATACTGCATCATTGCACCCCTTTGGTTCTCAACCGTTAAAATGTATAATGCTAATAAATACATAGGGTTTGATGAAACAAAGTAGTTGTATCTTGACGTAAAGCTTTCGTGACTGCAGCAATTCATATTCTTTGGGTCTTTCGGTAAAGTCACGTAGATAGATTCAACGAAAAGAACAACAACAAAAAACTGCGACGTTTCAATCACAACACAAGCGATCGTCATCAGGAGGCAAAAAAGAGGGGGAAAGCTGCTGAGGCAGACTGTTTAAAGGTTTAAAATGTGTGTAGCCCAAGGGTCATAAACGAAGTGGGCGGGGCTAGTGATGTTAATGTGAGAAATTAGCATGTTAATTTCATAAATTAACATGTTAATGTAAGATGGGAGGGCGACCTCCACGACGAGCGCACGGAGGTGGCTCTGTTAATGTGAGAGGTTAGCATGTTCATGTGAGAGATGAGCATGTTAATGTGAGAGATGAGCATGTTCATGTGAGAGATGAGCATGTTCATGCAAGATCGCAGAGCAGCAACGTCGAGCTCGGCGAGCGAGGTGGCTGTGTTAGTGTGGGAAATTTAACCTGTTAATGTAAAATCAGAGAGCCGAAAATAACAACTAACATCGGAAGGTGGTAGGATGGGAACATCACAGCCAGTTATGACTTGAACTGGTTGATAACGTCCTTCCAATGATTGCTCAGTTTATACCCATCTTCTCGGTTGATGTTGTGTCTGTGTCTGTATATGTGGATGGCTTCATGAACGAATCTTTGTTGATAGCCAGTGGGTTTGCAATGCACCTTCGTCTTAGATAAATCAATTTCGTGTGAGCCCACCGCATTAAAACAATGATCAGCCACGGCCGAGGAATTGGTCCTACCGTGTTTCAGATCTGCCTTATGTTCACGAACACGGTCCGAGACATGTCACTTAGTTTCCCCAATGTAACTACTGCCACAAACACAGCTTAGTTTGTAGACGCCGGGGTATTACATGTCAGAGATCACATCCTTCACAGATGGGATCAGATCACGAATTTTATATACTGTGTTAAATCAAACCTGGATGTTGTGTTTGCTCATGATTTTGGAGATATTTTTGGTGACCCCTGCTATGTATGGCAAGGTTATGGTTTCCATTGGGTCCTCATATGGTTCTTTCTCAACGGTTGCGATGATAGCTTTACGGATTGTGTAGTCTGAATGTCCATTCATTTTGAGAGCTTGGTGTACGTGTTTCAGTTCACTGGCTAGGTGATGACGGTCGGAAATACATCGAGCTCTATGGTGTAGAGTTTTAATGAGGGAATTCTTCTGGGAAGGATGGTGGTGGGAGTCAGGTTTTAGATATGCATCCGTATGGGTGGCTTTCCTGTAGACAGAGTCCCATTGAGCCATCTGGTCTCCTTTCGATTAAAACATCCAAGAATGGTAGCTTGCCATCCTTTTCCACCTTCATGGTGAATATGATGGCTGGGTGTATGGAATTTATGTGGTTGAGGAATTGGTTCAGAGCTGGTCGGCCATTTTTAAATCCTTTATATTAAGTTCGCTTGCTTGCTTGCTTGCGTGCTTGCTTGCTTGCTTGCGTGCTTGCTTGCTTGGTTACGACCGTGCAAATCTTTCGGTCGTTTTTTAACCCACTTCCCGTGATCCAATCGAGCTGACATTTTCCACACAGACTCGTTGTGCGAGATAATTAATGTTCGTGAAAAAAAAATTCCCAAAATTTTACACTTTTTAGGCAAAATTGTTTTATTTTACATATATTCAAATAGAACTCATTCATGGCTTTGGCTGAACGTCACAGTGTAAGAGCCCAGAGCGTAACCCCTCCACAGGCCGTGGCGGAGTAGCGCAGTTGGTAGCGCCCTAGCTTCCCATGCCGAAGGTCGCGGGATCGATCCCCGCGTCCTCCACAGGCGAATATATTTTAAAATCCTTTATATTAAGTTCGCTTGCTTGCTTACGACCGTGCAAATCTTTCGGTCGTTTTTTAACCCACTTCCCGTGATCCAATCGAGCTGACATTTTCCACACAGACTCGTTGTGCGAGATAATTAATGTTCGTGAAAAAAAAATTCCCCAAATTTTACACTTTTTAGGCAAAATTGTTTTATTTTACATATATTCAAATAGAACTCATTCATGGCTTTGGCTGAACGTCACAGTGTAAGAGCCCAGAGCGTAACCCCTCCACAGGCCGTGGCGGAGTAGCGCAGTTGGTAGCGCCCTCGCTTCCCATGCCAAAGGTCATGGGATCGATCCCCGCGTCCTCCACAGGCGAATATATTTTTAAATCCTTTATATTAAGTTCGCTTACTTGCTTAGGACCGTGCAAATTTTCGCTCGTTTTTTAACCCACTTCCCGTGATCCAATCGAGCCGACATTTTCCACACAGACTCGTTGTGTGTGACAATTAATTTTCGTGAAAAAAAATTCCAAAATTTTACACTGTTTAGGGAAAACAAATTAAATATTTAATTACCAATTGCTTAATGGTGGCAGACAATCATCTGACCCATAGGTGGCAGCCATCTCAAGCCAGAGGACGAGAGGACTCTAGCCGCCACGCATATAAAGGATTTATAGTGAAAAACTTTGTTTTTACGGGTTAATTTTTTGTTACTTTTTTTGTTATTTTCTTTGAACCTATCTACGTGACTTTACCAAAAGACCCAAAGAATAAAAAGCGGTTGTACTTACGTGCTCGTGCTTAATTTGTGTTTCGATGATTTACCTTCTAAAAACATCTGGCCATGTCTCGCACCCCCAGAAAGGGGGACAAAACAAATTTGAATGTAATTATCAAAAGCGTGCACCGCTAGCAAAAACAGTGTAGTTTATAAACGCACTGCCGCTGGATCATACTGTTTTTGTTACGAACAGGAACAGATGGTTCGTCTCGGGAGTGTGCCCCTGCTTGAAATGTCTCGAAGTGCGCGCAAGAGGCGGTTGTGTGTTCTTCTTCATAGCCTGCTCATTTCTCAGCAACAACAACAAAGGGCTGCGTGTGACACTGGCCTCTGTTAACCAATAAATCTGCTCGCGTGAGCGTAACGGACGTTTCCTGAATTAAAATCAAACGTTGTGTCGTCATCGCCCCCCCCCCGCATCCCGACACCGCCCCCCCCTCTCCTCGTCTCCCACCTCCACCGTCAACGCGGCGCTCGCGAAGGGGACGACCTCAAGGCTGCCCGCGGCTACGGACGCACGCGAGCGAGCGAGCGAGCGAGCGCGAAGCCGCCGCTGGGACGGTGCCGTGAGCAGCGAAGGAAGAGGAGACGATTTTTGAATCAGAATATTTATTTATACCGGAGGAATCGGATGACGCTGATAACGCTCTTTTCTTGTTTGCCCCACAAATGTTCCAGTCGGGGCACGGGGTAAGAGGCCGTCCATAAATGACGTCACGCACCTTGGGGGGGGGGGGTGGGGGTCAGACATTTGTGACGATGTGGTTGAGAAATGTGACGTCACATCAAAATGCGCAACTTTAAATAAATATAGACAACACGTTCTACTTAATTAAATAGACTATTTATAAATGTTTTCTCCTACAACATTAGCGTGCAGCGGCACATTAAATACGCACTACAATGACAATAGTTTAAAGCGATTTGAAGCATGTTTTATTTTTTTTGGGGGGGGGGGGAACTTTGTGACGTCATATATGAGGGGGTTCTGAAATCGTCCAAAATCAGCGTGACAGTCAGTTATGGACGGCCCCTAAGAACGTTACAACAACCAATATAAAAAACGATGGGAGTGCAACACATAGGAAAGGTAAACAAATCACAAAATAATTCAAATATAACTAAAACATTTTTTTGGTACCTTACCAGGTGATGCCGCTCGTCTTGAACACGGCGGCCGAGCAGCTGTGGAGGGAGAATGAAACAGCGTAGCGTCACCGTCTTCTCAAATCGCCCGTCGAGTGCCACGCCACGCTCGGTGAGCTGGCGAGCCACGAGGGCAGTTGTTGTGCTCCTGAACCATTGGGAGAAAGGGGGGGGGGCGAAACAGAAAATATTTTGGGGGGCTGCGCTCCCCCCCACCAACTCCCCCCCCCCCGTACATCACCCCTGGCGATGTATACACTACAAGTGAGATGAAAAGGCATGATGTATCCATGAGATGGATATGTAGTGAGATGGGATACATGGAGACGATGATAGAGCAGAGAGATGCCGACAAGAGATTTGAAAGTGTATTTTTACGTTAATGAGTGGGTTATGTTGATCGCATTACGATCTGGATGGGAACTGATATTTGACTCACCCCTATTTTTGCAATTGAATCGGGGAGCCTCTGGGCTCTTTGTGGGGGTAGGGGGGGTGGGCTACGCTTTTGCGCGGTTTGCTTATGCCCCGGAGTTTGTATGTATGTGCGCCACGGTTGCCAGATGTTCACTACCTCTCCTGGTATACAGGGGGTCGTGGGTTCCATCTCGACCCTGACGCTTGCTGTATATTTGGAGTTTGCGTGCTCTCCTCGTGGTCAGGTGGATTTTTCTACTGGTCCTCCAGTTTTCCCCTCCACGTTTAGAAACACGCGTTTAAAGTATTTGGCTGTTACACATTCCCGCATTTAAAGCCACTTCGTTGAGCTATCATCTGTGGCCAGGTCGCTTCTGCAATACAGCTACATAGCTTAGTGGTCCTTACCTGGTAGAATAAATAAATCAAGTTTCGTTTAAGATTTGAAGCTTTCGTGACTGCAATGATTCATACTCTTAGGTTTTTTCGGGTAAAGTCACGTAGGTAAAGATAAATAAATATTAAAATACTAATAAAATTAATATAAATAATAATAGAAGTAAAATAATAAATAACAGCGACTTATTATTTTATTTATAGTATTATTTCTATTACTTTTATTATAAATTTGTATTATATATTTATTTATTTATACCTACGTGACTTACCGAAACAACCTAAGAGTATAACTTTCGTTTATACACCATTGGAACCTCATTTGCCAGTAGAATAATATGATAATTGATTTTTTTTTTTACCCTTTTATCTGGCAACAAAACTGACAACTTTTTTTAATCAGAGCTATGTCTTTTTGTTTGCATTCCGACTGCAGGTATTGTGGTCTATGCAAACATGACTCCTTGTAAAAACAAGGTGTCAGTTTTGTTGCCAGATAAAATGGTAAAAAAACAATTATCAAGTTTCGTTTCGTTCGTTTAGAATGCACGTTTAACTTATTTCGCAACCGTGCTAAATCGGAGGAGCCGTTTACTTTATGCCTCGTGTCGCCACTGCATGTAGCGCGGTCTGAAGGAGGTGGGTTCCAGTCTGCTGAATAAATATTCAGTCACAGCAACAGCAACAACGTTTATTTCGCACCAGTCCAGCTGGCAGCGTTATATTATTCACACACTGACCCCAATTAGCATGATGGCTTAGGTGGGCGGCATTCAATGCAGGCGAATCAGACATCAAAGCCTTGCCGGCTCCACAGCAATTGCGAAGTTATACTTCGCGAGTGCATTATCAGACAAAGCTGTAAGGAGAACGGGCACGAAAGTTCACAAAGGTGAGAGAAAGAGAGAGATACTATTTTGGGCCTCTCTATTTCTGTGGTGCTTAACTCAGGAAACGCGCTGTCAAATCGCGACCGCGCGAACCGGGACAAGACCCCGTGACACGCCTGGAAGTATTCTTATTACGTTCAACTTTTTTCTCACCGCACGTAGCCAACCGAGCTCATCAGAGGTGCGGAGGAAGGACAACACACTTCACACAAAAAGCAGTACTCAAGAAATTAGGTTTCAATCATCGAGATTACCCATTACTGCGGAGAGAGCTGGTAGGAACGTTTGGTTGCTCGGTCAATGGCCTGCAGGGTCAACGGCGGCGTGGTGTATTCCGCAAATATCCCCGACTGTGAGGGCGGGCACAAGCCGGCGTGAGTAGGTGAAACGTTGAGTTTTATAAGGGCACCACGGGGTGACCAGCCCCTCCCCACCCAGCCCCACCCCTCCCACCCCCCACCCAGCCCCACCTCCCCACCCAGCCCCTCCTCACTCTCCCCACCCAGCCCCGCCCCACCCTCCCCTCCCCACCCAGCCCCACCCAGCCCCACCCTCCCCACCCAGCCCCTCCCTGCACGACGGACGCAATAATCCCCTGTGGGCTGGTGTAACCAGGAGGTTCCTACCAGTAAAAAAAGTGCCTAGTGCCAGTGGCTTCCTAATATCGGAAGGAAACGCGTTCTAGACCGTCGCAGAAGGCGCATCTGAACGCGCGCGATGCAGTGGCCGTCTTTGTTGTGATGGCTCGTCAGAAAGCCGCTGCGAGGATGACCGCAGTTCCCGTGATGCTTTATTGTCATTGACGAGACCAGCATTTGTGGCAAGCACTTTTTGTCGCGTGTCACGAGTTTGGGACAACAGGGGCTAAAGGGTTTCATCCAACGGACGCGTCCCGTAGGCGACGCGCATCGAGCGCGTTGTTGGAGCACGAGGGTGCGGCGAGACGTGTCGCCCCCAGACGCCACTGCTCCACGTGCACCACTCGTGGACGGGTGGACGGACGGACAAAGGCGCAGACGAGAGAACACGGGGCAGCATCCAGGCGGAGCGGCGGGATGAAGGAAAGGCTTTCTTTCTCGGATGTGCGGTCCCTGCTTATCCTTGCGCGAAATGCATTCCGACTCATCATCATCAATATCATTTTTACCCGCTCCAGAAAGACAAACGTTCAGCCGAAGCGCCCCGGAACAGGTGAAAGCCGCGTGATCAAAACGTCCCCTGCTTTTCACGTTATGAATTAATCGCCTGCCGAGGGATTTCACATCGGGTCGTTGTTGTTACATATCACATCCGCGCACAGCGTTCTGCTCCTCGTGTAACGTGCGTACGTGCAAGGGTGTGCCGTGTCGTGCTGCATGAAGGATTCGCCTGCCTGAGCAAATGCGCTGGCGCCTTATCAATCTCCTCGTACGCCCCCCCCCCCCAAAACTCCTGCCAGCCCCGCCCCCCAGTCCCCCCCAGCCCCCCCTCACTCCCCCGTCTCCGCACCCACTCGCGCCGCCGTTCAAAATGAGCAGCGCTCGTCATCAATTCTCCCTCCTCGCGCCACCCACCACCGACCATGCGTGCAAGAGGGGACGGGGGGGGGGGTGGCCGTTTCGCTCTCCCACGTCTCACAATCTAGGCCGGAACCTTGGGGGCTTCAAGCGCGCGCCGTTTGTAAATTGGAACGGCGCCAGCGCTTCTCAAACTTCAGTTCCCCCGCGGTCGACGTTGCCATGCTTACCAACATTACTCATTCAAATTTCCAAGCCACGTCAGAAATTCCTTCAGCGGGTCTATATGCGTCTGAGTGGTAGAATTACACCGTGTATTTTATGCGGTTCGGCGACAGCGGTTTAACAAACAAACAAACAAAACCCACTCCTGTTTTGTGATCTGGTTTATCATCAGAAGCGGCAATAGAAGACATCATTAATCCACTGCTGCGCGAAGGCTTCCCCAAGTCATCGCCGACTCACACTCTAGCGATGAAGTAGCCCACACAGCCAGCACCTGCACATGAGCTGATTTAATCCATCTATTGTTGCAGCGAATGTCTTTTCGGGCACGTTCCCTCCCCTAGCTGCAATTCCATCGTTAGTCTCGACCGCTGGACATCATCCATCAAACTCTACTGTTCAATGTGGTTGGGTGGCTCAGGTGTCAGAGTAATGAGCTGGCACCGCTGAAAGATTGGTTTCGAAACCAGTCAATGTCTTTGATTGAAACGGGTTCTCAACTCATTTTTTGAGAACTGCTGTTTGTGTTTAGTTTGTTGTCCTTCGCTGCACCTCCGATTAACACGGTTGGCTACGTATCGCGCAAAAGGAGTTCAACACACAGACGTACAGCCCGGTCACCAATGACTGCACAAAAAAACCCTTGACATTACATTTGCTATTGCTACTCGATTTGGCAAAAATTCGCCTGTGAGAAGGGATCTCAGAAGTATTTCGTGACATTATTTTACACGGCCTGTTCTCTGTAGGAATTTAAATTTTAAAAGTCTGTACTCAAATTGTAATTGTTGTGGCTTCAACACACCGGTGGGCTAAAGCAGTGAACTATTTGTCTTTTGTCAACGTGACACTTTTTTACTGATTGGCCGTGTCGGGTGGTGGAGGGTTACGACACATTTATAAATAACGCGATCTAAACCTAAAAACGTTGATTATGAATTTAAAAGTCTTAAAACCATAACTCTGTTCGCACAATGGGGGATCAATTGTGGGGGAAATACAATAACATCAACAACATAAACACCTCCACTGGTCACCCGCACGGCATATTAAGTCCACCCTGCAGTCAGCCTGAACAAGGGTTAAACGCCCCGGTTCTCCGGAGGAAGAATGAGAAATACCGCATGATGCCAAGTCTCCCGAGCGAAAGAGGGGTTTTTTCCTCTCTCTCAACAGGCTCTCACTCAATTAAAAAATATTTTTTTTATTCATTCAAATGTAAATTATGGTAATGAAACAGCGCACATCTGTTTACCGAAGAAATTGGAATATGCCGATCACGGAGGAGGTGCGGGAAAAAAAGTAACCGGGAGCTCACGGTTGTGGGATATGGTGTGATATTTTTTTAATGGCATTCATTGCACATTTGCCACAGTAGTAATGGAGTCCGTGTTCACCGGTGAATGAGCTTCCCCATGTCAGCTCCCCGGAGGAATTGAAGTGCAATTTGGGTTCGCGTTTTTGGTTTTGCCTCGGGGGCACGGCGCCAGACACATTCCCCGCGGTGCTATTTGTGTGGTTTATTGTTTGTTTGTTTGCTTTTCGCACCTCGCAGCAACAACAACAACAAAAACACCGAGCATAACCCAACAGATTAATGTGGCGGCCGTCAGAAATGCCCTACCCGCCCGCCCAACTGGAAGTAATTAGACTGAGCGAAAATGAACATCTGTTGAGTCAGGGATGCTCGATATTGATATCAGAAAGGAGCAATAAGTAACCATAACAAACTGGAAAATAAATACGGCGGGCTAATGGACATTGATTTTTGCTTATGGCTCGGATATGATGGCAGGGCACAGCTCGCTACGGAGTGTAAGTGGCGAGGCTTAGTGCAGACAGACAGCTTGCCGCCGAGACAGGCTGATTTGGCGCTATACGAATAGGGTGGGTGTGGTGAAGACTGAGTGAGTGTGTGGGATGAGGAGAGGAGGAGAGTGGGGTGGATGAAGGAGGTGCGGGTGGTTGGGTTGGGTTGGTTGGTGGGAGGCAGAACGGTGGAGCTGCGGCTGGAGCGGTGGGTATCGGGTGGGGTGGAAGCCTCTGCCTCTGTCTTGTTGAGTTGGCCAACGGGCCACGGTTGCTCCTCGGCGTCGCTGGGGCGGGCACGGAGGCACCCGCGATCGACCCACGCGACGTGTCTGCTGCCGCGGGCACGCGCCACGTGCAGTGTGAACACTGCACGCTGCCCGGCTGTCCCACGGGGTGGCTGGAGAAAGCTAGGCTCGGAAATCGGTCGCCACAATTCTCCATATTTTTTTTCCCGGGCTGCATAATTAATCCACAACGACATCATGCCCACATCAGTGCTTGTTTCTCCCCAACCACCGCCCCCCAAATAATAACACACGCACAGCACAGGCAATTCATGATGTATTGAGAGTTCGTGGAAAATAAATCACGATGCTTAATTGCTTCTCGTTAGCTAAATCGCACAAGCTAATAGCAAAATCTGTGACATTTTTGCAGGTGATATGAGCCACTCGCCCCTGGAGAGTTAGGTAACTGCAAAAAATCCCCCCCCCCCCACCCACAGTCAATTTATATACAAACAGGGTCTATTGTGTGTTTGGGGTGGTTAACATTGGCTATAAGAAACAGGCCCTGACATTCAGATGAGAGTGCGTGTCTGTGCCTATATATACACGTGGTTTTGCACACGAAATCCCAGGTGTAGCCAATTGCCTTCGCCTCGTGCGCCACACCTGCGTCACGTGTCCAGTAACTTTCCCTACATCAGGAAAGGTCTTCGTTTTGGAAGTCACGGTACGTGGTGTTTCTTTAACCAGCGGATGTTTTTAGCATTGTTTTGTGGCTTTTATACCCATATGGACAAAACCACTCACGAAACCCATTGGGCAATTTACTGCATCTGAATAGTGGAGAAATACAATTAGAAGCTTAAGGTACTTCCAGTGACATCCACTGAACATCTAGAATTGAACAATTGTAATGTACACTGCATTACCGTGGATTTAAGTCGTGCCCCACAGAGAATTCGCCTGGAAAATGTGCCCGGAAAATATGCCCACGTGTTGTTCCAAGGTCGATTGATAAATAATAATAGGGGAGCAGTTGGTGCAGTGTGGTCTGATCCCATTGCAGTTACTTTGATCAGAATCCGAATATTTATGCTGGAGAAATCCGATTTGCTATGAAGCTCGTTTTCACAGATGTCCAGTAGGGGCGGGCCAGTTCATTACAACGACAAACAACGAAAAAACACGATAGGAGTGCAAAGAATAGGAAAGGTTAACAAATCACAACAAATAAAACGAAACTTTTCTTTTTTTCTTACCAGGTACAACCCACTGAGAAATTAGCTGGCGACAAATGATAGCTCACCAAAGTGGCGAGCGATATGTGAACTTATCCTGGAGGAACTCCCCCCCCCCCCATTCTCCACCATTGCAGCAACCCACATTGGACAGCGTGGTGAAGTATGGTCAAACATTCCCCATAACTGAAAGCGCTTCATCCAGTAGTCCTCGGTTCCCCACCTTCGCAAACCTGCACTGACCAGTTTAAACACGAAGGCTGTCGCGACCAATATCACAACATCAGAAATTTGGCTGTCTGCCTGATGATGCTAGTTGTACTTACTGGCGAAACGTCGTACTCAGATTGTAAATACTCTTTGGTTTTGTCGGTAAAGTCACGTAGGTGAAAAATATAATAAACGAAAACAACAACTTTTTTCATTTATTAAGTTTTCATTTGTTTTCTTTTTTACCTACGTGACTTTACCGAAAAAAACAAAGAGTATGAATTATTGCAGTCACGAAAGCTTCAAATCTAGAACAGATTGTAAATGTTGTGGATGTGCTCTCCAACACACCGGTGTGCTGTACGAGTGACGAATTGCCATGTTCTGTTTACGTGACAAAGATTACTAATTGGCTGTGTTGGGTATGGCGGGTTTAACAACACATTTATATTTACGCGATCTACCACCCCCCAAAAAAACCTGTTTTATGGCTGCACTGACCAGCCTGGTGAAGTATGGTTGACCGACGTGTGTCTGGGAGGCCTTCATCCAACAGTATATCGAGAAAGAGATATTAATTATTATCATGTATTATTATTCATATATGTGTGTGTGTTGCGGTTAGCGGGCCGCGCTACGAACCCGGCGACCCGAGGGCCAACACCAGTGACCATTATCTGAACCGGTCTTGGGGCCTCCCCTAGGTCGACTCAGGGTAGAGAGAGGGGGGGAGGGGGTAGAGAGAAGGGGGAGAGGAGGGCTAGAGAGAGGAGAGGGTGGGGGTAGAGAGAGGAGGGAGATTGGGTGGTAGAGAGGGGGGCGGTAGAGGGGGGCGAGTGGGGTAGAGAGAGAGAGAGGGGGGGGTAAAGAGAGATGGGGAGAGGTGCGCGACTGCCTCTAATTTCCACCGCGGGAGCCACTCAGCCAAACGGAGACGTCGAACCGTGGGCCCTTTGTCAAACGGATCACCTTCTTTGAAGATTGCAGGTCCCGCGCACCCGCCTGCAGCAAAGTCCCGTGACTGCAAGGCTCACCGTTTATGCGGGGAAGGGAGGGTGCAATCTGTCACGTAATCTGACAAGACCTATAAATGGAGTTGGTAACCCCGACTCATATTGTCTAGGAGAGGCCAAATAAGGACTATTGCCGTAATACTCGGGTGGCTCAGCTGTGCTACTGTTTTTTGTTCGGCTCCCGTCCCGCGCATCTGTGTGCAGGAGGCCGGCTTCGCGTAGAATTTAGCCCGAAGATATGACCTCGCCGCTCGTGTGATGTATAATGCTGGGGTGCATCCGTTGGTGGTGGGTTTTTTTTCGTATTTTGACTCTTCCCTTCCTTTGCCCTCATCCCCTATGCTCTAAGAAGTTCCGAGCAGCTGAGCGTGAAACAGACTGGGATATTAAGGCTGTTTGTTCCACTGCCAGCCCTCGTGCGCACGCTAAGCGTGTGCGCACTGTTATGCTCATGGCAGTATTTCCTGAATGTCGAACGCTTTGTTTTGTTGCACACACCCAAAGATAAAGCACCGATTTATGTACGATGAACTTCTTTCGCACCGTACGTAACAAACCGCGCTAATCGGAGGTGCGGCGGGCGGGTTGACGACGAGCTGAACACAAAAAGCTGCTCTAAATAAATGCGAGTTAAGATAGCAGAATAAAGTTGCAGTTATGGAGCATGAACGAGATACATTATGCATGCGAATAGTGCCGAGGGGCTGTGTGTAAACACGCGTAAACATCGTGTCCTTGTGTCTACAAACTTGTCTTTACATTTGGTTGTGGGTTTTTCTTTTTTACATTCTTACGAATTCTAAGGGTTAATAACCATGCCTCTATTATTATTATTATCAATGCTTCGTGATGCTTGAGCGCGGGTGAGTGAATGTTGAGCCGAGGTCTTGTTCAGGTCGTAATTCACCAACACACCTTAACCGTGGCACAAGGCTCAGCGCGTATTACCCCCCAAAACTGTGCCACCGCTTCCTGTCCAAATATATAGTTGCGTGTAATGCGTGTGTATATCTCTGTATTTTGACGGTGAAGGCAGGAAGCGACGATGTATCGTGACAATGGGACATCCCTTTTTTGCAATCTGTCATCCGCAAGTGAAAAGCATCGACAATTGCGGGGGAGGAGGGGGGGCTGCTGGCAGCAACATCAGGCGGTGTGAATCTACGAGCCTTGTCTCCGTGACAGAACACATTATTTGCCGCCCGCTTTTCATAAAAAAAATGGGGGGAGCGGGGGGGGCGCGATAAAGAGGGCGGGGCATCTCCCCTTGCCTCCCATCCGTCTGTCCTCGCGACTTTCAGGGCCACCTCTTCCCTCGATGGGGGGATTTAATCGGAATTCGAAGAAACAATGAATCCCCTTAATGGGAACTTTGTTTTTCATATTCAAAGATTTCCGCGTGAGTTTTAGGGGCCGTCCATAAATGACGTCACGTTATTTTGGACGATTTTGACCCCCCCCCCCCTCTCGTCACACGGCGTCACAAAAAGTCAGACCCCCCCTCAAATATGACGTCACAAAGCTCTACCCCCCCCCCCCCCAAAAAAAAACATGCTTCAAATCGCTTTAAACTATTGTCATTGTAGTGTATATTTAATGTGGCGCTGCACTCTGATATAGTAGGAGAAAACATTTAATAAAAAGTCTATTCAATTAAGTAGAACGTGTTGTCTATATTTAAAGTGGCGCATTTTGATTTGACGTCACATTTTTCAATCGTCACAAATGTCTGACCCCCCCCCTCCCTAGGTGCGTGACGTCATTTATGAACGGCCCCTTAGTCAACGTTCTGCGGGGTAGCGATCACGAGAATATCTGAATGCAAAGACAACGATCACCCATATAGCCTTACAGACTTTTGGGGCATGTGCTGTTAGCGAGCATCGATTTAGATGCTTAACGGCATGGCACAAGAGGGGGTGGCCAGCACCACGCCCGACCGCCTTTGTCTCCCCAGTGGGCGATGTTTACATGCTGCACCAGGTACTCATTTGAGACTGAGTCGACCTAGGAGAGGCCCAGGACGGGGTCGGATAGTTTCCACTGGTGTTGGCCGTGAGTGGGAATTGAACTCGGCTCGCCGGGTTTATAGAGTAGAGTGCTAACCGCTACACTGCCGCTCCCCATATATCTGAATACTCACACGCACAGACGAATAACGTATTAACACCGCTGGTACTCAGAATCATGTGGAGTACATATGTATATACAGTATATAACTAAATATGATGGTAAATATGATGCGTTCTGGTGTTCTAAGTTTGGTTTATGTTGGAGAGATTCAACATGAAAACGCATCACGTATGCAGCAACGGGAACATGTCATTCTTTAAATACCATTTCTCAGTTGGTTTACACAACCACGCTATGAACTTCATTTACATTTAAACATTGAGCGACTGAAATGATCATTAGCAATTATTCTGGAGATTCTTCCTCCAGAATGGAAATTGCTGATTTAATGAGGCCAATGGGACAGCACTTAAAGACAATGAATAGCCAAATGGAACAAATTTGGGAGAGCCTGGTTGTAAAATGGTTTATGAGCTTGATTAAAATATACAATTTATTCCACAATTGGGTAGGTTTTGAAAAAAAAATCAAGAAAACTTATGAGTCTTTGACGGCCTCATTTGTAATGAATGTGATAAATTCTGCCCTTTTTTAATCAATTCACACGCGACCTCGCACACATGATGACATTGCACCAACTGTGCCTCAATTTACCTCTACACTTTACTTCACACGCACATTTATGTTGAGGGCAGGGCGTGTTCTCAAACAGGTAACATACGCATCCCATGTCCACTGTGTTGTCGCTTCTTGCTGTAGTAATTACACACACAGTGTATTAAACATTTTAAGCATTTAATGATTCAACTTCCCACCCCCCGCCCCCTCCCCCAGCGATTTGTACCGATTCGAGGGGTCGTGATTTTATTCAATTTATTTAATTTTGGATCGTTTTTACCATCTCGTTAGATATATTGTTTATCTTCCCCGCCCCCCACGCCACCCATCTCATTTTTAAGATTTCCCTTCGCCCCATTAGTCCAAGTGTGACATTTGCAACACCTTCATACATCTGGAACAATCAATTCTCACGTACACAGTTCGATGCGTGTATCGTGTGTGAGTGTAGGAAAGATTTTTTTTTAATATCTCAAACAATGCATCGCTGAATACCTACTGATCCTATGCCCACACAGGGTCGTGGAGGAAGCGTTCTCGTGTTGGCTGGGCGTTGCACTCAATCCAAACGTGCACGAACGTAACATCGTTACGTCAACGGTCTTGTACTGGTAGGAGCCTTCTGGTTACACCAGCCCACAGGGGATTATTGTGTCCGTCAGTCCGTCGTGCAGAGAGAGGCTGGGTGGGGAGGGAGGGGCTGGGTGGGGAGGGGCTGGGTGGGGAGGGTGCGAAGGGGCTGGGTGGGGAGGGTGCGGAGAGGCTGGGTGGGGAGGGTGGGGAGGGGCTGGGTGGGGAGGGTGGGGCTGGGTGGGGGGTGGGAGGGGTGGGGCTGGGTGGGGAGGGGCTGGTCACCCCGTGGTGCCCTTATAAAACTCAACGTTTAACCTACTCACGCCGACTTGTGCCCGCCCTCACAGTCGGGCATATTTGCGGAATACACCACGCCGCCGTTGACCCTGGCCATTGACCGAGCAACCCAACGTTCATATCAGCTCCCTCCGCAGGAATGTGTTTTCATCGGTGAGAAGAATTACATTTGACTGCACGCATTACGGTGTAAACATTTATGTAAATGTCACGCCCCCTCCCACGTCTGATTTATAGAGCAACATCGCGCTTATTGACATTTTAGAGTCATTAAATCAGCACTAAAGAGGATGAGCGCTCCAACAAAAAATAATAATGAATGTCTAACCTCCGGAAAGCGGAAAGTTACCATGAATCACCGAGCGTGGCTGATGAAAGCACCCGGGTGCCACAATGCCGCACCGCCTCTTAATCAATACGCGCCCTGGCAGCGTGTGCCACGAGTATAGATCTCGGCAGCGGGCAGAGGGGATGTGTGGATTAATGAACGTGCAGGCGGATGGGACGAGGAGGAGGAGGGAAGGGTTGACGAATGGATAGGTACGGGTTTGGATGATTTTTCAGCGGCTCGGCTGGCAGAAAAATTGTTCAAAAAACGAAAGGCAGAGTGGTGGCGGTGGTGGTGGTCTCCCTCGGGCACAACGGGCGCTGGTCTCGCGCTTGCCTGGGGAGTTCTTTCGGACTCCCCCCCCCCTCTCCTGGGGAGCCGTCCGTGACTCTCAAAGGGGAATGCTCTCTCGCTGTACCCGCTGACATTTCTCTGCTCCCCGACACGTACAAGGACGCTTCGCAACGCTCCCACACCCCCCCCCCCCACCGTATCGACCGTCCGCCTCCCTTTAAATCACCTTTCCAAGAGGTGAAAACAGGCAGCACACAAACCACCAAAAAAAACCTCCCACATTGAGAAAGAAATCCCCAAAGCAAACGAAAAATAGATTACCAATTCGAGCTCGCATTTTCACCGCTGCAAGACCGGCCGTCAATATGTTTACGTAAAGAAAGACACTTAACGGGAGTCTGCCACATAACGTACGGCCAGCGCGCTTCGCATGCGATCGCCTACTCCCCGTGACAGGGGGGACGGTGAGCTTGGCACACATTTCGCCGAATTCCACGCTATTCCTGTGTTGCAGCCGCACACGCAGCGTGTATTTTATTTGAGCATGCGTTGTTGTTCAGGTTGTTTTGTTTTCATATCACCCAATGTTGGTTTACTATTTGTTGTGAGCGTTCGTGATGTTGTTTTTCCTACTTCTTCTTTCGCCGCTGCAATTTCATTTGAAATACGGTACATAAAACACAGTGGTAATGCACTACAACGTTGCATTATTACACATCTCGATGCGGGCTCTCTCTGCGAGGATTTACCCACAACAAGTTGAGCACTGCGTGCTTATTTCATGCCCTTGGGTGGGGGTCCGATCGTTCACGTCACCCACGGGCATTGAAATCGTCTTCTACAACCTACTTGTATTCATTTCGAATACATTTTCCCTTTTAATGTAGCTATGTTGCACGTAACAACAAAAAAACGCACTTGACAATTAAAAGCACGTAGCGATGCATCGGAGTGACATGTTGTTTTTTGTTGTTCTGTCGTTGCAGATGATTGAATTGGGTTTACACACAGTAGCAACATCGGCCCTCCCCCCTACCCCTTCCCACCCTGCAGCAAAAATAGCTTTGCCAGGACCGATAATGGTTTTTAACCCTTTTATCTGGCAACAAAACTGACACCTTTTTTTACAAGGAGTTATGTTTGCATAGACCACAATATCTGCAGTCGTGATGCAAACAAAAAACATAACTCTGATAATGTATGCACTGTCCTTGAAGTTGATTGGTCCACGCCCGAGACAGCTTTCCTTAGAGCCTAGTCTCACATGGTGTTGGACCAGATGACGCCAAAAGGCGCACAACTCAAAGACAATGCACCATCAGAGTATGAAAGCTCGGGGTAAGTATTTACACCATTGGAACCTCATTTGCCAGTAAAAAATATGATAATTGGTTTTTTACCCTTCTATCTGGCAACTCTGATAGTGCTTTGTCTTTGAGTTGTGCGCCTTTTGGCGTCATCTGGTCCAACACCATGTGAGACTAGGCTCTAAGGAAAGCTGTCTCGGGTGTGGACCAATCAACTTCAAGGAAAGTGCATACATTATCAGAGTTATGTTTTTTATTTGCATTACGACTGCAGGTATTGTGGTCTATGCAAACATGACTCCTTGTAAAAAAAGGTGTCAGTTTTGTTGCCAGATAAAAGGGTAAATAAACAATTATCATATTTTGCTACTGGCAAATGAGGTTCCAATGGTGTATTTGCCAGGACCCTCCTGCACAAGAGTCTTGAGACTCGGTGAGGCTCTCCTGGGTAACGCCAGCGTGCATAAACATGCCACCACTTGAAGCCGCTGTGATGCGTGGATTAGAAACTCGGGCACTGAAACAAGAACAATTGAACACAATCTGTAACGTGGGCGTGGAGTGGTGCACACTTGTAATTACACTTCGAGGAATGCCTGTATCCGGAAACAAATGGAAACTGGAGAGATCACCGTCGATTGTGAGTCAAAGCATCTGTGCTTGGGTGGGAACACATCGCTTGCAGCAGGAATGATGGTCGACGGATGAGACCGGTGAAGGAATGGCAAACAACGCGCGACGGAGGACGTGAGAAGAGTCCCTGCAGTGGGTGGAGCGATGAGGTCATTGCACGTGTGTTCGTGAGACGTATCGTAGTCTTGCAGGACCATTGGGTATATCAAAGACATGGGGCGTCCTCCATTTAACAGCAGATAGACAGTGACTGACAATGTTGATGACAAGTAAGTATGAAACACTGGACGTCTGTGACTACAGGGCATCTGTGAAAACGAACTTGAAAGCTCATCGGATTCGTCCAGTATAAATAATTATTATGCTTCTGAACAAGAGAGCGTCCTGAGGTCTGGAGTTGCCATGCTCCTCAGTGCTGAGGTGCAGCTTTGCATGCTTGACAATTACTCTACTGCAATCACGATACGGGCTCGAGTGACGTCAAATATGTTGATGTAGAATTCACCGAAGGGCGAGGAACGACTGCTGGAGCGGGCCACGTGCTAGACGGAGTGAGCAGTGGGAGGATGGCACGGCCACCACCACTGCACTGCGGCATCTTCAGTGTGAACACGCAAACGATACATGCAGCCCAGCCTCTCTACAAGTAAGCTAACACTGAACTATTTTGTTTGTATGTTATCAGCTGAGGCCCACTGAGCCGTGTAGCTCTTTTTCAGAAGTGGCGTGGCTATCACAAGTGATAGCTCAGCGAAGTGGCTCATCGTGTGGACTTTTACAGCAGCCGACTATTCTTACAAATTCGTGACGTTGATTCTAAATGTAGAGGCGACAAACCGGAGGAGCCGGAGAAAAATCCACGCGACCACGGGGAGAGAAACATGCAAACTCCAAATATACAACAGGCGTCAAGGTCGGGATCGAACCCACGACCTCCTGTACAACCAGGCGAGGGAGTTAGTCTTTAAACGTAGGATGTTATGCACCATTGTAAGAGTGCAACCAAGTTAGATAAAGGATATTGACACGGTTTAACATCCGCTGTATTCCATCTCTCTTGTCGGTCGTCAGATGGCAGCTGACGACTGAGTAAACTTCTTTCACTCTTCCCACTTTTCCGCGGAGTGGAGAGAAGTCAGCCCAGCCTCATCGTCAGCTTCATTCCCCGGCTTAAGTTTCTCGCCGAAAAAAGAATTATCCCAATTAAATTGGCCACACATCCCGACGTGTTTTTTGAGTGGGCGAGGAATCTCTGGCCAAGGTGGTAATGAGAAATTACCCTACTGTACGTGCTGGCTCATTAAAGCACAGCGATGAGCAGAAAGCAACGGTAATCGATGTGAATAGATTATTCTGTTGGGGCGGAGGGAGGTACAGGGGGTGGGGGGGCTGACGTTAAGAAGAAAAGATTCGCCCAGAGCGTATCTGTGCGTTAGCTACCGCTGAGCAGCGCGGTGCGCAATGAAAAACACAATCAAGGCGCGCGCGTGTGTGCATCGTCGTTTGGGCTCCTCTCTTTTCAACAATTGTGCACTCATAGCTCGGAAAACGATTAGTTTTACCGCAATACAAACTCCTGATGCTGGCATATACAAAAAAAGCAATGTTCACCCTCTAACACCCACTATAGCAGGGAATTCCACTAAGACAAAGATCCCCGTATAGCCTTAACAGACTGTTGGGGCAAGTGCTGTTAGCGAGCACCTATTTATGCCGGCACAGCACACAGAGGGTGGGTGGCCAACACAACGCCCGGCCCCATATTTCTCCCCAGCGGTGATGCTCTTAAGGCTGAGCCGCACTAGGGGAGGCCCAGGACCGGTTAAAATAATCGCTTATCATCGTGTGGAAATGTATAGCAGCCAAATACTCCAGACGCACGTTGATTCTGAATGTGGAGGGAAAGACCAGAGAACCCGGAGGAAAATCCAGAACATGCAAACTCCAAACATACAGGAGTCGGGGTTGGGATAAAACCCACGACCTCCTGTATACCAGGCGAGGTAGTTAACATCTCACCACCGTGGCTGACAAGGGACCTCAGGTCGCTGGGTTCAAATTGCAGTGCAAGATTTGCTGGGCTGCCACTCCACCCCTCGTGAAGTAATAATCACACGAACTCGGATGGATCTGTTTAATTCCTGGTATGAAACTAAAATAGTCCATCAATCTATGAGCCTTTGGAATCATTTATTTAATTGGATAGCCCTGAATCGCTTTTGACTTGTCTATATTTCGTCAGTAGGACGTCCCTTGATGGCTGGGCATTGACTGCAAAAAGGCTTAACGCGTAGGTTATCACACCAATAGTAGAATTCATCATTGATTTTTGGGTTCGGCTAACTAATGATCTGGACAAATCTGTGTCAGTAAGGCCCGAGGCCACCCAGCACAGTCAAACAAATTAAATGGCCACGCGTTGTACAAGCGTCGAACGTGCCATGGATTGTTTCAGCTTGCTGGTTATTTGAAGAACAATTCTCACAACGAAATTTCGCAAATGTACCTTTTTAATTTGTACAATGTTACAAAAGCCAAGTAATTATGCTGGTTTAATTAAAAGTAACATGTTCTCAGACTGCTAAGCAAGCAGTGAGCGTTCCCTTTGTGTTTTGATGGTGAGTAAAAATCAAAATGAATTCTGATCTAACGAGGGGAGTGGCAGCGCACACTGTCCCCCTGATAAGTGATTGTGATTTTCACTTCGGTGACGCCCATGTGTGTGATGTGATCATTGGGAAACATGTGCCGACTCCAAACACTCGCGCCTGAGTTTCCGCTGTGCGTCAATCAAAGCGATGAATCAGAAGTTGTCATCATCCAATTTATATATATATATATGTGGAAAATGTGCAAAAGGAATTTTAACGACAGTATATGTGTTCCGGAAACACTTAACTAAGTCTACGGCGTGCCCGTAAAGGTACGAAGCATTGTTGACCAATTTTGACGAGGTCGACAAACCTATGTACATGCTTCCTATGAGCCGTATGAAGCTCTTGTGGGTGTACATTTTATTTTTTGAAAATCCTCCACGTGTCCGCCGCGGTGCTGGCGAAGCACGCAGTGTCGAAATTGGAGAGTCTCAGGCGTTCGACAACATCGCGGCTGTGGCTTAGAATGCTCGTGCTAAGTGCGGTTGGAATTCCAATGAAGATTTTCAGTTTTGAAAATGCAAGCACACGAGTTGTATGTTGCCGATATTTCAAGCACACAGTCCAAGCTACTGTATAATTACAATGCTTTTAATAACATGATACGTTTACGTACATCCTGTATCAACGTCCAAATTGATAGTTACGGACAAATGCATCTGTCATCTGTCGGACGTAAATGGTTCCAATCTATGACCGCATTTCCACAAGAGAATTGTGGACGTCTTTACAAGCAAAATGACCGACAAGACCAAAACAAATCCGGACATTTCAAAACGCTGTAAATGGATAAATAGACCAAAATGGCGTACGAAGGAAACCGCCGCATGAATCTGGGTTTCGTGCTAAGTCTAATTTTGATTGACTTCGTGACATCCCGATTATCCTGTCAGACACGGCGGGAGCTCCTTATGGCTGGCAAAGCAGATAGCCGGTTCAGCCAAACGCCACAAGGAATCGGTAAATGTGCACATTTTTACACGGCGATTGGTGGCGCCTTCACGATCTGAGTCTGTTCCACGAAACCTTCCGGAGGCGACGCGCTCCCATAAACCGGCGCGTTCGGCGAGCGCAAGCGCAGTCATTAATCACGGAGAGTTTAAATCTTAATTTACATCTGCAAGCCTTTAGGCAAGGTGTCTATTTATAGAGATTTTGTACGTTTTCCAGAAGGTGGATTTCGCACGCGGTATGGAGATGAACGTACACCGCCCCCCCCCCCCCCCCCTTGGTGTTCTATCACGCGTAAGCCGGGCAAACATCTTCCAAATCTCACAGATGTCTCAGGTGGTCACTTTGAGGTCAGATGTCCATGCTCATAAATGGGTTCTGAAGAATACACTCCCCACGTTATTGTAGAAGGAGGGCGGGGGGGAATTTATATTCATTTTCACATCATCTCAACGTATTCTATCAATTTATTTTTTTGTGTCTGATACGGATATCCACGCATACATACATGTTATTAATGTAAGGCAAGTGCTAGCGAACGTGGATCTGCATTTCAAAATTATTGTCTTTCTTTTCCGCACTGTCATGTTTGTAAATTATTTAAAGGCCCTCTGTGAGCACGTGCGCGCCGAGTGTTGTGGACTCTCTGCTGAGAGACACCAAAGCAAAGTGCTGCACCGCGCGAAATGTGATCTGGCGCCCTCTGAAATTGACCCAACCCAAAAGGCCCGTCAACTGAGAAGCAATTCCATTGCACATCGCATCTGGCCGATGAACGGTCCACAAACGCCTACTACGGTCCGAGCAAACAAATTATAATTGGATTAATGGAGAGAGAGAAAAAAAGCCATCACGCACACACACTTTTAAAAATAAAAGTAATTTCCTCCATGGGCCACTTTTGTTGTGTGCGTATATATATAAATCAGCCCAATTGACAGCTGACGGCTCAACCAACAAAAACTATTACCATTATTACTGTGCACAAAATGGTTTGGCTCGTAGTATTTTGCAAATATTTGATTTTACAAATTGATTGCGTACACACTTAACTGTGCCTCTCTCGCCCGCCCGCCCGCCTTCACGCGCGTTCCTGTGCCTCGGATGAAGGTCAAGCACTGGTAAACAAACTAACACTTCCCCAGAACGCGACAGATCGTTTGGTTGCCACGCAGAGGAAATTCATTAAAATTAATATCCCTTCTTTGGGCCTAATTAATAACGACGGCAGCCTGGTACTGAAGTGGGGGATGGCGGTGGGGGGGCTATGTGAAATGTGGCAGCGGCGGGGGTGGGTGAATGTTCTGCTGGGATAGGGAATTGGTGAATGGAGATGGCGCCCAGTGGAGAGATATCGAGAAGGGGGCTGGGGCAGGGGGTGGCCTGGCAGGATTGTCGGTGCGGCGGTCCGCCAGGCTTCTTATCGACAAAACAGACGTGGGAAATCAGCCCGCGTTCGTAACGGAGGACAGCCAGTCTGCTCTGAGCCCGGGACATGTTCAGCTTCACCCACTCACCATCCACTCACCACCCACACATTAATTAACCCACCCACTAACCCACCCACTCATCCACCATCCACTCACCCACCCACCACTCACCCACCATCCACTCACCCACCACGCCTCCCCCTTCCTGCCCGCTTCGTCTCACTTTTACGGCAGATGTTTTTGTTGATAAAAACGAAGCTCATTTGTGAATTGTGGTAACACTCGATCTCTCACACGTTACATTTTAATGGATAGAAGCATAATGGGTGTTTTTTTGTAAATAATAATAATAACAAATTAAAAAACAGACAACTGAAGTTAAATCTAGAACTGAAGGTAACATTGCAGTCGACACAAGTATAATGGCACCTCCATTGCAAACTATAGATTGCTCTTGATTCGCTTGAAACAAATGGCGAGCAGCTAATGGATTTACTGCGTGGTTATCTACCCAGGTGTTCTTTAGAAGCCTTGCATTGATTAGACACTGAGTCGGTAATGATTCGCACCCCCCCCACTTCCCCCCAACTAAGCCCCCTCGCGACTCAATTGATTTGGTACGACTCGGGGTACGTAGCACCGGTGGCTAGTACAACTCCGGCAGTAGCGTAATGAGCGGGGGGCAGGGGTGCCCCCCCACCCCTTGGTGGCCAAAGCTACGAGTTGGCGCCCCTTTGATAATTACCACCATAAGATTTGTTTTCAACAAAAAATGTAAAAGAGCAAAAACTTACTTACAACGCGGTTTAAATTTTGTGCATATATAAAAATTATTTCATTTACGTTCCACGTTTTGTTTTAATTGAATGAGAGCGGTAACGTTTGGCTTCCTCAAATTGCGCAAATCAAATGTCGGGGCAGCACTTTACCGATTGCCGCACCCCCTGAGCTGATGATGTCGTTGTTACTACGCGACTGAACTCTGGCAAAAGGGCTCGCAGATACAGACACAATTTAAAATGTCCCGAGCCTCTATCCTTTATGATTACTATGCAATGTATATAAAAAAGCACTCGCACTAAAATGAATTCTCGCCATCGCCAACGCCACTGCCTTATAACTGGAAATACTATTTATAATTAGCTCGTGTTTTTGGGGCGATTGCCCTTCCCCTAGAGCTGAGCGAGAAGAGCACGTGGACGATTAGGACCAAGCGAGAAACAGCGTCGAGCAAAGCGGCACAGCAGTGGAGCACTGTAACACGCCTCGGCACTCTCTCTCTCTACTCTGAAAGTCAACGTCCCAAAACGTCCACTCATTATTGTGAATATATACTTCACCCTAGGTTTGGAAGTTTTCGTGACTGCAGGGATCCATACTCTTCGGCTCTTTCGGTAAAGTCACATAGAAATATAACAAAATAAATTAAATCACTACGTTTTCGGGCGCAATACAAGCGTCCGTCATCAGGTGGGACAACCACAGCACGAAACAACTGCTCAGGTGGGCCAAAGGGCTGCTTGCAACAAGCGTAGTACTATATAGCCCCCACATCGCCAAGGAAGTTCCTGAACTTGTATGGCTCTGCGATTGTTTGAATGTACGTGTAATAGAACGAACTGAAGCATCTCGCACGCATGCAAGATCGTGCTCTAAATATAATCATTCGAAACTTTTCTCAACACAACAGTCAAACTCCCAGTGATTTGTTTGTGGAATGTCACGCCTCTTCAACGAGAAGCATACGTGCGCAATAATTTTTTCACGATCATTGTTAAGATTCATACTTAGTCATCGTCATTATCATCATCATCGTCGGTCGTGATTTATTTACTTGTTGATGTAGGTAGGTCATTACAAGTTGTTACAATGCAGACATCCATTTAGCTCCTGCACACCAAACGATATAATTGCTCCATATTCATGGCAGTCATGCTCGCACGGCGTGTCTCCCCTCCTTTGGCTGCCACTTCATCATGCGTGTCGACTACGGGGCCATTGCACACTTTACTTCTCTTCTGCGATGACACGTGGCCCAGTGGCCCAGTGTCCACTGGTCCACGCGTTGACCGGGAATGTCTTCGTGCCCAAGTTAAAATTGTCACCAAAACGGTTGACCCGCTCCTACATTGGCCTCGAAGAGCTGTGTCAATATCGGGCAATTTCTGGGGAAAATTTTCAATTCATATCGAATGACACCTTTATTATAGAGAGCTGAAAAGAAACAACAGTACGGTACTGCACTCCGTTTCACACGACAGCAAATGTCACGGGAGGAAAATGGTAGTTTTAAGGCCATCATTTTTTAATTATACATTTTTATGCACAACATCGTTAAAATGCACTTATGGGTACCCATATCTATTAGTGTGCAGCATTTAATGCATAATTAATTATGCGTTTTTGTGATTCAAGAGGTGAGCCGAAACAATAACGTGTAATGCAGTAATTGATTAGTTATATTTGTATTGTTCACTTTATAAATAATGACATAACAATTACATGGCTAAAATCCTCTCGTAATAGCTCATTTTCCAAACGTCATGGAATTGCATCACATGCACGACGTCCCTCTATCAAAGATGGAAATGGTTATTTGCTTGACCGTACACAACCACATTTGCTCTGTACAATAAATCACTTAGTTTGGGCGTGTGCGTGCGTGTGAGCGGTAGTGTAGCGGTTAGCGTGCCGAGCTACGAACCCGGCGGCCCGAGTTCGATTCCCGCTCAACACCAGAGACGATTAATTATCTGAGCCTCCCCTAGGTCCACTCAGACTCAAATAAATACCTGGGCCACTGGGGAGACAAAGGCGGTCGGGCGTGGTGCTGGCCACCCACCCCCTTGTGTGCCGTTCTGACATTCATAGGTACTCGCTAAGGCTATGCGGGGGATCTTTGTATTTTTTGTGCGTGCATGTGTGCACGACCCCAGCGACCTGAGTTCAATTCCACAGCCAACATCATCGGCTAATATCTCGACCGGTCCTGAGCCTCTCAATGTCAACTCAACCTCAAGTTAGTACCTTGTGTGGTGTGAACATCAGCACTGGATAGACCCGAAGTCGGCGGGTGTGGTACCGGCCGCACCAAAGACAACGATCTCCTGTATAGCCGATAACGGACCTGTTGGTGGCAAGTGCCGTGAGCGAGGCCGGCACGGCACACGCGAGGGTGGGTGGCCAGCACCACGCCCGACCACCTTTGTCTTCACAGCGACGATGTGTTTTACACAAAGCAGCAGCTACTCATTTAAGGCCGAGTCGACCTAGGGGAGACCCAGGAGCGGTTCAGATGATCTCAGTGGTGTTGGCCGTGAGGGGGAATCGAACTCGGGTTGCCGGCTTCGGTAGCGCAGCGCAAATCGCTGCACCGCCGCTCCCTTCTATCGAGCACACCGCCACTGTGCCGGCCTTCAGAGGGGTTTGTCCACAGACTTTTCCCCACATAGTCTGTTCAGGCTACACGGAGAACCTTTGTCTTTATCTTTGTGTGGGCGTGTGGCTATCTACTTGGGCCAGCGGCAGCTCATGGCTCCGTATCGATGTGTAGTGAGTCATTTCAGAGACGCTATTTAGGAGGCAACAACGTTTAGTCTACACTTATGCAGCACCGTTACACGCAGGATTACACTACACCCATCTCTCTCACTCTCGTTACACGCAGGATTACAATACACCCATCTCTCTCACTCTCGTTACACGCAGGATTACAATGCACCCATCTTTGACTCTCGTTACACGCAGGATTACAATACACCTGACTCTCTCGCATACGGGATAACTATCGGGTCAAAGCATTCGACGTGCTGTCTGACCCACGATGTCGAAGACGTAGCACTTGGGTTTCACTTCACCTGCAGACAGCCCCGACATTCGATCGGAGCTTCCCTTTTATCCCTCTCGGCGCGGCCTGGCTCCACCCCCGGCCGCGCCTAACCTCTGGAATATTCCCGAAGGTTCCAGGCCACCTTGCACACCTGTTCCCTCTCTGGCTCTGCCCTTAAGCACGCCCCCCTCGGGAACTCTGCAGACGTTTCTCAGCTCCTCTTCCCGTGTCCCCTCGTTCACCTTTGGCCCACATTCCTCACCCCGGCCCATCACGTGCTTAACCCGGTGCCGGGGTGACTCGTCCTCAAATGCCCCCCCTCCCAACCGCCAGCCACCCCCACCACGCTCCTCCAGTGGACCGACTCTGGCAATTACCTGCGGCGCTGGCGGAGACTGCTATCACCTACTCTGCGGGTGGGGCTCATCTGGCTCTCCTCGGCTAGCACCTCGTATGCGCCCATTTCTACGGCACTTGGCGCGACGCGCCGTAGTGATCCATTTAACGTCACCACATATGTATATATATATGTTGAACTTATTTCGTAGCGTTACGGAGTCAACCTTGCTGATCGGAAGTGCGGGGTTTTGTGACGAACTCTCGCGTCTTGCTCCGATAACGTAGAGGCATCGTCATCGACAGCAGCTCGGCCGTGCCGAGAGAAGCACCGTGGGTCGCGTCTGTGTGGAAGAACGTCTGATCAAGGCACCGCCATCTCGGTCTAACTAATCAATCAGAGCGCTTACACACTTCGGCTTGAAAACTCGCAAAGCCGAGGCAGGGTCTTGTTCTCTCCACTCATGACCCATCCTCGTCCTGCTCTCGTTCCAGCGCTCTCTGCTCGAGCAACAAAGAAAACGGCTTCCTGTTGAAAACCCCAATTAGCCTCCATCCTGTGGTGGGGCGGGGGGGGGCCCATCTCCTCTGCTGCCCCTGCAACGTCGGACCCCTCCCACCAGCCATTTGCACTGCAGCCCAAGGCTCAAGACTTTCAGAATCAGAATTTGTATTTATCCTGGAGAAATCCGATGAGCAATAAAGCTCTTTATGACACATGTCCCTCTACCCTCCCTCCCCCACCTAAGACAAGGACATAATATTCAAGCCTCATTTTTCCCCGCGCGATGCATGCCCCACCATTTTCTATACACCGTCTTAAGATGGGACGCGGGGTGGGGTGGGGTTACATCTGGATGCTCAATAAATCCAAATCGTATTGCACTTTGCGTGTCTCTCGCACCCAACGGCAACGGCTGTGCCACAGAAGCTACTCTAAACGCAGTCGAGAATTGCAAAGGCAATGATGCACACAGCCCCCCCCCCCCCCCCTTGGGTTAAAGGCGGCATTAGCAAAGCACAACCACGGAGGGCCTGTGGGAATCGCCCAATGGGGGCCCACGCGCAACCTGTGCGTGACGCGTGGATCCGGATTATGGGTTAAATGCTGCTGTCGATCAACGCAAAATTGTCGCTCCAACCGCAACAATTTTGCGCGCGGGTTTGAGAGCACGCACGCGCACACACAAAGAGAAAGATCCCCCGTGTAGCCTTAACAGACTGTTGGGGTAAGTGCCGTTAGCGAGCACCTATGAAGGCCGGAACGGCACACGAGGGGGTGGGTGGCCAGCAGCACGCCCGGCCGCCTTTGTCTCCCTAGTGCCAATGTCTTTACACATCGCACCAGGTACTAATTTGCGGCTGACACACACACATACACAAAAACAAACACACACAGAGAGAGACATATACATACACACAGAGAGACATATACATACATACACACATATACACACGCGGTGCCCACCACAGTGCATTAAACCAGGATTAAGCCCTAAAGAGCAGATCAACATCTGTATTGGTGGCCCCCCACGTCCCCTACTCCCCCGACACGGGCGCGATTGCCGTAGGAGGGGAGAGAGACGTGGCGATCGGGGGCGAGCCCAGCCATTGGCCCGCTCCGCCTGACACCGCGTGGTGCATACTGATGAACGGCAGCAGCACCGGCTATGTTGTTGTAGTGTGTTGTGTGGCGGTGGCGGCGGCGGCGGTGGTGGAATCTTGTCCGCCAGAGATGATCACAAAAAGAAAAAGCGCTCGCCACTGCGAGCCAAATGCATTTTCTTTTTTTTTCCCTTTCTCACGGTGGCCCGAACGTCAGAGGAGCTCTCTCGCAGGCGTCTTCGTTTTGTCCGCATTGTGCGAGAAAAGACGCAGTGGCAGGGGGTGCGCGCGGTGACATGCGCCTGCACGCGGCCGAAATCATCCCGCAGCACGTTTCCATCCGTCGCATTACAGCAGGATGCATCTCATGTGTTCGACGAGTGACACGCACGGACATTTATGTGCCAGGAACCGTGGCAGTCCACGTATGTGCGTGCAGCGCGCACACGCGTGAACTGCGTGTCAACGCGTAGCTACGAATTAATTTCTTACGCACGCACACACAAAGATATGCACATCTGGCCACCAGAATTGAAGGTGTGCAGCTGGTGTGGTTAAGCCACATTCGATACTTGTTGATTACCAGTCCTTCGCGTTGCTGACAGCTTTGAGAGTGCCCGTGACGACGAATAGTACCTCCTTTAAAAACACCGAGTCTTCATCGCCAATGGAGATATCCTCATGTCCGCAACTAAGATACGTGACCTGACTATTTACACGGCCAGCAGGTTACACCGGGAGTGGGAGAGAGAGCAAATGAACACGGGTATTACGTGTCCCTACATCTCGCATGACGTATGCTGATTCACGCTATTAGCCACTGCTTTGCTTTTATGGGGTTGTAACCTTTTTGAGGGGGTTTGGGGATTTGGGAATACCACTCACGGGCTAACCTTAGCCTTTCACTGCTAAAGACAGCGAACAGGGACGCACAATGTCACAGGCGGGGCAAGTGCACTGGGGAGAGACCCAGGGAGCACGGGGATAAGGGATAATACGATGGCGAGATGTTAACCACTTCGCCTGGTATGCGGGAGGTCGTGGGTTCGATCGCGACCCTGACGCCTGCTGCTGTATATTTGGAGTTTGCGGTGTCTCTCTCACCTTGGTCGCGTGGATTTTTCACCGGGTCCTCCGGGTTTTCCCCTCAACATTTCGAAGCAACGTCACGGCGTTCAGACTATTTGGCTGCTGCGATACATATCCACGTGATGAGCGACGTTTTCGGACTATCATTTGTGATAGCCAGGTTGCTTCTGAAAAAAAAAGATCTATATAGCTCAGTGGACATTACCCGTTAAAAAAACAATAGTACAGTTTTACTTTATGGGAAGTATTTGGACGTGGGATTCCATTTCATTCCTAGCCCCAGGGCGCCGTGCCCCTCCCCCCACGCTATAGTCACCAGTGGATACGCGGCACCTCAGTTTAGCTGACTTTCACCACAATTAGCCAAATTCATGAACGCGTGCATTGTTTTTGTACGCTGCTTAGATTAGGCGAGACAATAAGTTAATAAAAATGTGTAGGGGGGGGGGGGTAAACGATTATGCCGACTAATGTAATTTAATATTTTAGTTGAATGTATTTGTTTTAATTTTCATTTATTTTATATTTTTTACCTACGTGACTTTACCGAAAAAAACAAAGAGTATGGATCTTTGCAGTCACGAAAACTTCAAATCTAGAATTGATATAATTTGTTTGCGCACTTTGGGAGGAAAATTAAAAAACAAAAAACTGCTTTTGCTAATTGTTGTGTTCGTCAGCTCCATATGTTTCGCGCAGTGAACCAAAATATAATCAAGCAATGCGTACACTCATTAACAGTGCCGTTTAGCCAATCCACTGCTGGATGAAGGCCTCCCATGCCGTAAGAGCCATAGGGGTTGTTTGACCACACTTCACCATGCTGGTTAGTTTGGGGAACGGACAAGTGTGCAGAGTGGCGTGGGTGGTTTGATTGTGCGGGATTGGTGTTTGCCGTGGCCAGGGATGAAACTCGGATTCTTCATCTTCATAGTGCAGTGGCACTGCCCGCTGCTCGCCACCTCTTCCCTGACACCCGTGCTCTTCATTGCGAGGCCCGAGGGGGCCACTGGCGGCCCGTGGTGGCCTTTAGTGCCGACCCTGACGCGCGGGTCCCCCCGACAATACACAAATGGTTAAAACATCCCCCATCATCATCATCATCGTGCCGCTGGCAAACCCGCCAATGGTGTAAAATGCGTGGCGGCACTCACACTGACGACGTCTCATCGGCGAAAGTGGCCCCCGTATGAAAATGAGTGAAGAAACAAAACACTGCCCTATATTGACGCAACACTCCCGCTGCAATGCCAATGTTCTGAGAAGAGACCAGTACGTTCTTACTCATTGTAGTTAAACTGCGGCGATCAAGTCATCCGCGTGGATACTGCCGTGTGCGTGGGCATGCATCGTGCCACTTATGTGCCTGGCGGGGAGGGGAGGGGGGGTGTGAGCTGACCGCATCAATGGAGCACGCGAAAGGTGGGCATTACTGGCCTCCGGCCCATCCTCTCTCCCACCATATCACCGCATTCATTGGCCTCCCAATTTACCCCCCGGCTGAAATGGAACGCTCCGAATTAATGATCTCAAACCTACATCCATACGCAAAGAGGGCTGTGCGCAGCCGTACAGGTGCATTCTGATTGCACGGTATTGATGTCGTTGTTGCGTTGAATGGGGTCCCATATTTTCGACGGACTGCTCTCTTGCCAATGCCATCCGATAAGCCAGCAGCATTTGCTGAACACTCCCGACCGCTGCTGATGAGACCAAGAAGGACAAAACTGTTGACAGAGTTGTTTTGTTCCGATTTAAAGCTTTCGTGACTGGCTGCTCTGGAATGCCATTAGGTGGATGGACTGTGATGTGTATGTGTGTGTGGAGAGACGAGATGTGTGAGGAAGGACGTTTGCATGCGCGGCATGAAAAGACTGAAAGCCACATTCCCAAACCTAACGTGAACATGTTGTGATGCAACTAGACAACACTTCCAGTAAAACACACACACACATTATCCTAAATATACACAACAATTGTAGTCGTATTGACAGGATTATGTTTAAAACATTTTGCCATTCATTTGACGACAAATTGCATTTCATTTATAAAAGCTAGGCACTCTCAAACACATCGAATTTTGAAGCCCAGATTTAGACATTTGCATGCATACACATGTTATAATAGCAACAACCTTTGTCCTGAAGAAGGCCGATTGACCGAAACGTTGAGATCTTACTCTTCCCTCATTATCATTTACCATGATCTATCCTCTTTTGGATGCATACATTCATCCCCGCATCAATTTGAAAACAACTTTTACTGGTGATCTGATAGCGGCGTGTATGACACTATGTCTGCAACTGGAAGTGAATCTGGCTCACGCAATCAATCGAGTCGGGCATTGTTAACGCCCCCCCCCCCAGCTCTCTAGGGGTCCACAGTAGCTCCAGACTCCCCTACCGCTTACAGCGGTGTTCTTCACTCATTTTCAGCGACGAGGGGGGGGCACATTCGCCGATGGGACATCATCAGTGAGAGGGCCGCCACACATTTGAAACCATTGGGGGTTTGACAGCAGCACGATGGTGATGATGATGGGGTATGCTTTCACCATGTGTGTATTGTCGGGGGGACCCGCACGTCAGGGGCCACACTAAAGAACCACCATGGACCGCTAGTGGCCCTTGGGCCTTGCAATGAAGAGCACGGGACTTTACAGCGGTGAAAACCTCGAGGCCCCGGCAACCCAGGGAAGGGGCAGGAACGGCACGGGAGCTCCTGGGGTTTTCTTCCGCGTGCGCTATGAGCGATCCATGGGCTCTACCCCTCCCACTCCATTCCCCCACGAACCATCTTCCATCCCACGGCCATCCACGGGCACAGTGTACGGGGCTCAGGAAACAATATTCGATTGAAAACAAGTTCGGGAGAAAGAACACAAAAAGGTCACGTCTACGTGCGTCTTGTCTTCGGAAGTATGTTGCATTAGCAGCACGGATGTTGACGGTAGCTCAGGGATAGTGCATACACGCTTTTCAGCGTAAAAAAAAAAACAATTAACATCATAACAGACGGAAGTTACGTAGAGGCTACCTTAATCGGAAACGTGTTTTCTTTAGCGATGTTCTTCCGTGCGCTCTTCACGCTAACGCAGCCGCTAAGCTGAACGTCGGCGGCGATGCGCCGGCACGTGCGTCTCGTTTGCGCGTTGACCCCGTGGTGTCACGAGCGGCTCTGGGGGTCAGCCCCCGTGCTCTTGAGCGGGGGGTCCGGGATGAGGAGAAGGATGAAGAGGAAGCGAAGATCTCAGCGGCCCGGCTCTGGAGATTAGACGGAGAGCTGCGCTGCCCAAAGAGAGCCACCAATCCCTGGAACAGTGCCTGCACCATGCGGGCACCGTGCCAGCACCGTGCCAGCACCGTGCCAGCACCGTGCCTGCACCATGCGGGCACCGTGCCAGCACCGTGCCAGCACCGTGCCAGCACCGTGCCGGCACCGTGCCAGGCACCGTGCCAGCACCGTGCCAGCACCGTGCCAGCACCGTGCCAGCACCGTGCCAGCACCGTGCCAGCACCGTGCCTGCACCATGCAGGCACCGTGCCAGCACCGTGCCAGCACCGTGCCGGCACCGTGCCAGCACCGTGCCAGCACCGTGCCTGCACCATGCGGGCACCGTGCCAGCACCGTGCCAGCACCGTGCCGGCACCGTGCCGGCACCGTGCCAGCACCGTGCCGGCACCGTGCCAGCACCGTGCCGGCACCGTGCCTGCACCATGCGGGCACCGTGCCAGCACCGTGCCAGCACCGTGCCGGCACCGTGCCAGCACCGTGCCAGCACCGTGCCTGCACCATGCGGGCACCGTGCCAGCACCGTGCCAGCACCGTGCCAGCACCGTGCCGGCACCGTGCCGGCACCGTGCCAGCACCGTGCCGGCACCGTGCCGGCACCGTGCCAGCACCGTGCCTGCACCATGCGGGCACCGTGCCAGCACCGTGCCGGCACCGTGCCGGCACCGTGCGGGCACCGTGCCAGCACCGTGCCAGCACCGTGCCAGCACCGTGCCAGCACGGCTCCCAATGGTCATGGAGACAAGGCCCCAGTGTGCTCTATCTATTCAGGCCTCCATTGTCCAGAAGCCCTTTTTTTAGAGGCGCTATCCTTTAAAAAAAAATCTTACGGGTACCCGCAATGCTTACGGGTCTCCGCATATATTAACGTGCACAGTGCCAGCCTGTTGCCTGTGAGGCCGCCAGCGAGATTTATAAGAGAGTGCCGGCCATTATCAACCCACAGGCACGGGACGGTGCCCATTATTACGGTGCTGACTTCGGGGGCCCGGCACGACCTTAATTCAAGCCTGGAGAATTGTCATAGCATCTTATGAGCCCTATATATCTTCCAACTGCGATGTCGTATAAAACAACGGTACCCCCGCTCCTCCTCCCTCTCCTCCTCTCCATCTCCATGCAGTCGTTTGACGCTGCTTTTAGGTTCTTCAATCGCAGACTCTCTTGTCGGTGCGTTCACAGCGCACTTGATAAGTTCTGGTGACGAATGTTTAATCCCGTGAGCTCAATTCCGTGGCTCACGCGCAAATGAAGTAAAACGGCACGGAGAGCAAAAAATGCAACGAAATCTTGCGGCTTCCGATGTCGCTCGGTTTATTTATTTTTGTTATTTGCCGCTGTCGCTGCCGTGACGATTAGACCTCGGCGGAATGCCCGCTCTGCTCTTCGTGTGCAACGCCGCGCGCCTAACGCGCAAGTGTGCACCAGGGAGCCGGCTCGACCCAGCTGGCTCCGTGCGCCTCCTGCACAAGCCCCATCGGATAGCTCGTCGGTTAAAGCATCAATCGAGGCTTTTTTTTATCCAGACCGCAACGCCTCCTCTCGACCCCCACTCCAGCCTCTCCCCCACCCACCCACTCCAACCTGGCCCCCACCACTGCCTATCCCACCATCCCCCATCCCCCCATGCCTTAAAGGCTCGCGACCAACTTACATAATGTAAACACGAGCGACAGACGCCCGGCGGTTAACACCCGGCAGCCACATGCTCCACATATTCAGATTGATTGCCACTCGTCAGCTAAACGATCGTTAGTCTCGTGCCACTGCCGGTCTCATGGCGCGTGATGCCGTTACTCGACGTCCGTGGGTTTCACGTAAACAAGGCTGGCGTGAGCATCGCGCTCGGAGTGTGCGCTAGACCCTTACCACTACCCCTCCCCTCCACTCATCCTACCCCAGGCACTTGCTGCTGAGAAGCAGCGGTGGCTTGGGATGGGTTTTTTCTTGTTGTTGTTGTGGTTCTCGTCCAGTCGTGATTTGTGGAGGGGTTCTCACGGGAGGATGAGGCACCGCGGCCGCTGCCAGAGTTTGTGTTCTGCCTCGCCTTTTTGGCGGATGTTTGCGCTTCTGGCGACGACAGCGCGGGAGGCTATCTGATGGGCACGTACCACCGTACACCGTCCATCAGACAGGCTGAGGCTTGCTTATCTTGTCGTTTCCAGGAATTTCAAAAACACATTCGAATCTAATGAATTATTCCGTAGAGATATATATATAGTCTGGATGTATTTCACATCCGTATCTCGAAGCCCGAAATTGTATGTTCATGATTTATTTCTTGATTGCTCTGAAGAAAATCTGCGCGTGCGCGGTCATGCATCGCGCAGGGAGCGACTCTTCCGTCGCTGTGGCTCGGTGTAGGGATCGCAGCGGCCAGCTATCCGCCCTCGCTGAACTCTTTTTTTGGGTGGGCACTGAGAGATTTTCTGCAAATAAAAAATAAAACAACCCCCCAAATACACGCAATGGGGGTAACCGGCGCAGCACAACTGCGCACGTCTGCCTGGCGGACTGTTTGGCGAGCAAAGGAATTAGGCAAAGCGCTCGGGTGCAATCGGACTGGTCGAGATGTGGCCACAGGAACAGCAACACGAGCGCCCAAGGCAAGAGCAGCGCGAGCGCGTCGCATGATTTACCATGAGAATACAGAAACGCACACACACACACCAAGATACACACAACAAAAACAAAGACCAAAAAAATCCCCCGAACAGCCTGAAACACTGTTGGGGCAAGTGCTGTTAGCGAGTAGCAACTATGAAGGCCGGCACTGTGGCACACGAAGGGGTGGGTAGCCAGCACTATCCCCGGCCGCCTTTGCCTCCCCAGTGGCGATGTTTTAACACGCCACACCAGGTACACATTTGAGGCTGAGTTTACCTAGGGGAGGCTCATGACCGGTTCAGGTGTTGTCCGTGAGCAGGAATCGAACTCGCGTCGCCGGCTTCGTAGTGCAGTGCGAGAACCGCTGCACCACCGCTCCCCACACAGGTACACACACTGACACACACGCGTGCGCACACATTGTGCCCCACAGCAGAAAATACCCGCTGCTGCTGCTGCCGCAACTTACTTCACTGCAACAGGCGCGAGTGTTAACCCCGGCAACAGCGCCGACGTCACACAACGTTACACGTTGTCGCCGCTGATACGAGCATAACTCATTTCCTCAAGGAACTAATTTATGCGCTTGGCTGAATCTTAATTTTTTAAATCTTAAATCACTCTTTTTTTGTCCGTTGCATAATTGTAAAAGGCTAATTAACGAGTCGTTATGGACCGTATATAAAACTTATGAGGCGCGACCACACAATATGGTAGCATTGCATCTGACTGTAGCACTGTAAGCTATCATTGCGCATATTAATTGCCTTGAGTTAAAACACAAACACTGCGGTCCTGGAGTAGGCGTATTGTGTCATCATCTTTCCATGGTCTCGGTCATGTTGGCCGGTCACCCCCTTCTAAACACACCAACATTTTAACACGAATTGGCACGTTATTTTTTTCAGAACAATCATGGAATTTAGTAATCAGAGCACATGCCTTTTTTTAATTAGCAAATCCTTTTGGGAAATATGGCCCATTTTGTGAACATAAAAAACAGCAAAATAAACGTTCAATAAATGGTAATAATCCCTCGCACATCTTATCCAAAGTGCTCAAGTTGAACAATGGTGGGTACATTATGAGACCTCCTATGCCAGTAGCAAGATATAGTAATATTTTTTTACCTTTTATCTGGCACCAAAACTGACACCTTTATACAAGGGATCATGTTTACAATAACCACAACACAAGCAGTTAAAATGCAAACAAAAAGAAACAACTGTGATAATGATATGCACTGTCCTTGAAATTGATTGGTCCACACCCGAGACGGCTTTTTTTAGAGCCTAGTCTCACATGGAGTTGGACCAGATGACGCCAAAATGGTGGGTACCCTAACCAGTCTTGCGTCCCAGCCACAATGTTTATATAATATTTGATTCTTTATTATTTATATTTTTATTCACTTTATTTTTTATCATTATTCTTTTATCTACGTGACTTTACCGAAAAAAACAAAGAAAATAAATTCCTGCAGTCACGAAAGTTTAAAGTAAAATGTTCATGTTTATATAACTTTGTGTGTACGTGTCTTTTATATGTACACGCTATCTATGTATCGGTGTCTACACTAATCTGCTCCACGCGATCTGATGGATACGTGGTGTGTGCTGCTCCACTCACCCACTCATCCACCCACCCACTCATCCACCCACTCGCCCATTCACCCACCCACCCACCCACACTTGATGAGTGCCGATATACTCCATTGTTCATCGTTGCCATATCCGTTCAGCAGCTAATGGTGACACGCTGATCGTTATGCGCACTCAGACAGCGAAATTTGGACCACGTAGCTTCGCAGTCAGCGGTCCATTGGCCTGGAACTCAGCTACCCACTCGCTCATCTACTCACCCACCCACTCACCTTCTCAGCGGTCTATCTGCCTGGAACTCACCTACCCACTCGCTCATCTACTCACCCACCCACTCACCTACTTAGCGGTCTATCTGCCTGGAACTCACCTACCCACTCGCTAATCTACTCACCCACCCACTCACCTACTTAGCGGTCTATCTGCCTGGAACTCACCTACCCACTCGCTCATCTACTCACCCACCCACTCACCTACTTAGCGGTCCATCGGCCTGGAACTCAGCTACCCACTCGCTCATCTACTCACCCACCCACTCACCTACTTAGCGGTCCATCGGCCTGGAACTCACTGCCTTAGTGCGATGTTCGAGACTGATTACAGACATTTAACACGCTCTGTAGACAAATGCAAGACATAACTCTTTAATATAGCTTACAATGTACGAAGATTGCGTCCTCGTGATAATCTAAGTTAATGGAGTTGCGCGTTTATAAATGTATTTTTCGGCGAGCAGACTTTCATAACCTCCTCCGACTGTGACGATGTGCTGCGTTTTCTTACGCCGCTGCATAAAATTTAAGGTTTCTTTTTTTTTTTGGGGGGGGGGGGGCAGAATGGTGCTGGGATCTGAGTGAGAGGTGGGAAGGGTGAAAGGGCAGGTCTCAGACATTACACTTCGCAATTCAGCAAGGAGCCACAACGCTCCCCGCTCAGCCCACATCTTCCTAATGTCGCCCCGGAAGGGACACACACAAAAAGCAACCTGTCGATATGCCACGAGATTTCTCATCCTCATTTTCCAACCTCGCCCTGTTCTAAATTATGCCTACCTTTAGAAGAGATTGGATTTTCAGAAGCAGACCCCCCGGCCCACATGCAGGCACTGTATAGAACGCTATATCAGATGTGTAGCGCTGGGGAAGGAGCAAAAAATGGCTTTGACAGCTGCATAAAACTATAATGCGACACGTGCAGAAAAAGAGAGAGAGCTTGATGAAAGTGTGCTGAAGAATACTAACGTGTCTGCCGTTATCGCGGTACCTCGTTGCAGCAGACACACACAACGGCACGAGTGTTTTACAGGTCAAAAGGACACGTGCATGAATTGCCGTACGGATGCTAAACGGCCGATGCACGTTGTCAGGAGGAACCCGAGAATTAGCTGCTGTGGCCTGAAATCCCCAGTGAATAGTATTTTTGGCAACAATTTATTATGTTTAGACAATGGTGTAATCCGTGGCTATGTTTAGGTGTTTGCTGTTGTTGGTGGTGGTGGTGGTTTTATGACGATCATTGTTGATTGCAAATCCAGAGAGTTAACATTCCATCTTCGGATTTCGAGGGTCCTAAGAGAGTCCTGCCTGGGATGTTCGCCTATTTGTTTCCGTTGATACAAAATGTCCCCAGTGCATCAACACACTCCAGATACTGGACTTTTTTAGTGGAGCGGTGGCGCAGTAGTTAACGCACTGATCCATCAACCTGGTAAACCGAGCTCAACGCCAAGCCACGGCTAACATCAGCTGGGAATGGTAGCCTAACTGATCCTCAATGGCACCTCTAAAACTATAAACTAAACTTTGTTTTTTTTTACCAGATAAGACCCTATTCGGCTCTTTTTCATAATCGACCTGGCCAAAAATGGCATCTCAACGATGTGCCTTTTCATCTGGAAATGTATAGCGGCTAAAGAATCTAAACGCATGCTTCTAAATGTGGAGGGAAACCGGAGGACCCGGAGAAAAATCCACGCAACCACAGGGAAGGAGACACGCAAACTCTAAATAGACAGCAGGGAGGGGATCGCACCCACCATCTCCTGTATGCCAGGCGAGGCAGTTAACCAATCTTGATTTGAAGCTTTCGTGACTGCAGGAATCCATACTCTTTGGTTCTTTCGGTAAAGTCACGTAGGTTAAAAAAATTAAATAAAACAAAAAATAACATATTACGACGTTTCGATCGCAACACAAGCGGGTGTGCTCAGGCGGAAAAAATAATCCAGCAGTGGAAATGCTGAACCAGCGAGAAAGCTGTTACACCAAGAGGTTATTGATGTGTCGATGGACAAGCAAGCGGGGTCAGGGAGGCAGTTAACATCTCGCCACCGTGGCGCCCTCCCTTCACACCACCCCCTTCTCTGAGCTGCACCGAGCGTAATGGTGAAATCTGAGTTTGATAGCTGGCCAGGGATAACGTCAGTGGCGATTGATATGAGAACCGGTGCTAGGCCGCCCGCTCTCTTCACCATCCTCGTGCTAGCCAGAGGCGGTCAAGTATGGTCGTACGACCCCTGTGACCGACACGTTATGCGGAGGCCTTCGTACTAAGCGGTGGATTGACAATCGGGTGACACTTGAACGGGAGCTCCACGTAGACTTCAGAAAAAAAAATGAAAGTAAGCGGTAGCGCAAATCAACCACTTTGTGCTTTCTTCGGCACAAACTCCTTCAAATCAGTCGAAGAAAACAATTCGAGGCGTTTATGCTTTGCTCCGGACGTGTGGCTTTAATGTTTTTTTTCTTTTTCCCCCCATTATTTGTAACCAGGCGAGACTCTAATGAGATGAATCATCCTTGAAGCGATGGAGCTGTAGTATTCAACATAACAAAGCGGGCTCTTGAGTCTTGCAAATCGCTCTCACTGAGCAGCGACGCGCCCGCTCTCCCTGCATCCAGCGCCCTGCTCTGATCGTTGGGTTTCTGCCATGCCACCGGTTTCTCCTGTGCTCTAAGAGTCCGAGACGTTTTTGTTGTTGTTGTTGCAAAACGGGCACTCGCCACCCCCCCTTGCACAGAGGCCGGCAGGTTGAGTTCACACAGCACCGCGATCTCCCTCAGACATTTTAATAATAAGAAGCAGCAGCAGCACGCATACATCCATATAAAACAGAGCAGCCTCGCAAGACAAAACACACATTGTTACCGACAAAGAGGTGAAACGTTCAACCTGCCTTGCACCACATCAGTGGCGAGTGACACATGAACCGATCCTGGGCCCTATCCCTGACATGACAACACATGCGTGTGGTGCATTTCATCTTCTGGCTATCATGGACGTTTTACAGGCACGGAGGGGGGGCGGCACCGTGGATTCCTGACAATAGCTAAAATCATTGCTAGGTGATATCTGCTACGGGTGCTAGGCCCCTGCCGTTTAGTAAACCCCCACGGACCAGCGTGGTGAAGTATGGTCATACAACCCCTCCATCGACTGGCCACGGCGTGGGGAGGCTTTCGTCCAGCAGTGGACTCGATGTGTCTGTCGGTGGTCCAAGTTCCCCCTGCGGCCATCAGGGGAGTTCCCTCCCCTTTCACCGCAACGCGAGAAAATGATTGATTCCAGACTACGAAACGTCAAATAATAATTGCATCTCCAAGAGGGGAGTGGGGGGGGAGTCTGAGGGGATGAATAATCCCACGCGTAGTCCATGCATAAGCCATGGACAGCGCCTTGCATTTGTTCTAGATTAAATAATAACAAAAATAAAAACGTCTCCTGTTAATACCTCTCCATCTTCATTGTTTATCTGTTCTTACAACCGCTTTCAAATGTTAATTTGCGCTCCCACTTATTATTCTGCTTACAGATGGCACAGCGAGGATATGTTGTGAAGGGCTCTCTCTCTCTCTCGCTCTTTAAGCTCCAGAGAGGCAGCCCTGTGATTGTCATTGCGCATCAGCCACCGCTAATGAGTAAAAGGCACTTGATAAACATTTTCAATTGGAAAACTGGGTTTAAAAAAAGAAACGATGATGTTAATTATTTTAAGTCATTAATACATAACTAAGATAACACCGCCAATAGACATTTAAAACATTTTCAAACGGTGATTATATCAAACCGGCTGCTTTGTACGATACAAATGTAGTATTCATGTATATCAACACAGCCATTCACTTGTGATAAATTAGGACACCTACATGTCAATACAAGTCTAAAGAATTCAATTAATTCGTGGCAACAGCAACGCAAGCTGCTTGTGGCATTTACTGAGCAATTTAATGGGGAACAACCATGGCATTCTTCTAAAGACACGAATATTATATTGCTCGGAGTGCTGCCGGCGTGAGTTTTGAAGAGCCGAGATGGTGGAGCGATGACGAGATCAAGGTCCAGCCACGGTACAATCAGCAAAGCGTGAAAGGAGGCCATTTTGCACATAGCTGAGAAAATTGCACAACAAAAACATGCGATGATTCACATTCGTTAGGTGCACGTTGGGCCCTTAGCTTTTATAATTAACAAGTACAAAAATAACTGCCCGTGAATGCGGACAACTGCTCACTTGTGCTCGTGCGCGTGTGTCTGCCACACATGCACATGCATGAAAGAACTTTACTCTAAGCCCTCTATCGCAACATGAAAGATAAAGTACACTCTTTTGTTCTTTCGGTAAATTCACGTAGGTAAAAAAGAAAACAAATGAAAACTTAATAAATGAAAAAAGTTATTGTTTTCGTTTATTATATTTTTCACCTACGTGACTTTACCGATAAAACCAAAGAGTATTTACAATCTGAGTACGACGTTTCGCCAGTAAGTACAACGAGCATCATCAGGCGGACAGCCAGATTTCTGATGTTGTGATATTGGTCGCGACAGCCTTCGTGTTTAAACTGGTCAGTGCAGGTTTGCGAAGGTGGGGAACCGAGGACTACTGGATGAAGCGCTTTCAGTTATTGGGATTGCTTGACCATACTTCACCACGCTGTTCAATGTGGGTTGCTGCAATGGTGGTGAATGGGGGGGGGGGAGTTCCTCCAGGATCAGTTCACATATCGCTCGCCACTTTGGTGAGCTACTATTTGTCTGCCAGCTAATTTCTCAGTGGGCAGTACCTGGTAAGATTTTTTTTTATGTTTAGTTATATTTGTTGTGATTTGTTAACCTTTCCTATACTTTGCACTCCTATCGTGTTTTTTCGTTGTTTGTCGTTGTAATGAACTGGCCGGCCCCTACTGGACATCTGTAAAAACGAGCTTCATAGCTCATCGGATTTCTCCAGCATAAATATTCTGATTCTGATCAAAGTAACTGCAATGGGATCAGGCCACACTGCACCAACTGCTCCCCTATTATTATTTAGCAATCGACTTTGGAACAACATGTGGGCATATTTGCCGGGCACGTTTTCCAGGCGAATTTTCTATGGGGCACGACTTAAATTCACGGTAGTGCAGTGTACATTACAATTGTTCAATTCTAGATGTTCAGTGGGTGTCACTGGAAGTACCTGAAGCGTCTAATTGTATTTCTCCACTATTCAGATGCAGTAGATGGTCCAATGGGTTTCGTGAGTGTTTTTGTCCATCTGGGTATAAAAGCCACAAAAAAAAGCTAAAAACATCCGCTGGTTAAAGAAACACCACGTACCGTGACTTCCAAAACGAAGACCTTTCCTGATGTAGGGAAAGTTACTGGACAAGTGACGCAGGTGTGGCGCACGAGGCGACGGCAATTGGCTACATCTGGGATGTCGTGTGCAAAACCATGCGTATATATAGGCACAGACACGCACTCTCATCTGAATGTCAGGGCCTGTTCCTTATAGCCAATGTTCACCACCCCAAACACACAATAGACCCTGTTTGTATATAAATCGACCGTGGGGAGGGGGTATTTTTTGCAGTTACCTAACTCTCCAGGGGCGAGTGGCTCATATCACCTGCAAAAATGTCACAGATTTTGCTATTAGCTTGTGCGATTTAGCTAACGAGCAGCAATTAAGCATCGTGATTTATTTTCCACGAACTCTCAATACATCATGAATTGCCTGTGCTGTGCGTGTGTTATTATTTGGGGGGCGGTGGTTGGGGAGAAACAAGCACTGATGTGGGCATGATGTCGTTGTGGATTAATTATGCAGCCCGGGAAAAAAAGGATCTGTAGAATTGTGGCGACCGATTTCCGGGCGTAGCCTCCTCCAGCCACCCCGTGGGACAGCCGGGCAGCGTGCAGTGTTCACACTGCACGTGGCGCGTGCCCGTGGCAGCAGACACGTCGCGTGGGTCGATCGCGGGTGCCTCCGTGCCCGCCCCAGCGACGCGGAGGAGCAATCGTGGGCCGTTGGCCAACTCAACAAGACAGAAGCAGAGGCTTCCACCCCACCCGATACCCACCGCTCCAGCCGCAGCTCCACCGTTCTGCCTCCCACCAACCAACCAACCCAACCACCCGCACCTCCTTCATCCAACCCACTCTCCTACTCCCCTCCTCCCACACACACTCAGTCTTCACCTTTTACAACAGTCTGCCCCAGCAATAGCCCATGCTTTCCCACCTGATGATGGACGCTTGTGTTGTGCCCGAAACGTCGTGATTTATTTTATTTTATACCTACGTGACTTTACCAAAAGAACCAAAGAGTATGGATTCCTGCAGTCACGAAAGTGCAATGGTGAGCGCACACCACGTCACACTGCTTCCTTGGATTGCCAAGGAAGCAGTCGAGAACGATAAATATGCGATGAATGTCATTGACGTAGTTTTCATTCCCTCGATCAAGATTTGAAATACATCATCAGGGGCCACGTGCCAGTGGCACCGTGTGACTTTTTAATGTCCACTTCAGTGAGGTTTCACGATTGGCTAATTCCACACAAACATGTCTGGGAGAATGTGCAGAACTGAACCGACGGCCTCACTCGCCGAGCCCCGTCTCAATGGCACACACGCTCTGCACAAGCATCACGCAGCCACCTCCACAATACAGGACTCCTTCGTTGTGTGCGCGGGATACGTACCGGATATGCTGGTGAACGGTACATTTCGCGGAATGATGATATTGGCCTACGGAAATCTACATGTGTTTTTAATTAATTACGTTACAGAAATACGGAAATAAGCAAATACATACATCGAATCACTTTATCTCATCACCTTCTCTCAGATGCGATTCGCCGATTGCCAAAATTACGGATCGCAAGTTCGTGAATAAGAAGGAAATACTGTGCTGCGTAAAACCCACTATCCTCTCAGCCCTTCGAGCCAACTGAAATGGCAAGAAACGCTCTGTGGACGATTTGAACTTCGGATTATCTCAAAAATGTCCTCAATGTTTGTTGTAATTTATCAGCCCATCTACCACCACTGGCTGTTTTGTCTAATCAATACCGTACCGTGTTTAAACCACCACACCGAGGGTCACAACGCTTCTCTCTCTGCGCTAATTCCATCGCTCTGCTCCACTTGGGAATTCTCTGGTGAAGTATAACAAACTAAAACTGGATTTTATACAACGTCGCTCACACAAGGCCTCACGGCGCTTTACAGACAAACGCCCGACCCTTAACGAACCCTAAACACAATCAACTGTAATAACCTTGCTCAATGCAAGAAACGCATCAACTCGAATCTATTACAACTGGGAGAGTGCTGTTTACTGCTGGTCGTTTGACGTCTCTGACCTTAGGGCCCTGTGCTCAGCAGCATAAAGAAAAATAAATATTTTCGCCATTTTAATAGTAGCGCAGATCATTGGAACGCCGCAAGCTCTGAGGTTTTACATCTGTCAATACCAGTATATCTTGGAAAAAACATCATTTCTTAAGTGGCACATTTTATTGTATAAATGAAACATAAAACGCCTAATTGAATCAACGATGCACTGGAAGGCACAGACGAGCACATGATTGAGGCATCATTTCGTCGAGGTGGCGTCATGCTCCTTTACAATTGGGATGTTTGGCTGATAGCATTAACAAGTGACTTCATGTGATGGGAGGATAGCCCACGTATGCGAGGAACGATGCCCAGCCCTGCCATGTCCTGGTCATGACTCATAGTAGCCCCACGCCAACAACTCCCGTCAAGGACCGATGGCCTTCCATCCAAGTATTGATCAGGCTTAATCCTACTTATCTTCCGAGGCCTAAGTACGGATGCGTTTAGAGTGATTTGGTTGTCGGCAAAGTATTTAGTGAAACATCGGTAATTGTGTTGGTCTCCTGCCCTTCCCTGCCCTTCTCTCCTAATACCCCTTTCAAACCACGTGCCAGCCCTACTTGTGTAGCCCTCTGTGTTTAATTGCCTATAGGATAGCGGTGCATTGCCAAGTGTGTGGGGATTATTTGCAACGATGTCCCTGCCTCTGCGCGCGTGCGTGCGTGCATGCGTGCACGCGTGTGTGCATGCGTTTGTGCGCGTGCCAGATTTGGCAGGAAAACTTAAGCCAAAAGTGGGAGTTGCAGACCAATCTCTTTTACGTCCTTCCATTCTTTTCCCATTACGAGACCGGTAAGGACTATAAGGCGCATTTGCCGATAAAAAAAGGCATTACCTTGGTTAAGGGGCAGCGCACGTAATTGCTGTTGAAAGATTTTTTTTCAAGAACTTCGCTTGGACTCGTGCCCCCTCGACATTCCGATTACGATGCACGCATGAAGTCTCCAGGTGCACGACAGCCGCAGCTTAAAGGTTTTGTGAGAGGGATGTCACGGTGTCCCCAAGCAGACTCTGGCCACACCTGCGCAATTCGTGGGTCAGTTTTGCAACAGAACTGACGGTGCCAGTCTTCTGAGAGATAGGGCGAATACAGTTAGTCGATGCTGAAACCACATGCAAAAACAGAGGATGCTAATCGTAGCGTGATGTTAACTACCTCGCCTGGTATACAGGAGGTTGCCGGTATATTTGGAGTTTGCATGTTTTCCCCGTGGTCGTGTGTATTTTTCTCCGGGTCCTCCGGTTTCTCCCTCAGAATTTAGAATCAACGTCACGTGTTTATTGTATTTCGCTGCTGCTATACATTTCCATGTGATAAGTCACTTCATTGAGCTATCATTTGTGGCCAGGTCACTTATGAAAATAGCTATACAGCTCAGTGGTGGAGCAGTGGTTCGCGCACTATGCTTTGAGCCTGGTGATCTGAGTTCAATTTGATTCCTGGCTACGGCTAACATCATTGATGAGTGACATCTGAACCGGTCTTCGGCAGGTCCTTCACCAACTCCATTAAAACAGCGTGGTGAAGTATGGTCAAATAACCCCCCCCCCCCGCCGCCGTGACCAAAAGGTGTGGGGAATCCTTCATGCAGCGGTGGATTTATAAAAGTCTGTAGATTGCGTTACATTGTTATGCTTCGCATTGGCATAAACAAGAACGATATGTGAAATTCTACTTGCGTGGGTTTTTGCAGTTGTGCTGCGTAACTCAGCAGTGTGCATTCGGGTTATACCCCACGTTGTTTGGCACGGTGTCCGACGTTCAGTTCCACGTGCCGGAATTCAGTTCCTGGCGACGCCCCCAGCACGTAGAGCGAAACGTGCGGACATCGTGGAGAACAACGCACGGTGCAACCTGAAAACACACATCGGAGAGTGATACAGAAATTTCGACACCAGGTCCAAGACAGGGAGGAAGAAGAAAAAACAGGTGTGCCAATATTAAGTGCAAAAGGATCAATTCTATCCAATAGAGTAACGTGAATATGTGAGTCAGCAAAGTGCAGTGCCAGAGTGCTTTCAGGAAGCTGCTGGAATAATACCGCAATCAAAGACAAACTGCAGGATTCAGGACACGGGTCGCATTGCTTCAACAGATGTGGACATAATAGGCGCCATTATTTCCCCCGTCTCCCTGACAACCACTCAACAATAAAGAATAACATTGAGCATCACACCTCTTGATAGGAGAGAGAAAGAGAGAGGACTATGCCCCACAGAGACAAACTGCAATGACAAGGCAGGACTTTAAGACCCGTTGATAACTCCCACAACACGACAGTCGCTTGTATGCACGTGTGTGTGTGTCGAATGGGGAGCGGTGGTGTAGCGGTTAGCGCACTGCACTATGAACCTGGCGAACCGGGTTCAATTCCCGCTCACGGCAAACACCAGTGACGATTATCTAAACCGGTCCTGGGCCTCCCCTAGGTCGACTCAGCCTCAAATGAGTACCTGGTGCGATGTGTAAAACATCGCCACTAGGGAAACAAAGGCGGTCGGGCGTGGTATTGGCCACCCACCCCCTCGTGTGTCGTGCCGGCCTTTATAGTTACTCGCTAACAGCACATTGCCCCTACAGTCTGTTAGGGCTATACGGGGGCTCTTTATCTTTGTGTGTGTCGAGCTTCTTTGTACCGTACCCAACCGTGCTGATAGGAGGTGCACGGACAGGCGTTGGTGGTTCCGGGTTGAATTCTGCAGAAGTGCAAAAGGCAATGGGGCGGCGATTCTTGAGCTGGATCACAGCCAGTGAAACGCGTCGTTTAGATTGCTTCGATTATTTTTGCTGCTCTAAATGTCCACGTGATAAGCCACTTCGCTGAGCTATCATTTGTGGCCAGGTCGCAAATAGCTCAGTGGGCTTTACCTGGTAAGATAAAAAATAAATATTTTTGTTGTATGTGTATATGTGTTAAGGTATTTATTAACCTTTCCTATATTTCGTTCTCCTCTCTGGGTTTTGTGTCGTTTGTTGTTATAACGTTTTGACCTGCCCCGACCGGACATCTGTAAAGAAAAGGAGCTTTATAGCTCATCGGATTCCTCCAGTGTAAATACATATTCTGACGAGTGAGGGTGCTTGGAGTGTTGCCTCTTGAACACGGTTTTCATTGCTTTCATATTCAGCAATAGACCTGGAAGATTGCCAAAGCGAAGAGGTGCAGTGCTTTATGCCGACGAAGAGAAAAAGCAATGCAATGCTTCTACATCACCACTGAAACTAAATTAAAACTAAATTAGTTTGATTTTTTTTTTACTAAACTATTTTTATTTTGCCCCGGTAAGGCCCACTGAACTATAGAGCTTTTTTGCAGAAGCGACCTGGCCTCAACGAAGTGGCTTATCACGTGGACATTTATAGCAGCCAAATACTCTAAACGCGTGTTTATAAATATGCTGGGTAAAACCGGAGGACTCAGAGAAAAAAAAACAAGCGATGACAGGGAGAGAGATACTCAAACTCCAACTATACAGGGTCGGGATGGAACCCACGACCTCCTGCATATCAGGCGAGAGAATGAACATCTCGCCAACACTGGATTCCAGAGGACACCTTAGAGCTGAACCTTCCCCATCACTTGAACGCAACATTTTCTCCATTGGGTGTTTTCATCAATCCGTGCAAGTACAATGACCAGAATCTACACACAAATGTAATAACAATTGTCTTGCTATACATTTCATTGAGACCTGTGACATCGACCCAACGCAAAATATTCAGTAGTGTATTCTGTAATTTAATCAGACAATGGAGCCCTACTAACTAATAACTCACTTGAAATCGTTTTTTAAAAGACTATAAAAAATTAATTGGAGGTCATAGGAAGCATTCAGAATATCATTTAGGTTCACATGCAGGGCGATGTGGCATGGACGTTACTTATAACCACTCTCTCTCTATCCTTGTATGACGATCAAATTTTATGAGTACAGTTGAAGCTGTATATAAGCACAATCTTTATAAGCAAAGTGATGATACAAGCAACACGTCCCAGTAGTGAGATGCGTAAGGCAACGAGCGACTTAGGATAAAAGTGCAATGTGGCCTTGCTCCCAAGGGGCGTGCTTTATTTAAAGCAGCTTCTACTCTGTATGCAAACAATGCAACGCTTCTCTCATTCACAGCTCGGAGGAATGCCGCCACGCAGTTGGCAAGGAGAGGTCTGCCGCCGTCACGGTCCAAATTTGGCAATTTGAATAATAGCTCATTGATAATTAATTGTTCAATGAGAATATGCAGAGCAAGTCTTGTAGGCCCACCACTGCAAGCAAAAAAACAAACTTGGCAGGACCCTCCTGAAATGGCGTCATCAGACTCGGTGAGGCTTTCCTGGGTAAGTAAGTGTAACTAAAAACAATGATTATTAGTATTATTATGAGCCCTGAGCTATACTGGAGTCGAAGAGGGCAGTGCAGAGGTGGGGAAGTGGCCAACGGGGGAGAAATTGAAAGGGGCTGCTGGGAAATGATCGCCCCATCGATCAGACGATCTGCCCTCCACTACTTTTATAGTTGAGATTTGAAGCATACACTTCATTTCATTGTAAAAACCTGCGATTCCAACCCCATTTTTGTTGAGCAAGTGCAGCATAAACATGCCTCACTTATCATTCAGATGCACTTTGGAATTCACGTTTGCCATTCCTGCATTCCGCACAGTGAAACGGACCGAGGTGAGGCTGTGTCCATTGCACCGGATTCGTGTGCGACGCAGTGGAATTTCTTCAAAATGCATCAACAAATATTCGCAATGCGCTTCGCAGAAAAAAAAGACCCTCTGCCCAAAATAATCACCGTGTCCGTTGCACGATGCCCTACTCACGCATTGCACCGTCCACCTGTGTGACACACCTACAGCGTATCAACTACATAGCGAACACCGATTCTTCGTCAGATGAGGTCCAAAATTGCTATCGTGAATACCAGGGGAATTTATTTTGTCAGAAAAGAGGCCTTCCTCAACCAAAAACAAATTATCTCTTTTCACAATCTGGCCCTGGTACTTTAAACTCCTGTTGCGACCCTGTAGCAGTCACGTGCCAAGCCCTGGAGGCCACAGCTACTACAGAGAACGGAGCGCTGCACAAATACAGAGGCTGTCATCGTGACCCGCTATGAAGAGAACTCTGTTTCTTCCCGGGAATCAAATGAAGGTCCGCTCCACATCCCGAGAGCAAGGTATGGTGATTTGACTACCTGGGGAGCGCCCTTTCAGCAGACTCAGACATCGCACCCGAGGTAACCAAGAGTAGATGAAAGGCTTCACCGAATGTCCTTGCATGTAAGCACTCGTGGCAGTAAAATGGCATCAAACTGTCAAGTAAATTACGGGTCTTCAACTCTGTTGTCATGCCAGGAGATTTTTTTTTGCCGATGGCAGACATGAAGGCCACCGCTGACAATACACCATAACGCAAGCAACGGCCTTAATTTTGATGTGTTCCTGTCACCGCACGGACATCACAGGGTTCAAGAGTGCGTGCACACCGTTGAGTCAAGACATCCACAGGTGGTGTGCATGCTGTGCGATGACAACGGCGGCACGCTGCGTTCCCCAAATATGTCCACCGCTTCAAAGCTATTGTCGCGTTAAGATGCCAACCTGATGAAGGTGTGGGCACTTCACCTGTGAAGCCCAGCGACTTAAGTTCAACTCCCCCGGCCCCGTCGAACCTTCGGCGGCGAGAGATACCCGCGCCGATTGTGGCTCAACCGCCATTGCACCGACCCCCACCCCCCCCCATTGATCAGCGTGGTGAAGTATGGTGAAGTATGGTGAAGTATGGTGACGTATGGTGAAGTATGAAGTATGGTGAAGTATGGTGTAACGAGCCCCTTGGCTGGCATAGCATTTGGGGAGGCATCCGTGGAGCAGCGTATGTTTTATTTTTTTACAAAGTACTGCCAATAATCATTATTATTTTTATCATTCCTGATAAAAACAAACCTTTGTTTTGGGGGGGGGGGGTTATCACAAATCACCGAAGTGCACAATAATATTTGGACAGCCTCACGAAAAGGGATTTCACTGATGCGTTTTGTCAAGTTTGTTTTTTGCCCGTTAATGTGTTGCGGGGTTCGTCAACTCGTCATCTCCATGAATTTGTTGGCACAGGTTTCTTCCAAAGCGTTTAGAGATTCAGGATTACAATCGCTCCACTTGCCAATGCACAAATCAAGTCCCCGCTGACCCATGAAGAGCAAGGAGTTTCCATGGCACCCCGTATTTTTTTGTTTGTCTAAAATCCATACTGCATTTGGCTCTGACTGTTGATTCAAATACTGTTACAGCACACACGCAGGCATCGCAGTGCTCCAGAGTGTGCTCAGTATCGCGGAGTGTGTCGGTGAGTGTGTGTGTGTAGGTGAGTGTGTTTGTAGGTGAGTGTGTGTGTGTGGGTGAGTGTGTGTGTGTGGGTGAGTGTGTGTGGGTGGGTGAGTGTGTGTGTGGGTGAGTGTGTGTGGGTGAGTGAGTGTGTGTGGGTAAGTGTGTGCAAATGAACGCCCTTGAACGTAGAACACGGCCAACGTTGTTTCGTATTAGAAACCAAAAATATCGCGATTAATAATTCCCTATACGTGCATAATTATTCTGGAGAACATTTATGTTTATTATTATCTAACTTGCATATGCTTTTAACACGGAAAACATTATTTATAGATAAAATCACCGAGGAGAATTAGTTTATTTTTTGTGTAGTTCGTCTCAAAAATGTTGGATTAAAAAAAAATCTACATTTATTGTACGTGACCGTGTGGTTCAGAGGTCAGAGCACTGAGGGCACTACGGTGGTGAGACGTTATCTCCCTCGTCTGGAGTTTGCGTGTCTCTCTCCCTGTGGTCGAATGTTTTTTTTTCTCCGGTTCCTCAGTTTTGCTAGAAATTTCCACACGAATAAGCCACTTCGTTGAGTTTTCATTTGGTGTGGCCAGGTCGCTTCAGAAAAATAGTTATATAGCTCAGTTGCCATTACCTGGTAAAACACACAATCGTTAACCTCCTTCCGTCCCTCTCTTAGAGCCTCACCAATTATCCGTTGTCCATAGCTTCCTCTTCCCTCACCTCGCCCCTCCACCGCTTCCCGCCCCTCCCTTGCCCTTTCGTGATCCCGAAGTACCCCCAATCGCTGGCACTCATTCCTCAACCCTCGTAGTACTCCCCTGCCATCGACATCATTCCATTCGGTCATCTTTTAGTAAGCTACATCAAGCGCCTTGAGTAAATGCGCTTGATGTAGCTATATAAATATACAAGTAGATTACATACCAGTTTCACTGTTCGTGTGCCAAACAATCTTATAGCCGAGTAGATTGGACAAGTGGGACCCCTTCTGTGTAAGCTGTAAATAAAATGAACGCCAATTGGAGGTTTTTTTCCTCAGCAGTCCCGTGAAAGTCTCTTCTGCAGGCCGATCTGAAACGCAGAGCAACGCGGAAGCGTTGCTCTGCGAAAGTCCTGATTGGCCTCCGCTTCACACGATCCGATGCTGATAGGACTATTCTAATAGGTCGGTGGAAATTACAAGATAATATATTATACGCACACATATATGGATTTCTTCTCGGAGCGTGGCCAGTGGCTGCCTTGGCGTGTGTCGACGAAATCTTCGGTGTCGCGCGCGTTTGCATGCCGAACAATATTCTCGTGCAAGTGGTAAAGCTCCAATGTACAAAAACAAACTTTAGACAGTTGAAATCTGCGATGAAACATTACCGCTCCTACAAAACACGGCATATTAAGGGGACCGTTGTATTCTCTTAAGTGCACTATGTTAAAACCATCACTCAAACGTTGTGGAATTAGCACGTGCTTTCCCAAGTTGTTCTGCACAAACCGAAAAACAAGATTTATTTTCCATTTTAATAAACCGAATGGTGCCGAATTATGCAGCGTACAGCATAGACGTCACACAAAGTGAGCATCAACAATGCGCCAGGGTGAAGAAGGAGCTATTAGGCTGTGTATGACGAATGCGCAGCACACCACACTTCGGTGCATGTGTTTGTCAGATTCTTAGAAGTCCAGTGCTCATACGGCATTAATATTCAGTGAAGCCACGGTACAGCGCATCACATAGTCACACTGTTTACACCGGTTTCATGTTTTTTTAACACGCAGAATCTCCGCTACAATCACAGAAATCCATAATGAAGTATACTGCGTTGTGTCAATGTCATCATCGGCCATGATCATATCACTGCCGGATGAAAACCCGCTCCCATCTGTAATCTTCCCTCACGGTCAAGCAATGCATTGATGCTAAACTATGAACTTAACTATTTTTATTTCACCAGGTAAGACCCACTGAGCCATATCGCTCTTTTTCTCAAAAGCGGCCTTGGCTATCACAAATGATAGCTCAATGAAGCAGCGAAGCACGTGGAAATTTATAGCAGAAGCCAAATACTCTAAACGCGTGGTGACGTTGATTCTAAATGTGGAGGGAAAACCCGGAGGACCCGGAGAAAAATCCACGCGTCCACGGGGAGAGAGACACGCAAACTCCAAATATACAGCAGCAGGCGTCAGGGTAGGGATCGAACCCACGACCTCCTCCATACCAGGCGAGGGAGTTCACATCTCATAGCCACCGCGGCGCCCCAACTAGCTCAGGCACACAGCAGATGCTTCGACCACTGCATCTCCATGACGGACGCCCTCTTGGGTGCGTTACCTTCTTTGGCTGCGTCTCCACCACGAGCATTGACCACCGGCTGTCACCCGTCGCTCGCGATTAGCCCTACCCAAGCCCCCACGTTGCTTTTTCTCAACAGTCAATGTGATTCACAAAACATACTTCTTGGGTTAGATCGCGTAAGCACAAGTGTGTCGTTAACCCGCCACCATCTAACCCAAAAAGCCTTTATCATGGATGATATTGGTCGAGAAACGCCCACTTGTCAAACATTAAATGTGATGTCTCTGGCCCGCATTAGTCACAGTAGGTAATATTCACCGCTCTGTTGATTTTTCATGATAGAATTCAGTTTTCCAAAAGAGCTCCGTTCAACCTGTTCTCGTCCGCCTCTATATTAAATAATTTCCATCCAATAACTGTCAAATATTTAAATCTCTGTAGTTGGACTGTCAACGGCCAACAGAGAGGTGGCGTGACACCTCATGCTGATGCTGTTGCAACGTGCCAGACTTCTTCCCCCCGCATCGTCGATTTGCGCGGTTGGCTACCTACGGAGCAAAAAAAGTTCAGCGTGCCAACATGCGTACCATCTTGGAGTTTAAATCCCGCACACAGGTCAACCCAACACTTCATTGCTCTCAGGTCACGAACGTCAGTGACAGTTTTAAGTCCAGTCAAGAAGCTTTTGCCCTTTGGCGAGGGGACCCTACCAGAGGAATGCTGAAATTGCCATCACTGGCTCCAGGGCCATGAATGGGGATGAGTACAAATCAGAGAGTCAACTATCTCGTTTACATAACGAGGTCTTTTGAATTTACTTAATTATGTAATACAAATCATGCATTCATTAAGCACAGACACGAGTCCTGTTGGCAGCATGATGATAAGAGCACATCTAGATGAGTTTGTCGTGCAATTAAACGAGACATTTTAACACAATGTCAGACGAAAAAGTAATGGCTGTGGACTTGTGTGATTATGTATGCGTGCGTGCGTGTTTGTTATGGATTATCTGAGCAACACAGCCACAGATACTCGTCTCCCAGGAGTGCGAACACTTGTGAGTGTGTGTGAGAAGCACGACAATGGCGAGTGGCGGTGCAGCGGTTGGCACGCTGAGCTATGAACCCAGCAATTCTCGGCCACAGCTAGCATCGGCAGTGGGTGATATCGGAACAAGTTCTGGGCCTGCCCTAGGTCCGCACAGCCTTGAAAGAGTACCTTTGTGCATTACTTAATCATTGGCATGAGGGAGACAAATGTGGATGTGTCCAATACTGGCCATAGCACCTGCTCGTGTGCTGTGCCAGCCTACGTAGGTACTCGCAAACAGCACTTTAGCCACAGTCGATAATGGCTAAATGTGGAAATTGTATCGTTGTATTGTGTGTGCGTGCACTGTGTACTAATAGTGCTGATGCACCACGGTAATCGACTCAGCATCTCAGAATTCATAGACGTAAGATGCGTATTTCTGAAAAAAGTAAGTGAACTTATGTCGGATACGTGGCTGTATGGGATGGTGGCCCATGGAGTCGACTAGCGATGGAATGGCAAAACCAAGGGGTGCAGAGTCTTGAGAGGATGAGCGACAAAAGAGATGAAGCAATGCGATCGGCTCATGTGGAGGGAGTGAGATGGATCGTGGTATCACAGGGCCCCGAGGCATGGCAACGATGTAGAGATATCTCAATTCGGTAGTTGATAGACCACGGCTCATGATGATGATGATGATACATCTAAGCATATGGAATTAATATTATGTTAATGCAGTGGCAAGTACTCCAGTGTTATGTGCATGACGAAAAAAAAACACCAATTAATTATATTTTAATTGATGGCACTTCCTCTTAGAAACAGCCTCAGGTTTAACCCTTGGCATCTATATTTTTAATTAATATTTACAACTTTAATTTTGAACTGTACAAAATGAGTATTCCAAAAATCAATAATATCAATTGAGCATCTTTTTAGACAATCAATTGGCAACTGAAAAATAAGTAACATTAAAGCACAATTTCTATAATCGGGGGGAAAAAACCCAAAAAGACATATATTGGAGCAACTCATTGGGGTGCATACGTTATATTTACAGGCATTTCCTGTCTGAACAGGGTACGGATTCATTTCACGAGTTATCTCCTTTGCGCGAAGGTAAATTTCTTTCACAGAATAGAAAATTGCATTGCGTTGTGGTGGGGATTTTTAACCGGCATGTCCAGGTCATTATCAAAGACCAATGGCTGCCACAGGACCTCCGATTGCTCGTGGGAACAGAGGTGGCGCGCCATTTGCTCGTTGGATCGTGTAGGCCACCAGAGGCCAACACAATATCCTCATCAACGCGCACAGGATATTCTTGGGGATTCTCTCTCAAGGTTACTCCAAAATGAATAGCCTCTAGTTTTCTCAAATATGTCTGAACAATGGGCTACCACCCACACTCAGCCCGATATGCTTTATTATTATTACTATTTGAGCACGCTTTCACTGATTGATGCGACCTTGGATATTACGCTGGATAGGCCGTGGGAGGATGTAAACAAAGAGAAAGAGCTAAAGGTGCAGCCCTGCAATTGCGTGCTCATTCCACTGCTGGCAGAATAGTGTCCCACGAGAGCAGGGGTCGGTAGCCTGCGGCTCTGGAGCCGCATGCGGGTGGCCCTTGACGGACTGCAGTGCGGCTCTTGAAATTCTAACCAAAAAAAAAATGGCTCTTCGTGTTGCAGTATTTTGGTTGCCGACCCCTGACCATGGAAGTCCAGTTCACAATCGAAGTCCAGTTCACCATGGAAGTCCAGTTCACCATGGAAGTCCAGTTTAACATGGAAGTCCAGTTCACCATGGAAGTCCAGTTCACCATGGAAGTCCAGTTCACCATGGAAGTCCAGTTCACCATGGAAGTCCAGTTTAACATGGAAGTCCAGTTCACCATGGAAGTCCAGTTCACCATGGAAGTCCAGTTCACCATGGAAGTCCAGTTTAACATGGAAGTCCAGTTCACCATGGAAGTCCAGTTTAACATGGAAGTCCAGTTCACCATGGAAGTCCAGTTCACCATGGAAGTCCAGTTCACCATGGAAGTCCAGTTTAACATGGAAGTCCAGTTCACCATGGAAGTCCAGTTCACCATGGAAGTCCAGTTCACCATGGAAGTCCAGTTCACCATGGAAGTCCAGTTTAACATGGAAGTCCAGTTCACCATGGAAGTCCAGTTCACCATGGAAGTCCAGTTCACCATGGAAGTCCAGTTCACCATTGAAGTCCAGTTCACCATGGAAGTCCAGTTCACCATGGAAGTCCAGTTCACCATGGAAGTCCAATTCACCATGGAAGTCCAGTTCACCATTGAAGTCCAGTTCACCATGGAAGTCCAGCTCACCATGGAAGTCCAGTTCACCATGGAAGTCCAGTTCACCATGGAAGTCCAGTTCACCATTGAAGTCCAGTTCACCATGGAAGTCCAGTTCACCATGGAAGTCCAGTTCACCATGGAAGTCCAGTTCACCATGGAAGTCCAGTTCACCATTGAAGTCCAGTTCACCATGGAAGTCCAGTTCACCATGGAAGTCCAGTTCACCATTGAAGTCCAGTTCACCATGGAAGTCCAGTTCACCATTGAAGTCCAGTTTAACATGGAAGTCCAGTTCACCATTGAAGTCCAGTTCACCATGGAAGTCCAGTTCACCATGGAAGTCCAGTTCACCATGGAAGTCCAGTTCACCATGGAAGTCCAGTTCACCATGGAAGTCCAGTTCACCATGGGCAGAGGATTTGCAACCTGCGGCTCTTATTCATTAAGGACCACCATCTCGTATTCCGCATGCATTGCGGCTCTTGAACATTGGTCTCTTTTTTACCGAATTCGAATAAAATGGCTTGACTTGTTGTTTTGGTTGCCACCACTGCACTTCGGAGAGCTCTCGAGAGCTTTCTCTATGGGGGAGGGGGTGTATTTGGCCTACTCTTCCACGCTCGCAACTCATCTTAGAAGAGGTGGGAATACCCACATTTGACCACAACCACACAAGAACTGCCAATCGACTTACAGTCCCTTACCCAATGATGCTGCTGGTTGGATAGAGGCGGTGGTACATACAAAAAATTGTGCCAAAGTTTCGACTGCCTTGCCGGGAGATCCGATTGAACCGGCAACATCTGGACTGCAAGTCCAGCGTTGCTAACCACCACTGCGGCAGCATTGCGGTAGACATGACCAGCAGAGACTTGAAGCTTTTGTGACTGCAGGAATTCATATTGTTTGGGTTTTTCGGTAAAGTCACGTAGATAGGTAAAAAAAATAATGAAAAAATTTATCAGCAAAAATCTACGACGTTTCGATCGCAACGCAAGCGACCGTCCGCAGGTGATCGTTTGTTTTGCGATCGAAAACGTCGTAGTTTTTTGTTCATTCTTTTTATAATTTTTTGAACCTATCTAGGTGACTTTACCAGAAGACCCAAATAATATGACCAACTGAATGAGTCCTTATATTTTATTATATCGTCATCGTCATCATCATCGCTGCTGCTTCGGCTGCAACGCCCAGTATCCGCACATTAATTTTATCCAGGTTAAGAGAATGCAGACGCGTTTTCTCGGTTTGGAAAATTGCAGGACAAGTGCCTACTTTTCTAGCAAGCACACTCTCACCCGAGTGAGTGCAATTGTGTTGACTGATCCCACAGCCTTTGGAGGTAGGCAACGAAAGGAGCATCACCGATATTGAATTAAGATTAAACAGCAGAATGTTGCATGTTAATGACTCCATAGGAACACGCATACCAGAGACTTTCCAAAACTGCAGTTAACTATTGCCAAATACATATCAGTCATTCATTCTCAGGTGGCTAATGGTTACAATTGTTCATTTTGTATAAGGCCATGTAATAACGGTAATTGGCTTAAAGTGTATTAAGTGAATTATATGTACGTACTTTTTTATTGTCATTAGTAATACCCTTATCACGATCTGGTAGGAAAAGCAGGTATTAGCCTGGTGAATATCGCGGTGGCGTGGTGCCACGCTGGCAAGATGTTAACTACCTCGCCGGGTGTACAGGAGGTCGTGGGTTCGATACCAACCCTGACGCCTGCTGCTGCATATTTTAAGTTTGCGGTGTCTCCCTCCCCGTAGTCGCGTGGATTTTGTCTACGGGTCCTTCGATTATCCCCTACACATTTAGAAACAAGCGTTACGAGTATTATGCTGCTATAAATTTCCACACGACAATAGGCCACTTCGTTGAGCTATCATTTGTGATCTCCAAGTCGATTGTGAAATAGAGCTACATAGCACAGTGGGCTTTACCTGGTAAAAAAAAAAATTCATAGTATTATAGAATGCATGTTTAGGTGGTCCCCATGCATGCCAGGTTGTCATAGGGCTGTGTGGTGGCTAGCAGCGGACAGTAGTGCAGAAAAATAAATTATTGTACTCTACGTCTACGCTCCCAACATCTTACTCTCCACACATTCGCCAACGCGCACTGACCAGAGTGGTGAAGTATGGACCATTAAGCCCCCCGAGACCTGCACAGTGCAGGGGATGCAAAAGGCCTGTACCGTGTATTTTTGCGTGCACAAAATGGAAATATTTATATCCTTTTTATTTATTTATTTTATCTGTGATTCGCTAGTTTAATTAATTAGGTAGAACAAATTATCTTCTTTTGGTAAATTATGAATTCGTATATCTTTCCCTGGCCAAAACTTCAGTTTTTGGAGCACATGGGTCTTTTTAAAATTCTGTCTCATTAGTGCGCCTGCTTTCACATGTATCTCGTTACACATTTAGATAAAATAACACTATGTAACGCAATTTTTGTTCCTGGGTAGTAAGTGTTATTTCGTAATTGCTTATGCCTAAAAAGTATAGAGAATGGCGATTATTCCCCACGTACGTCAGCAGTTCTCTTGCTGTTCTCCTGCTGTGTTTGTTTAACCTGATGACGGTTGCTTGTTAGGTGATCGAAACGTCGTGATCTATTAATTTTCTATCTACGTGACTTTACCAAAAAAACCAAAGAGTATATGAATCAAAATTAACATGTATTTATACTAAACTAATACAAAAAATACTACAAAACATTTACAAGTGGGTAGTTTTTCGAGATTTACGATTATACTGTAAATCACTTTCACGAATCAGCCCCCAAATGTAGTCTCCCATCATGTTCTCGTTATACTCTCCTTGGTAGCGGCGTTCAAAGTCCAGTATATCTTGGTTGAAGCGCTCGCCTTGCTCCTCCGAGTATGCTCCCATGTTCTCCTGGAATTTATTAAAATGAGCATCAAGGATATGGACTTTGAGGGACATCCTACAGCCCATTGTGCCGTAGTTCTTCACCAGAGTCTCAACCAGCACCACATAGTTTTCGACCTTGTGATTGCCCAGGAAGCCACGAACCACTGCGACAAAGCTGTTCCAAGTCGCTTTTTCCTTACAAGTGAACTTCTTGGGGAATTCATTGCACTCCAGGATCTTCTTTATCTGTGGTCCGACGAAGAAACCGGCTTTGACCTTTGCCTCAGACAGCTTAGGGAAGAAGTCTTGAAGGTACTTGAAGGCTGCCGACCCTTATCGACAGCTCTGACAAATTGTTTCATAAGGACCAATTTGATGTGCAGTGGTGGCATCAGCACCTTCCGGAGGTCCAGCAGTGGCTCCCACTTGACGTTGTTCCTCCCCAAAGAGGACTCGGTCCGTTCTGGCCAGTCCCACCTGTGGTAGTGCGCCTTGGTGTCCCTACTGTCCCAAAGGCAAAGATAGCAGAGAAACTTGGTAAAACCGCCTTGGAGACCCATCAGGAATTCCACCATTTTTCCAATGACCTCCCAGCCGTACTCATCATACTTCAAGGCGTCCAGAGAGGTTTTGATGCTGTTCTAATCCTCTTTGAAGTGCACCGAGTGAGCCAGCGGAAGAGACGGATACTTGTTACCTTTATGGAGCAGTACGGCATTGAAGCTCCTGGATGAGCTGTCAATGAAGAGGCGCCACTCATTCTGGTTACAGGGGATTCCGATTGCCTCGAACAGACTGGTCACATTGTGGCAGAAGCAGAGCCCATCTTGACGGGTGAAGAAGCTGCACAAAGGTTGGTGAGGCTTCCTCTGATCTGCGACTTGCACACTTTCATCCAACAAGTTCCACTGCTTGAGCCTAGACGTCAACAGCTCGGCATCGGGCTTGGTGAGACCAAGATCTCTGATCAAGTCGTTGAGGTCTTTTTGGTTGGCGTAGTATGGGTTTCTCTCCTCAGCTCCACCTCTGAAATTGTCATCTGGATCTACAACGTCTTCCTTGCTCTCTGACTTGCTGCTCTCTTCTAAAAACAGCTGCTGTCTCTCCGGAGGAGTAGGTACGGGGAGCTCATGGCAGTGTGGCACTGGGGCGATGGATGAAGGAAGGTCGGGATATGTGATAGCAGGTGCATTCTTGGCAGTCCGACGTTTGCAAGGGTCCCCAATGCCGAAGTAGCAGTTGCTTGAGTGGTCAGTGGGTTCCCGCCAAATTCTTAAGATAGCGAACTTCATGGCTCTCTTTTCCCCTCTTCTACTATCCTACAAAAATAAATTTATTTCATCCATGACTCACAACATTTTTCATATATGATTTTTTTTATAACATTGAAAAAAAAATTACATTTTTAAATAAAAAACTTTTACAATTTTTAAAATTGTAAAAACATTTATAACATCAAATTCTGAGCAACAATTGTCCATCTTACCTTCCAGAGTTTTTTTGCATTGGTCGGAGGTGAAATGAAGTGCCCAGGGTTTATCTTGATCCCCGACAGGCATGCCGAAATATGTGTTGTAGGCCTCACACATCTTAGCAGATGCTTCCACAGAGTACATTTTCACTCTTGTCTTGATAAATTGGCCGCAGACATAGCAAAATGCGTCTGCCGGATGCTTGCAGCCTCTTGATGCTATCTTAGAAAAATGCAGATATATATCCACTTGGGCAGCTAAAACTAAACTGAACTGGTGGGCTTAAGGCCCTTGTATTTATACTACTGTAGGGCTGTTACAGAGGGGCTGTTTGTGTAGGGCCGTTTGCATAGGAGCTAACGGATAACAAACACAGTGGGCGGGGACTCCGTGAGCACACGGGGTGGTGCCCGCAACGACGTCCGCACTGGACGGCGTGAGGGGGGTTTCGACCCTCTAGGGGGGTATAAAAAGGGATGAGCCAGAGAGCTCGGGGTTGAGTCTTAGTGTAGTTAAAGGAAGAAGGAAGACCGGCCAGATAGGCCCTGGACTCCCCCTGGGACGCCGCCCTTGTAAGGGCAGCGCAGGCTGGAGCCAGTGGCGTGGTTCCGGAACCAGAGTTAGTCCTCTGGGATTCCGGGTACCGTAGCCCGACTGACCAGTGTCGGGCCAGACAGCCTCCCCTAGCCCGTTAGCGGAGGACTCGGCTAGGAAGGCTAGCTAGAGGTGAATTCCCAGTTATACGGGTGAGGGGGCCGATACATCCCTCCAGTGCTGTACGACATTGTGTAAATAAATACGTGTGCCTTACTACGGTGTCCACGCGTCTTCAAGAGTACTTCATCTGGCGTCAGAAGAACCACGAACATGGACACGCGCCAATCAGCTCGAGCCAAAGTACAACAAATGGAAGACGCCGCCGAAATTGTCGAGCCCGAGATGGCTCAACAAGACAACGTGCAGCCGGGGCCGGACGCGTTCTTACCGGAGCGTCGGCATGAAGAGGAGCCGCAGACAGACGAGCTGAGGCTGGCTCACGAGAGGCTGGCTGAACTGCTCTACGCCGCTGCCGCCACGCTAGAAAACATCTCACGGCTGGGGGCTGGTGGTCCACCGCGGGGCGAGGGGAGCCGGCGTCCGGAGCGCCTTCCCGCCATTTTCGAAGATTCAAACTTTGAATTTCCCGCCATCGACGCGGCGACCGCTAGGGGCGTGGCCAACCTCAACCGGGGGTCCGACATCGGCCGCGCTGGGGCTGCCGCGTCAACGACGGAGGAGGGCGCGTCATCAAGGCTGCGACAGGCGATACCATCTGCCGTTCGCGCCGAGACACAGCCGAGTCGGGGAGACAGCAGCCCATGGGACTCCACGGCAACCGCTGCGCTGCACCAAAGGCTGCCTCCGCTTAAAGAATTTGTGGGCGCAGAGGGCGACTGGGGCGGCTTCCAGAGACGCTTTCTCGCCCACCAAGAAATGGCCAAATGGACAGACGCTGAAGCTCTCTGCGCGCTGCCGGCGCTCCTCAACGGCGACGCGCTCGCCGCCCTCACATCGGCGCCGAAGGAGAAGCGCTCTACGCTGCCGATGGCGCTGCAGCTGCTGGCCGGGGTCTACGGGCCTTCCGCGGAGTGTAGGCAGCAGTTCTACGACCGCCAGCGGGGCGCGAAGGAGTCGCCGCTGGCATACAGAACAAGTCTCCTGGCGTTGGCCAAGACAGCCTTTCCTCGCATGGACGAGGACGGGGTCGACGCCATGGTGACTGAGAAAATCCTCCTGCTAGCAGACGACCTGGACATCGCCGTCGTGGCACAGGAGGATACAGAGATGACTTCTCTACAAGCGGCGCGACTCCTCCACGCCAACCTGCTGTCGCAGCGGCGGAAGGCCAGCAGGGCAGCGGCTGGGCATGCGGTGGCGGCAGCCACCCTCCCGGCGGAGGAGGTCCTCGCCGTCCACCATCGTCGGCAGCAGGGGACGGGAGCACGGCCGGGCCGGGATGGGTCGAGCCGCTTCGACCGTCCGTCATCGCCGCCGCCGCTTCCGCACTGCTTCAACTGCGGCGTCCGGGGCCATGTCGCCTCGGGGTGCCGCTCTCCCCGACAGCGTGGGACGACGCCTCGCCAGGACGCCGGGCCTCCTCCTCCTCCCAAGCTTCATCAACATGATCCGGCGAGTCGCGACACCACACATGTTTGGCCAACACACACACCTGTCGCACACTCTCGCATCGCAACGAATGGGGGGACGACGTCGCATCGCGACGGGCCGGCGCGTACCACTGTGGGGACTCGAATCGAGCCCGGGCAGTGGTCCGCGTTGGCCCATCGCGTTGTGGCCGCATCGTCAGGGTCGTCGGCCGTCGTGGGACTTATTGACGGGGTTGAGGTACGCATCCTGGTTGACACGGGGGCATCGGCGTCCATTATTTCCGAATTGATTTACAACATTTTGCCTGTCCAAAGCCGTCCCTTACTACCAGTTAATGTCCCTTTCTATGCGGCGAATGGGGGCTCCCTTGGTATTATTGGACAAATTCGAGCGCAAATTTGTATCGGGGATATCAAATTATCAGGCCCGATTTTTGTTTCCTCCTCGCTGGCGGTTCCGTGCCTGCTGGGGACGGACTTCTTGGGTAAAATGCCGATCCGTATTTTAATAGACCAGGGATGCATTGAGCTCCCGTCGGGACGGCGCATGGCGTTTTTACCCTCCCCTTCTGTGATTCGGACGGCGTGCGTAACTATACCTGCGTCCGTCGTCGAAACCGTTCGTGTGCCGCCGGGGGCTCAGATGTTAGTACCTCTAAAACTTCGTCGGCCCTTCGCAGAGGGTATCGGGGCCCAGGGAATCCTGTTGGGACCGTCTAGGGCCGGGGTTAGTGGACCGCATTTGATTCCGGCCCTGACCGTCGTGAGGGGAGATGGGGACCCTTTCATCGCGGTCCTCAATGTGGGATCGCAACCTGTTGTGGTTCCTCGAGGGACGGTGCTTGCGCACGCGACGCCGATGCCCTGCGAGGAACCGGTTGCGAATCATGTCGGCACCGCCACCCGACTGGACCCACATTCGGACAGCGATGACAGGTGGCTCGACGCGCTTTGTGCGGGATTGACGGACCTGTCAAATTCAGAGCGCCAACAGCTTAGATCGCTACTGCAGGAATTTTCCGACGTTTTTAGTCGGAATAAATACGATTTGGGTTGTACTCATCTGCTGCGTCACCATATTGACACGGGTGACAGCGCGCCAATTCGCCAAAATCCGTTTCGGTTGAGTCCCGCCGAAAAGGACCATGTCAAATTGGCTGTGGATGACATGTTAGCCGCCGACATTATTTCTCCCTCTACCAGCCCTTGGGGAGCGCCGATCGTCCTGGTTAAAAAGCAGGACGGCTCGTTGCGGTTTTGCGTTGATTTTCGGCGCCTTAACAAAATCTCGGTTGCCGACGCATACCCGCTCCCACGGATGGACGAATCGCTGGACGCCTTGGCGGGAGCGCGATTCTTCTCCACGCTGGATTTACTTTCGGGATTCTGGCAGCTTCCTCTGGATGATGAATCGAAACCTAAAACTGCTTTCCGTACACCGCACGGCCTGTTCCAATTCAACCGGTTGCCGATGGGCTTACACTCAGCGCCGGCAACCTTCCAACGTTTGATGGAATTGGTTTTGGCTGGATTGCAATGGGAGTCGTGCCTGATTTATTTGGATGATGTTATTGTCTTCGCTAAAACTTTTGACGAACATCTCCAGAGGTTGCGGGCGGTTTTCCTAAAGATGCGGGCTGCTAATTTGAAGTTCAAGCCCCAAAAGTGTCATTTGTTACGCGATTCTGTGCGTTATTTGGGCCACATCGTAGGGCGCTCGGGTATTGCTACCGATCCCGCCAAAACGCAGTGTGTCAGCTCCTGGCCAACTCCCACCACGGTGGGAGAGGTCAGGAGTTTCGTCGGCTTCGCGTCATATTACAGACGGTTCGTCACCGACTTTGCAACAATTGCCAAACCCCTACACGCATTAACATCAAAGGGGGTTCGGTTCCACTGGGGTCAAGAGGAGGAGGCTGCTTTTTGCTCCCTTCGGGACGCCTTGGTAAAAGCTCCTCCATTGATCTACCCCGATTTTTCAAAGCCGTTCCTGCTCGACACCGATGCGAGCAACACGGGTATTGGGGGCGTGCTTTCCCAGGTGGTTGACGGCGTCGAACGGGTGGTTGCGTACGGCAGTCGGGTGTTGTCTCAAGCAGAGCAAAGATATTGTGTTACCCGCAGAGAACTGTTGGCAATTGTCTATTTCATCCAACAGTATCGCCCATATCTGTACGGTCGGCGTTTCACCGTCCGCACAGATCATGCGGCACTGCAGTACGCCCTGCGAGTTCAACAGCCATCGGGACAATTGTCCCGATGGTTGGAGATCCTCCAGGATTTTGATTTTGACACCACATACCGTAAGGGCGTCCGCCACACCAACGCGGACGCTCTGTCGCGCATGCCAACCACCTCGGAATGCGCGTGCCTCCTGGGGTCGGGACGTTGCAAACCAGCAGGGGACGTGTCGGTTCCGGGCCTTGCAGCCGCCGCCGACGGCGGGACAGTTGTTCAGAATTCTATTGAACAACAAGGGAAAGATTCCCTGCTGGGGTTGCACATTCAGGAATGGGGGCGCCTCCAGATGGAGGATACCTCCCTCCTCGCGTTGCGTCGTCGCGCCGGGGAGGCAGGGCGGGGATCGAGTGATGCCGACGCATGGGAAATGCACGCGGGGTTGCTGTTGCACTGGGACGGAAAATCCCACCGACACCGGCTGGTGGTCCCTTCGGGCTTTCGGGGTAGGGTGGTGTGGGCTGCTCATGAGCGCCTCCTCCACCTGGGTACCCAAAAGACCCTCGCCTTGCTCCAGCGTGATTTCTTTTGGCAAGGCATGACAAGGGATGTCTCTGATTTGTTGGCTTCATGCCCGCGGTGTGCGCAGCGAAAACCACCAGCACGAGAATCAAACCCGCCCTTGCAGTCTATCAGGGTCTCCAGAGTAAACGAACTTGTCGCGCTGGATATTCTGGGCCCATTCCCCGCCACCCCTAGGGGAAACAGATACTTGTTAACCGGGGTCGAGTATTTTACGCGCTGGCCTATGGCCTGGCCCCTGGCCAATCAGTCGGCAGCAGCCATCGTCGACGCCTTTGTCCAAGGCTATGTCATGGACAAAGGTGCCCCGGAGCGGCTGCTGACCGACCAGGGTAGAAATTTTTCCGGAAAACTCCTCCAACAGGTTTGTGAGCTCCTGGGAACGAAAAAGATTCGTACTTCCCCCTATCACCCGCAAACTGACGGGATGGTCGAGCGTCTGCATCGCACCATCTCGTCTATGTTATCACAGCAGGTTTCGGACTCACAGACTGATTGGGACTTGAAAATCCAAGGGGTCTTGGCAGCATACAGATTGGCCCCCCATGCTGCAACGGGATTTTCGCCATTCTTCCTCATGTATGGGCGTGACCCTGACCCACCCATTCGGGCGCAGCTGCAGATCCCCACACCACTGGGTAAAAAAAAATTAATTGACCATGTCAAATTCAACCTTGAAAAATTGACTGAGGCACGGGATGCTGCCATGTTAAATTCAGAACAGCGTCATAAAGCAAACGAGCGCCTCAGACTGGGTCGCGCGCACGTGCTGCAGTGGAAGCCGGGGGACAGGGCATGGCTGCACTGCCCCCAGGTACCACTCGCAACATCCCCTAAACTGGCGCGGCCGTGGAGGGGTCCTGTAGAGGTGGTCGAGGTTCTGCGGCCTCAGTGTGTTCGCATCAAATGGGGGAAGCGCCGGTGGTTTGTGCACCCCTCGAGGCTAAAACCATTCGTTGCGGTGCGAGGCCCCACTCCACACACGCGTGGCCAAACATGTGGGGGGTCGGCCGACTCAAAGGATCCGTCCTTACTGCCCTCGCCTGACGTGTCGCCGGCTGTCCCACCCACAGGTGCACCGGGATTGACGAGCTCGCACCCACCTACCGCCGCGAGGGATGCCGAGGGTCTCGCGACGTCAGACGCGGACTCAATACAAAATGAACAACTGCCACCGGCGGGTTCGCCACCCGGGATTGCCCCGTGTGACGGGCCTGCAGCAAGGACACGCGCAAAAATGCGCAGACTCTTATAATGCATTGGAAGAACACTTAATTCTCTTATGTACGGTTGCGGGGTGCTGCGTCGGTGGGGAGCTCCTACCACATTTTTGTTGTGTTGCATGCGTGCTAGGGGTTCCCTGCTAAACCTGTATATACGTCGCTCTTACGGTATTCGTATTTATTCAGGGGGGGTGCGTCGGATTGTTCCCTTCGGGGTTGTGGGTTTTGTTGTTGTCGTTGTTGTTGTTGTTGTTGTTGCTGTTGTTCCCTTCATGTTATCGTTAAAAACGTTTTTTAAGGCACACGCGGGGATCCAGGGGTTAAATAACCTTTATTGAAGTTGTTGCAGCCGGGACGGCTGCGAGCTGTACAGGGGGGGGTGAAATGAAGTGCCCAGGGTTTATCTTGATCCCCGACAGGCATGCCGAAATATGTGTTGTAGGCCTCACACATCTTAGCAGATGCTTCCACAGAGTACATTTTCACTCTTGTCTTGATAAATTGGCCGCAGACATAGCAAAATGCGTCTGCCGGATGCTTGCAGCCTCTTGATGCTATCTTAGAAAAATGCAGATATATATCCACTTGGGCAGCTAAAACTAAACTGAACTGGTGGGCTTAAGGCCCTTGTATTTATACTACTGTAGGGCTGTTACAGAGGGGCTGTTTGTGTAGGGCCGTTTGCATAGGAGCTAACGGATAACAAACACAGTGGGCGAGGACTCCGTGAGCACACGGGGTGGTGCCCGCAACGACGTCCGCACTGGACGGCGTGAGGGGGGTTTCGACCCTCTAGGGGGGTATAAAAAGGGATGAGCCAGAGAGCTCGGGGTTGAGTCTTAGTGTAGTTAAAGGAAGAAGGAAGACCGGCCAGATAGGCCCTGGACTCCCCCTGGGACGCCGCCCTTGTAAGGGCAGCGCAGGCTGGAGCCAGTGGCGTGGTTCCGGAACCAGAGTTAGTCCTCTGGGATTCCGGGTACCGTAGCCCGACTGACCAGTGTCGGGCCAGACAGCCTCCCCTAGCCCGTTAGCGGAGGACTCGGCTAGGAAGGCTAGCTAGAGGTGAATTCCCAGTTATACGGGTGAGGGGGCCGATACATCCCTCCAGTGCTGTACGACATTGTGTAAATAAATACGTGTGCCTTACTACGGTGTCCACGCGTCTTCAAGAGTACTTCATCTGGCGTCAGAAGAACCACGAACATGGACACGCGCCAATCAGCTCGAGCCAAAGTACAACAAATGGAAGACGCCGCCGAAATTGTCGAGCCCGAGATGGCTCAACAAGACAACGTGCAGCCGGGGCCGGACGCGTTCTTACCGGAGCGTCGGCATGAAGAGGAGCCGCAGACAGACGAGCTGAGGCTGGCTCACGAGAGGCTGGCTGAACTGCTCTACGCCGCTGCCGCCACGCTAGAAAACATCTCACGGCTGGGGGCTGGTGGTCCACCGCGGGGCGAGGGGAGCCGGCGTCCGGAGCGCCTTCCCGCCATTTTCGAAGATTCAAACTTTGAATTTCCCGCCATCGACGCGGCGACCGCTAGGGGCGTGGCCAACCTCAACCGGGGGTCCGACATCGGCCGCGCTGGGGCTGCCGCGTCAACGACGGAGGAGGGCGCGTCATCAAGGCTGCGACAGGCGATACCATCTGCCGTTCGCGCCGAGACACAGCCGAGTCGGGGAGACAGCAGCCCATGGGACTCCACGGCAACCGCTGCGCTGCACCAAAGGCTGCCTCCGCTTAAAGAATTTGTGGGCGCAGAGGGCGACTGGGGCGGCTTCCAGAGACGCTTCCTCGCCCACCAAGAAATGGCCAAATGGACAGACGCTGAAGCTCTCTGCGCGCTGCCGGCGCTCCTCGACGGCGACGCGCTCGCCGCCCTCACATCGGCGCCGAAGGAGAAGCGCTCTACGCTGCCGATGGCGCTGCAGCTGCTGGCCGGGGTCTACGGCCCTTCCGCGGAGTGTAGGCAGCAGTTCTACGACCGCCAGCGGGGCGCAAAGGAGTCGCCGCTGGCATACAGAACAAGTCTCCTGGCGTTGGCCAAGACAGCCTTTCCTCGCATGGACGAGGACGGGGTCGACGCCATGGTGACTGAGAAAATCCTCCTGCTAGCAGACGACCTGGACATCGCCGTCGTGGCACAGGAGGATACAGAGATGACTTCTCTACAAGCGGCGCGACTCCTCCACGCCAACCTGCTGTCGCAGCGGCGGAAGGCCAGCAGGGCAGCGGCTGGGCATGCGGTGGCGGCAGCCACCCTCCCGGCGGAGGAGGTCCTCGCCGTCCACCATCGTCGGCAGCAGGGGACGGGAGCACGGCCGGGCCGGGATTGGTCGAGCCGCTTCGACCGTCCGTCATCGCCGCCGCCGCTTCCGCGCTGCTTCAACTGCGGCGTCCGGGGCCATGTCGCCTCGGGGTGCCGCTCTCCCCGACAGCGTGGGACGACGCCTCGCCAGGACGCCGGGCCTCCTCCTCCTCCCAAGCTTCATCAACATGATCCGGCGAGTCGCGACACCACACATGTTTGGCCAACACACACACCTGTCGCACACTCTCGCATCGCAACGAATGGGGGGACGACGTCGCATCGCGACGGGCCGGCGCGTACCACTGTGGGGACTCGAATCGAGCCCGGGCAGTGGTCCGCGTTGGCCCATCGCGTTGTGGCCGCATCGTCAGGGTCGTCGGCCGTCGTGGGACTTATTGACGGGGTTGAGGTACGCATCCTGGTTGACACGGGGGCATCGGCGTCCATTATTTCCGAATTGATTTACAACATTTTGCCTGTCCAAAGCCGTCCCTTACTACCAGTTAATGTCCCTTTCTATGCGGCGAATGGGGGCTCCCTTGGAATTATTGGACAAATTCGAGCGCAAATTTGTATCGGGGATATCAAATTATCAGGCCCGATTTTTGTTTCCTCCTCGCTGGCGGTTCCGTGCCTGCTGGGGACGGACTTCTTGGGTAAAATGCCGATCCGTATTTTAATAGACCAGGGATGCATTGAGCTCCCGTCGGGACGGCGCATGGCGTTTTTACCCTCCCCTTCTGTGATTCGGACGGCGTGCGTAACTATACCTGCGTCCGTCGTCGAAACCGTTCGTGTGCCGCCGGGGGCTCAGATGTTAGTACCTCTAAAACTTCGTCGGCCCTTCGCAGAGGGTATCGGGGCCCAGGGAATCCTGTTGGGACCGTCTAGGGCCGGGGTTAGTGGACCGCATTTGATTCCGGCCCTGACCGTCGTGAGGGGAGATGGGGACCCTTTCATCGCGGTCCTCAATGTGGGATCGCAACCTGTTGTGGTTCCTCGAGGGACGGTGCTTGCGCACGCGACGCCGATGCCCTGCGAGGAACCGGTTGCGAATCATGTCGGCACCGCCACCCGACTGGACCCACATTCGGACAGCGATGACAGGTGGCTCGACGCGCTTTGTGCGGGATTGACGGACCTGTCAAATTCAGAGCGCCAACAGCTTAGATCGCTACTGCAGGAATTTTCCGACGTTTTTAGTCGGAATAAATACGATTTGGGTTGTACTCATCTGCTGCGTCACCATATTGACACGGGTGACAGCGCGCCAATTCGCCAAAATCCGTTTCGGTTGAGTCCCGCCGAAAAGGACCATGTCAAATTGGCTGTGGATGACATGTTAGCCGCCGACATTATTTCTCCCTCTACCAGCCCTTGGGGAGCGCCGATCGTCCTGGTTAAAAAGCAGGACGGCTCGTTGCGGTTTTGCGTTGATTTTCGGCGCCTTAACAAAATCTCGGTTGCCGACGCATACCCGCTCCCACGGATGGACGAATCGCTGGACGCCTTGGCGGGAGCGCGATTCTTCTCCACGCTGGATTTACTTTCGGGATTCTGGCAGCTTCCTCTGGATGATGAATCGAAACCTAAAACTGCTTTCCGTACACCGCACGGCCTGTTCCAATTCAACCGGTTGCCGATGGGCTTACACTCAGCGCCGGCAACCTTCCAACGTTTGATGGAATTGGTTTTGGCTGGATTGCAATGGGAGTCGTGCCTGATTTATTTGGATGATGTTATTGTCTTCGCTAAAACTTTTGACGAACATCTCCAGAGGTTGCGGGCGGTTTTCCTAAAGATGCGGGCTGCTAATTTGAAGTTCAAGCCCCAAAAGTGTCATTTGTTACGCGATTCCGTGCGTTATTTGGGCCACATCGTAGGGCGCTCGGGTATTGCTACCGATCCCGCCAAAACGCAGTGTGTCAGCTCCTGGCCAACTCCCACCACGGTGGGAGAGGTCAGGAGTTTCGTCGGCTTCGCGTCATATTACAGACGGTTCGTCACCGACTTTGCAACAATTGCCAAACCCCTACACGCATTAACATCAAAGGGGGTTCGGTTCCACTGGGGTCAAGAGGAGGAGGCTGCTTTTTGCTCCCTTCGGGACGCCTTGGTAAAAGCTCCTCCATTGATCTACCCCGATTTTTCAAAGCCGTTCCTGCTCGACACCGATGCGAGCAACACGGGTATTGGGGGCGTGCTTTCCCAGGTGGTTGACGGCGTCGAACGGGTGGTTGCGTACGGCAGTCGGGTGTTGTCTCAAGCAGAGCAAAGATATTGTGTTACCCGCAGAGAACTGTTGGCAATTGTCTATTTCATCCAACAGTATCGCCCATATCTGTACGGTCGGCGTTTCACCGTCCGCACAGATCATGCGGCACTGCAGTACGCCCTGCGAGTTCAACAGCCATCGGGACAATTGTCCCGATGGTTGGAGATCCTCCAGGATTTTGATTTTGACACCACATACCGTAAGGGCGTCCGCCACACCAACGCGGACGCTCTGTCGCGCATGCCAACCACCTCGGAATGCGCGTGCCTCCTGGGGTCGGGACGTTGCAAACCAGCAGGGGACGTGTCGGTTCCGGGCCTTGCAGCCGCCGCCGACGGCGGGACAGTTGTTCAGAATTCTATTGAACAACAAGGGAAAGATTCCCTGCTGGGGTTGCACATTCAGGAATGGGGGCGCCTCCAGATGGAGGATACCTCCCTCCTCGCGTTGCGTCGTCGCGCCGGGGAGGCAGGGCGGGGATCGAGTGATGCCGACGCATGGGAAATGCACGCGGGGTTGCTGTTGCACTGGGACGGAAAATCCCACCGACACCGGCTGGTGGTCCCTTCGGGCTTTCGGGGTAGGGTGGTGTGGGCTGCTCATGAGCGCCTCCTCCACCTGGGTACCCAAAAGACCCTCGCCTTGCTCCAGCGTGATTTCTTTTGGCAAGGCATGACAAGGGATGTCTCTGATTTGTTGGCTTCATGCCCGCGGTGTGCGCAGCGAAAACCACCAGCACGAGAATCAAACCCGCCCTTGCAGTCTATCAGGGTCTCCAGAGTAAACGAACTTGTCGCGCTGGATATTCTGGGCCCATTCCCCGCCACCCCTAGGGGAAACAGATACTTGTTAACCGGGGTCGAGTATTTTACGCGCTGGCCTATGGCCTGGCCCCTGGCGAATCAGTCGGCAGCAGCCATCGTCGACGCCTTTGTCCAAGGCTATGTCATGGACAAAGGTGCCCCGGAGCGGCTGCTGACCGACCAGGGTAGAAATTTTTCCGGAAAACTCCTCCAACAGGTTTGTGAGCTCCTGGGAACGAAAAAGATTCGTACTTCCCCCTATCACCCGCAAACTGACGGGATGGTCGAGCGTCTGCATCGCACCATCTCGTCTATGTTATCACAGCAGGTTTCGGACTCACAGACTGATTGGGACTTGAAAATCCAAGGGGTCTTGGCAGCATACAGATTGGCCCCCCATGCTGCAACGGGATTTTCGCCATTCTTCCTCATGTATGGGCGTGACCCTGACCCACCCATTCGGGCGCAGCTGCAGATCCCCACACCACTGGGTAAAAAAAAATTAATTGACCATGTCAAATTCAACCTTGAAAAATTGACTGAGGCACGGGATGCTGCCATGTTAAATTCAGAACAGCGTCATAAAGCAAACGAGCGCCTCAGACTGGGTCGCGCGCACGTGCTGCAGTGGAAGCCGGGGGACAGGGCATGGCTGCACTGCCCCCAGGTACCACTCGCAACATCCCCTAAACTGGCGCGGCCGTGGAGGGGTCCTGTAGAGGTGGTCGAGGTTCTGCGGCCTCAGTGTGTTCGCATCAAATGGGGGAAGCGCCGGTGGTTTGTGCACCCCTCGAGGCTAAAACCATTCGTTGCGGTGCGAGGCCCCACTCCACACACGCGTGGCCAAACATGTGGGGGGTCGGCCGACTCAAAGGATCCGTCCTTACTGCCCTCGCCTGACGTGTCGCCGGCTGTCCCACCCACAGGTGCACCGGGATTGACGAGCTCGCACCCACCTACCGCCGCGAGGGATGCCGAGGGTCTCGCGACGTCAGACGCGGACTCAATACAAAATGAACAACTGCCACCGGCGGGTTCGCCACCCGGGATTGCCCCGTGTGACGGGCCTGCAGCAAGGACACGCGCAAAAATGCGCAGACTCTTATAATGCATTGGAAGAACACTTAATTCTCTTATGTACGGTTGCGGGGTGCTGCGTCGGTGGGGAGCTCCTACCACATTTTTGTTGTGTTGCATGCGTGCTAGGGGTTCCCTGCTAAACCTGTATATACGTCGCTCTTACGGTATTCGTATTTATTCAGGGGGGGTGCGTCGGATTGTTCCCTTCGGGGTTGTGGGTTTTGTTGTTGTCGTTGTTGTTGTTGTTGTTGTTGCTGTTGTTCCCTTCATGTTATCGTTAAAAACGTTTTTTAAGGCACACGCGGGGATCCAGGGGTTAAATAACCTTTATTGAAGTTGTTGCAGCCGGGACGGCTGCGAGCTGTACAGGGGGGGGTGAAATGAAGTGCCCAGGGTTTATCTTGATCCCCGACAGGCATGCCGAAATATGTGTTGTAGGCCTCACACATCTTAGCAGATGCTTCCACAGAGTACATTTTCACTCTTGTCTTGATAAATTGGCCGCAGACATAGCAAAATGCGTCTGCCGGATGCTTGCAGCCTCTTGATGCTATCTTAGAAAAATGCAGATATATATCCACTTGGGCAGCTAAAACTAAACTGAACTGGTGGGCTTAAGGCCCTTGTATTTATACTACTGTAGGGCTGTTACAGAGGGGCTGTTTGTGTAGGGCCGTTTGCATAGGAGCTAACGGATAACAAACACAGTGGGCGAGGACTCCGTGAGCACACGGGGTGGTGCCCGCAACGACGTCCGCACTGGACGGCGTGAGGGGGGTTTCGACCCTCTAGGGGGGTATAAAAAGGGATGAGCCAGAGAGCTCGGGGTTGAGTCTTAGTGTAGTTAAAGGAAGAAGGAAGACCGGCCAGATAGGCCCTGGACTCCCCCTGGGACGCCGCCCTTGTAAGGGCAGCGCAGGCTGGAGCCAGTGGCGTGGTTCCGGAACCAGAGTTAGTCCTCTGGGATTCCGGGTACCGTAGCCCGACTGACCAGTGTCGGGCCAGACAGCCTCCCCTAGCCCGTTAGCGGAGGACTCGGCTAGGAAGGCTAGCTAGAGGTGAATTCCCAGTTATACGGGTGAGGGGGCCGATACATCCCTCCAGTGCTGTACGACATTGTGTAAATAAATACGTGTGCCTTACTACGGTGTCCACGCGTCTTCAAGAGTACTTCACTACTATTTATATTACTCGAAAGTTCTAGAATGTTCTAGAAGTTACTCCAAGTTTACCCAGCACTGAATCTATCTGGAATGTTCTGGAAAATAAGTAAATTTCAAATTATCACGGTCCTGGTCATAAAAGCAATGAGGAAATAACACTTACTACCCAGGAACAAAACATTTTTGGTACAGTGTAATTAATTACACCACTCAATCAATTCAACACGGAATGGCAAGAGAAACAATGCACGTTGGTACATTTAACACGTGATGAGTTCATTTATTTGGTCCCGTTGTGGAGGAGGGGATGCGACACACAATTTGCACTCGACTTAAAGCTTTCGTGACTGCAGAAAATCATATTCTTGGGTGCTTTGATAAAGTCACATAGATAGGTTCAAAGAAAATAACAAAAAAATAACAAAACTACGACGTTTCGATCGCAACACAAGAAATCGTCATCAGGAGAAAAACATAGCGGGAGAGCTGCTGAGGCAGGATGTTTTAAAGGTTTGAAATGAGTGTAGCCCAAGGGTCATAAGCGAAGTGGGCGGGGCTAGTTATGTTAAAGTGAGAAATTTGCATGTCAATGTAAGGTCGGAGAGCTACGTCCACGACGACGAAGCTGCGGAGGTGGCCATTGTATTGTTAGAGATTAGCATGTCAATGTAAGATCGCAGAGCCACTGCCAGATAGAGGAAATTCGAGCAACGGTGGCTGTGTTAGTGAGACATTTAATCTGTTAATGTAAAGACATTTAAACTGTTAATGTAAAACCAGAGAGTCGAAAATAACTGCTAACATCAGAAGGTAGTTATGACTTAAACTGGTTAATAACATCCTTCCAATGATTGCTCAGTTTGTACCCATCTTCTCGGTTGAAATTGTGTCTTTATCTATGTATATGGATGGTTTCATGAATTAATCTTTGTTGATAGCCAGTGGGCTTGCAAAGTACTTTCGTCTTAGAGAAAGACATTTCGTGTGAGCCCACCGCATTAAAACAATGATCAGGCACGGCCGAGGTATTGGTCCCTACCGTGTTTCAGATCTGCCGTATGTTCACAAACACGGTCCGAGACATGTCGCTTAGTTTCCCTAATGTAACTACTGCCACAGACAAAACTTAGTTTGTAGACGCCGGGGTATTGCATGTTAGGGATCACATCCTTCACAGATGGGATCAGATCACGAATTTTATGTACTGTGTTGAATCGAACCTGGATTTTGTGTTTGCTCATGATTTTGGAAATATTTTAGTGACCCCTGCTATGTATGGCAAGGTGATGGTTTTTATTGGGTCTTAAGATTGCTCTTTCCCAACGGTTGGGGTGATAGCTTTACGGATTGTGTGGTCTGAAAATTCATTCATCTTGAGAGATTGGTGTACTTGTTCCAGTTCTCCGGCTAGGTGATGACGGTCGGAAATACATCGAGCTCTATGTTGAAGAGTTTTGAAGAGGGAATTCTTCTGGATGGTGGTGGGAGTCAGGTTTTAGGTAGGCATCCATATGGGTGGTTTTCCTTTGAAACTGATTGGCCTACACCAGAGACAGCCTTCTTCATGGCCTTATCTCACCAGTGTTAGACCAGAGAACGCCAAAAGGCGAACAGCACAAAGACAGTGCAAGTATCAGAACATTCATATTTCGGGACGAGCAGTTATTGCCAGAAAGGGTCAAACTATATTCCTATTTTTTCAATAAATATTTTGCTTTTAGGGACTTCTTACTTGTAGTGGCGTGGTAGCGCAGCACTTGGCACACTACCCTATGACCTAAATTCGATTCCCAGCCATGACTAGCATCTGACCCATTCGCGTACTGACTACTGCGGTGAAGTATGGTCACAAGCCCTACGTAGGAAAGCCTTCAATCCAGACTTGGATTGGCTAAAGGCTGTAAATTATTATTCATGAAATATTATTAATTTTACTGGTGTGTGTAATGCACGTCGAGGTTTTATTTTGAATCTGTCACTTTTCCATTATACTTCACAACACAGATTGAGAGGTCCAGAGTCAGCGGCTCCATCATTTGTTGGCTGTCAGGACAAACACATTTCTCCAGTACCATAGTGGCATCCGTCAAAAAGCCCGTTAACATTGGGCATCACTGTTTGGACATAGCTTTTCCTGGGACATCAAAAGTGAACACCAACTCAAAACATATTTGTCAAAAAATACAACTCCAAAATGAATGTGCTGCTTCAATTTGGAGTACATAGATATTTCTATGAAGCATGTTGACTGCCTGCTGTGACTGTTTGTTGGTTGCTATCTTGTGCCATGCAACAGCATGGCTCTCGCTGGGAATTAATGGCGTTTAACAGAGGATGGAATTGAGTTTAACATAGTATGGATTGAAATTCAACAGGATATGGTGAGACCTGCAAACCACACTGTTTCTAATTATCTCTTGATCTGTCCTGCGTGTAAGCTGTGAAACCGTGAATTTTTTAAGGGGTTATTTTTATTATATATATTTTTTGCTAATTGCCTCTGTGAAGAAAAAAATGCAGTGCAAGCACTGGACAGAAAAACAAAGGGTAATACATTTCGATGACAAATAAACCCTTCTTAGACTATACGGGAAAGCAGGCGCAGGGACAAATACCCGTCTTTTTTGCAAGATCATGTTGAACTTAAATATTCATCATTTTTTGGTGCTGAGCATCAGATGCAAAACCGCAGCTCTGCAGCTAAAATGTATTGGGCCAGCGCTGGATGGTATTTCAAACTAATTTGCAACAACCCTTGGCTTCGGTCGAGTATCATTAACATTCCACAGGCTCGTCCCTCAGCAAAAAGCGCCACCAAGTACATTGTCATTCGAAAGTGAGTTCAGCGGGAGATGCTTGAGAACACGTTCACAGAGTGTGCAAGGTGTGTGTGTGTGTGCGCGAGCAACGCCGGCTACCCCAGTTAATTAAATTGATGATGTTGTCAGCGAGATGATTGCATATGAAAGATTCAACCGGGGTGACAAATTGAACAATTTTTGGTTCGTTGTCCCTAATTTGTGAGCAGATAGCGTGACAGATGGCCAGTGCTGGCCGCCCTCGCCGGCCAGCAACGGGCGGACCGCGAGGAAGCGCGCAGGGTTGACTCGCAACAAGACAAGCGGGCGCATGTCATCCCACGCGCACTAGAGTGTAAAAATCATTAGCCAAAAAGGACATATATAACAAACCTCAACGTATCCGACCGCTCTGCCGCGAGCAGTCGCAAGCATGGTAATGAGGCCGCTCTGAATTAACATACGGCTTCTTGTAAAAAGCGCATTTCTTGTCCGTATTTACTTGAAATATCGCCGCCGCACATACACGGTGACGTGGGGGAGGGAAATGAAGACCAATTTTAGCACGGGGCTTTGGTTCGTGAGAGAGAGAGCAGACTCTCTCGGTGTTGCCGTGACACGGACCACGAGACCAGATCATCCCCCACCCCCGGCGAACACCTGGTGACACGGTAAGCGAGGGGAAACTGGCTTTTCATACGAATAACACTGTTGTGCATTTAATTGGACACCCCAAGGTAATTGAATTTAAGTGCATGTAAAGCACTCAGCGGCAAAAAACACAAAGGAAGAAAAACGCCATTGCATAAGATACTTTGTGTAAATGGGACACGGGGGTAATGGCATATCGCATCATTCTCATTTGGAATGGCTTTGTCGCAAAACGCAGCATAGCGCAAGCTAAATTTGTGAGAGTCTGGATGTAGAAATATTTAGTATAATAGGTACGGCCCGTATGTTGGACTTTTTCGCACCGTACGTAGCCAACCGTGCTAATCGGAAGTGCGGGGGAAGGGTGACAACATTAAACACAAAAAGCAGTTCTAGTTCTAAAGAAATGGGCTTTCAATCTGGGTACATGAAGGCGGGGAGGGGTTATCCACTCACTGCTATGTTATGGAACTGACGCAATGGAAACTTGATGTGGGGGTCAGGGGCATTACAAGTAACAACGCAGTCCTGTGATTAAGGTGCCGACCGGTAGTGTCGAGAGCACTCCTCAAGGTTAAACCGATTGGGACACGTAGCACTTACGTGTGTTTGCTCCTTATCGAATTAAGTATAGACGGCGAAGCAGTCACATGGTGGTTAGCAGAGGTGGGACAAAGTCATTGTTATGCAAGTCCAAGTCGAGTTGCAAGTCTTTGTACATTTTGCCGAGCCGAGTCTGAAGTCATCAAATTCATGACTCGAGTCTGACTCGAGTCCAAGTCACATGACTCGAGTCTGACTCGAGTCCAAGTCACATGACTCGAGTCCACACCTCAGAGGTGGGACAAAGTCATTGTTATGCAAGTCCAAGTCGAGTTGCAAGTCTTTGTACATTTTGCCGAGTCGAGTCTGAAGTCATCAAATTCATGACTCGAGTCTGACTCGAGTCCAAGTCACATGACTCGAGTCCACACCTCTGGTGGTTAGCGCGCTGCACTATGAACCCGGCAGATGCGAGTTTAGTTCCCCTTTCTAACGTCGGTGGAGAGTGATCTCAGAAGCCTCTCCTTCACCAAACTATGCTGAGCAGCATGGCCACCTGTGGTTGAAACGCCCCACAAATGATGACCCACTGGATACGTATTCTTCCAGCAGTAGATTGAAGGCAGTAAATTGTTATGATTGTACAGCAAGTATGCATCTTTTCAGCAATACATTAAGTAGATAAGGAGACACACCATCTTCTCTTCTGTATATCAACATATATATTTCAAAATATATTTCGCTCTATCAGCTCATTTTAATTAAAGATATGAAACAGGAGATGTGTTTACATCATGAACTAGGATGCTTCGCCACAGCACTGGATGAGGTTTTTGCCTCGTAAACGTTAAAGGTGCAGCCCTCGCATTGTCTTGACCGTGCCAAAGCTCCTGGAAGGGCTTCCAGCAGCCCAGGGGTCAGCAACCCGTGGCTCCGGAGCCGAATGCGACTCTTTAAGGGACTGCTTTATGACGTTATGTATTAAGGACCACCGTCTCTATTCACACGCACTGCGGCTTTTGAAATATTGCGTGGTTTTTTAATCTACCGAATTCTGAAAAAATGGGCTCTTCTTGTTCTTTTGGTTGCCGACCCCTGGCCATGGAAGTCCAGTTCACCGTGGAAATCCAGTTTACCATGTAGGTCCAGTTTACCATGGAAGTCCAGTTTACCATGGAAGTCCAGTTTACCATGGAGGTTCAGTTTATCATGGAAGTCCAGTTTACCTTGGAACTCCAGTTCGCCATGGAGGTCCAGTTTACCATGGAGGTCCAGTTTATCATGGAAGTCCAGTTTACCTTGGAACTCCAGTTCGCCATGGAGGTCCAGTTTACCATGGAGGTCCAGTTTACCATGGAAGTCCAGTTCACCGTGGAACTCCAGTTCACTATGGTCAGGGGATTGGCAACCTGCGGCTCTGGAGCCACATGCGGCTCATTGAGTACCGCCTCGTGCACTAGACAGAGCACTGGTTTGTTTCCCCCCCCCCCCGCACCTCCGATTAGCATGGTTGGCTGTGCACGGTGCAAAAGAGTGTCATCATACATCGATACAAAGAGGGTATTTGGCCCACTTTGGAAGAGGTGGGAGTACCCATATTTTATCCCATACACATGACCTGCCAATCGACTAACTGAACTGTACTCATAATGCTGGCTGGATAGAAGCGGGGGGGGAGGCCCTTACAACTGCCATGCTGGGAGATTAAACCGGCCATCTATGGATGGCAAGTCCAGTGCACGAACCATTACACTATGGCAACTTCCAATTGATACTATATTTTCTCCCAGAGATGTACGGAAACATATTTCTCTACAGAAAGCCATTTTTTGCTCCTAAACTTCACAAATATCAACTGAAACTCAACTCATTTTATTTTACCAGGTAAGGCCCACTGAGCTATATAGCTCTTTTTCAGAAGCGACCAGGCTACAAATGGTAGCTCAAATAAGTATATACAGTATCCAAATAGCATAAAAGCATGTTCATTCAAAATGTGGAGGGAAAAACCACAGGAGCGGAGGAAAAATCCACGCAACCACGAGGAGAGAGACATCCAAACTGCAGGCGGGGAAGATACCATCTCGCCAACTGTTTTAATTACTACAAATCATCCGAGTGGCCTCAAATCCCAGCCGCGAGCATTGTTTCAACCTCTCACAAGCAGTGCTCTGGATTTTCCATGGTTCGCCATTAAATCTCACGGTCAACAAATGGCAAGAAAAACACAAAATGTCACTCAAAACCCAGAGTGCTCTTCACGGTTAATTCGACTAATTGCACTTGTTCGAATATCATAATCTGATATGCGCCGCTTTAATAATAATAAAATCCCATAAATGTACAGAGTTCGTGGTCAAATTTGAGTGATTATAATGCTGCCTTCTATTTTGGACACGTGAAAGAGGTGATTGGCAGAGGTGATTGGCAGCAAAAAAAGTGATGGAGGGACCAGAGGCGTTCGGGGGGAGGTGAAGAGGAAGATCACGATCTGACCGGACGTCAAACATCACACACTGGGATAGGATGAAAGCCGTCCCAGTCGAGAGAGACAGTAAATGATGGAGAGAAGTTGAGAAAGCACCGTAAGGAGATATGGGTGAAGGGAATGGTCATGCCCCAATGGTCCAACATGCCAAAGCTCAGATGAAGAAGATTTTCGATGCCATCCACACGTACTCATTTGATGACCTCCACATCTTACACTGTAATAACCTACACTTATTTTTTGTTATAAATAAAAATGTTACATAAGAAAGAAAAAAGGGTGAGTGTGCTGAGCTATGAATCTAGTAACCTGAGTTTGATTCACCACCTTGGCTAACATTTGGACCAGTCCTGGACTCCACCCCCACCTTCCACAAAGACCAGCGTGGTCAAGTATGGTCAAACAATCTCCACGTTATGAGGGGGCCCTCATCCAGAAGTGGATTGACAAAGAGCACTACATTATTTAGTTGTTATGCAACAAAATGCCATCCTGAGTTTGAAATAAACATTAAAGGAAAATTGCCTGTTATACAGTATATATTTTTTCAAGGATACATACCTTCAACATAAACACACACACAGTACAAATATTTGCTTTGGTTTATGATTTCATGAAAGAGTTTTAGTGTAAGGTAAAATAAATTATATTCCCATGAGAGGGGCACATACCTGCTTCTCGTGGCCATCGGTCACGCAGCTCTCCGTTTCTGTGATTCCCACAGCGGAAACCACGCGGTTGAGGGCCGCCATTTCGCCCACAGAGGGAACGGTGAGGCCGGCAGGTACCTTTTGGCGTGGGCCGTGGGGCTCGCTGGAGCTGCCACTGGCAGCAGCGGTTCCCGCGGCAAAGACCACGCAGTTGCCGACCGCCCTTTCACCCATAAAGAGCACGGTGTTGTCGGTGGGCGCCACTGAAAGTGGACCGCGGAACGTGTCGGAGCTGCCGGTTGCAGCGGCGATGACCGGGGTGGAGACCAAGAGATGCCGGGAGCCATTTTGTCTGCGGAAGGCATGGTGTGGCTGGCAGGCACAAATTGGAGCGGGACACAGAAAGATGTAATGGCGGAGATGCAAGGGGCCATATGCCGACCATGACAGCTGCCTCCCATTCGGGAGTTCATGGTGGCAGGAGGCGATTGGACAGCTTTCCATCACCACAACTTGGCTGTCTGTCGGATAAATGAAACAGGAAGCCCTGCGAGCCCTACAGACGGCCCTCGACGATGATGCACTGGTGGCATTCCATGCCATCCCAAAGGGTGAACGGTCAACTCTCCAGCGGGCATACACCCAAATGTTGGCGGTTTTCGACCAGCCGCAGGAGATTTTTGCAGCGGAAGCAGGGGAAGGCCAAGATACCTCTCGCTTTTCATAGCGCTCTGCTGGCGTTGGGGCAAGAGGCATATCCGCACATAGACCGGACGGTGCTCAACTCCTTAGCAGTAAAAGATTGTTGTCATTGGCGCAGAAGTTGGGGTTTGTCCTGACAATCACGGAGGACGACGAATTGATGTCCTTGATGGTGGCCCAGTGGATTCAGGCTCACGTCAACATGCAGCATTGGCCCAAGGTGGTGGCTTGAACGGGAGATGTTGAAGTGCAGGGAAGCGGAGATGGTGGCTACGGTGTACGGCTATGGGCCACGTGGGAAAGGTCATTACAGAAGGCCGATGGGTCGGAGTTGGCAATAAGGGCAGCCCTTTCCACCCTGGAGTCACACGGCCACCTGATTTAAGTGCGGTCGGCTGGGCGACATTGCAAGAGAATGTCGGGGCGCTAACCTGATGTCGGTAGCACCAAACGACGGCCTCCATCCTACCTGCTTCTGCTCCTCAAGCCCCGCAGGATCCGAGTCTCTAATACCAGAATGTATTCTGAGGTCGCTGTGTGCGAAAGATCGGAGGCTGTAGCCCAGTCACGTGCTGCTATGTTGAATCCAGGGAGGGACTGCGCCCTTTAGGCTGGTGTTTGTATGTTCCTCGGAGCCCAAGAAGTACAAGATCCTGCCCAAGGTGGGGGACCGGTGTTACAGACTCGGTTCATGTGAGCAGTGTGCGGTAAAGCGGACTGTCCCTTGTACGGCATAAATTGAGGAATAATGGTGTGTAAGGGTTAATGGGCGTTGAGAAGGGGTTGTGTGGTACCGTGTAACAGAGTTGTCAGGAGTAGTTCGTGTTGTTGTTATTGATAGGGTTTTTTTGCCTTTGCTGTGTGCTGAGTGTCATGGTGGTTGTGTTGTCGGTTCGCGGGAGGCATCGCGGTTTTGCTGTGTGGTTGCATGCTATCGTGCTCGGAGCGAACGGGTGTTGGGTTGTGGATGCGCGGGATGTATCGCGGCTATGCTTTGGATAGTTGTTTCTTTCTTTTGTGTTGTGGTTTAAGGGTTTTGATGTTCCTCGGTTGTGGGAGTTGCTCTGCCTGTCCACTGTGTATCAGCAATGCAACCGGGGGGGGGGGTGGGATGATGTAGTGTAATAGCGCCGGCTGGTGGACCGCAGCAGCAAATGTGGTGAACAGATAGTGCACACACCGGTGAGGGCATGCACGGGGTGTAGGCAGAGGGAGGAACTCTGGTAAGGGTCACGGAGGACCCCATGTGGAGGCCCCTGGAACCTGCTAGCGAGTTCAAGAAGGGAGGCGCAGTCAGGGTGGAGCCAGGCCACGCTAGTAGTATAAAAGTAACTGAGAACAGGGGCACGGGGCTGCAGGTTCTGGGATTGGACTCGTCTCATCGTTGCTGTCATCTCATCGCCGTCATCGCTAAACGTCTCCGCTAGATATTGCGCTACGATGGATAGTAGTTGGCTACCTCAGTCAGCGCCGTCAGTGTTAGATGGCTAGTGTAATGTACAGGCTAGGCTGAGCTACTATGGAGAGTGTGCGGACGAGACCGTGAAGGTTGTTAATAAAGAAAGTGCCTCCTAGAAACTCTGTCTCTGAATCGTTGACACTACACATGTGTAGGGACATCACGAATGTCGCTGAATAATGCCGGCTCTAGCGAGGCACGGCGTGCGATGCATTTTCATCACGGACACCCCGTAGGTGGGTGTAGTACCAGCCCTAGAGGGAGCTCGGTGAGTGCTGGGATAGCGCTCAGTGGCACCACGCGTGGCGTGCAGTGCTGACTCCTACAGGAGGGAGTGTGAGAGTGTCAGCCATGGGATGAGGTTACCCTAGTCCATGGCACTCTGGTTGACCCTGGAAGGCACGTGACAAGATCTACACAGGGACCCCAAGTGGGGGCTAGGGGGTGGTCACATGTCAGGGTAGATCCTACGAGAAGGGTTGAGAAACGACAAGAGGTTTCTCGAAGGTGGTCGTGGCCAAAGGCGGGGCCAGCCACGACCCAGGAGCATATAAACCGGGTCCCCACAGGGACCGGGGTTCAGCGTTGCTGTCGTCATCTGAAGATCTACGATCTACGCCCAAGAAAAAGTCACCAACACGTGGACGAGGACCCAAGCTAGGGTCCTGTCCGTTCTAGCTACTCCCAGTAACAAGCGTAGTTAGCCTGGTGGTCCCCCACCATAGGTTATCTAGTAAAGGGGCAGTAACCCCTTTGTGTTAATGTGTTGGTGTTAATAAATATGTTGCCTCCAAGAAGTACGTCTGCGACTCAGTTGAATCCACTACACATGTTTTGGATCGTGTTTGAGAATCGATGATTCACATCACCCCCTGCAGCCACTAAAGGCGCCTTGCAGATTAACATTTTAAAATAATTTACTCATTCAATTGAATCCAAAACAAGCTATTTTATTAATAGCCACATTTTAACCAAAAATCTGCCTTTTTGTCAATCCACCGGTGGACGAAGGCCTCCCCTACACTATTGTCAGTATAGGGGGGGGGGGTACTTGAACATACAAACAAAGGTGTGCGCTCCCTTTGGGACCACAACGTGAGCGCCCATGGAAAGCAGAGGCGATATCGGCACTGGCAGACACAATTAGGTTGATAACAAATAACAGACAGGGTGGCAGCACTGATTCTGCTAATGAAGACATGGAGAGCATTGCATGAATAAATGTGAATTTTAAATAATAATGGTGCGCCCTTTGTAAATATTCTGATGGATGAAAGTTTATTCACACAGTGTCAGTCATGGAGGTTTGATTGGCCATACTTCACCACGCTGGTCAGCGTTGGTTGGTGATGAATGGGAGGAAGGGGGGTCCCAGGACGGGTTCAGACATTACTTGCCACTGACGTCTGCCATATCTGGGGATGCTGACACTATCAACGATTACAAAAATAGTGAGTGGTCCAGACAACAACTGTGCAGAAAAGACATCTCATGAAGATTCAACTGAAGTTCATATCCCAAGGAAATATCGTGCAGTGGTTTGAAAAATAAGGAGAGAAAAAAACACAGCAAACCTGAATATGGAAGCCGTTGGCCTTTGAAATTGAAGGCAGCTCGGACAACATGTGTTCAACATGAGTGGGAACAATGCCTCGGTTGTTGGCACTGAATGAAGCTGCGAGAAGATTCCACTGAAAAGAAACGCAGCTTCTGTTGGGTGCAATTGAAGTGGGGTCAGAAGCAAACACCTGCTTTATCGTCTCTCCCCGATTGTCAAATAAAGGACACACACAGTAATCAAAATCACCAGAGGAGGACTTGACATTTCTGACCAAGATTGCTTAATGCCACGTCCTAAAAGAGCACGGCGCCCCGATCTTCCCAAAAGGAAACAGGGCTGCCATTGTGAGCCCAGACACAGGCGCGCCACAGTCGTGGGGCCCGATGAGGTGGTGGCCCCTGAAACCGACTCTGAAACGTCCAGCTGAAGTTAATTTCGCCCTGAATGTCACAACAAGCGCCATTCGCCACTAAGTGACGTTGACGTCATTACGGCGCTTGTGCCAGGCCATGTGCACTTTAAGGTCAGGAGGTCACGGGACAGACCCAGGTGCCACTGGTTGACTGACTGAGATGACTGGCAGATCCACCACCTGTGCCCCACTACTGTGCCAACTCACTGCGTTTTTTTCTGCTCGTTGTTGTGAGCGTCGCTCCTCTGCCCTTCGTTGTTGTTTGGAGGGCGGACTGCCTTCCAACTGCAACAGTAGCAGCTTCTTTCACGAGCCTCCTCCACAGCGGCCGACCTTGACAGCGCTGGTACCTGTCATTGGCAAATCCACTCAGCTCCACGTTCTTACGTACGCAAGTGGTGTAGCCATCGAGTGTGCAGGCGGTGCAACTCCCCCGAGGCCTGTGGTGCGAGAGGAGCTCTGTGATTTGGCTATGAATAGAGAGGGGAGAGGAGTAGAGGGGGTAATTCATTCCTTGCTACCAGGGCCGATGCCAACCACCGAAAGAGCTCTCAAACCCCATTCCTTTGAAACTTCATGGGGTTCAAATTGTAATGTTTTGCCAAGTGAATGATGTGTCTGTTGTTGTTGTGTATGTGTTTTTTGAAACCTAATTGATATAAATTTAATATTTTTTTCACTGTCGAGGTGACTGCTGTTGAGAGCATTAGCTTTGCTTAAACTATGATCATAAGAATAATAATGCACGGCCTTTGAAAATCTACTTTTATATGAAGTTGTTCCCAAGCCATGTCGGTCAAGAGAGTTGTTTGACCATACTTCACCACTGGTCAGTGCGGGTTGGTGAAGGAGGCGGGCCCAGCACTGGTTCTCGTATGGCTTGCCACTGATGTTAGCCGTGGCCAGGTATCAAACTCAGGCGGTCGCGGGTTCATCGTGCCGTGCACTAACCACTGTGCCACTGCTCCATTGCTTTCTTCCACGAAACAGGCCCAAACTCGTTGCGTTTGCTCGATTTGTGATTGGAGATTGCTCGTGCACGTGGTAAGAGCTGAAGTCCATGGCAACAAAGGCACAAGATGTTTACTCAGTTGATCTGCTTGGCCATAGCAAGTACCGTGTGCCCTATGATTTGAGCTGCTTCGGCCATTTTTGTCCTATGGTTAGCCAAGGTGCGTGCAGACATCTCATCGTTTTGAACCAGAGGTTAACTTCTCGCTGAATATTGTCTGGGTCTCAGCTAGACTGCATCAGGCCTAGTGAGAGATATACTTAACGTGGTGACTCAACCAGCCCCGGCTGAAATTTAGCCCTGGCTGGAACCCTTTATAATAACTAGAAACGTCAAAGTGATTTCCTGCTCTGAAGAGCACTGAGTCGATGTTAATCTCCCGTTTACTGCCCTGTGCCAGCGGTGAAAATCCCACATTCCTGCGGTCGGAGGCGGAGTCTATCCGATAGGAGAAACAGCTGTCGACTGCAATGCAAAATTCCCAACGCGTGTCTCAAAAACAAGTGGAGTATCCAACAGCACGTTGCTGGCTCCCGGGAACTCCGTCGCGAGCGCCCGGTGCATTGCGATCAATCTCCGTCGAGGAAGCGACAGCTCTGCTCTACGGGTTACCTGTGTAGCGCGCACCTAACGTCGCGTTGCGCGTGAGCTGGCGCTTTAACAATGCGTGCAACGTTGCTGTTTGTAGGCGCCCCGGCAGTCAGGTCATCCTATGGCAGTGGTTTCTTTACCCTTTGCTGTAGCCTGCACGCCTTTGGTTCACAATCGTAAACAAAACAAAAATGTGTTAATAAATACATAGGGGTTTGATGAAACAAAGTAGTTGTAATAATATGGTTTTTCCCCTTTTTTCTGGCAACAAAACTTAACGATTTTTACAAGGATCCATGTGTGCATTAACCACAAATACTTGCAGTCAAATGCAAACAAAAAACACTCTATGATAATATATGCATTGTCCTTGAAACTGGTACTTGCAAAGGAGGTCTAATGATGAAAATAGTTGTACGTACGTGCCCGTGCTCAATTTACGTTGTCGATGATTTACCTGTAAAAAGAAACAAATCTGGTCATGTCTCGCACCCCCAAAAAGAGCATCACGCACCCCCAGAGGGGTGCGTGCACCCCCAGGTTTAGAAGAAGAACCGCTGACCTATGGGGAGTGTGTTCTTGTCAAACGCAGCTGCAGCATCTGCGGATTGCGGACAATAATCGCACGCGGCACTCACGCACTTATTTGTACGTGTGCAGCATATCGGCACAAAGTGCTTTCGCTAAATGTACCTTGCCGATCTCGTCAATGAGCATAAACCATCATCGCGCGAACCCTGGTCATCCTTGCAGCAGCGGCGCCTTTTGGCTGGCCATTAAACAAAGACGGTCACCGCATTGCGCGCTTTCAGATGCGCTTGTGCGGCCGTCTGAAACGCTCTTCCTTCCCATATTAGAATGCCACCGGAGCTATGCGCTTTTACATCACCTGGATTGAAGACGCACGTCTTTAGAACCGCTTTTTTAGTTTGTTGTCCTTCCCCACACCTTCGATTAGCTCGGTTGTCTATGTACAGTGCGAAAGAAGTTCAACATACATACATGATACATACAACATGCATTTGTACAGATGCATATGGCACGTGTGTAAATATATTACATCAGCATTAATCATTGCTTCCACATGGCGTGTCCGTGTGTATGGAGTAAATCCGAGAAGTAATTTGCAGCCGTCTGTCACGCCACTATTGTATTGAATCGTCAGGCCGCGCCACGCAGCTCTTAAGCGTTGTTTGACCATACTTCACCACACTGTTTCAGTGCGGGTCGGTGTGAAGGGGAGTTCCCGGTGGGTCCAGCGGTTCCAAACGAACCCCAGATGTGCGGAGTTCATAGCGCGGTGTGCCCAACCACTGCACCACAGCTTCTCCCGTGCGTGCGTGTGTATACATATACACACACACATTGGGGAGCGGTAGTGTAGCGGTTAGCGCGCTGCGCTGCGAAACTGGCGACCCGGGTTCGTATTCCCTCTCACGGCCAACACCGGTGATGATAATTGGAACCGGTCCTCGGCCTCCCCTAGGTTGACTCAGCCTCAAATGAGTACCTGGTGCGATGTGTAAACATCACCCACTAGGGAGACAAAGGCGGCCGGGCGTGGTGTTGGCCACTCACCTCCTCGTGTGCCGTGCCGGTCTTCATAGATTCTCGCTAACAGCACTTGCCCCAACAGTCTGTTAAGGTTATATCTTTGTCTTTATATACACACATTATACTGTATATTCCATGGTACGTGTTTCCTAGTGTTGTCGCAGCCACAATGGACGTCTAAGAAGAAAGCAAAAAAAACTGAGAGTAGTTATTACTCTTGCGGAGCGAGGCATCAGTCACCTTGCACGAGACTCGGGCACTTAGGTGGAGTCCCACCTTTTGCAATGTCACCCGAGGGCGTGTTTGCAACATTCTCACTGCTGGGGGAAGTCAATGACGCAGTCAATTTGACTGCCACTCGCAGAGTGCGCGCGTGATTGCGGGGCCTGGCTCGCTCCTCCGAGCATGACTTTGCGGGCTGGTGGTGGTGGACGCACGTTGACAATACGCCGGTGTTGTGGAGAGCGTGTTTTCTTTCGCCTTGCGTAAATTGAAGACGGAAATTTTCAACAACATTGTCCCCCACCCCCGCTCTCTTTTTGCCATTTTAGAGAAGAATGATTATTTTTTTCTCCCCACAGTGATATTCCAGCCATCCCTCAGCAAAGGTTGCATGCTAGATGACATTGAAAGACAGAGGGGGAAGGGGTGGGGGAGTGATGAACACTAACGCATATGGAACGATGCCTCAATCGCTCTTCTATTTCGAAAAAGGGCGATAAAAACTGACTTGAAGAATGACGGACCCATTAGCTTCTTATCACACGTATATAAATTGTTCATGAAGATCACTAGGAACAGAATAATGGGAAGTGTAGATGACAAACTAAGACAATTAACAAGCTGGGTTTCGGAAAGGTTTTTCTACCACCAAGAACATTAAATACCATCAACCAAATTCCGGGAAAGACCAATGAATGCCATTAGCCTGGCCTCTGTAGAGAGATCACGATAAAGCATTTGACTCAGCGGATAACGATGCAGTAACCCGAGGTGAAATATATTGGTAAAAAAATGTATCCATCAATATTGATTCTTAAAAACATGATACATGTATTGCATCCTCCTTAGATGTAATGGTTGTCGATGCATATGTGTTGTGTATATTAAGTTCAGGCCGAGGATTACAAGTTGATCGATTCCATCATCGAGATGTAGCCGTAAAATTACTGAGTTGCCCGAGGTTTGGGCGGTGTGGGGGAGTGGGGGTGGTGGATCATCTGGAATATGTATTTTCAATCCTGATGAAAGTAAGATAGCTAAAACAAAACTCGAATGTTTTTTTTTCTCAGAAACAGATGAATACAAATTAGTTTTTGTTATTAACAATGATGCAATTTGTAACGCGCGCAATTTGCGGATGGAACGGCCGCAACTCAGAGGCGCGGAGCCAAGCTCAGAGTCACTCGAAAGTCAGGTGATGCAGGTGAGTTTTTAAGTGTCTCTTGAAGGAGACGACGGAGGTGATGCTGCGAATGTGCAGATGGGATGGCGGCGTTCCAGACTGCGGGGGCAGCCCCCGAGAAGCGGCACGTAGCCGTGACCGTCCCGGATCTTGGTATCGAGAGGAGGTCGTGAGTCGCACCGCGAAGGCATCTGCCGTGTGCTGTGCTGCAAGTCGTCAAGAGTGAAGAGAGTTAAGGTGGGGCCAGCCAGATGCGAAGGCGCGGTGGTGCAATAATTGAAATTCTCAAATTACACCGCGTCATGTTCACAAAGAGGGCGCCATTCAAAATGTCGCCAGTGCGAGAGTTGACGGCTTACTGTGACTGCGCGACACAAGAGATTTTCACTGCGAATTTTCTCATTCACATTTGGTCGGTAGCGAATAGCCGCTGATGGTGACGATGAAGACGGTGATGTTCGCAGTGCTCCTGCTAAAGGGGGTTGTGGTCAGAGCGACCTGTGAGCGTTTCAGTGAAAGTTTCCATATATTAATGTTGAACTTCTTTCGCACTGTACGTATCCAACTGTGCTCATCGGAGGGGAAAGACAACAAACTAAGCATAAAGAGCAGTTCTAAATAAATAATTTTCAATCTAGATTTAAAAGTACATAGCTCCAGTGGCTTCCTGATATCGGAAGGAAGAGCGTTCCAGACGGCCGCAGAAGCCCATCTGAAAACGCGTGATGCGGTGACCGTCTCTGTTTGACAGTTAGCCAAAAGCCGCTGCGAGGATGACCGGAGTTCACGTAATGGTTTATGCTCCTTGACCATATCAGCAAGCTATTGCCGTTCACGTGTGGCAAGCACCTTGTGTGTAATGAGTGTGATCACATAATGTCTGACAAATGCACGCAGCCACTGACATTCCCCCCGTGCATGCGCAGAGCCTCGCCAGCTCTGACCCGTCATCTATACCACACGTGGACTTAAATAGAATCTACGTGCAACTGCATCTCACGGACTCGAGCAATCTTAATTATTTTTGAGCCCCAATTTAACCAAGGGTCAGGAAGTTGACGGCATGGGTGGCCGGGGGAAGGCAGCACTGAGCTCTGCTTCGCAACGCCGACTTCTATGCCCCCATCGTCACCACCCCGCACTCGCAAACATGGCCAAGTCTTGTCAAATAACCCGCCCGCCGGCACGCTGTGGTCGGGCATGTGTCCGGCAGCAGATAGACAAAGGCCTGCCAGTTATCTAGACAAAGGGCTGTACACGTGCATGATTGATGTTTACAGGCTGGCGCAATTTATAGACCTGCAATTTGGTGTAGCGTGGCAAAAAAACATGGGCCACACTTCGCCGAGATGTTGGTCGCATCCACAATTGCGCAAAAGAAATGATTTCAGGGTAGGATTCAAAAAGGAAAACAGACGTTCCCTCCTCTTCAGCCATTTCATGGTTCTCTTTCAGCTACGGGTAGGAACATAACCATGGCATTATTTTATCAGCGGGTTTCACGAAGAACCTCCAAATACAATGACACAGCACATGGTCGTCAGGTGCGACAAGAGCACTCGCTATCACGTGGCCAGGCGTACCATGGTATCAGGGAGATAATGGAAGACCAATCTCACCAGTCCAGTGACAACCAATACCTATTTCTGTACGAGTCTCATCTGAGGCATGGCGAACATTTCTATCAAAGACCATTCACAAAAAGCCATCTTCTTGGCAAACCGTCTTTTTTCCACATGTCTGGCTGTTATATAATCATAATTAGAATCATGTATAGTCCTTTGCCAATCCACTGCTGGATGAAGGCCTCCTCATACTTTATTGGTCACGTAGCATTGTTTAACCATACTTTACTACACTGGTCAGTGCTGATTTCTTAAGTGGGGGCAACCCAGGATTTGTTCATATATCAGACACCACTGTTAGCTGTGGCCAGGAATTTAATTCGGGTAATCAGGTTTGTCGTGTTGTGTGCTAACCACCGCTCCACCCCACCTGTTGTGGCGATTAATATAGTTGCCGCCCACCGACAGTTATGGCTGTATCAGACCCGACCATTTACACAGGCGACATTGAGAACACATAAGTACACACACGCACGCAGGAACACAACTGTGTCCATACAAGAACGAATGCATTGGATGACAGAGTGTACATCAGTGCACGGAACACAACGTGCCCGGGTCACGTGGTAGCGAGTGTTTATTGTCGTCAGGTTTTTGATTAATCCATCCTCATATCTCATTGACAAATAATGGAGCAAATAAACCACGGGGAAGTGTGGCAGCCTTTGAGTCAAATATCGTGAATGTGGCCCAATAATACCAAGGTGTCTGCTTTTTTATTCTTCTCATATTGAGGGAGCTTGTAGCTGCTGCTGATCTTTATTTATGCAGCCTGCAACATAGTTATTACTATATAAAGAGGGCTATTTTGAAATTGCATTTTTCATACAATGCAGAAAAAAATGTGTGCCGTCAGCAATAATAATAGTATCGATAACGGCAATAAAACATTGTTTTGCTTGCACGAAGAAGGTCTCGCAGCGGCCCTATTTGGGATTTTTTTTGCCATGCCTGAATTTTTTTTAATGAGCTCTGCAACCAGGATGAGAAAAATAAACTGGAGCACCCTGAGGAAGTTGACACGCATCGGGTGATGACACTCAAATAAATCTAGACAAACAGTAGACTGAACATATGAGTGAAGATTCGAGTAGAGTACTCAAACTCACATATACATAGGGCGAAAGCAGAAGCGAATAGGACACGTGAATATGGCGTTGTTGAAAATCCGGTAGCATTTCAATATATCAAACTGTTGTGCCTTTTGTGAGTCCTCTTTAAATTCAGATTCACAATAGGCTCTGTTAATTATTTATTAACACAACAAATGTGCCCAATGCTGTAGCGTGCGTATGTTGTGTGGGCACGCGTTCTCTCTCTCTCTCGGAGGCTTCGGTTTTGTTAACCATCCGCTGGTGTGAGAGCAAAGCTGTCTTGCAATTTACACATCTAGGCGGTAACATAGGAACATTATGCGAAATGACTGCTTTGCAGTGTTACGACGATAATTGTTTCATAATAATATGCAAAGTGTTAAAACATGTGTCCACGACCGACACGAGATGACAAAAAGTGTGTATGCCAAAGTTAGATTGTTTCTCTTGCGGTGATAACCTAATCATATATACATCATCATCATCAACACGATCTATGGGCAGAGAGTCCGTAGGTGTCCACTGCACATATCGTCTGTCTACTGCCAATATGCTCACGTAGTGCAATATCCTTCTGGCAACGACCTCTCATGTCGTTGGGGTCTCCCTCTCTTTCCGGCTACTTCTATTTTTTTCCCCGAACAATACACTTTACATTTTCCTGTTGTCCGTCCTACATATGTGTCCAAATAGTGTCAGTTTCCTTCTCATATATATACTTACATAATTTTATTCAATCCTTAGCAATAACTTTTGTTTATCCGGGAAAAGCCCCCCCCCACCAAATCTTAAGATGCATTTTCCGGAAGATCCTCATTTGGGATTTCGATCCAATTCCTTTGAGTGCGTGTTTGGCGTGTAGGAGAAAACCAGAGGACCAATGGAAACATGCACACCATGGTAGCACTCGGAGCTATCCAACGGGGGATTAAATCCACTTTCTGCATGCATATGTATTGAACTTCTTTCGCACCGTACGTGGCCAACCGTGCTGTGCGAGAGCTATCATGCCATCTCCTCCCCACATCAAAGCCCTTCGTCACATCTAACAGATATGTATATTTAGCTTCTAAGCTATGACAACTCGGATGACTTTGAATGATTGAAATGTAATAAACTGTCGTGGCAAGTGCTGTTAGCGAGCACCTGTTAAGGGCAGCAGTGAACAAGGAAGTCGACTTGGCCGGCACCACAAACTCTGCCACCTTTGTCTCCACAATGTGTTTAACACAGCGCACCAGACACTTGACTCTTTTAAGCATGAGTCGACCTAGGGGAAGCCCAGGGACCAGTGCAGAGATCACTCACCGCTCCACATTAGCCATGGCCAGGAATCAAACTCGGGCCACCGAGTTCGGGGCACACTGCACACAACTACTGGACCGTCACTCCACACACATGCAGGTACAAAGACAAAGATCGCCCATATAGCCTTCAGCAGACTGTTGGGACAAGTGTTGTTAGCGAGCACCTATGAAGGACCGGCACGGCACACGAGGAGGTGAGAGACCAGCACCACGCCCGGCCGCCTTTGTCTCCCCAGCGACGATGTTCACACACCGCATCGGGTACTCATTTGAGGCTAAGTCGACCTAGGAGAGGAGGGCCGGGTACCGGTTCAGATAAATCGTCACTGGTCTTGGTTCTCGGCCGCGAGCGGGAACCAAACTCCTCGCGTCGCCGGCTTTGTCGCAACGCAGCGCGGCTCTCGCCGCCGCGGAGGGGACGCGTGGTGGATTGAGGAGCACGCGTGCCCGGTGCCCGTGAAGGCGAGGAGGGGAGCGGATGGAGTGGGGGAGCTTCCCGAACAATGCGCCGTCGTCGCTGATTAATGTCGACACGGGCGGAGTCGGGAGCGAGCGCGGCTCTCGTCCTTGAGCGTGGGAAGGACCCCGACCGCCCACGGTAGCCGCCGCCACGCGCTCTTCCCCTTCAACCCTAATTCCAAACCGAGCATTTCTCTTCGTCGCAACAAAAAAACAACAACTATACATTAAAGCAATGAGATATCGAACGCAGAGCGCATCAATGTAACTTAATGAATCCAAACACATCCCATTTCCCCACCTGCTGTCGTGCATGAACACACATGTTTTTATTGGGTTTTTTGTTATCTTTATGATTGTTTTTTTCTTTCACCCTTAAAAAAAAATTAGGTGCCTACTTTAGTAAATGCGCAGCTGCCACATCAATCCGCATAACACCGCGGGAAACGCGCAACGAGGCTCCGAGTTGTAAAGCAAAGTCGCAGCGTCGTCTGTCAGCAAAATGAAAATCGCCTTTGGATTGGCTACAAGACAATTGATCCAAGTCTTATAAAACAAGGCAATGGCAACAATACCGTCCACAACCCGGGAAATGTACGGCCACATAAGTCACACAGCCAAATGTATGCACGTGCTCAGCGTTACATACGGCCCCTACGGTGGCTCAATTAATCGGGGCTCAGCGGGTGGAGAGATGTTATCTGCCTATCTGCCTGGATGGTTGTGGATTCGATCCAGACCCAAACGCCTGTAATATTTGGAGTTTCCATGTCTCTATCCTTCCATGTCTCTCTCCCCCTGGTTGTGTGGATTTTTTTCCAAGGGTCATCCGGTTTTTCCATTTACATTTATAAACACGCATTTAGATTATTTGGCTGCTATGAATTCCCACGTGACAAGCATCTTCGTTGAGCTATAATGTGTGGTCAGGTTGCCACCTGAAAAAGAGCTAATAGCTCAGTAGGCCTTGTCTGGATAAAATAAAACAATTAAAATACCTTCGCCATTCAAAATGGCGGTACCCCGGGCACCAAATATTACAAAATGGCCGAGGCAATTAGATATTTTATTTCTGGGACACTATTTTTATTCCAGGGGTGTACTTCACTCCGCGACTGGGGTACCAATCAATCCGAAATCAGTGCTACTCCGCGATGTCGAAACGTCGAACGTTAGCATCGAAAAATCCGTTATCAAAAATTCAACTTTGAATAGTGCACCGTGTACGGCTCGTCGAGATGAGTCGATTGCCGCATCGCCGACCATCAACAGACTAAACATTACTGCATCACGAACATCGTGCGAGAGCCGGAGTCCTCTGGTTTCCCGGGGTACCGCCACAAGGTTCATTTGAATTTTGCACCAAATGAAAGCGAATGGTGGGATGTTGAGTGGTGGAGCATTTTACAGTGACTCACGCATTTCCATTGGAGATCATTAAAGAGGCTTTTAAATAAATTTAGCTGATTTCATAGTGATGTTAAATACTGAGCTAAAACAATTTATCTGGGTGCCTAATTAGCAGTGGATGCACTGCGCAGTGGTGGCCGCGCAGCTCTTCGCTGGTATCCCGAGTTCAACTCCTAGCCCTGGCGAACGTCAGTGGCGAGTGATGTCTAAATCGTACTGGTCCTAGGCACACCCCCCCCCCCCCCACTTCATCAACCTACACTGACAAGAATGATGAAGTATGGCCAAACACCCCCCACACCACGCCCCCCTTGTGACTGGTGAGGCTTTCATCCCACAGGAGGCTGAAAAATGGCCAAAATGAATATTTTTATTTTGGGCTTGATGAAAAGTATTTTTTTTACGAATAAAAATGAATGCTATCCAACCGAAACAGTTCCTAAAATTAAGACTGCAATTTGTTTGCCACATCACTCAAAGGTTTCATTCGCATCTGTGGTCCCGTCCATTCTCTGAGCTCACTGCCGGAACCCACCGCACGCGGTCGCTTAGATGAAGCTCTAATGCCGATGTTCACCAAGCGATAGCCAAATAACACAGCGGCAGGGTAGCACTGTTCAAGTGGACGATCAGGATGAGGCCTAGATTGAAAAAAATGATAAATGGCCATCGTGCGATATTCGGAGTGAAAAGTTCAACCGAAAATATGCACAGAGTTACACTCACAAACAGACAGAGGAATATAAGTTAGATGCCTCACGTTGAATGTAAAGGAAAGGGGACCGAGCCCTTAACAAGGCAGGGCCCGACGGTCAAGACGCATGACAGAGTGGCAGCCAAGGAAGGAGAGAACCTCGGAGAGGGAGCGATGCAGTCTCGTGAGCAGCGACTCCACGGTTTGTTACATCGCAGAACCGTAAGAGACGGTGACGGCAAACGTTCAGTTAAATTAGAAAGCAAATGACCTCAACGTTGGACTTAAAGGTAATACTGCAATTGTTGTTGTTTTTTTTATAGAAACACTTGAAACACAAAGTCTTGACGCGGCACAAGCTATAAAAGCTTTTAAATTACTGGTGCGATGCACGGCATATTGCCTTGGCTTGGACATACCTCGGCCATATGGGGGGCGTATCAAAAACGCGTCCACAGAGCTAAATGTGACAAATGACTTGGCAACTGGCAACTTTAACGACAACACAGCATTTTTTTTTACTATTATCCTGTATTCCTATAAAAAATGTAATGGGTTTCAAGGTTGAAACTTCATTATCCCGTGGTTTTCCTGGACGAGACACAGACGGTCACTGGTACGGGCCACATTTCATAAAATGCTTAACTGTGAACGAGGATCATTTGTAACTGAGTAGGCATTCATCGCAGCTGCCAAAAAGGCTTTCAATCATGGCCTCGGTGCATACTGATGGCAGATAACGAAAGCGGAATTCATGCATATGTACGTCTTTAATCTTTAAATGTAAATTCTCGAAAAAGCCTGTTGATTGAAGCATTTGCTATGTTTTTTAAGGATCCAGATATATTTTGTTTAACTCACGGAAGGAAAATCAATATCTATTTCTGCTGAGCCACATTAGATCCTCAAAAGATGCACGTTCATTTGCTTAAATCTTTATTCCAAATGTTGTACTGTGATTCAAAATTACGTTCTATTCCAAATTAAACCACATATGCGAGGGAAGTAAAACAAAAACATCGACTAAAATTGATCCCAAAAAATGCAAATATTCCATGAGGCAGACAAAATTACCTAAGATAGGAAAGTTTATTTTGAAAGTCATTGACCGATCTCATATGCAGAATATATGGGCCTTCTCTAACTAATGGAAACCCACTCTGCGTGGCCGGGAATTGCTATCACGACCGTAATGTTACACTCATTAGCTTTCAACCATTGCCCTTCCATCATGGCTTTTATTATTTAGATATCTACCAATATCCCTGAGGAGTCTATGTATTCCAGTTTACATAATGAAACCCAATGAAACATAAAACAGACACCGAATAGCTAAACCAAAAGTTATTTTAAGCTTAACAAATAAAAAATGAAATACCTTGTATCAGGAAAACACGCAATTAATTTGAATTACTTTAATATGATCGAACTTGTTTCTGCACATCATAGAGGTTGTTCAACCTTACTTCACCGTGCTGGCGCGCATGGTTTAATGATTGGTGAGCCCTGGACAGATTCTGATATCGCCTGCCACTGCTGGTAAACAAAACTGGCCAGGTGGCTCAGTGGTAGATCAAGCGGCTCGCAAGATGAAAATTGCGAATTCTAATTCGGGGCTGATCCATCATTCTTATAGGGTCAATAAAATGAGCACCATTTTGTGGGGAAGGCAATAGTGGTCTGTCCTATGGATAGACTCACCCCTCTTCTTGGTTATTTCGGTAAAGTCACGTTGAAGGGAAATAATATAATAATAAAAATAAAACATAATAAAATAAAATTCTAGTGAGAATAAAAATAAAACATAATAAAATAAAATTCTAGTGAGAATTTAATTTTATTATGTTTAATTTTTATTATTTTATTACTTACCTTCTACGTGACTTTACCGAAAGAACCAAGAAGATGAATCCCTGCAGTCACGAAAGCTTTAAATCGAGACTCACCCCTGTCAAAGGCATGAGCAATTTCCGCCGCTGGCTCAGGGCTGTTTAACAAGAAGTGCTCATTTGTGCATGTTATATATGTTATCAGTTTCGGATTTGTGCATGTTATGAGTTTAGGGTTTTATCCATAGCTGGCGAACTCGGGTCAGAATAAGGAAGAAAATATTCCGCCTTTTTTTAATCCACTGCTGGATGAAGCCGTGGAGAGGGTTGTTTATCCACACTTCACCATACTAGTAAGTGCAGGCTGGTGAAGGATAGGGGCCTATTATTAGTTGAAAACGAATGTTCACCGATGAAATATGTATAATATATCTGCCACAATAACAATTAATTAGCTGCATCACAGAACACAAACAATGGCGTGCGTTCGCTTTGGGACCCCTACCTGAGCACCCTGGAAGGCGGGAGGCGATATCGGCACTGGCAGACACAATTAGGTTGATAACAAATAACATGGTGGCAGCACTGATTTTCTAATTAAGACACAGAGGGCATTGGATGAATAAATAAGATTTGTATTCATAATCATGCGCCCTTTGTCAATCTTCTGCTGGATGAAAGTTTATTCACGCCGTGTCAGTCATAAGGGTTTGATTGGCCATACTGGTCAGTGCCCGGTTGGTGTAGGGGTGGGGTTGGGACAGGACCATTTCCGATGTCACTCACTCAGAGATCAGTTTAGCACGTAGGCTTTCGCGACCAATATCATCCATAATCGAGGTTTTTTTCGGTTAGATCGCGTAAATTGATAAATGTGTCGTTAAGAACCACCACCACCCGACAAAGCCAAATAGTAAGGGTTGTCACGTAAACAGAACGTGGCCAATTCGTCATTCAAAATTACAGGCGAAACGTCGTACCTAGATTGTAGATGTTGTGGCTTGGCTCTCCAACACACCGGTGTGCTGTACTAGTGACGAATTGGCCACGTTCTGTTTACGTGACAACCCTTACTAGTTGGCTGTGTCGGGTGGTGGCGGGTTTTAACGACACATTTATATATTTACGCGATCTAACCAAAAACAACTCTATTATGGATCACTCAGAGATATTGTTAGCCTTGGATGAGAATTTAAATAACCATTCCACCACCACTCCACTATGCCCCACCCCCCATGCAATGCTATAGAACGTGACACAATTGAAAATGTTTTAGTCAATTTCTAAACACAAGTTCGATATGTATGGTAGGAAATATGAAATGATACAAATCAGAGATATGGCTTTGGTGCTGGTAGTAATGTTTTACTTTTGAAAAAAAACATCCGCAATTTATTTTCAGGTATTTCATATCCACAGTTTCTGCTTTTAAACCAGTGCATTCTGTCGGTTGATATTGCACCTCGGTCTCCGTGTAATTCCCATTAACCTTCTCCAGGGTGCCTTTCATGGTGGCGCCCACAAGCTACGGTGGAACTTGGAACGTGCGGAATTGGCTCACAATTTGCCCGACTCGTTTTTTTTCTTCTCCGGACCAATACCAAAAAAAAAAACTAAAAATTAAAAATTGTTTTTCAATTCCCTGCAGTTCGATCGAAAGTAACATCGCCGTCACGCGCTTGTGCCTTTTAGTGCCACTTGCATGGTAAACAGAGGCGCGCCGGCGACAAAAGTTTCGCCGCGGATGGGGGAAAAAAGAGCGTGGAGGCAGTTTTTTAGGCGCTGCCCATTGCGTTCATGGGTACTGCCGGTGATTTATTGCGGAATCATTTGCACCAAGCAGCATTTGTTAAAGGCAAAGCGAAAAAACGGCAATGCGCAATCATCAGCGACCAGATTAATTGAGTAAAATTTACAATTTAATTTTTACATATGTATTCATAATCAACCCGCGTAATGTATTTTTACTTGCGGCATTACTATTGTTTAATTTTTACTCCTTGTGTATTTTGTTATTCAATATATATGATTATGAAATGTTTCAACGTCGCTTTTTATTGGTATTTTCCAGCGCACCCTTTTTCACGGGTCAGTAGCTGTGCGGCTCATATGCGGCTTTGCACCACGAACAACCCAAATGGTTCATCATCCACCCCTCTATCCCTGATGAAGGATCCCACCAGCAAGATTAGTTTGGAATGTACATTTTTCTCTCTCTCTCTCTCTCTCCAATTTCTGGAGGCGTCGTTTTGGTAATGATAGCTGCAAATAACCGTAACCAACAGCAACAAAAATCTGCCAGCAATATTTTGTGTAGCGCACTGCAGTGCGTACACTGGTCGCGTATTTTGGCCGGAACCACGGCCGGGGTGGAGGGTGGGGAGAAGTGGGGGGTGAGCGTGATGACGTCAGCGCGACGCACGGTCCCGGCTCAACGCTGTGGGATGCGTGTGACGTCATCACGCAGATGAGTGCGGTGACATGTACGTATGTTGAACTTCTTTCGCACCGTACGTAGCCAACCATGCTAATCGGAGGTGCGGGGGAAAGACAAGAAAACTAAACACAAATAGCAGTTCTAAAAAAATTGTTCTCAATTAGGATGTAAAAGTGCGTAACTCCAGTGGCTTCCTAATATCACAAGACGGCCGCAGAAGCGAATTTGAAAGCGCACGAAGCAGTGACCGCCTTTGTTCGATAACCAGCCAAAAATATTCGCACTTGCCCGCCAGTACGCCAGCCAGCAAAACTTGTCTTGGATCTTTGAAGGGATCTAACTCAAGCGGATGCTTGCAAGAATAATCGATACAATAATCGCATGATCCTCCACAGCCATAGACATGCAGCGATGTATACAAAACAATATTCACATCTGCAAGTTTGCACAATTTCCCGGCAAACGCCACAACTCGTCCCGAGCGAAATTTTTTGACTTGATTCCAACCAATCGAGTGGCACTGCATAAGAGCTGCCATGCTCCAGCTTAAATGCAAACACAAGTGTTCACGACGATCCACATTCATATAATGCCACCCCTGGATCGATTTACGATGCAGAAACTACGACGCATATTCCGGGCATGACTCCAAACACACTTTGACAGAGTCGTGACGTGTCGTGGAGCTTTTGTTATTTTCGAGTGGCTTTTTATTGATGTGAGATTTTTTTGTTCCCAATCAAACCCTGTTCATGAAGGCTGATAGAAGAGAGAAAAAGAAAACACATCGCCAAGGTCCCATGTTGTAGCTGCTCTACCCCGAGCAATAAATGCCCTGATAGTGGCATTGTCCTTGGACTGTTCGCCTTTTGGCGTTCTCTGGTCTGACACCGGTGAGACGAGGCCCTAAAAAGGCTGTCCCTGGTGTAGAGCATTCAGTTTCAAAGACAACGCACATATTAACAGGGCTTAACAGAGCTTGTTTGCATGTTCACCACAACTACGTGTGGTTAATGCGTTCATGATTCCTTGCAAAAGGTTTATATTTGGTGTTTGAACATCTTAACATCTGTTTTATTGCCAGAAAGGGTCAAACATATGATTCTTTTTAATACTTTTGATACTGGCAACAATAAAACAAAAATGCCCCATTTTGATGTTTCTACTGTCTCTACTGTCTATGGTAAAATTAGGGTTCGATTTACGACGGGGCTTTCCATGGGTCGTAAATGCGGGGACCGCCTGTAGAATATTAGGCATCCATTAGGCGTGACGTTAGTAATTGACGCACAGGCGACTCGTGCGAGTCACGACGACCCACGCATCCACGATTGGTGCATCGTGTGTGTTGATTTAAAGTAAACTGATAATAGCACGCCATCCCGTTCATTCACTGCAAGATCAATTTGCAATGAGGCTGGCACGCAAGAAAATAAGAAAATGAGGATTACTACCCATTTCAGAATGGCTGTGTCCAGCAATTATATATATAAACATAGCCATTATGGTGCCGACGTAATTGACCATTCTCCAGCAAGGACGGTAAAAATGGAAACTTACAATTTCTTCCCAACCCAGGAACATTACGAAGAGTAATTACACACAAACCGCACACAGCCACCCCAATAGCGGTAGAATCGACTATTGTCCATGAAGGCCAGGACATTCATTTGTGTTTGGCAAAGTGACGGCAGTTGTTTTCAGATAGCAGCCAAAACAAGGGGGCGAAAGTCCAGGGTACGTGACAAGTGCGGCGTGAAACACGGCAACACGGCTCCACAGCTCCCTCCCCTCCACCCCCCCCCCCCCCCCAGGAGCCATCGCTCCCCCCACTCCTCCCCTCGCTGCACGCCACCCCCTCCCCCACCTGCTCCCCCGGCCCCCTTATAATTTTTCAATTTTCTTCTGCACAAAAGGCGAGACGGCGGCGCTTCTCCCTCCTCATTCCCATCCCCTGTGCCAGCTGCCACCGAGAGAGACAGAGGCAGACGCAGTAATGAGATCCTGGACATGGTAATAAAACGCCGCCGACGATGGGATTCTGCACTACGGCGCGACGCCGATAAACAAGTGCGCCCGCCGACATGTGATTGTTTTTCATTATAACGTTATCCAATAAGAAAGAAATAAATAAGCATCCCACCTAGGAAAAGATCAAATAAATACATCCGCTCCGTCATAAAGTTGCCATCGAGTTACGCGTTTTATCTTCGTTTTCGGCGACTTTGTAAAAATATATATTTTTAATTCTCTGCACCACCCGTGGCCACCGCCAAAGAGAAGAATACAAAAAAATAAACCCCCACGGCGGCGAACGCCGACGATCACCGCGCGTGACTCATTGCGCCCAGATATAGTGGGAGAGAAGAGAACGCGGCGGGTATCCCGGGGCGAGATCGGGGGGCCGTCAAATAAAACCACGCCGCTTGTCAAGAGCCACCGACGCAGATTACGGACGCGCTTTTTCTTCTTCCGCCGCCGTCTCGCCGTCCTTGTCAGCGGCAAGACGCACGATTTAGCGCAAACCCATTGCAACTAATTAAAATGGCATGAGAAAACACAAATGCGGTGCCGCAATCATCGACGGGATATGGGCGCATTACACGGAATAATAAGCACGCGGTATGAACGCCTATATTTACAGCTCCCAGCGGTGTGCGCCATGAGATTCGCCGTGACCACCAGTTTCTATATTGATTGTAAGCAATCGCCCGGGAAAAAAGCACACTCACACAACCATGGAAGAACTGTACTACAGTGTTGTTTGAATGGTGGCCACTTAAAATCCCCCCCCCCCCCCACGGTTCGTCAGTAGACGTGGATTGCGAACCAGAAACGTGCAGGTGCATGTTTATGCAGAGGGATTGGTTGTTGGGTGTTGTTGTAGTTGTTGCCTTGGCATACATTTGGAAAGCATTATTTGTTTGTTTACCAGCCAAGGCCCACTAAGCTATATGACTTTTTTGTAGAAGCAACCTGGCTCTTCACAAATAATGCCTTTATGGTAAATGTATAGCAGCCAAATACTCTAAACGCACGTTTATAAATGTGGAGACACAAACGGAAAAAAATCCACACGATCACGGAAATGGCATGCAAACTCAAAATATGCACAAGCGTCAGGTCCGGCATTGGACCCACGACCTCCTTCATACCGGGCGAGGTAGTTAACATCTCGCCACCGCAGCGCCCCTGTTTATGGGTTTGTGCAAGCAATGCAGCCTGCATCACGTCCAACGAACGTACAGTGTACGATCTGGGTACGGGTACACATTTTATTTTTACTAAAACAAATAAATGACTGATCGCAAAGCCGAGCGTGAACATCTCTCGTCATGTTTGATCGGTGAGAGAGACCTCCTTCTTCTGTAGCCGTGCATTTTGGGGACTCAAACCATTGACCAACCTACCTTGTGTAATGACTTCTAAAAAATGACAAGTTAAATGAGCATCTTTATATATAAAATCGTGCATGTCTGTCTGTCCGTCTGTGTGTGTGTGTGGATTTCGGACCATACGCACTTTCATTGGACGGCGGTTGCCCCTGGCAACGGATAGCGACGCCTTCGCCGCTTTCATTGGACCTGGCAACGGCTAGCGACGCCTTCGCCAAGGGCTGCAGTTTCATTGGACGGCGGTTGCCCCTGCCAACGGCTAGCCACGCCTTCGCCACTTTCATAGGCTCCGTAAATAATTAAATAATAGCCATTACACAGCATTGTTGGAGCGCTGAGGGGGGGGGGAAGGCACGCCACCCGTACCCTGCCTCTGCCGGCTGGACAATTTTGGCGAGGCCGCAGGCTCTGCACGCTACTAGGCCTCGACACCCACCACGCCACTCTGAGGTAAATTCATCAAAGTTTTTCCTACTCTTCACTCCCCCCCACCACAATGTGTGCAATTTATATTACTTTTAAACCCAACGCGCCAACAATCGATTACTTAAATATTCACTGTACAAATCGTCACTAAGCTGGGTCAGCGTACTGCCAGTCTATCATGTAGACTGTAGCCTGCTTATTAAACTCGGTGAGCTTACTGCCACTCTATCATGTACACTCTAGCCTGCTTATGAAGCTGACTGCGTGTACTGGCAGTCTATAATGTGGACTGTAGCCTGGTTATTATAATCGATTCTTTATATGTTCTTTGTACAAATAGTCATTAAGCTGGTTGAGCGACCCCAGTTCGATTCCAACTCACGCCCACCACCGCTGACGATTATTTGAAACGGACCTGGCCCTCCCCTAGGTCCACTCAGCCTCAAACGCGTAACTGCTGTCGTGTGTGAACATCGTCACTGGGGAGACAAAGGCGGCCGGGCATCGTGGATCCAAGTCCCGGGCGAAGCCGGGTCATGTGTATGTGTGTATGTGTTTATGTGTATGTCTGTGTGTCTGTATGTATGTGTGTATGTATGTGTATGTGTTTGTGTGTGTGTGTATGTATGTGGGTTTTTTTCTATGTCTTTATGTGTATGTCTGCGTGTCTGTATGTATGTGTGTATGTATGTACGTGTGTGCATGTGCTTGTGTGTATGTATGTGTGTGTCTATGTATGTGTGTGTATGTGTTTCTGTGTATGTATGTGTGTGTATGTATGTGTGTTATGTGTCTGTCTGTGTGTCTGCATGTATGTGTGTGTGTATTGTGTATGTGTTTGTATGTGTTTGTGTGTTTACGCTCGCATTACACAAATGTGTTGCAGGTCTAAGGCGTTCCTTGCGCAACATTGCCGCTTTATTATTTCAGTCGTTTACTGCCGTACGCACCCTGAAAGTCGTGTGTGTCTGCAGCAAGCGCGTGTATGTGTACCTATGGACGCGCGCGCGTGTGTTGTGTAGGGGGAACGGTAGTGTAGTGCTTAGCGTGCTGCCTGTGTCTGTGTGTGTGTGTTTCTGTGTGTGTGTGTCTGTGTGTGTGTCTGTGTGTGTGCGTGTGTGGTGTGTGGGGAGCGGTAGTGTAGTGGTTAGCGTGCTGTCTGTGTGTGTGTGTGTCTCTGTCTGTGTGTGTCTGCGTGTGTCTGTGTGTGTGTCTGTGCGTGTGTGGTGTGTGAGGAGCGGTGGGTGTAGTGCTTAACGCTACGCTGCGCTACCAACCCGGCGAACCCAGTTCCATTCCCGCTCACGGCCACCACCGGTGACGATTATTTGAACCTCCCCTAGGTCGACTCTGCCTCAAACGAGTAACTGCTGTAGCGTATTAACATCGCCACTGGGGAGACAAAGGCGGCCGGCCGTGGTGGATACAAGTCCCGGGCGAAGCCGGGTAGTACAGCTAGTTTTATTATACAAACAGAGAACGGAACGGGTTTTTCAACTCGCAACACAAAAACATTATATATTTTATTCTTACTCTTTGGTTCTTTCGGCAAAGTCACATAGAAAGAAAATTAATTAAATAAGTGAATACGACGTTTCGATTGCAACACAAGCAGTCATCATCAGGTAGAACTAAAATTGAGAGAAGGAGACAAAACACAGACACTGAGACACACAGACAAATTGAATTCTACCTGACAACCATTGCTTGTGTTGCAATCGAAACGTCGTATTCTATTATTGAATTGATTTTCTTTCCACGTGACTTTACCGAAAGAACCAAAGAGTAATTCCTGCACTCACGAAAGCTTCAAATCATCCTTGATTCTTGCTGTTAACAAATCGCAGTCGAGACGAGTCTCTCCGTCCCACCCCCGCTCCCCCCTCTCTCTCTCTTTCTCAGTGTGACTTTTGCTGGCTGACGTCGAGTGCCCAGATGCTCATTTGCAAACGAATAAAAATCGAGGCAGCGGTGCACAAACACAAACAACAAGGACATTTGCCACATGTATCATTGACGCAGCCACACTGTGAGCAGAGAACAGTGCTTAAACATCTATGCGCTCCACCTTCACCGACCCGGAATGGCGAAGTATGGTGAAACAACCCCCCCCCCCCCATGACCGACAAGGCTTGTGGGAGCCATGATTGCTTCAAATGTATCTTGCCAGAAACGTCAGTCTTGGATTAGAGGCAGTGTTCATTCAGTTCAGTTCGTTGATTTAAGCCCCTTTTAAAGGACCCGTTGAGATCCAAAGTCTCTTTTCCAAGGGAAATCTGACACCGAATGCATAATGACAGCAGTGGATCGAGTGCGACAAATTAATGGGCGGAATTAAACATCACAAACCGGCAAATATCATGAGTAACCTACATCCGGTACAAACAAATGAAAATATCGTAACCGAGTAAAGTGAAGTATGTGGTTGTAATTTTTTTAATTGCCATATGGATTTGGCTGTGGGGCGCTAAAGCAATAGAGCAGGTTTCTTTCATTTTTCAAATATTAATGTTTGATCCTAAGTGTGCTTGGTCTTGCCTTGCCTTAGAGAATGGGCGTAATTAATTGTGCTGCGGATCACTAATTTTTACGAGATGACTTTCAATCATTTCGACGTCATATGAGCTCTACGGGAACACAAAGTCACAATAGAAAAATTCGCATTTGTGAACCTAACCAATATAAAAACAAAATCAAGCCACGGTTAACGCTAACACGCGATGGCATCGAGGAGAGAAATAAATATGTAATATAGATGCCGGGGCATTTATTAAACTTGATAGACTTAAAAAAAAAACTCACGGAACGATAATGAATTATGAATGTTATGCATTAACTTGTTGCTTTATGATGCTCTTCAACTCAATGGGTGGTGACACGGCCTCGCGGTAGCGGCTGCGTTCGCTGTATGTTGCAGAGGTCCGCGGTTCAGATCCAGTAGCCGCCCTGATTAATACCGTGTGTGTAATCACCGCTCAAGTAATGTGCTGTCAGCGACGCTGAGTGGTGACAATTCATCAAATCGCCGGGGTGCAGAGGGTAATTAATTTACCTATGAGTGCAAATCTAACAATGATAACTATTCTCATGGATTTAATATATATTTTTGCTGTGTTTTCCTTGTTTTTTTTATGCAGTGATAAAATCGCTCTTTGGACATATACAACTTAATTATTATTTCGTATATTAGGGAGTCGATCACCAAAGTATACACTGTATATTCACATGGAAGTTGGTGCTAAATTTAGATTAGTACGGTTGGCTATGTGCGGTGCTAAATACGTTCAATATACATACAGCTTCAGGAATTCGCCTGGCGACTTTACTGGAATGCTGCCAGCGAAGTGAGCAGTGGCATAAATTGCGTGGTCCGCGGTTCGAGATGTAGACTCACACGGAGATTCATCAACTCACGCAGAGGCCCATATGATCTCACATAGACACCTAAAGACTCGCAGAGACCCACAGACTTTAGTAAACGGCCTTGTTCTTGCGTATGGCGGGAGAGTTTAGAATCACGCGGTGTTTCTACGTGTCCGTGACAAATTTGGCAAGCGAGTAAGCCAGTGGATGGCTTCAGCCTGGTAAATATCCGATGTGCGACGGGCGAATAAAAAGCTGCACTGGGTCGACCTTTCCCGCTCAAGGTGCAGCTGAGCCGATGGGTTATGTGGCAACAGTGCAGGGTGGCTGCCAGGCACCAAATCCGCACGCTGACTCTCCCGATGCATGTGCATAATACAAATTCCTTCTCCGGGGCTGAATACAATTTGAGGAGCCCTTTGCGGCTCGTCTGTGAAGCAGGCTCTTTTGACCCAAAGTGAATACGAGGAGATGAGCCAAACGAATCACGGGCCCTGCTGAAAAACCATCTGACCAGACTGAATCTCAGGCCATTGGAGACACCTGTCAATTTGCAGAAAGCCTGCGGGTGAATATATCTTAACCGCCGGACCTATTTTGACATCTTTAGCTACGGTATGCAAAGATTTTGGGCTCTGTCGAGGACTGTAAAATGCCCTTGTATGTAGATATCGATGTGTTTCTATTCATGTGTGTTGCGTGTAATGGTGTTCACGTGACCCTTGAAGCCACGAGAGCAGGGGTGGGCAACCCTGCGGCTCGGAAGCCGCGTGCGTCTCTTTAAAGACTGCATTGCGTCTCTTGAAATATATTGTTTGTACCGAATTCGTCACCAAAAATGGCTCTCCTTGTTATTTGGGCTGCCGACCCCTGAACTGGAGGGTGCTGCTGATGTTGTGTTCGCCTCGATGTCAACATAAATAATTTATTCTCGAGTCGAATCGTGACAATTCGTCGGATTGAGGGGATGAAATCTTCACACACATTGAATACTGGGTGCATTATTGTTTTGTGTTATCATCAGTCAGGAATTATCCACCGCTGGATGAATGCCTACACAGGCCTTGCCGCGATCCTTTGCGGTCACGCGATGCAATGATCGATCCGGCTCCTGCACAGGAGTTGATTCCGTCGCTCCATCTCCACGGGGAAAATTATGATTTAAAGCTTTCGTGACTGCAGGGATTCATCTTCTTGGTTCTTTCGGTAAAGTCACGTAGAAGGGAAGTAATAAGACTCTGTCGCCTCGACGGACCTGGTTTTCACCTGAAGACGGCTGCTTGCGTTGTGGCCGAAACGTCGTGAGAATTGTTTTATTATGTTTTATTTTTATTATTTTATTACTTCCCTTCTACGTGACTTTACCGAAAGAACCAAGAAGAAGGGGAAAATGATCTCGGTCCTTAACGCCCAATACGCCATCTCTCGCTTGCGTGTGTTCTGTGATCCTTGTCTTCCTCTGTCTCTCTTTTTTTACGATCAGAGGAAGCAAGAAGATGCTCGGTGTAGTTGTAACTTTGCTTCATTCATAATTTCGGTTTATTTGTGGGGTTTTTTCCAATGCTTTGCTTTATGTGCCCCTCCCCCCCCAGTCCCCTTTTTAAACGGAAGATTTCACAAAAGATTTCACGCTCTGCTCTCCTCCTTCTTTCTATCCCCTCTCTCTACCCCCCCCCCCCTTCTCTAACCCCTATCTCCCTACTCTATGTCTATGTTCCCCCTGTTTTATATGTAATATTTGTAATTTTATATTTTTTTACGACAAGTCCTGCAACTGCACCCAGCCCTGCTCGCAGTTCTACGGCCTCCGACGGGTAGCATGCAGAGCTCTCCGTCTTCTGCCACCGACCACCGAGCACACGGCCTCCTCCAGCGCCCACGGCTCCTTGAAGGCCGGCACGGCGTGGGTCAGCTGCACATGGCAGAACTCCAGCTCTCTCTTCGTGGATGCATTCCAAGAGCGCACTGCGCGATGCTTCATGTCACACACTTCCAGCTGTTGCTGCGTATTATAATCACAATAATTTGTCTCAAGGCGCTTTGAATGAAATGGAGAAAGATGGTACAGGAAGAATCGGGTGGCAGAATGAGAGCCGATTACAGAGGGAAACTTTTTTTTTATTTTCGGTGTTGACACGGGAATGAAAGATGTGGACACTATCCAAGAACCTGAACTCCAATGGTAGGGAGTTCCACACCAGGGGGAGGGGGGGGGTCGGGGCACCAAGAGGGAGTTCCACAACCGGTGGGGGGGGGGGGGCACCACGGTAAACGCCCAGTTCACCCCAAGACAACCGAGATGGAGGTGCTTGTGCCTGCAAGGGCACGATCGCCAGATCTGAATCAAGGCCCCGCCGCTGGGTCGTTCGATTGAATTCACTGCCAGATAGAGTGGAGATAGCCTTCATCAAGGCCTTTGGGTACGTGCAACATGATCTCACCTAAATAAATGTACGTCACATGACACATTATATATTTTTACAAACTGTGTACAAATTTTGACTAAGGAAAAAAAAAGTGCTTTTTTTTTATAAATAGAAAAAAATAAAAGCAAAAAACCCACGACGATTCGATCGCAACACAAGCGGTCTTCATCACGAGTAACAACAACATAAATACATAAAGTCACTAAACGCACGTCGACGACATCGTCGCCGACTCGCGCGTCAATATTCCGTTGGAGTGTGAAGTGTTTGCAAGACCGAAAAGGGGCGTCACGGCGAACCGATGCAGGCAAACAACAGAAGCTGCTACATTGTTCCCAAAACGCATTGTCCTGCGGAGGGAGCTGGTAGGAATGTTGGGTTGCTCGGTCAATGGCCAGGGTCAACGGCGGCGTGGTGTATTCCGCAAATATGCCCGACTGTGAGGGCGGGCACAAGCCAGCGTGAGTAGGTTAAACGTTGAGTTTTATAAGGGCACCACGGGGTGATCAGCCCCTCCCCACCCAGCCCCTCCCCACCCAGCCCCTCTCCACCCGCCCCACCCCACCCTCCCCTCCCCACCCAGCCCCACCCTCCCCACCCAACTCCTCCCCACCCAGCCCCTCCCTGCACGACGGAAGACCGACACAATAATCCCCTGTGGGCTGGTGTAACCAGGAGGTTCCTACCAGTATAAGTCAAGCATGCGTGCGTATTGCCCACCTCGTGTATGCATAGTCGCTGTGAAGAATAGGGCCCTATTCGATAACAGACGGAATGTGCCTTTGTACGAGAGAGCTTTGGCTCTATTGTTACCGTCATATAACCACCCGTGACTGATAAATCCCTCGATATCGAGCGTGAGTGGCATGAAACACATTTACCGGCTTGATTGTGAGAGCGCAGCCGCAAATTTTTGTTGCCGTATGTAAGGGGCCGTCCATAAATGACGTCACGCACGTGGGGGGGGGGGGGGTCAGACATTTGTGACGATGTGTGACGAGGGGGGAGGGGGTTTGAGAAATGTCACATCAAAATGAGCAACTTTAAATAAATATAGACAACACGTTCTACTTAATTAAATAGACTTTTTAAATACATGTTTCACCTACAACATCAGAGTGCAGCGCCACATTAAATACGCAATACAATGACAATAGTTTAAAGCGATTTGAAGCATGTTTTGTAAAAAAATCTAATTGGGGAGGGGGCAGAGCTTTGTGACGTAATATTTGAGGGGGGGGTCTGACTTTTTGTGACGCTGTGTGACGAGGGGGGGGGGGGGTAAAAAATCGTCCAAAATCGTGTGACGTCATTTATGGACGGCCCCTAAGTACATAACGCATGAACCTCAACTCCGCACACGCACTACACTGCTCTGGCTCGATTCATTCTCCAAAATCAAAGCTATTGCAAAGTACGCGGTACGAACTACACCATTGCAAGATCAAGGCGACGACGTGGGGAGAGGCCTTCATCTAGCAGTGCATAGACCATGGCTGTTGCTACTGCTGCCGTTGGCTTCCTCCTTCGTTGGGCTGCCGATGTAGATGCAGAGCAATGACTACAATTTTACATTCAGATGGTCAAGCGCAGATAACTGCGTCACGAGTAGCGGAGTGTATCGCCGCTGTGATGTCTCCGTCGTATTTGTGGATCGGGCATTGCTTCGTTACACGATGTATGGTCTGTTTTGAATGACCACAGTCCCACACTGAGGAGTTGTTGAGTTTCTATTCTTTTGCATCAGGTATTCGTATCTGCCATGGGTTGTGCATTGGATGCTGATTAGGGTGGACTATGAGCGTCGTGGAACAGCAAACCCAGGGATCTTCTGCGTTGGGTCTTTCACAAAGATGATGCTGATGGTGATAATTCATTACACATATTTCGCCATGTGGCTCACCGGTAGAACAAACGGCCCTACAATTGGAAAGGTTTGCGAGTTATAATCCTGGTTGACTCTGCTAAAAGTGTCCATGGGGAAGTAAGTAACATTGAAAGCACTATGTAACATAATTTTTGTTCCTGGGTAGTGAGTGTTATTTCGTAATTGCTTATGCCTAAAAATATAGAAAAGGGCTATTATTCCCAACAAACTTTGCCTTTGTGACCAGTACATTGATATTTTGATATTTGTTTATTTTCAATGAGAGGGCAAATTTGCATCTTGTCGTTCACATAAAGCCAGGAAAAGCAACATGAATAAACATTTACATGTATTTATACCAAAATAATACAAAAATGACTACAAAAGATTTAGAAGTGAGTCATTTTTCGAGATTTCCGATTATACTGTAAATCACTTTCATGAATCACCCCCAAATGTAGTCTCCCATCATGTTCTCGTTATACTGTCCTTGGTAGCGGCGTTCAAAGTCCAGTCTATCCAGGTGGAAGCGCTCGCCTTGCTCCTCGGAGTATGCTCCCATGTTCTCCTGGAATTTATCAAAATGAGCATCAAGGATATGGACTTTGAGGGACATCCTACAGCCCATTGTGCCATAGTTTTTCACCAGAGTCTCAACCAGCTCCACATAGTTTTCGACCTTGTGATTTCCCAGGAAGCCACGAACCACTGCGACAAAGCTGTTCCAATCCGATTTCTCCTTACTAGTGAGCTTCTTGGGGAATTCATTGCACTCCAGGATCTTCTTTATCTCTGGTCCGACGAAGACACCGTCTTTGACCTTTGCCTCAGACAGCTTAGGGAAGAAGTCTTAAAGGTACTTGAAGGCTGCCGACTCCTTATCTACAGCTCTGACATTTTGTTTCATAAGGCCCAATTTGATGTGCAGTGGTGGCATCAGCACCTTCCGGGGTTCCACCAGTGGCTCCCACTTGACGTTGTTCCTCCCCACAGAGAACTCGGTCCGCTGTGGCCAGTCCCACCTGTGGTAGTGCGCCTTGGTGTGCCTGCTGTCCCAAAGGCAAAGATAGCAGAAAAACTTGGTAAAACCGCCTTAGAGACTCATCAGGAATCCCATTATTTTGAAGTCTCGGATGACCTCCCAGCCGTACTCATCATACTTCAAGGCGTCCAGCAAGGTCTTGATGCTGTTGTAATCCTCTTTGAGGTGTACCGAGTGAGCCGGGGAAAGAAACGAGTACCTGTTACCATTATGGAGCAGCTCGGCTTTGAGGCTCCTGGATGAGCTGTCAATGATTCCGATTGCCTCGAACAGACTGGTCACATTGTGGCAGAAGCAGAGCCCACCTTGACGGGTGATAAAGCTGCAAAAAGGTTGGTGATGCTTCCTTTGATCTGCGACTTGCACACTTTTATCCAACAAGTTCCACTGAATGAGCCTAGACGTCAACAGCTCGGCACTGGACCAAGATCTCTGATCAAGTCGGTGTGGTCTTTTTGGTTGGGGTAGTATGGGTTTTTCTCCTCAGCTCCACTTCTGAAATTGTTATCAAATTATTGGGATAGCGAACTTCATGGCTCTCTTTTTCCCTCTGTACCATCCTACAAAAATAAATAAAATTCACCCATGACTAATGTGTAAGAGATTCTCGCAACACTTTTCACATATGAAATACTTTTTTCAATAACATTGAAAATTGTAAAACATTTTTAATTAAAAACTTTTACAATTTAAAAAAAATTAAACAAATTTTATAACATAAAATTCCGAGCAACAATTGTTCATCTTACCTTCCAGAGTTTTTTGCATTTTTCGAAGGTGAAATGAGGTGCCCAGGGTTTGTCTGGATCCCCGACAGGCATGCCGAAATATGCCTTGCAGGCCTCACACCTCTTAGCAGATGCTTCCACAGAGTACATTTTCGCTCTCATCTTGATAAATTGGCTGCTGACATAGCAAAATGTGTCTGCCGGATGCTTACAGCCTCTTGATGCCATCTCAGAAAAATGCAGATGTGTATCCACTGTTGGAACTCAACTGAACTAGTGGGCTTAAGGCCCCTGTATTTAGACTATTATATATATATATTACTGGAAAGTTCCAGAATGTTCTAGAAGTTACTCCAAGTTTACTCAGCACTGAATATATCTGGAAAATTCTGTAAAATAGATAAATTTCAAAATATCAATGTTCTGGTCACAAAAGCAAAGTTTGTGGTGAATAATATCAATTTTCTGTACTTTTGAGACGTAAGCAATTAGGAAATAATACTTATTACTCAGGAACAAAAGAAATATTACACAGTGTAATCACTTACGGGGAAGTCAACAGTGGTCGCCCTGTGGTGAGACTTACCCCTACCATCGGAATGTCGAATTTACCACCCTGGCTCAAGGCTGTAGAACAGATAGACGGCACCTTTAGTGCTCATTTTGAGCAGAACATTATTTTAATTTGTAAAGCGTGTGCATATACACATTCTGCACGTGCACACATGTATCACTGGACAGACAAGTTGTTTTTGTTTAAATAGTTGCTTACTGCTGAACAATGTCGAGAATGTAACACGTGACTCACAATTTCCTCCCTGTAAATTATTTATTTTGTTAGTGTGCTTATGTGTTCCTGCAATTATGATAGGTTAATCCTACTTTCCATACTAATCACAGGGTCACATTGCACAACTGTCCGTCAAACACACGTGCAAATATATGTTTAGTGTATTCCAATTATCATATTCCCCATACCTCAGACAAAACCTATACATGATTAACACGATCTGACTAGCCTTTGACACGAAATTAAGTTCCATTCTACAAGAGTACATTCCAAAAATACCAACTCTCGCCAACGCAATAGCTCTTTCGAATTACCGTACAAGAATGCACTCGCACTAACAATCCCTAATTATTGCGTGCAATTAAGCAACACCAGCCTTAATGTCTCATTTTGGAGGCGGAGTGAATTTCCCAATGACTTTTTTTCTCCGGCGGAACTCTCACAGCAGGCACGACCGATTGCGATAATTTAAAAGTAGCTGCATACCGTGGCATTCCCTGTGGCTCCACGTCTGAATATCATGCAGCAGGTCTTGCAAATGACCTAATTACCCAAAATATGAAGAAGAAGAAGAAAACTCAGAGAAACGATGCAAAGTTAGCCATATATAAATATTCTTCAGCAGCGCTGATTGCTCGTAACGGATTGTAACACTGGAATATGATGTACACCCCCCACGCTTCCATTGGCCAACCTTAATTTTTTGCAAATTATTTAATCAGAAAAATTTAAAACTATTTCGAAAAATCACGTACGTGACTAATTTTTCAAAATGTAAACTTTGCAATTCAAATGGCTCTCATGATATCGGCCACAACATACACACGCGCGCGCAATAATTATCTCTAATTAGCATATGAGCTCATCAGCAAAAAACCCAATTTACTCCGAAAAATTATGCATACAGACCAATATTAAAAAAAAAATCGCAGCGCTATTGAAAAAATATGTTTTATGCACAACTGTGACATGCACGTGTGCATTACAGAGGCCCTCGTCATTATCGTGGCTCTATGTACGAATAGAAGAACTCCCTCGGGCTCCGTCAGCCAAGCCAAGGAATCCTAATAAAAACTATTTTTGTTAAAAAAAAATACAAAAACCGGGCCACTGTGAATGGCCCGCAGTGTTAGTAAGTGCAGAACCTTGTGGGAGATCGGGGACGGGCGGGGTGGGGGGGAAGTTGAATGTGATTTCAAGTTTGAAATAGGGTTCTTTAAACTTTTTTTAAATGCGTTCAATCAGCTGGGTAGCCGTGTGTTCAGAGCGTTATGATTTGCTAGTTCAAATCCCAGTTTGAGGGCCAGCTCAGCAACTTACTCCCTCCAAGGAATGATAACTTCATAAGAATTTATCCGTGGATGGATGTTTTCAGGAGTGAGTGTATACTCCCCCTCCCCAACCCCCGCCTCTTCCCTTACCATAGGAATGTGGAATTTCCACCACTGCCATCCTTAAACTGATATCAGCACCACTGCACATTTAATTGAATGACACAACCACTGAAATTGCATTCATAAGCACAAACAGTACTAGAGGTATGGACGAAGATGTGGACAGCTGGAATTCATAAAACACAGTCCTCTAGGCAAGTATAAATGCTCAATTTCACAAAACATTGCTGTTTACAGAGATGACCAGATGCCCTTGGGCAGTGAACCCCACGTCTGAAAGAATTATTTCTTACTCTGCTGTTACAATGTGAGACATTCGAACACTGTAGCTACAAACAATATTGACACATTAGAAACACGGCAACGCTATACAGTGTTTCTTCCAATGTGACCGAAGACTACGTCGCTCCAAGGATCTATCCAAGACGAGGCTGCTAAGACTGCGTACGCACATTCATATTAGCATTGTACATACGAGTTTGACATAAATATAACCTATGTTCACTGATAAAAACAAATTGACTCTTTAAACGACAGTATAAATCATTACTATTACAGCCGTTTGTCGCACCACTTCTGTGTTGGTCGCTAGGGCTGTTTGACCATACTTCACCAATTTGATGAGGGCCCAGGACCGGTTCAGATATCACTTGCCACTGATGTTAGCCGTTGTGCAGTGTGATAACCACTGCAACAATCACCCCCCCCCCCAAACCCACTCCCTGTACATTCAAATGTATTGCATGCAAATTTTTATCTTGAGAAACAAAATAGTCTATAAAATATATTTAAAGAAAATTGTCGCAACATTTCTAGTCGCAATGTTTGGTAATACATTTTAATTGTAATAATACATAATTATGGCCGCTTTCTGTTTTTTACGACGAAAACATTTGTAAAATTTAGATTTAATTCATCATCAACCGAACGATAACAAAAAAGGGACACATATGTAAATGTAACAAGCATAATATGCTGTGAACATTCTTCGTTTAATGAAAGCAAATGAGAGAGGAGATAAAAAAAAGAGGAAGAGAGAAAACAAACAGGAATTCTAAGGGCAGTTTTAATGGCGTACGAGGAACAGCGTCCGTGTTAATGGCGAGCCTGCGTACCCTTGGCGGGTGAGGGATTTAAAGAGTTAATATTTCACAGATGCCTCAGGGATCTTTACCATTTGCATTTTAATGACGTGCTGCCTTCTTGCGCGTGCAGGATTGATGTTGGTGAGTTTTAGCTGGCTTCTGTCGTAATTTTTCCGTAAGAGGTCTCCCATCCTCGCCTCACCCACCCACCCACCCCCCTGGTTGCCAGAATACCCAAGGAAACGTAATTGGATTAGTTACATCACGGGTCACATGAAAGAAAGTGGCCACACACAGACATAAGCGGCGAGAGGAGGACGAGGGACCACACACAATGACCTCCCTGCTGATGAGAGGAACGACACATATCCGGTCTTGTCAGCGTCGAAAACATTGCAGAAATGTGCCGCTGTAAGCGATAGAGAATTGCAATGTTGCAGAAGCGGGGGGGGGGGGGGCAAATATGGGATGTAGGGTGAAGGGCCTGTAATTGATGAACATTTTTGATCATTGACCTCATCATAACTCTGGTACCGCAGAATCTCAATGAGCTGGATTTCAAAACTCGAAATGAATGCCAGTGTCCCCATAAATCATCAAATTCGTTTAATAATAATATATCGGTGCCGCCGGTGGTTAGCACACTGGTGTATGAACCCGCAACCTAAGTTTGATTCGTAGCCATGCCAAACACGAGCATTTTCATTGCGAAAAAGCTGTAAACTATTTTTGTAAAAACGAATGATATATACTGACATTAATTTCCCCAGGAAAAGCTATTTGAGTCCCAAGACTCTTTATCAGGAGGGTCCTGCATTGGGATGTTTAACTAATTTAATTGATGAGTGTTCGGCTTCATGTGGGAGGAAACCAGACTGCCCAGAGAAAACCAACGCACAAAGCTTTACACAGACAGATTCAATAATTAATCCATTGCTCTCGTGTCATCTACCAGCCATCGCACAATCCCAGTCAACAACACGTGGCAGTTTCCCATTAAAGTGCAGACCAGGCTCAGGTCCGCTTAGCTTCCGTAATCGGGTACATTCATGGTAATTTACATTCATGGACACTCTCCATCTTTTAGAATCCTCCCGCGGGTTCGCTCTGCCCTCCTCTCTCTCCCTCTCATCTCACTCCACTGCCCTCTGGGCACTCTTCGATCTAGCAACCAACCGAGGCTTTCTGTCAACCCCCCTAGGGCAATTTTACTCCGTGGGCGGTCGCTCTATACCCTCTGCTTCCCCACACAGTCTGTCTGGAAGTGTCTTCCCCCAGTTGTCCGTGCTTACGACCCTCCCCCCTGCTCCTGTTCAAGTTCAAGCTAAAAAGGCCTCTTCCCTTTCTTCTCTGCCTGTGACCTCCGATTAGCACGGTTGGCTACGTACGTTGCGAAAGAAGTTCAACATACATGCATGAGACGAAGATGCCCACTCTGCACAGCCTCACGAGATATGTGTGTGCACAAATCACAAACGTCATTTTAATTGTCATATATCCGCGGGCAGCCCTTGCAGTAAGGAACACACTGTGCCGAACGAACAGGCTGGGGAGAACAGAAATAAGTAACAACACGCAACACTCAATTCAAGAGAGACTATGGTGGTCTATACAAGGCTGACGGCATTATGCGTGCAATGTGATCGTCAAACATGACACGCGTGGTGACGGGAGTGGTGACTTGTCGCCGTTTGTGAACAGCAGCAGCACACATTTGCCCATTGCGAGTTCTATTCGTGTCCAGCCGGCGCGCGTTTTCCCGCGTCGAGGGGGGTTTTGCTCATCGTGTACAGAAGAAGAAGAAGAAAGCGTTCGATTCGAACTCTGGCCGAGAACGGCGGGTTGCCGTCCCGCGGCTGGAGACGCGACGTTGACGCGGGCGGTCGAGCGGGCGGCGAAATCGCGCGGGCACGATGCGACCACGGGCGGTTCAAGGAGGAGGGCTGTTCAAGGAGGAGAAGGAGATCTGCCGCTCGGTACGAGGGCGGCCTCGCGAGAGTGCCTCGGAGCAGCGCTGAAAGCTTACCTAAGTGGGCCGTGACGACCCAACGTAGTGCGCGCGTTTGGCGCATGAGAAGACTTCATTAGCCTGCCCCTCGCAAGATAAGCGCTTAACCCACATTACATACCACACTGGGACGAGCCGGTGTGGGGGATAACGCATTGTTATTAAGTCGAAAGACTGATTGCTTGCCACGGACGTACGCGCAGAAATAAATATATATATTTTTACAAACAACGTCCTTTTGTTGTACAGTCGACCGTGTTTTTGCTCGAATCCGCTTTTGTGTGTTTTGGCTGTAATTTTTTGAACACAGCCGTCGCCTCTACAGGGATGATGGAGCAGCCTCGGGGGGAGGGGGCTGGGTAGGTGGGGCAGCTCCTGCAAGGGAAGGGACGCGCCTGGAGGAATCATGGGCATCACAGAACAATGGTTGCAAGTCTCAGTCAAAAGAAACGTCGAAGAGCGATGACAAAAGCGAAAAACGGAAACCTCATTCTTTGACCCCCTCCGTGGCATGCCATCTGTTGCAATAATTAATGTAAATTCAAGCAAAAAATGGTATACAAAGTAGCAATTAGTGTAACGGTTGAGTGGTTTGCAATGTGAAAAGGAATACATTAAAGTTGAAGCAAATAAAAACAATTAATCTCAAGTATGAAACAGCAGGAATCGAAAGGAGCTGTAAATAAACATGCTTTGCTGGGCGTAAAACGCTGACACTCTTTCGTTGCTTACGTCTAGAAAATGAACTTAAAACTATTTAAACACTTTTTATTTTACCAGGTAAGGCCCACTGTATTGTATAGCTCTTTTTTTCAGAAGCGACCTGCCCACAAATAATAGCTCAACGAACTGGCTCATCACGTGGAAATGGAGAGCAGCAGCCAATTACTCTAAACGCACGGTGATTCTAAATGTGGAGAGAAAACTCCATGCGACCACGGGGAGAGAGTCACGCAAACGCCATATATGCAGCAGGCGTCAGGGTCGGGATCGAACCCACGACCTGTGTACCAGGCGAGGTAGTTAACATCTCACCACCGCGTGAGAACCTATATCGAGAATATGGAGGATTAAATTGAATGGATACATGAAGTACGCAATTTGGAGGTTCATGATGAAACATATCAATAAGTGTTTAGGTGGTCATGAAGAGGAACGTGTGATGGGTGTCACAGGAGCACATGACAGCGGAGGGCAGCTTAAAACCCACACAGAGGTTGGCATACAAAGTGAAGACCAAAAGCCAAATGATGGTGGCGACGGTTATCCTTTAATAGCCGTCCTTGAAGGTCAAATGTCGGGTTCCCAACAACTCCGGGACGTAGGAGGATGAGGAAGAAGCCATGGCGAGGTGCAGTGCCATGGCGACCTCTTGACGCTTACCTTGACAGATATTCGTTCTTGTGTCCTGACACTTATTTACCCAGGCAAATGCTAATTGGGAATGAGGCTTGTTACCTTTACCGCAGATTTAAACGTTAAACAGAGTGGTTAGAAGAAGATGAAGAAAATTTGAAGCAGACTGTACTTATGTATTTTGGAACTTATTTCGCACCGTACGTAGTCGACCGTGCAAATCGGAGGTGCGATTAGCACGGTTACACTTCAATAGGCAACGGCAACATTTTAAAGACGTAGCAGAAAATACGTACGCAACGGTAACCGACGAATTAATGTGTCCACAGCAACCTCTCCTGGCCATTTGAACTGTCTGGGCGGTTCCACAAAGTAGCGATGCGCTCGTGTGGAATTCAAGAGATTGAGCAGAAACTTAGCTTACATTCCCACAGTATCTGTCAAGCAAAGTAGAGAGTTGTTTTTTTTCTGAATCAAAACTGCATGCCAAATGCCAAATTCTCCGTGCCTCGCTGGAGCGCACATTCGTGCACATCAGGCGGACTCGCTCGCCCCTGTTTAATTGGAGCCTCATCGCGGATACGGGTGGATGTTAGCTCGTTTTGACAGACTGCGAATTTTGAGGGGTTCGTTCCTTGTTGCGCGAGCAGATGAATGAGGCCGATGCCATTAAGGTGTGGAAATGGATGGTGGTTCACGCACTCGCACAGGGAATGGAATCAGTGACCGCACTGCCCAGCACTCTGATCCTTCAGGGGTTCTCAATGGAACCACTCTAAGGTACCTCAATGGTGTAATTTTGTCACTGGGCTTTCAACATAATAACACCCTGTTTTCCAGGTGGCCATAGCGGTCGGTCACCGCCTTACTGATTATCCCTCTGTCGTCACTCTCATTCCACAGCTATGCCACCGTGAAACGCGGCCCCTCACTGTGGGCGAGATGAATCGCGCTTAAAGCTGCAGGAGCAGTGAAATCGTTGAAATGTCACCGGCGTTGCAATCAATGTCAGCGCTTTGCAGCTCAAAAGAACATTGAGACTTGTACTGAACTTCCATTCATAGCCCTGAGCCAGTGGTGGAAATTCCACATTCAGATGGAGGAGACAAACTTCAATGATACACTCATTTTTATTTTACCCGGTGTAGTGAGCGACTTCCGAGACACGTCGTGTAGAAGGCTTCTTATTTATTAGGAGCACACTGGGTTACGTAACGCAGCTACACGAAGCCGACCCTATCACACAACCCCATCATCGGCGTCCAACTACGCAGCTGTCAAACTAGTGTAGCGACAGCGACGATGAGACCCTTGCAGAAGATCAACCACGGGGTCGGATGACGAAGAGAGATGACGGTAAACAGCGACTAAGCCAGGACCCAGGACCCGCAACAGCACCCCCCTTATATACGCCTCGGTGCGGCCAAGCCCCGCCTCTGGCCACGACCCCTTCCAGAACCTTCGAGCAGGTGCCCGGAGCTTCGACTGACTCCGCCTTTCACCTTTACCCCAGATAAGCCCTCCTCATAATTAGGCATTACGTAATATACCCATAACCGCGATTACCCCTTAGGGCAGACAGGTGGCACCCTGTCATTACACAGGTAAGGCCCACTGAGCTAGATATGTCTTTTTCAGAAGCAACATGGCCACACACGATATCGCAACGAAGTGGCTTGCTATTGTGTGAACATTTAAAGCAGCCAAAAACTCAAAACGCATGTTTATAAATGTGGAGGGAGAAATCGGAGGACCTGGAGAAAAATCCACGCGACCACGGGGAGAACTTGCAAACTCCAAATATATAGGCATCAGGGTCAGGATCTAACCCACGACCTCCTGCAAACCAGGCGAGGGAGTTAATATCTCGCCACCGTGTCATATGCATGACAAACACAGTTGCATAATAACTAGTGCCTTTAATCGTTTCTGCGTGAGTGGAATCACATTTCATACGTTTAGGGTAACTACGACATTGGAAATGCTTAGGCAAAGCATTAGTCTTCTGCCATCACGCCAAAAAAAATGATGAGCAGAAATGTGTGAAAAGGGGCATTCAGCTTCCCTCCGAGTCTTATTTTGATGTCGTATAATGACAGCTCAATCTGTCCTATATACGGCCGTCTTCAGCCCATGTATAAAACATGAGTCACGGAGTCTGGTATTCCTGCACTGTAAAAAGTGATGTACAGCCAAGTCGTCTCTCGGGGCCCAATTAATTGCCCATTTTTTTTGCCCAAATCCACACTTGTTCCCAACTGTTTTCCCATATACATTATTTTTGGGAGATGTTGCATATATGCCTCGCCATCACGTGACACGGGTCACTCGCATGTCCTTTAATCCAAATCGCAAGGACAGTTGTGCAGCTGCCTCATTGAATTGACGCCCGGAGGCCGTTCTGTGTTTGCACTTTCTAAAAGGGACATTGTTTTCCAGTTGGCCATTCGTGAACCTGTGAACATTTCTGTTGTTGGTTCGCAACAACAACAAACATTTTACAAAGACAATAAAAAAATTACGGTACTTCTAATATATTAAAGCAACAGTTGAGGGAGGGGTGTCTTATGATGTGGTAGGTGCGCGCGTGTGTGTGTGTACGTGACCAGATTTGTAAACGTTTATTGCCACAGGTAACAGCGCAAGGTTTGGACATGTCTTACTTTCTGGAGCGTCTCATAGGGCAATATGTATCATCTACGCCCCAGTGCAGTTCATAGAGAGAGGTCCCCAGGTTTGTATGGGGTTTAATACGTTTATTACGTGTGACTCGCAGAATCCGTACGTTAGAAATTACGACGTTTTAAAATGCATTTTTATGAACGTTTGAGAAAAGGCCATGACACATTTCAGTGCGTCTCGTTTTCAGTGTAGTTTTAAGGCACTGCAGATTGATGAATATAATAACCATTTTCCGTGCGTTTGTAATGTCTACGCACGGAACCCTCTGCTTCCCATGACTACAAACATGTACGATGTGTACTGGTGTGGGCATACAATGACGAAATTGCACTTAGGGTTATTGCTTGAGAATGGAAAATTACTTAAGTGGAGCCCATCGTGGGGCGAATAGTTCTGTTCGACTTTGTACTCATTGCTGTTGTCGTAATTTTCTTCACGAGAGACGATTTCTCGCACCAGGGCCCATGCCAACGACACCACGCCACTAATGGGAATGCGACATTGTCATGTCCTCGCTATTAACTATAATTATTTATTATTCCTAACGCTTAAGCTGGTCAAGATATGTTAATTTACTGAAAAGGTGACATCGTCTCGGCAAACGAACGTCTAAACACTCAAAACCTAAAAAATAACTGTGAAAAAGCTTTAAGTTTGCATATATATTTATATTTTTTAAGAAAATATACGTTGGCCGTGAGGCTGCACACTCCACTTTGGGCTCGAGAGAAAGGAGATGTGGCTGAAGAAAAAAGAGAGCGTGAATTAGTTGAAATCAATAATTGCAATAGACGGGCAGTGTAACAAAGCGATCACAAAACTCATCTCAATTAGCAGTACAGCAAAATCGCATTAAGATGAGGTGCCCTTAGGAAGACAATGCACTGTGAAGAGGACCCAATCGGAAACCGACAGAGAACTCACACTGAGCCTCGGTCAAAATGTATACGAGGTAAGCTACTCAAAACGCCTCGCATGTATTTACTGTATGTTGAACTTCTTTTGCGCCGTACGTAGCCAACCGTGCTAATCCGAGGTATGTATGTTGAACTGCTTTCCCACCGTACTTAGCCAACCGGAGGTCATGCACCTCGACGCTGGTCATGCACCTCCGTTGACCAATCACAATGATCAGGTTTCAGAAGTGAATTGTAACAAAACGGAGAGGAACGCTCAGCACCCCCTCAAAATGCACACTGTATAATTGGCGAGGAAAGGAAAGCTTGGGAGAGCAACTCACACAAGCAGCCACTAAAAGCGCAAACACCAAGCCAGCAGGCTATCTCTGTGTCCTGGCAGCAGACTAGATAGGCAGATTACGGTTAGCAGTTTGTAAAACGGGACGGAAAAGGAGCGCGGACTACAATAAGGTCAAACTAAGAGACGGATGGCTAACATCATGGATCGGACTGTGGTGTAAGTTCCAGCGAGGCTCCGTGGCAGAACGATCGATGGGTCTGGCGAGGAGCCGTCTCGGCCCCTGTCCATCCCGAGCCTGCACGTGGACGTAAGATGTCGCCCAGACATAATTTCTTCTCTCAATAACTCGTATGGTTGGACTGGTGCGATATTTCAGAAATTCGTCCATGACAATGTGGTGAATGCCACGAAAACTTGTGAGTGGGCAGAAGATCTCCTCCTACTCCAGCACGGCAATGCCAGACCAAACACACGTAAGCCCGAAACGTATGGAATTGTATTTTTGGCGTTCTCTGGTCTGACGCTGGTGAGACGAGTCCAGAAAGAAGGCTGTCTCTGGTCTAGGCCAACCAGTTTCAAGTATAATGGAAAAGTGATAGATTCAAAAGAAAACCTCAAAGTGCATTGCACACACCAGTAAAGGTAATAATATTTCATGAATAATAATTTACAGCACTTTGCCAATCCACTTCTGGATTGAAGGCTTTCCTACATAGGGTTTGTAACCACTGGCGGAGCCAGTGGGGGGTGAGGTGGCACGTGCCTCCCAATGATCCTATCAAAATCCCTCATTTCGATCGGATAATTGGGGTTTATTAGTAATAAATCGGCATTTTGCGACCCCCACTGTCACTGTGTAGCATAGTATTGCGTACCAGGGACTCTATGAGATGATAGAACAATAGTCTGAGTGCATAATTGGCAATAAGTAAGTGACTCGCAGAATTGTGGCAAGTTGCGTATACAGTACACGACTTCCCTGAAGGCATTCACCTCCAGCGAGCGCGATGCCGATCACGCAACGTGGTTCGAATTCGACCCTCGATCGATGGCTGCGCCATCGCCGCACACGCGTCGAGTAAGAAAGCAAGGGACAAGTCCTTACTAACAACTCCTCTATCATTTTTCATTGCTGGAGGGGTTAACCCCCCCCTCACCCCCCACCTGAAAATCCTGGCTCCACCATTGTTTGTAACCATACTTCTCCATAATAGTCAGTGCAGGACCGCTTCAGATATCACATGTTATTCGTGTTAGTCAGTTTCAGTTTTTTTAGTTCAGTTTCATGTATTAGGTATAACCCTGTGAGCCATGCGGCTCTTGCCGGGTGCAACCGCAACAAAACAAAAACATGAACAAGAAACATCTTAAAGTGACTACACGCAACAGAAACATCTTGGAAAAAACAGCAAAGTCTTCCAGGAAAAACACCGCATTTCAACGCTGTGTGCAAAAATCCCAGTGGGATGCAAGTCGAACAATAACAACCACAAGACAGGTGGAGGATTCCTCCGGTACGGCCATCGAAGACGGCCCAGGACCAGTTCAAATAATCGTCACCGGCGGTGTTGGCCGTGAGTGGGAATCGAACTCGGGTCGCAAGGTTCATAGCACAGTGTAGCGCTAACCTCCCCTAGGTTCAACCCCCCTTCAACCTTCCACATTTAGAATCAACATCGGCAGGCGTGTTTAGAGTTGTTTGGCTAACGCTGAGAATCGAATTTAGGTCACAGGGTAGTGCACCAGGCGCTACACCACCACTCCACTACCTTACGCAAGTTCGAAGTCCCTAAAAATATATATCTATATTGAAAAAATCAAAATAGGTTTAACCCATTTCTGGCAATAACTGCTCGACCCGAGCTATAAATGTTCTAATATTTGCACTGTTCTTGTGCTGTTCGCCTTTTGGCGTTCTCTGGTCTGACACTGGTGAGACGAGGCCCTAAAGAAGGCTGTCTCTGGTGTAGGCCAAGCAATTTCTAAACAATTCCATATATTATCAGAGTTTGTTTGCATGTTCACCACAAGTACGTGTGGTTCATGCAGACTTAATTCCTCGCGACAGGTTTCTGTTTGGTGTTTGAACATATGAATATCTGTTTTTATCGCCAGAAATGGTTAAACCTATTCTTATTTTTCATGTGCAATTCGCTGTTGTATGGCACCCAATTGACGATCGACAGACATGCGCTGATGTCTGCGATTCAAGTCGTTTAAGTTAAAATTGTGGGGTTTTAAGCTTTTCAGCCACCGTTATTTGGAGATCATTCATTTTTAGTGTGCCTGTTTTTAGCACAAACAAGTGAACCCAATATACAGTGATCCCTCGCCACTTCGCGGTTCAAGTTTCGCGGCCTCAGTGCATCGCTGATTTTTAAAAAATATTCATCTTAAAATAACAATTCTAAAATGCCGCCATATCGGCAGCCGTATTGCGGAAAGCAGCGTTGTTTCATCGTGATGCGCGAGAGAAACGGTTTCCCAGGATGCCAGACAAAGAGAGAAACTCTCTCAGAGGCTTTGTACATACCCACGGGCACTCAGACAAGGCACGTGATTGGTTCCCGGCGCGTGAGCTGATTGGCTGCGCATCATCGCATCCTCTCCCAGCTTCTTCCCTTGTTGTATCTCGCCACTCTCGTTCACGCTGTCAACTGTGTCTCGCGTATATACATATTTTAAACATTCTGGTACCCACACACACACATACGGAAATTCCTAGGGGGGCCAATCCTACTTCGCGGATTTTCACCTATCGCGAGGGGTTCCGGTCCCCATTAACCGCGATAAACGAGGGATTACTGTATATATGAACCTTATGGCGGGAACCCGGAGTCCCGAATAAACGTAAGTCAAAATCGCAATTTATTTATTTATTTTTGGCGATTCCGTCTCACCGCCCACATAAACGCCACGACCCACCTGGCGCGGATCATTCTGTTGTCACGTCGTGTCCAAGCGCAGCAGCGAGGACGAATGCGCACAAGAGCTGAACAAGTGAATGCTGCACTCCATGCTCGGGTATGGGCAGAGAATCACAAGTCTTACCCAAAGCTGCTCACACTGTCTACACGACATAAGTCATTTATTTGTCATAACGGGATGCACAATACAGTGAAACTGCTCTCTTATTTTCCTTTATTATTTGTGACCTACCAATATCTGCAGCCAGGATCAATCGATGAACAATCCTATTACCTGCAGATATTTAATAGATGAGATTAGTTGCACCGTTAATTCCTCCTGTTTGGTAATACTTCTCTTGTCCGTATGCATCTGTGCAGATAGGGGTTTTTTTGCGGTTAAGCCATCGTCCGCACATACCGCTCGTATCAATGCGGATAAGAGGAGCGGCGACCCACTCCTCTGTAGAGTAACATTGGTATAAACGCTTGTTACAATATGAACAGCGCATTGAAAAAGCGTACTATTTTATGTACTGTTTCCAAAGTGTGTTCACAAATCCACACTGAGAAACACGATGATTGACAGAGGGTGTAAATAATTGTTTCGATAGTGTATTTAAATAGAGGTACTGCAGGTAAGTAGTTTTCAGTTTTAAAGGCATAGTTTAACAACACAACACTTGCCACCATCCTTCAAACCCATTGGTGAAAAAGAGCAAAGTTTTTGTTTACATTATATGATGTTTATGCGAGAGCCGGGGGCTTATGGGACCCCGGGGTCCCGCCATAAGGTTCATATGTGGCTTTGTCATCACTGAAGTTGTAATTTAATTCATTTCTAACGGCACTCACAATATACAAAAAAAGATTGCATTTGTGTAGGTTGCAGGCACTTAATTTACACGAGCCACTAAAATAAAAATGTATTTCCAGTGTGATTTCTAAATCTGCTTTACCCAAAAAACAAAACTAAAGGAGACATGATTAAAAAACAAAGAGAGTATACGGCTTTAATACCTATACGCAGCCGGATACCAAACTGAGGCTTTAAACCTCTTTAATGATGTGTACCTCATTAATAATTTAAAGTATTCACCTAGGATGTCGAACTTTTCGTATAGTCTACGTGATTGCTTTCTCCGATTTGAAACCAACTCACAAATCTATCCAAGAAAATGTGCAACACAATTTCAAATTACTTTTTTTTTCCACGTCTACTTTGGACAAGACGTGGCATTTCATTACGAGTGAAGAATGTTCAAGCACTGCACTGCAATTCATATTTGCAGTTTACCAGACACCGTTGCGTGTCTACGGAATGCAATTGCTGCACCGTCATTACCTGTTATGAACACCGTCATGACAGTAATGATGTTGACCTTCGGCGCGACTCGCCGTAAAGAGGCACGCATCTGCAACGTCTCGGCTTAAGGTCCGTGTTTCATTCAATACTCGTCATTCTCTGCCACGAGAAGAGGGGGCAACGGCTGACCTCTTTGCTCCTCCTCACCACGAAAAAAAAAATGCCTCTCGCGGGAATCGATCTCTCTCGCTGTAATGGGCGCGCCATCGTCGGCTGGCAGCGGCGGAGAGAGAGATTTGGCCAAGCGCGTGAATCCCGCTGAGCAATAATCAATCATCACCAAATGTGCGGCACTCGTCCGTGGGATGTCCGCAACACAAATATCCGCCACGCCTCGGTAACTCGTCACTGCAGCAGCAACAACAACAACAACAACGAAAAATGTACGCACTCGTAATCTCTTGGAGCAAATAAATCAGGGGGGAAAAAAGACATTAAAATTTTAAACAACAGGCATGTTGGGTTGTTTTCGCTGCAAACTCATAAAGTTGCTCGCAGTAGTGCATGGGCAGAGCTTGACAGAAGATATGTTCACCACACAGCTTAACCCACAAGACCCAAGGCCGTAGCCATGGAGTCAACATTGGGTGGGAACCAAATCTTCCAGGGTGTCTGGGGGTCCCAACCCAGAAAAATATCTAAATTTAAAAACGAATTTCTTGCCTAAAATATTTTAAAATTCCCTAACACATGGGATAGACTTTTTTTACTTACAATAATGTCTAATAGTGTATTGTATTACATTGCTCTGTTTTAACTTTTTTTTACCATTTCTTGTTTCATTGTATGTAATGGCAGAGATTAGGGATTAATAAAGTACAACCATAACCACAATCATATAAACAGAAATCTATGCATTGATTTATATGAAGACAAGTCCAGATATCGTGGCCAAGGTTTAGCAAATTGTTATTTTTATTTACATAGCATAGCGCTTATTATTTTTATAACAATATATTGGGGGGGACATTTTGAGAAATATTTATTAAATTACGGCCTTGACAAGACCACACGAATACAAACAAACCCACGGATATAGTCGTGTGGATGTATGTAGAACTTCTCTTACACTGCACGTACCCAACCGTGCTAATCGTAGTTGCGGGAAGTAGTACTTTTAAATCTAAAATATTACTTTAGTGTACACGTCATCCACGTTATAAAAAGAAAAATTATACTTTACTTCTGCAATGTGCCGGAACAGAGAAATATTCAATCAGTGCAGATTACCTGCCGGGACATTTGTAACGAGAGCTGAAATCGCACGGGGAGGCGCGTGCGTGGAACACGTAAATCAGAGGATATTCACAAAACGTTCCAGACATCATATTAGCTGGGGACTTGGGCAGGACGCGTTACTCGGGGCGGGCGGGGAGAGACACTGCCTAACGTACGATGAGTCTGTTGATGGAATGGCAGCCCAAGGAGTGAAAACAGCTGGGTGCGAGATGAGTGGATCGGGACAACCTCGGCACCGTACAACACGATGATGCCTTAGTCCAGCAGTGAATAAAGCACGGGCGTTTGCTCATTACTTCCACGGTAATGATACTAAGAGTGTCAGTTAACATGTGGCACAATCATTATCAATCTATAATGAGTAATGTTACTGACATAGAAAAAAAATTATAGACTACAGTACTCTTTTATTAGACGGTACCAAAATACCAGCGATATGCATGACACACGGTACAATTAAGCTGGCGATGAACATTAAACAATGACTCTAATAATGAAGGTGCACCAACGACTGTTATAAACAAATACGTACTGCTTTGATTACACACTTTTGCTTTGCTTTCACCCACACCGCTTTTGGCGGAGCTCTGGAAATGTGTTTGCCCTTTTCTCGACGAAATTACCGCATTAAACATTTAAATTGGTATGCGGCCGCTTGTCAAAAGCACAGCTCGATAGCGGCCTCCCCACGCCGTGTCGGCAATGGCAGTCGTTTGAGACCATACTTCACCACGCTGGTCACTGCTACGGATTGGTGAAGGTGGTGTCATTCGTAAACATGATAGGGCATTGAGCTTCTTAAATAATACCTACCTCTCTGACCCTTCTATGTGCTGGGCAAAAAGGGCCACTGCACAACAACATTTGTCTCTTATGTACGTCTCCTTTCAAGACCACCGCGTTATTGATTAATGTGTTGGGTTTTTTTGCTATTTGTGCTTGTGCACCACTGCCAATGCAACATCACCAAATAATTTCAGAAATAATATAATGGTGTTGTTTAGAGCCGTAATGATTAACGTGTTTTTCTCGGGGCATGTTAATAGTATCGATATCGATGTACGTCATATATATTGTATTGGTACGAAACGTCATCATAGAAAGTAAGTGATCATTTTCAGCCCTGTGTGGATCCAGTGCTGGATGAAGGACACGCCGTGTCGGTCGTGGGTGATGCTTCACCATATTTTATCAGTGCAGGTTGAAGAAGGGGGGGTGGGTGGGGGGGGGGGCAAGGACCGGTTACTATGTCTCCTGTTGACAGTGACCAGGAACCAAGGTCGTCAGGTTCACAGCACATTATGCCAACGTCTACGCCACCACTATCTCCCTCGTGGCAATATGCCAGTATAGATATAGATCATTTCCCCGTCTTGTTAAACATTGAAGACAACACAATGGCGACTTGATGGACATCACAATATTGGCAGTGAGCACGATGACACTGCTCGCAGCAATATAGAATATCAAGTAATGGGTTAAATGTGCATGACATAACTAATTAATGCCGAGCGTAAGGTTCCATCTTAGGTCACCTGTCAGGAAGGTCCGCTGTAAGAAATTAAGCGGCCTTCTGCAAACATCTCCTCTGGCTATGGTAAACAGACATAGTAGCAACATATATAGATATTAGTGCTAGTTGTTGTCGGGATGGTAGCATTTCACTTTGTGAGGCGGTGCCTTGGGAGGCAGGGTTAATGAGGGTCCTCATTCCAACTCAGATATGGCATGATTGTTTTTGTCGTTGCCTTAAATGTCAAAGCAGGTGTGCCAGAGTATGTATAAAGGAGTGAAAACGATCAGCTTTCCAGGAGAAATGTGACCTTGGGGCAATTACCTGCTCCATTATTCACAATATTTATTAAGTAATCCTATTTATAATAGTGAAGGTTTTACAGCTATATTTGTGAGATATGTACAAACGCGGTGCAGAAACTCAATCGTCCTCCAAAATGATGAAACTAAAACTGAAAAGTGCGCAAAGAAGCTTGGACAAATATGCACGCTTGGAATTACATTGAGAGACAACAAAGAGTGACCACGTGGATTCAAGAACTTACTCAGGTTAGGAAAATCATTTAAAAATGCTAAGAAAGTAAGCAGACTTGGGGCCGGACATGTCGCGAGAAGAAATAGATTACAATTATCCATCGTTGAATTTACTTCATCAACTAATCATCCCAGCTCTGGAGCCAATGCTTACATCCACAGAGGTCACAACACCGTGTCCGGTTGTGCCACTTACAACAATACAGGGAGGGCCCTTGTTAATCACCACCAGCGATAGCACCCAAGAGACGAACCACGGCGGAGGAGCTTGCGAATCTCATACTCTCAAACGGAACATGCCCATTCAGCCCGGCGGACAATTTCGGCCAGAAGCAACAAATAAATCTCGTTTCTGTCCGCTGTGGCAGCAGAAACTCGCTGGCAAGCGTCCCATTACCGATCTACACCGCGCTGGCCAGAAACACAAACGCAGCCTCTGCCAAGGAGCGGTCAGCCGTGAGTGATGGCCCACGACACGACTCTGTTCTCCACGCACCGCCTGGCTGCACGTTAATTGTTTGATCACTGCTCCTGCCATCTCTGATAGGGATGCAGGCGGTGCCGCGTGGTCATCGTTAGGCCGGTAGCTTAACACACGCGGGCAACGCGACGACCGTAAAACACGCGGTTAAATACGGGTGCTACACATTTACGCTCGTGTAGCCACAACAATAATAATGTAATTTACAACGTGCACAATATTTCACGGACATAAGTGAGCGTGATTCTGAGGTGTGGAGGGAAGCGTGATGTCGCTTGGCATGTCGGGAAAATAAAGATGAGGCCTTCAATTGTCTCTTAGAAGTCGATTTATGGGGTGGTCCAGATGATTCATTGACCCTCTTATATTATTGTTCCTTTGCATATTAATTTCGGTTTTAAATAAAGCTTATTTAAAACAAATGCTTCGTTTTAGAGGATTAAATAGCGGTCACGAGACATCTGGACCACCCTTCAGTTTGAATGCTCCTGCTGCGAATGTGCTGAATGATGATGGCCACGTTCTAGATGGAGGGGACTGCCACGGAGAAACGATGCCCAGCAGTGGCTGACCTGGTCCTTGTTGTAGAGAGGAGAAGAAGGAGGTTGTGAGTCACGCTGCTGCTGCTGCTGCTACTGCGGAGACTTCGGCCGTGAGCTGCAGTGCAGGGTGATGGGAGAGCGAGGTACGGTGGACGACCGAAAGTCGAAGAGTGGCGACACAGGCAGGAGATGTTGCAGCTGAACTCTGCTGGTGATGTGAGGCCAGAGGAGGGAGCGAGGGGCAGGTGAGGGACTCGAGCCGAGGGTGACGTGGGCGAGATGGTTTTTAAATCGTTTGAGTTTTGTGTGAGGTTACTTAATGCAGATCGAACAAGTACGAAGTTGCAATAGTCGAGGCAACATCCGACGAAGCTGCAGGCGAGAGCATTGGCGATTTTGGTGATGATAAGTGGATCTAAATGACGGAGGGCCCTGAAGTGGTAATTATTATACAATATATATTATTATATTTTATAGGTGTCGATGATCAAATCACTCGCAATGCGCCCGTCCTCGTCAGCTCTCTCAACTTAATCTGAGCTGAGCCTGGATAGTCCATGAATTCATGAGCACCGTGCATGCAGAAGCCGCGAGCAAGGTCAAAGGTCGCAAGCTCGTAGTTTGTAGATACAAGGCGAGCGGGAGCAATGGATTGGCAAAATGTACTTGCACAATGTACATTATGTAATAATACCCAGTGTACAAATAAGTGCCAATTCATGTGATATACTATCAATACATAGACAAAGATCCCCCTGTTTCGCCTTTAACAGATTGTTGGGGCAAGTGTCCTCAGCAAGCGCCTATGAAGGCCAGCACGGCACGCGAGGGGAAGGGGTGCTAACACCATGCCTGGTCGCCTTTGTATACCCAGCACTTGGCGCACACTGCACCAGGTACTCATTTAAGTCTGAGTCGACCTAGGGCAGGCCCAGGACCGGTTAAAAATATTCGTGGACGTCGTGCACTAACCACTCCACCACTGTCCCCCGCTTTAAAAAAAAACAAAGATCCCCCATATAGCCTGAACAGATTGTTGAGGCAAGTGCTGTTAGCGAAAACCTCTGAAGGCCGGCAACGACACATGAGTGGGTGGGTGGCCAACACCAAGCCCGGCCGCCTTTGTCTCCCAAGTGGCGATGTTTACACACCACACCAGCTACTCATTTGAGGGTGAGTCTACCTAGGGGGGTTGAGGCCAGGACCGATTCCGATCATCTGGAATCAAACTCGAGGCGCCGATTTTTGTAGCGCAGCGCGCTTACTGCTTGACCACCGCTCCCTGCTATCAATACGCATACGGACATGCATAATATATCCATGTGTGCATTCCATATTAAAATGAAAGCAGGAACACACCAAGCAGTCAGTTTGCTCATTAGCACTACATTTAACCCGGGCGACCCGTCCGTTCCCTTCCTGACATCTAATTTCCAATCATTTCACCCTCTGTTTCATCAACGTGCGTGACTTCACCTTTACAAAAAAACCACTAGGGCATTTCGCTTGGTGGAATGCATTTTTATGGACAGTTACTCACAAGTCCCCGTGATAATTAAGCCGAGAGCACGGCCACTCCAGTCCCACGATGATCCCACATTTACATGTTTTGTTGCGGAACCATCCGTAACATCCTCGCGTCGTGCCTTCGCGCCGCTCACAGCATCGTAGTGGGAATCATTTAAAATCCGGTGTCAATCCACTGCTAGATAAGATATCCACACGCCGCGTCAGCCACGGGCGGTGTGCGTTTGGCCACGCGTGACCACACTGGTTAATGTAATGCTTCACTCGCCACTGATGTTAGCCGTTGCCCAGGGCCGGTTGAAACATCACTCTCCACTCACGTGGGCCTTCGCTTGGGCTCGAACTCAAGTGGCTGGGTTTGTAGCGTGGTGCACTAAGCACTGCATCAGCACTCCCCCCACCACCTCTCTTTAAACACAGGTAGTGCTAAAGTGCCGAGCTGTTTTTAAGTCAGCGCACATGAACCCATAACAAAGACAAAGATCCCCCGTATAGACTTCAACAGACTGTTGGAGCATTTGCTGTTAGCTAGCGCCTATAAAGGCCGGAACAGTAAACGAGGGGGGGCTGGCCAGCACCACACCCGGCAGCCTTCATCTCCCCAGTAGCGATGCTTACGCACTGCACCAGGTACTCATTTAAGGCTGAGTCGACCAAGGCGAGGCCTAGGACCGGTTCAGATATTCGTCACTGGTATTGACCATGAGCGTGAATCGAACGCGGGTCGCCGGGTCCGTAGCGCAGCGCGCTGACCGCTGCACTGCTGCTCGTCACATGGACCCATTGACACACACATACATGTCAGGGGGAAAAAATATCCTCACATTTTTTAATAATTAAACTGCTATTTTAATTACTGCACTTCACGAGTGTGCAAAATTAATATTAGTTCAAGTAAACGAAATAGACGACAAGATTGGAGAGTAATTATGGTCCATGCGTATTATGCCAATTTTTTAATTAATTCGAGCGTGAAATGCAGTTAAGGTGGAATTTGAATGGCAATCAGTCATGGGGACTGGTTCGCTTGTGAATTTCATTTCTCGAAAATAGGTGAGAAAAAAATAAGTGACAGATGTGCGGCTGGGCCTGCCGGGCCATCCACCACCACCACCAACAGCAGCAAGTAGGAATGCTTCATCCATTTAGGCGTTAAACGAAACGCTCTTCAGCTTGTGGGATAAAAAAAAATGTGTTCTGTCGCAAATCTCCAGCGAGCAGCCTGCTCGGGCTTCGCAGCGTTTACTCCACACGCACGTACAGAGCCTCTCTTTGTGCTGGAATCGCGAGTGTTTGCGAGCGTCGACCCACGTTGCGCTGTTGGTAGCGCGCGCTGGTTCCCTCACCCCCCGTAGCCCGCAATGAGCCTTCATTGCTGCTGTTGCCGTCAACGCTTTCCTTAAATCGTTTTGCCTTTAACGCGTCCCGCACTCCGCGCAGAACACCACGGAGTTTCTCACTCTCGTCCACCCGCCCCCCCCCCCCCCCCGTAATGCTGCGGAGTGCGCACAGTCAGCGCTTCGCTCGAAAAGGCACGCGTCTGAAGGCGTACAGGAATGAGCGCGTGTACACGTGTGTATGTATGTGTGTGGGTATGTGTGTTGAACTTATTTCGCACCGTATGTGGCCAACGGTGCTAATCGGAGGTGCGGGGTTGGGGGGGGGGACAACAAACTAAACACAAAAGTAGTTCCAAAGAAATGAGTTTCCAATCAGATTTAAAAGTGGATAGCTCCCGTGGCTTGCTAATATTGTGCGTGAGTGTGCGTAACCATTTTGGGGATCGTCACCTTGATGTGGAGGAAAGGCTTGAGTGGTTCAGTAATCCTGAGAGCGAAGCGTTAATGCTCCTGGAAGGGTTTCCCATGGCAGTAAGGTCGAGGAGGAGGTCCCAGACTAAGTATGATCAAATAAGTTCTCGTATCATCCCCCCCCCCCCCCTGGGCAGGTGGGGCTCTATAGCTTTGTGCGGCAACTCATCTCGGATAAGGCCACTCCTGAATTATAACCGACAGCTCCGTGGTTGCCATAGTCGTCTAAGCAGCTCACCGAGCCTCTATGGAGACACCCTGAGTCTAAAGAGTGGCATCGGTGTGCGCGAGCTGATCTGCACTTTAAATAAACTCTAGCGCAGGCGGGAGGAAAGGAACGTTCTACAACGATGATGGGGGGGGGCGGGAACGGTAGGTACAATATGGCAGTGGCAGCCGCAGATTTGAAACTACACTTTGGGCCGCTCAGGCGGATTGCTCGTCTGACTGTTGACGAGAGGCAACAACATAATTTGGCTGCACCCTGAGCGACCAAGCAGTGTTTAACTAGGGACAGCAACTGCTTGCTCCTGATGTCTAGAAATTGTAGCCTTAAACAAAGTTTGCCTCAAATCACCCGGCTGGCTTACCGCGGCCAACGGGCGTCTCTTGAAAGAAAGAAACCAAACTTCTAAAACATGTGCAATGCTGGAACGATCGCACGATGATGGACTCGGATGAAAATAACCGACCACAAAAACGCTCAACTCTCGTGGCAAGGTAGTTTACCAGACTTGACAGCGACATCGCAGCACTCAGCGAAGTTCGCTTCGCAGAGCAGAGCAGGGATATTCCTGACTGAACACGGGGCCAGGGAAAGCCAAAGAGGGGAGACGCCTATGAGACGTTGGCCTCGTGATGACGAACACCATCGCTGGCTCACTCCCGAGCCTTCCAATTGGCCATTCAGACTGCCTGATGTCTCTACGGTTACCCATCCAGGGTAATCAATTTGCCACCATAATCGGTGTTTATGCACCAACCTTACAGGCAATGCCGGATTCTCCAAGTAGCAAAAGTAGCATATGCTACGGGCCCCGCACTTTCAAGGGCCCCGCGCTAAATGCTTTCAAGCGATCAATTTCGGTTCAGTGATTCTGCACTTGCTCTATTACTATAGTACTATACTGCCTTCGACTGTTATGAACGACTGGGTGTTTAAAGTTAACGATTTGTCGTATTATCTGGCTGAATACCAAATGATGAAACACAATAACTTTACTATGCAAGTTAAATATTTACGTGTTTTTTTTTATTTCGGGCACTAGCTTAATCCGACTGCATACAGAATAGTAGCATGACCTCGGAACTCCTCTCCGAGAGTTTGACCGCAAAGACAAGCTTCTTGTGATGGGAGACTTCAACGCAAGAGTCGGTCAGAGCCATGACCTCTGGAGGAGAGCCCTTGGAAAGCATGGAATTGGCAATTGCAACGACAACGGCCGCATGTTACTGGGGCTCTGCGCAGAACACAACCTCTGCATAACAAGCACACTGTTCCAAAAAAAAGCCAGATATAACACCACGAGGAGACACCCGCGCTCCAACTACTGGCATCTCCTGGATTACAGCCTTGAACGCCAACATACCCAGCACTGACTGCTATACAGACCACAGATTGGTCAGAGAAAGAGTCATTCTCAGGATGAAACCACCACCCAATAAGAAAGGTGTTTAACCCGGGGAATCTCCAAGTAGAGGGAATAATTCCAGAACAAGCTCAAGACCAGGCTCAGTGAACATGAAGACCCGGGCACGGATGCAAACCCTGAATAGCAGTGGAAACATCTAAATTAGGCTGCGGAGGTGGTTGGCATTTCAATGAGGAAACACAAAGATTGTGGTTCAATGAGAATGATCCGGAAATCGAATCACTCCTCCAGACTAAAACGGTCCTATCATTTGAAACGTCGTGCCTCTCCCAATGACCAAGCAGCAATAAGCTGCATACAGCGCTACATGCAAAACCTTGCAAACAAAGCTGAGAGTCCTAAACAAAAAATAGTGGACACACCTCGCAGAGAGGACACAGCTGTATGCAGACATGGGGCGACACAAGATCATCTTATGAAGCCCTACGCTCAGTGTATGGACCCTCGCAATAGACACGCGCCCCCACCCGCCCACCCCCCCTAAGATCATCAGATGGTACAACCCTTGTGATAGACAAAGAAGCTGTCATGCATCGCTGGTCAGAGCAGTCTCTTTGCAAACAAATGGACAGTCCAAGAAGCATCGATAGCCAAGATCCAACAGCGCGCAGGGAGAACTGAACTGGGCACACCACAAACACGACAACGATGATGTTGGGGAGCGGTCGTGTAGTTGGTGAGCGTGCTGCACTGAAAAACCCACGATCCGAGTTCAATTCCCGCTCACGGCCAACACCAGCGATGATTATCTGAACCGGTCCTGAGCCTCCCCGAATATTGCCACTCGGGAGACAAAGGTAACCGAGCGTGGTGCTGGCCTTCCACCTCCTCGTGTACCGTGCCGGCCTTTACATGTGTTCGCTAACCGCACTTGCCCCAATAGTATATGAAGGCTATACGGTGGATCTTTGTCTTTGTTGTCACTATGTCGTAACCTTAAGCATGCGGCGACGCGTCGGCTGAAAGCGCGCATCAATTGTGTGAGTAAGAATCGATTACCATTTTAATGCGGATCATATGCTCGTGTGTAGAAACGCATTCTTAAATTGAATCTTGACCCTGAATTGGATTGCTTAGGGCAGATTGTTTCACCCCTGCGTTCGCAAAGTGTGTTCACGTGGACCCATCATGGACACAATACAAGGACACAGTTCCCCCGAGTAACCTTGACATACTTTTGGGGAAAGTGTTGTTAGCGAGCACCTATGAAGGCCGACATGCCACACGAGGGGGCGGGTGTCCAGCACCACACCCAGCCGTTTTTGTCTTCCAGAGTGGCGATGTTTACGCACCACACAAGGTACTCATTTGAGGCTGAGTCGACCTAGGGGAGGCGCAGATTACTGTCATTGGCGTTGGTGGCCGTGAGCAAGTAATCGAACAAGGGTCGCCCGGTTCGCAGCGCAGTGCGCTAACTGCTACACTACCGCTCCCCACTATGCGCACAATTAATCGCACACACACACACACGTGTCACGGCTTTGCTCCATTCCCCAGAGAAAGTCATACCATTGCCCCTGAGAGCCCCTCCCCACCCCCCCATGGCAGTCGCGTCAAGCGCGAGCGAAAATAATATTTTCACTCAGCGAAACACTTGATGAGGCCGGGCATCATTACGCGTCGGTGGATGAAGTGGCGAAAAGCTCGTCGCGTTGTTTGTTGTTGTTGTTGTTGTTGCCGCGTCGAGGAGGCAAAACCTCACTCCGCCGCTCGCGGAGGGACCGGCGGCGAGAAGGCAGCGCGTCAGTCGGGCGCCCGCCTTAACGAGCAAACTCCATTCGCGAGCACAATAGCAGCGCTTTAACGCGGCCGTCTCGAAGCGGCGCTTTGGGCCCTGGCATGTCGCGCTGTTTAATGATGCACGCGGGGGGAAGAGGAGGAGGTGGAGGAGGAGGAGGGGGTGAGTGGTGGTGGGGGGGATGAGCGCCGAGGCCACCATAAAAGCCTGCTGCGGCTAATGTAGTGTGCGCAAGTGTTTCCCACGGCCACCCGCCTCAACCCTTCTCGAAGCCCAGCCGCCACCACCATATTCCTCCTCCGCTCCAATGCCCTTTGTGGTTCTCATCAAGCCCTTCCCAACATCACCGTTCCTTATTCATGCGACCAAGTCCTCGTGCCTCCCTCTCGCTCTCTCCCTCCATCCATTCCCGTTGTTTATTGCTCTTGCCCATTCATCCACCTCTACCTTGGCTGTATATCTATTCCAGGCCCGAGTGAGCTGCTTGTGTGCCACAGGCATTAGCAACGAACGTAATTTGCATTAGGACGGCTCAGGTATGCAAAATGCATGGTCAGAGAGCAGCGTCAAAAAAAATAAACAGAGGTCCGAGCCGGATTTCAAAAATCTATTCTATGACTGAAAGAAAAATAAAGACCAAATGTTCAAGAGCTGTAGAATTCCTAAATAAAATATAAACATTTGATGTGCCCCCGACACCAACATGTTTTTTTATTTCCTCGATTTCTTTTATATAAAAAAGTAGCTTTCATCCAGTTAATAACATATTGCTGTATAGTATAAAAAAATTATGCTAATTTTACAGACCTGTCTGCCACATTCAAATTTGACCGTTTGGCTGAATTGTTAGTGAATATCAATCCATTGACCTCTCGCTCCAGCCAGCTCTATATGAGGATTAGCGCCGCACCGATTATTTCCAAAAGCATCAAAACCTGGTACCACCGACAGCGACGCAGAAGAAAAGGGGGTCAATGTGTGCCCGGCATCTCGTTAGAAACGTTATTATCGTAATTTCACGAATATATTGTCAGAAATGCACATTTTTTTTGACAGCGTAAAATGGCCTTTTTGTCGACAGAAATTGTATGGAGGTTTGGACACAGCTGAGAGTGGAATAAGGGAGCCCCCAGAGGTGGCCTTCTGCCCCGGGGCCTCCAGGGAACATCTGGGCAGCCCTGGCATCAAAGGAAACTTTACAATGGGGCTCTCTACATTCCCACAATAGTCGCAGCAAGGGCGGCCGTCATTCAGCCAAAAATTGAAAGGGCGCGAGGAGGGGTGGGGTCACAGTAGGAAATTGTCATGAATTAGGTTCAAGTTTTAATTCCACAACCAATGCAGTTTGTTCTCGCCTGTGGTAAATGCAGCGCCCTCTAGAGACTGGCGGGGTCACTGTGAATCATATACCTACAACATTTACGGATATTTAAACGTCGATTCTTACGCAACGTGATTCTATTAATTTATCGTCAGCAGCTCAAAGTTTAAGGTGCAGCTCCGAAATGACCTTCACATAAGGAGCTCAGGAGAGTTGCTCTTGACAATCGGCCTACTCGCATGTGTTGACAGGTAAGAGTACCCACACTTTACCCTACCACACGTGACCAGCTGATGGGCCGTGGATTACCTTCTTAATGCTGCTGGGTGGACAGAGGCGGGGGAATAAATAACAAAAAACTTCCACCATTGTTGTAGCTGCCTTGCCGGGAGATGGAATTGAACCAGCGACCTCTGAGCTCTAAGTCCGGTGTGCTGACCGCTTACACCGCTGTGGCAACACCTGTGAGCTTCAGGATTGGTATTCAGAATCTGAATATGTATTTATACTGGATAAATCCGATGAGCTGTAAAGCTCTTTTTCACAAATGTCCAGTAGGGGCAAGTCAGAACATTACAACAACAAACCATACAAACACACGATAGGAGCGCAAAGTTTAGGAATGGTAAACAAATAACGTAAAAGATATACAAATAAAACTAAACAATTGTTTTGATCTGACCAGGTAAAGTCCACTCACTTATCAGCTTATTTTTCAGATGCGACCTTGCCATATTGAATGGTGAATCGATGCATTACTACATCACAAGCATGCGGTACTTGGAAAAAGCACACCGTAATTTCCAGACACCCCACTTGTGAGCTCACCACGATAGTGGACAACACTTGCCGGCTACGCAAGTGTGGTGTAAACATTCAGACTTTATTTGCGACAGTGCGGAAAAGCATTTGATATTGAGACCCCCGTAAAGCAAATAAAGGAGCAGCATTTGTTATTTCATCTAATTGTCGTATCTGAATTTCCGAATGCTTCCACAGCAGCATGCGATAACTTTTCTCTTTTCTTCTCCGTTGGTAGCCACGGTAAAATTTTAACAAAACAGTCTTTTCTACGAAAAGGAAAAGTGGCAAAAAAAAGCGTGCAATTTTGTTGCAATCTTCTTCTTTTCACTCGAACACATTTTGTCTTTAACCAGGGTTGACTGCCAAGTGTGTTCTCCCCACACACGTGATAGACACACTGGCAGCCCCTTTGCAGGCAGCTCAAAGGGGACTTGGCTGTCTATCCTCATTTCCACAGTCACTGTTGCTCTCATTCGCGATTTTTTCTTCCTCCCAACGTCTTCAAGAATGCATTCAACACAGAGCTAATACAAAATGCATGCCTGGCACCTGTTACACAAAATCTGTAGCTTTGTTAAAGAAAGATACGCGGCATCAATTTTCTAAAAAAAATCATTTTTTTATATAAGAATGAGAGTATGCAGTTATTCGCAAGCCATCGAGATTATTTAACGTCAAAACCTAAAGAAGACACGGGCACATGACAACCCAAGTTGTGACGGTCACCCCCCGCCCTCCCCACCCCCCTCCCCCCCCAATTCGGACAGCCTGCCGGAGAAGGCCGGGGGAGTGAGAAAGAAACGAACGTGCATTTCATTTGAAAGGCATGAAGGCCATAAAGAAATCGGCCTTTTCAGCCCATCTCCCGCCGTCAGCCCTATCTCTCCGTGTCACACTCTTGGCTGTGGGGAGATACCAGTCATCAGCGCTATTCACTCGGCTTGGCTAACGGCAGCCAGCAGCAGCAGCATGTGCCAGAGAAGGTTCAGAGCCAAAAAAAGACTCTTTGCATCCATCCGATCGCCTTTTCTCCTGTCCCATATGACAATCCATCCGCCCTCTGCCTTAAAAGCGGAACACTCACAGCCTCCCGTTCACCCCCCCCCCCATCCACTAAGGGCTCTTGCTTCACCACGGGCTTTGAGCGGCTGTCTAAGCCGTGCCCCTTCACTGCGTGTCCACAAATGTACCCTCCCCCCCCTTCCCACACAGGCCCATCGCAGCCCGTGACTCACACAACCATTGTTGCCTCCGCGTTCGCCCTGGCAACGCCATCGTCGGGAAGCACACACTCTGTCAACTCGCGCTCTTCAATGACAACACTCCCGGCGGCTGGAGCCCCCCCCCCACTCACTCCGACGTTTCTGAGGCTGCCTTGCCCCCTTCAGCAGCACGATTTGCTGTCGCGTCCCTGCCGCTACCTCTAGTCCAGGCATCCTTTTTGTCAATCCACTGCTAGATGAAGGCCGTCACAAGCCTTGGAGGCCGTCCATAAATGACGTCACGCGATTTTAGACAATTTTTTACCCCCCCCCCCCCCCTCGTTACACGGCGTCACAAAAATGTCAGACCCACCTCAAATATGACTTCACAAAGCTCTGCCCCCCCACCCCCCCCAAATAAAACATGCTTCAAATCGTTTTAAACTATTGTCATTGAAGTGCGTATTTAATGTGGCGCTGCACTCTGATGTTGTAGGTGAAAACATGTATTAAAATATATATTTAATTAAGTAGAACGTGTTGTCTATATTTATTCAAAGTTGCGCATTTTTATGTGACGTCACATTTCTCAACTCCCTCCCCCCTTGTCACACATCGTCACAAATGTCTGACCCCCCCTAGGTGCGTGACGTCATTTATGGACGGCCCCTTGTCGGTTCATGGAGGTTGCTTGGCCGTACTTCACCACGCTGGTCAGTTCATCTTGAAGAGGTGTGGGCCAGTGGCTTGCCAGGACTGAGTTCAAACGTCGCTTTCCACTGATGTCATTTGCGGCCGGTAAAATCAAGGACAGGTCACGACGCGCTAACCGATGCGCCACCGCTCCACCCCGCTCTATACACATGCTTCCTTTGTCGCCCATTGCGTTCGCGTTATTGTGCCCAAAGTATTTCATGAGATGCGGTCACATTTAGACGCTTTATACATTCAAAATGTTAAACGAGATGCAAGCCAGCACGGCACACGAGGGGGTGGGTGGCGAGCACCACGCCCAGCCGCCTTTGTCTCCCCAGTGGCGATGTTTACACACCGCACCAGGCACTCGAGTCGACCTAGGGGAGGCCCAGGACCAGTTCAGATATTCGTCACTGGTGTTGGTCATGAACAGGCATCGAACTCGGGTCGCCGGGTTCGTAGCGCAGCGCGCTCACCGCTATACTACCGTTCTCCAAAGACAAAGATCCTCCATATAGCCTTAACAGACTTGGGGCAAGTGCTGTTGGCGAGCAACTACTAGGGCCGCTCTCCTATCGTACACGCACACATGTGCACACATAATTGACATGTCCACACACGCAAGGGATGGATTAAGGGCATGAAGTACGACTCAAAAGGAGAAACACTGGCCCACGGGAAGCGATCGCCATGACCAACAACAGACGAGCGGTGGAGGAAGTTCGCCTCGGTCTCATCTTCACCTGCCATGTGGTGACCGACAAAAGAGGAATTGGGGGAAGGTGGTGGCGGAGGGGGTGAAGGTGATACACCAGTAACGAGTACAGCGGTGATCTATGTTTAACTATGTTTATTTTAGCAGCTATATAGATATTTTTCAGAAGTCACCTGGCCAAAAATGATAGCTCAACGAAGTAGCTTATCACATGGAAATGTTATATCGGCCAAATATTCGAATCGCATGTTAATTCTAAACGTGGAGGGAAAATCGGAGCACCCGGAGAAACATCCACACGACCATGGGGAGAGAGAGACACATTGCACACTACAAATACACAGCAGGCGTCAGGGCCGGGATCTAACCCACGGACCTCTTGTATACCAGGCGAGGTAGTTATCTCGTCACCACGGCGCCCTGAAGAACGATTTCTGTCCCCAGCTGCGTTTTGCGTGGCTCATTCGCGGGACCGACTCCGCAGGGCCAGGCACTGCGTGAACCGAGCTCCTGTCGCCGGTGTAACACAAATGAGACGTCACAAAGTTTCAACTTAATTTCATCGGCAGCAGCAGCAGCAGATGAGAAGAAGCAAAAACCTTAACATTCCACTGCAAAAAAAATATCCAAGTTTTACAAAACAATCTCATATTTGCAAAGGCCACTTTCCAGGCACAAATATGTTTTCTTGTTGAATAAATTTTCGCCAAGCAGCGCCATTAGCATGCACGGCGTTTGTTTATGTGTCTACACTGAAGCTCTGTCCTCTTCACTGAGAACGGCACGAACTCTCAGACTCGAGCGCCTTTCTCCGGCTAGAGGCAACTTCAAGAGAAGCGCGAGTTTCTTCATCTGCGCGTCGTGTGGTCAGCATTCGTCCCCACGTGGTGTGGGCAGCAGCTCCCATCTGCGTGTGGGCAGCAGGGCACCACGTGGTGCGGGCAGCAGGGCACCACGTGGTGTGGGCAGCAGGGCACCACGTGGTGTGGGCAGCAGGGCCCCACGTGGTGTGGGCAGCAGGGCCCCACGTGGTGTGGGCAGCAGGGCCCCACGTGGTGTGGGCAGCAGGGCCCCACGTGGTGTGGGCAGCAGGGCCCCACGTGGTGTGGGCAGCAGGGCCCCACGTGGTGTGGGCAGCAGGGCACCACGTGGTGTGGGCAGCAGGGCACCACGTGGTGTGGGCAGCAGGGCACCACGTGGTGTGGGCAGCAGGGCCCCACGTGGTGTGGGCAGCAGGACACCACGTGGTGTGGGCAGCAGGGCACCACGTGGTGTGGGCAGCAGGGCACCACGTGGTGTGGGCAGCAGGGCACCAATGCACAAGCGCCCCGCCAGCACCGATGGCAGCAGCGAGGAAAACGACAACGATCAGAATCAGGAGGGGAGGGAGGGGATGGGGAGGGTGGGAGGGAGGGGAGGGAGGGAGAGAGGGAGGAGGAATCCGATGAGCTATGAAGCTCTTATTTACAGATGTCCAGTCCGGACGGGTCAGCAAGTAACAACAACAAACGATACAAAACAAACGATAGGAGTGAAAAATAGAGAAAGAAGTAAGCAAGTCACCAAATATGAATATATAATAAATATTTTAATGATACAAGTCCGATGAATAAAGCTTGGATAAGGCAGCAAAAACAAAACAGACCCAGACCACACCAAGATAACACGCAGTAGCATCTCAATAAAATGGCAAATGAACACTGAACTATCGATACACAGTTAAGGATCAAAATTGTAAATCACATTTGCAAATGCGACTGTATCCAGCGCTAATCTTCTGCTTCGGGATGTTAAGGGAGGAAACAAGGTTGTTCCAACACGGCGGTGCTGCAACGGCAAAGGCTTTACTCTGCTGATGAGTCAATGAGAGATGAAACCAGTGGATAGCCTCAAATTTAAAAACGAAGCCTCACTCTTGGCTCTCCTGAGCATGTGGCCCTCGCAGAATGTGCACACGCGATGCTGATGTCGTCTTGACATGCACGAAATGTACTCTTTGGTTCTTTCGGTAAAGTCACGTAGGTATAAAAAATACAAATAAATTAAATCACGACGTTTCGATTGCAACACAAGCAATCGAAACGTCGTGATTTAATGTATTTTATTTTATACCTACGTGACTTTTACCGAAAGAACCAGAGTATGGATCCCTGCAGTCACGAAAACTTCAAATCTAGAATGCACGGAATGGTGGGACACCTGTTTGGATTTGGCTCTGCCACGTGCACGAAAGATGAACTCCACCTCACCTCCAGAGAGACTGCCATCATCTGCGCGTTGACAAGACGGGGAATTCACCATCCAAAAATCCACAAACTCGTGCCTGATTTCGTCCACCTTCAAATAAACGACATTGCGTTGATGTGTGGAATTTCAGGAGGGCTTAATAATCCAGCCGAGATCTATAGTCAGTGCCGTAAACCTAATTTTTTTCATATGTTTTTTTAATCAGCTCAATAAAATACGAATTGCTGCGAAGTTAAACATTACTAACAGCCTGTTTGGACAAATATGTCGTGAGGAGTGATTAAAACGTGAGATGGTGAATCGTCAAATCGGCGATTTTAGAGAACACAAAATTAAAAGAAAGGTCAAGATGGATTCCTGCTCAATGACCATTGTGGCGGTGTTCATCTCCTGTTTACAGCCCTGAGCCAGTGGTGGAAAGTCCACGTTCATATGGCGGGTGCAAGTTTATCCACAGGTAACGTATATTAACCATATATAAGGTCGCCATCTTTTCCAGTGCAATAATAAATGGCAACACAAGACCAGATCTCGATAAGAAAAGAAACATGCCATCCGAATTCAGACGTCAATTCCCAGACTGTCGGATTCATGCCCGGACAGGTGGCCACCCCAACACCAGAAGAGGAATGATGAGTATTCTTAGGTTTTTTCGGTAAAGTCACGTAGGTAAAAACATTAAAAAGTAAAATAAAATAAAAATCACGACCTTTCGGAGGCAACACAAGCTTCCGTCTTCAGGTGGTACCGTCACAGCCACGACAGCTGTATCAAGTAAATGAGAGATTGCAGGAGCTACCACTCCGTTTATATAATGGTTGGAGAAGGTGGTGGGGCAAGGGCCGCATGAAACTCCAACCAAAACTATCACGTTGCCATACATAGCAGGCGTGACCAAAAAGATCTCCAAAATTCTAAACAAACATAAGATCCAAGTCCGATTCAGTACAGTGCATAAAATCCGTGATTTGATTCCATCTGTGAAGGATGTCGTTCCTGACTTACAGTATCCTGGAGTCTACAAATTGAGTTGCATTTGTGGTGATTGCTACATTGGAGAAACGAAACGTCATGTTTCTGATCGTGTCCGCGAGCACAAGTCAGATCTGAAACACGGCAGAACTGATTCTTCGGCCGTTGCCGATCATTGCTACAACTCGGTGGGCTATCATGAAATTGTATTTTCCGAGACCAAGGTTCTCTGCAAACCTCCTGGCTACCATCAAAGGTTTGTACACGAAGCCATACAAATATACAAACACAGACATCATTTCAACCGTGATGACGGTTACAAACTGAGTAATCATTGGAAAGATGTGATTAACCATGCAAAAAAGATTTAACTACACTTATTTGGCAATCTTATTTGACAGACAACCATCACAGTTTGACCATGTTTAGTGGTGGTCTCCCTGTTCCAGGTTGAGTCACAAACCGCACCTCTCCATAACAAAGGCTCAGCCTTTGTTATGCAGTCCATTCTTAGTCTTAAGCCTCACCTTACCATATAAATAAAAAAGTATGCGGCCCTTGCCCCACCACCTTCTCCAACCATTATATAAACGGAGTGGTAGCTCCTGCAATCTCTCATTTACTTGATACAGCTGTCGTGGCTGTGATGGTACCACCTGAAGACGGAAGCTTGTGTTGCCTCCGAAACGTCGTGATTTTTATTTTATTTTACTTTTAAATGTTTTTACCTACGTGACTTTACCGAAAAAACCTAAGAATATGAATCATTGCAGTCACGAAAGCTTCAAATCTAGAATGAAGGAATGATGAGATGGGGCGACCACCTGCCCAGGATTTGAACTCGCAACCTTCCCTTCGTGAGCCGCCTTAACGCCGAGCGACCCGGACGAATTAAGCACAGGCCATCCACGTAATTCTCCACACAAATAACCCGCGTTTGTGTTTAGAAACATGTCTTCAGTAGAGTAACAAATGAGACATTCACATCCGACAGCTGATGAAAGCATCAGTATTTTTTTGTCATCTCGCTTGTCCGTCATACGTTCAAGGAATCTCATTAAACGCTGATAACGTTAGGCTTTGACATACAAACCCGAAACAAAGGCAGTGCAATTTCTGCGAGTCAACACGGCCGCGTCTTTGGCAGCTGTAGCCGCAGCACCCCCACGTCTCAGCTCACGTTGAAACAATCCAGACTGCTCGTTATGGTTCATTGTAATTCTTTGTCTAACCGGGTGTAATTGTGAGGGATCTCTAGAGTTTACAGCGTGAAGGTCATGGGCCCGCAGTAAGGCGAGGATCCCTCTTGGGAGGTGGGGGCCGTAAAGGAGGGTAAGGGAGGGAGGGAGGGAGCGAGGGAGACAGGCGGAGAGGGAGGGAGGAAGGGAGGGAGGCTGAGTGGGGGGAGGCTGAGTGGGGGGAGGCGGAGTGGGGGGAGGCTGAGTGGGGGGAGGCTGAGTGGGGGGAGGCTGAGTGGGGGGAGGCTGAGTGGGGGGAGGCGGAGGGAGGGAGGCTGGGGAAAGGAGACAAGGGGAGGGAGGGAGGCTGAGTGGGGGGAGGCGGAGGGAGGGAGGCTGAGTGGGGGGAGGCGGAGGGAGGGAGGCTGGGGGAAGGAGACAAGGGGAGGGAGGGAGGCTGAGTGGGGGGAGGCGGAGGGAGGGAGGCTGAGTGGGGGGAGGCGGAGGGAGGGAGGCTGGGGGAAGGAGACAAGGGGAGGGAGGGAGGCTGAGTGGGGGGAGGCGGAGGGAGGGAGGCTGAGTGGGGGGAGGCGGAGGGAGGGAGGCTGGGGGAAGGAGACAAGGGGAGGGAGGCTGAGTGGGGGGAGGCGGAGGGAGGGAGGCTGAGTGGGGGGAGGCGGAGGGAGGGAGGCTGGGGGAAGGAGACAAGGGGAGGGAGGCTGAGTGGGGGGAGGCGGAGGGAGGGAGGCTGAGTGGGGGGAGGCGGAGGGAGGGAGGCTGAGTGGGGGGAGGCGGAGGGAGGGAGGCTGGGGGAAGGAGACAAGGGGAGGGAGGGAGGCTGAGTGGGGGGAGGCGGAGGGAGGGAGGCTGAGTGGGGGGAGGCGGAGGGAGGGAGGCTGGGGGAAGGAGACAAGGGGAGGGAGGGAGGCTGAGTGGGGGGAGGCGGAGGGAGGGAGGCTGGGGGAAGGAGACAAGGGGAGGGAGGGAGGCTGAGTGGGGGGAGGCGGAGGGAGGGAGGCTGAGTGGGGGGAGGCGGAGGGAGGCTGAGTGGGGGGAGGCGGAGGGAGGCCGGCTGGCTAAGGGAGGGGAGGCTGAGGGAAGAAAATCCTAAATAGTTCACGCTCCCCGCCTATCCTCCCTAAACAACCACTTCCGTTTGCTCCCCGCAACCCATCACACCGCCAACAATTACCGAGTAACGTGTGAGTAATAGTATGATGGGGAATACAGTTTGATGTGGAACTAATGTAGATCTGTTCAATGTTCTTCCCCTGAAGGCTGGACCCTTCCTCGTTCAGGCGTGGAGTAGTGAAGTGTCGTGGTGTGCGGGGTGATGGAGCGATTCCCCTGTGGGTAGCAGCGCTGCCACCGCTGAAACCGCTGGTGGTCCCCTGCAAGTGAAGCCCCCATCACGTGTCACCGCGCGACCCACGAAGGCGGGGGCGGCGGGCGGGAGGGCTTTTCTCAGCAAGCCGCCAATTGCATTCTGAAGTGCGGCCCTTAATCAAATGTATTGTAAGGTATTTACAGCTTTGGTGGCTGTCTCGTACGGAGGAATCTCAAACACGGCTCGCGCAATTAACGCATTAGGATGGAGAGCACATGTTTAGAGGAAAGAAAACAATATCACGAGAAATACCGCGATCATATTTTAATTTTAAACCGTAATTGCGGCTCCCGCTGTTTTTGGCATATGCCACAGCGTAAGCCGTTCAGGAAATCCCTCGGTAGCGTTGCTGCTGTGAACTGTTATTGGGAAACGGAGAGACCGCTGCACGGGTATTTTGCGATTGGGGTAGCACGGGGCAGCCAAGGGCCTCCGAGTGACCTTTGGCACGGAGCCCCGAATGTCGAGACGAGAGATCTCTTTCTCTCCCTCTCTCGGGAGGTGGCAAATTGAGTCGGTCGCCTGGGACAACTTCTCGAAGAGTACCCTTTCTCAGATTGAATGTGTGTGTTTGTGTGGGGAGCGGTAGGGCAGCAGCGGTTTTGCACACTGCGCTACGAACCCGGCGACCCGAGTCCGATTCCCGCTCAAGGCCAGCACCAGTGATAGCGATTATCTGAACCGGTCTTGGGCCTCCCCTAGGTCGACTCAACCTCGCCACTAGGGAGACAAAGGCAGCCGGGCGTGATGTTGGCCACCCACCTCCTCGTGTGCCATGCTGACCATTATAGGTGCTCGCTAACAGCCCGGGCCCCAACAGTTTGTTCAGGCTAAACGGGGGATCTGTCTCTCTCTTACCACAAGCACGCTGTGGGAGACACGAGGCCCCTGTAAGTGGCGCACCGCGAACTAGAACCAAATGACAGGACAGCGCTGAATCGATGGACGTCGAGCTTAACGTAAAGTCCTTCAAATTGCCTGCAGGGCGAGCCGAAGCAGACTAATGGACAGTATTTTGATGCTATCAGTAAAAATACATGCATATTATTAAAACAATGTTGAAGGGGCCTTCTAGTTGACTCCGACAATCTGCGGATCATCCTTTGAAAGCAAAACTCTTACATGCTAAATCCCAACCGGATATAACTTTCCTTGGGTTAGACAGCCATCCGTGCAATTAACATTTTTTGTTTGCACTCAATATGCATTTCACAAACATCGCTAAGACGGCTGAGGAACCACACACTACATTTATAAATCCGGGGTGACATTTGATGCAAGCGAAAGTTGTGGAGTTTGGAATTTATATTGCAAATTTTCCTTTCCGTACTACTAAAGACCAATTTGTAGATCGCCCAAGGGCGGGAAGGAGACATGACCTCCTGTAAATGACGCATGATTGAAAAGACTTTTGTACAAAAGTAATGCAGCAGCGTCTGTTGCAATTCAGCCACAAACGTGCTTCACATTTCACAATGATTTACTGCACACGTTGCTTCGTTAATGTTTCACAATGTAGAGAAGGTATATTGAAAGCAATTACATTTTTAAACGCAGGCGATAACATAACTTTACAAATAATAATGAAAAAAACATAAACTGCACGTTTCATGTTATTGCTATTCTCGCAAGTCTGCATGCAACGAACCCTCGATGGATTCTCCTGCCAAAAACAAAGCTGACTTCAGTGAAATAAATCAATAAATCACGTGCGCTAGGACAATGGACGTCAAGAAGTGATGATTGCCGAAGGACGAGGCGATGATGGGGAATGAGAGGCCAAGGATAGAATGCACCTGAGAGGGAAAGCCACAACAGGGATGGAGAGACGAAGATCACTCCACGTTCAGGAGAAATTCGGGCTGCGGCATGGCAGAAGTGTGAGGGATGGCGATGGTGCAACGATGCCTTCATAGCAGCTGATGATGACAATAATGATAATAATGAAGCCACAATGCTTGAAATATGCATACAATAAAAGGTCTTGAAATATGTCACGGTTACAAAAATCGATATTGTAATGGAACGTTATTAATACTTTGGAACAAACACTTTGGAGACATTGACGTTTTTTTATTCCACTGGCACACAGTCAACATTTTTCAAAAAAGCAATTAGCCTTCATCTCCACCGGCCTCGCCAAGTACCTAGGGAAGCGGATTAGAGTGATCGGCTGCCAGTAGGTCTGCCAGCATGTGTCATGCGTGTGCACGGTGCCAGGTCTTCATGCCCTTATGTGGACAAAGGTACAATACATGTCGGTAAGAGAAACAATGCATTATCACATCCCCCACCCCAGCGCCCCCCCACCCCCTCCCCAAAAAAATAATAAACAGCCTTATCCATTTTCAGCTGCTTCGTGTGAATGTCCCCAGGGCTGATTTTGGTCTATTTTCTCAAGCTCTCACTGATCAGAGACAAAGCATCAATGGGGGTTCTTTTGAGTTCGTCCCAGAAGGGAGGGTTAAAGGGAACTTCGACAGTGAGTGAAGTTCGTGCATAAATGTAGACGTCTCGTTCTCTCCACGACAGCGCCGCTCTCCTCTGCTGTAGTGCCACGAGAAGGTTTTTGTTTAAACATGTGTAAGGACAGTACGGCTCCCCGTGGCCGTGGTTACTAATTGACGCTACGGGCACTGACAGGGTCGCGTAAGGATAGCACGGGACCTAAGTGGTCGTAAATAATAATTGAAACAGGGACAGACAGGGCCAGATGAGGTGAGAAAGTGTTCGGGGGAAAGAGGCGTGGCCGGGTCGAGGGGTGGATAAAAGCCGGAGTGGAACAGGGCTCTGGGCTGCTGTGGAGGAACCAAGAAACTGTCGTCGTCGTCTTCGTCGTCTTGGATCGGACACCTTGTAGGCTTGGAAGGCTAGAGTTAATATTGTCTCCGTGACTGCTACGCGTCCACTCCTGTGTAGTCCACCAACCACATAGGGAGCGTCGCGTAGAGTCACAGAAGTTACCCAGCTGTATATAGTCAACTCGCGGTTACCCGTGAAATTATCAGTGAGTCGACGAACTTTATTCATAGTAAATATATACATAACTGAACAAGACGGTGTCTCTGAAAGCTCCATTACACATGTATACGCTTTCCAAATAGCGCAGCGTGATTCAATACAATTGTGTTTTGAGCACAAACATCAGCAATCTAAGCCATCTTCCGACGAGTGAGCCACACTATAATCACATCTTTAAAGCTTCCAATTAAAGGCAGGATTCAATCCATGAACAGATAAGTAATTTTCAAGGAGCATATTTTCTAAAAAAAGAAACAATAAGATAGTGCCAAAATCACTATCTTCAATATCACCACAAAAATGTTAAAACTTTTCTCTCCTTGAAATCCTTTTCTCTGCCAGTCCCTCTATCTGCCCTCCTGTCAACACTTCGCTCACTTAATGCGATTAGTGGGAGTCACATTGGCCTGCTGCAGAATGCGCTGGGGTTGTTCGGGGGTGGGGGGGGGGCACCCAAGCTCCGCAAAACTCAATGTTGTGTTTTTGCAGCTGATAATGGGGCGCTCGCTGTTCTTTATCAACTTTAGTGGCCTCTCTCTTTTTTGTTTGCCGACTTCCTCTGAATGTATGTACCCCGTTATCGCACGCAAAGAATGACCTCTTCTTGCAACTACGGTGAAGTGACACAACACTATTACAGCGGTCCTCGGAGTACATATAAATATATATGACCAGGCTCGACCTGTCCTCACAATTCCCCACCATTTTAATAATTTATCATTATTCCGCCGATGGATAAAAAAACACACAAAACAGATATGGTGAATATGTTCAATATGAAAACGAATGCGTTCTGATAAACGTAAGATCGCTTTTGAAAACTTTGGACTCCTTTAAAACTCCGTTAAATTAAGCCACTTATACGAATGAAAAGAATGCTCTCGTGGTCGTTTGTCAAACATCGTTTTCCTTGCAGCACAACGCAGAGTGCAGTTGTAATTTTTATGATTTTTTTTAAGTACAATGAAGACGAATGGCCTTTGCTACTTAGCTATACCTGTAATAATTGTCTACACATTACGCTAAGCTTCGTATCTTTTATCCTTTCCCACTCATCATTGGGTCACCAGGCCGTTCACTTGTGCTGCAAATCCACCTGATTCATTGTCAGCGATGAGCCCGTTCTCACATTCCTAAAGGTCACATCTGTATGAATAAAAAAAAACGTTGTAAAAAAATAATGGGGGAAAAAAAACACCAAAAAATATGTCTCGGCAAAAAGGCCTCCCTACCTATGAATTCGTTGTCCCAATTCTCACTCTCATTACGCGGCACATAGTCTAAGCCGCTCTCCATGGTCCTGAAGCTGTTCATTAAAAAAGGGCGTCCTTGGCACCTTCGATGCTTACCGTTAATCTTGGTGACGGAGGAGTGATGGCGATGGCACGCGCACCTTTTCGATTGTATTTACCTTATCGCGGGGAAAACCGCTTAACATTTCCTAGCGGATAAAAAAAAATTCTGGCACATGTTTAACCGTTGCATGGCTTTGACGACACGTGTTCTTTTTTTGCAGGTGCAGACCTTATCTGTCCAAAGGCAAAGATTGCTATCAATGGAATTTGGTCCTGTGCTGGACATTCAGCTGAACCAACTGACCACTCTTTGTTTGCAACCCCAAAATGTTATCTCATCTAACCACTGCTGCCGCCATTATCTGCAAGGTGTGGATTGTGTCCTTCGGAGCGGAACGCGGAGGTCAATGTGAATCTATCATTTGACAAAAAAAACATTGGGTCGGGCGTGTGTGTGTTTGGTTAGCACACTGTGCTGCGAATCCCCGGCGACCCGAGTTCCGATTCGTGATCACGACCAATAACAGTGACGAATATTTGAACTGGGCCTTCCCTATGTCGACTCAACCTTAAATGAGTACCTGGTGCAATGCATAAACATCGCCACTCGGCCGGGTGTGGTGTTGGCCACCTACCCCCTTTGTATGCCATATCGCAATTCATAGGTGCTCGCTAACTACACTTGCCCCAAAAGTATGTTAAGGTCGTACGAGCGCTTTTCATTCAAACATCACAAAACAACTTCCATTAAGTTGCCACCTGCTGCAACTACTCATGGGTCACATCCCGTCAAGTCACCAGCAGTTTGGGTGGGCAAGTGTGCAAGTATACAAAGATAAAGACAAAGATCCCCCGTATAGCCTTAACAGACTGCAAGGGCAAGTGCTGTTAACGAGCACCTATGAAGGCCGGCACGGCACAACACCACGCCCGACCGCCTTTGTCTCCCTAGCGGCGATGTTTTACACATCGCACCAGGTACTCATTTGAGGCTGAGTCGACCTAGGGGAGGGCCGGTTCAGATAATGGTCACTGGTGTTGGCCGTGAGCGGGAGTCGAACCCGGGTAGCCAGGTTCATAGCGCAGCGCGCTACCGCTCCCCACAAACATACACACATATATACACACACATATATATATAAATAAACAGACCCAACCGCGCAGCTGTCCAATTCTTCAATTCACACCCTCCAGTGGGCAGAAATTGAAAGTGTTCGGGAATGGGCACACAGATGTTTGTGGCGATGGGAGAAACCCACGGGGTTAAGTGAGATTAAGCTTGCCCAGTGCCACTCCATCACAACGAGAAGCACCGTTACGCTACCCCTCCCCCCCGAAGAACCCCCCCCCCCCACAGACCCCCCCCCCCCACAGACCCCCACACCCATCCTCCTCCACCCGAACGTCGCTCGCCCGTTACAACAAAAAACCCCGAGCGCAAACATCCGTCCTACGCTCTGCCACTACGCGCATCACGAGCGGTATATCAGGCCGTCTTTTTTATTTTATTGATTTAGAAGAAGGCCAGAGAGTGCGTGTTTTTCCAGAGATTACTTATCAGCCCCTTTGCAGAGGTGCTCAGAGAGGAAGACTTTAACTATCATGTGTGGGCTTTTTTTCTCTCTGTATACAGATTTTTTTTTTTCTGACGGACCACCTTCATTCCTATCGTTTACCCATACGTTTAAAATCTGACAATGAACGTAATACAATTACGTAATAATTAATAGCCTTTACCTTTGAGTCGCAACTTACTTGTACAAAGATTTTACTGTATTGCAAGTCGCCCTTCATTCTAATCGTACGAAAAGGGGTAGCTTTCTAATTAGGGAAAGATTGTCTACCAAAAACTTAACGGCATGTTTCCCCCCAAATACAAACTGTAAACATTATAAAGGTGGGCAGAAATAAGCCACGAGTAGCTGGTCCTACAGGTGTCATTATTTGTCCAACAATGATATTCCCTGCTCATCTGTTTGTATCTGCTCTCGGAACAAACCAATCTCATCGTGGTATCACGTTGTCAACGAATGGCTCCCCGCTTCGTGACCCAGATTCACATCTCAATGAAATAGTCGAAACACATCACATTGGTGATGTATCCCGATATCATTCGTAATGGGGACATGGGCCCGTCATCACCAACGAATGCACGTGAAAAGGAGCATTTGCCAATATGAGTAGTCGGGAACAATCACGTAGTCTCAATCAAATATATTGATTAGAATTATTCACTGACAACAGTTTAAACTTACACAAAAAATAATGAAAAATAAATTCGTGAGACTCCAACGCTGAATACAACACAGTTTAAATTTCACACGAGTGTGGTATTTGTCTGAAAATCAAATACTTGTAATGCACAAGAGTTATTTGTTCACGTATTTTTACCAAACTAAAATTAAACAGCCACGATATTTAATAGAAACGTGCACATATGAAATGTACACGTATAAACATTGCATGCATGTGCTTTGGCACATCTTCACTCTTTTGACAAACTTGAAGGAAATAGTTTGTGTAATGAGCTTGTAAAAGTAGTTAATCCCACGTGGGAAATTTGCCTCCTTGTTTCCATTCCCCAGTCGACCAGAGAGAAATATCTGCCATGAAACTTTAATTACACGGGATGTGTATTATGATGAATATGTTATTATTTTTCATTGACAGACACTATTTACAGGGGGTCAGGAGGTTTAATTTGTTATAAATAAGATTTTTCCCCACCTGCTGATAAAATTGGGCACCACTCATCATTAATCGCTCGAGCAAAACCAGAGTATATAATTCATGTGTACTGCGTTTATCACATTTTGGCCCAATTTGGTTATATAAATGTTTTACTTTTTTTTACATTCAGTCGTAAAGTTGCTATTTCAAGCAGGAATTAATATGTTGTATTTACATATCATCAGAATATGTGAAAATGCTTGCGCGTTGTGCATAAATATTCAACGGCTTTTTTTTCATACCAATATTTTGATGATACAGGCTATAAACTGCTTTCACCTTATAGGAATCATTACCATCAGCCATGGTCAATCCACTGCTGCATGAAGGTCTCTCCACAAGCTGCCATCCCTCTCACGACCATTCCAGTGGTGTGATAATCCACGTAACAGCTGCACATTAAAATAATACATTTAATATAATAATAATAATTACGGGTTATTTTACCATCGCTAAAAGGCAACACAAGATATCGGCATTTCGGCTGACCTCCCTTCTGCACGAAATATTGTGGGTGTTGCAAGAATGTGTTGCAAGAGAAGCAATGCATTCCAAGAGGTTAATATCACATTGTCTCATCACACTGCAGTGAGTTTCCTCATTATGTGGATATCTCACTCGGTGGATCTAACAATCAACCTGTTGTGTGGTCATGAACAAGACCATACAGAACTACAGCATACACCACTTTGCATGGCTGCTTTATGTGACCCCACTCTTTTATGTGACTATACTGCATAGTACACTCATTCACACACAGTGCACCGGGTGTATAATAGTCTTATCTATTATCTTTCTTTCTTAAGGCTCACGACAGATGCATTGCGTGGGTAAGCATTAATGTTTTTTTATATGTATGAAAGAGATATGTACATGATGCGATAATAAATTAAGTAACTTTTACCTTGCTTCAATTTACCAGATGATAATCCATTGAGACCACAAGTTTCGTTTGCGAGGGATACCTGAGTGAAATAGTGGCAACAGCAGGGAGCAGTTTAGAGCTAAACACACAAGCCAGCGGATCTGCACGAGCCAGCTCCGTTGCTCGCCTACAATCGACACAGATTGTCGATGCAGACATAAGGAAACACATTTACAGAAGGAAAAAAATAGTATGGTAAGCAAAGCCATATGTCACAGTCTACCAGCAATTCCTAATAACCGCTATCCAAATGATATTCCGGTATTGCTAATGTTACAATAAGGGTAATGGGGTCGACACAAAAATACAAACGAGACGGTAACATTTCTACCATAAAAAAAAACTCGTTCTTGAATCGAACGGCGTTCCGTGAATTGTAACGAATTTGTCGAATCGCTGGGCTGGTACGGAGGGGGTGATTCACTTCCACGACAAAAACACCATCCGTGGATAAATCGACAGCACTCCCGAGAGGGAACAAAGAGCGCACCGTGCCCTGGCATGTGCGCGTTATTACACCAGATTAGCGTTCACTGGTTAGCAGAGTGGTCATACACTGCTGCATTTGCTTCTGCCTAAACAAAACACTGAATACATTTCGCTTATTCAATACATGGATCATGCAAGGTGCAGGCAATCCCACGTAAAAAGTTTTAAAATACATATTAATGTTTTATCAAAGACCATTATTATAAGTCAGCAACGCTGTGCGTAAAGGCACGATCGCGTATTACTGTCGAAGTATAAATGTGGATTTTGTTTTTTCCCACTGCCATTGCAATTGGACTGTGGGCTGAGAGCTGTGAGTGAGGGGCGCCACCCATTGCTAGTTGGAGCAGCAGGTGCAGCACTTATTCAATTTGTAGATTTTTTTGACTGCACAATCAGCAGCATTTAGCCATTATTACCCTTAAGTGACCAGGGACATGCACAATTGAGTGGCAAATAACATGTTCATAATTATAGCATATAATGACCTATTCTTCTCAACGATGCCACTGGGATCATTTGGTCCACAAATGAGCAGAAGAGGCAATTCTCCCTAAGCACGCGCATACTAATTCCAGGCTTGTCCAAAAACTAGCCAGCGTTCGTGAGACGAGGGAATGAGCAAGTAAGTGACTTCAAGTTTACGCACTCATTATTTACCATCTTTCAGGTTTTTTTGTATTTCCTTTTGTCTCACATTTGACTATAATTCCCAAAGTACAATGAAAATGAGACGAGGTGCATCACCTCTACATACACTGCTCCTCACGGGGGGAAATAAAGGTTGGTGTAATGTTCTTATTTAAATAGATTGTAAACACGCACACACACAGGGGGTGAGCGAATTCACAGTGGTTCGCGCACTGCGGTATGAACCCAGCGACCGTGGGTTAATGCTGGCCATGACTAACATCAGTGGCGAGCGATATCTGAACTTATCCCGAATCTCATCAACAATAAGCACTGACCAGGTGTCGTGAAGTATGGTCAAACAACATCCCTTGACTCACATCACAGAGAGGCGTTCATCTAGCAGTGCAGTTTACAAAGAGCCATAATAAAATATTATGTTTCGATTTAAAGCTTTCGTGACTGCAGGAATTCATATTCTTGGTTCTTTCGATAAAGTCACGTAAAAGGGAAATAATACAATTAAAAATATAACATAATAAAATACAATTCTCACGACGAATCGGCCTTGCGTTGTGGCCGAAACGTCCTGAGAATGTTCTTTTATTATGTTTTATTATTATTATATTATTTCCCTTCTACGTTACTTTACCGAAAGAACCAAGAATATAAAATATTAGGCTTAGGCACATGTGGGTGTAGCAGTGGCGCAGTGGCAAGTTCACTCGCTATGAAACCTAATGGCCTGAGTTTGACTCCGGCTCACGACTTGCTTATATCAGTGAAGCGTGAAATTAAAATCGGTTTGTGCCCTGACAAAGTATGTTAGAACAACTACTATGACCAACACGACTTGGGAGGCGTTTATTCAGCAGTGCATAAAAAAAGATTGTACGTCATTATATGAGGATACAAATATCTACTTTTCTGTAAGAGTGCTCTCATCGTTGTCGGTAATCATTATCCAATTGCTGAAAACCACAACAATACGTTACAATATGAATGTTACTTCATGACAAACAAGTCCTCACGTCCATAATAAAGGGTTTTTTTTGGTTAGATCACGTAAATATCTAAATGTGTCGTTAAAACCCACCACCCCCCGACACAGCCAACTAGTAAGGGTTGTTACGTCAACAGAACGTGGCCAATTCGTCACTAGTACAGCACACCGGTGGGTTTTAACGACACATTTATATACTTACGCGATCTAACCCAAAAAAACTCTATTATGGATGATATTCGTCGAGAAAGCCTACTGTTAAACAAGTCCTCAAGTCCCAATTCCGAAATGAGCGTGGGGCTGTTCGTATCTCTGTAGGTAGCCCGGATCCAGCGGTGGCAATTACACGGTCTTATAACAGGAACCAGTTCATCCAGAGGACAACCACCGTAAGCCTCCCTAAAAGTGGGCCCTCGTTTTATCCAGCCCCATCAAATGCACGGTGCTGATATAAATAAACAAACGCATTCTAAAGCACTTAAATATGCAAGTGACACAATGATATTTTTTTTTACATGCAAGTCCTTCTGCATGTGGTCGGTGAAGCACCCCCAGCAGGCTATAGGTGCGCCCTCTTTGCAAGGCACGCAGTGGTTAAGTCTGCGTGAACTTTTATCTTGGCTACTCCTCTGACCTTCTGTTCCATGGTTGACCTCGGCGCGCGAAGCTCCAGATCTGTTGGGAATTTTAACACACACAAAAACCTGCGGGAAGGCCACCCTGTAAAAAGGTGCACGTGTATATATGTTAAAGGTACGCGTGTTAACACAGACATGCTGAGCCGGGCCAGGTCAAGCGATCGCTTAATAAAGGAGCGTTTATCACGTACGGGAGCAGAAATTGCGGGATTTAAATTAACTCCACTTTGCCGAGAATTCCTAGAATCAGAATATTTATTTATACTGGAAGAATCCCATGAGCTATGAAGCTCTTTTTCACAGATGTCCTGTAGAAACAAGGTTGAGGCGGGTAACGGCCCTCCGATTAGCACAGTTGGATATGTACGGTGCGAAAGAAGTCCAGTATACATACACACATAACGCGCGAAAATGGCCCCATTTTCAAAGAGACCACCATACCATCAAATAACCCAACCACGTGTAGCAAATCCCCCTTTGAGACTCAGGAGAGCGTTTTCAGAGTACTTATAAAAGGTGAATATTACTTGCATGGCAGTCCCATTTGCTTCCCGCTGCTCGGTTAATTGCATCATTATGAGCAATGATGAACGCACCGCATCTTCCGCGTGTTTACTGGGCAGGGCTAACCACGCACACCCTCGAGACTTCAGAGTTGCAAACGCTTTCCCCCCTTAATTGAGCCCCCACCCCTCCCCATCCCACGCCCCATCGCGTGACTGCGCACTCAAGCAGCCTTTTGCACCTCTCGAGACCGGGCGAGCGCCCTTTGCGTCCAACTCGAGCAAGCGCAACGACGGGGTGCTCAGGTTGGCGGGTTCACTGGAACGTCGGTAATTTAAGCCGCGCCATCCCGACGCCGCCCTCTCTCTCTATATATATTTCCACTCATTTGCATTCGTGCCCTTCTCGGAATTAACACAATTCCCCCCCACCCCATCCCCCTCTCTCTCTCTCTCTTTTCCAGGGAACAAGCAGCGCCCAAAGGCCACTGCTTGAAAATGCAGAATTCCAAGGCGGCAAAGCCAATGTGGCTGGGCAACCACAGGCATTGCAGGTCCTGTAATCACGCACGCACGCACGCACACCCACGGCCTGTACGTCCCATTGATCATCTCCTAGCAACCATTCATCGTTGCGTGCAAGTTGTTTGCGGCGTGATGCTGTGGTATCTTTCTCGCCCGCTATTCTCGCCACTGTAATACAGCACAAAATGGAGCCAATTCGATGGAAATTTGAGAACGGCAAGAAGAGTGTATGGCACCTGTGGAACCAAAGGGATCCAATCAGGGTGCGAGACTGGCTTCTGTGACCCTGTCTTTCCAGGCTTCTTTAATTGGGGAAGTGGAGGACCGTGGGGTCACCTGGAAACACGGTTTTTGATGACAGCCACTCCTCCAGTCTAGCCCTAACCAACTCCCTCTTTCAATACCCCTGTGCGCTCTCCTCCTCTAATTCTCTCTCTCTTGCTGTATCTCTCATGCTCTTTCGTACTCGCCCCCCCCCCTTCTCTCTTTCTTCCTCCATTGCCATTATCTTCTGCAGGAGGTCCCAATGAGACAAGCGTGCCCTGGAAATTAACGCAGCCCAATTTGGTGAAATTCCACGCTCCCCGGAAGGTGCCCCAATGCCAGCCCGCAACTCAATCTTTGTCAGGAGCCAGATTGCGCACGATTGCCCCAGCGTCCTAATTGCTCCCCGTTCACCCACCCTGTTCGCCAGTTGTTTCTCAAAGCATGCTGATCAAACCGTCATGTCTTTGCGCCTCTATGAAAACAAAGGGACAATTTTAGTCAAGTCAATTCATTAATTTTCTTTGCTTACGCACGTGGCGGCCTTTCCGGCACAAATACGCCACTCAAAGTGCCATCACATAAATACTCCAATTTAAATATAGAAAATGATATACAATGAGGAAAAATATATACAGTACTGTTGAACCCATATATAGTTGTTTCAAATATAAAACTGAAAGCAAATTTGGGGCTGTGAGTCAGTTGTTTTATTTAAAACAAATAAATAATAACAATTTCACGTCTGAACTCAAATGCATAGAAGTAATAATTAGCACTTGCTCTCAGATCCCTAGTTAAATACTTAAATAATACTGTTAACATCAAAGGTGTCGCCGAATAAATCAGGGTGGTGGGTGACTGCGGGCTGTATGTCAACTGTGGTTGATTGCATTATTTATGACACATCTCTACACGAGACTCACTTGCCTCACAGGATGCAACTTCCGTTGCCCTTGACACCCCCAGGGTGACCTTTGAACTCGTGTAGTCACCCAGGGGATTTAAGTGTACAGCCTGCTGGAGGAATGATACATGTGTAATGTAGAGGCTTTCAAAGTAGATATTTTAACATAACAAAATGCACACATATGGTGTGGGTGGAGAGGTGGGAGCAGTGGTTTGGCAGACTGCACGATGAACCCCGTGACCCGAGTTCGATTCCCAGCCAATGGCGGCTGACACGTGAACCGGTCCTGGGCTCCTTAGCTCACCAGCCCACAATGACCAGCATGGTGAACTACCCCCCATAACCGACACGGCAATCCAATCGTGACAATTCATCGCCTTGACGGGAAGGTGAATTGTTGCCCACACCTGTGAGCGCAATGTCGTTTTGCTGAAATATCCTTTAAACCGACGTTTGGTGGTCTGTTGACCCTGCGACTTTCCCAGGTCGTCCGCCTGATTTCTTTCCCCCCGCGTCACAGCTGATGCAGACCTTCACATTCTATTGACATTTATCTTTACGTACCTCGCGGCAAGCAAACCCTGCAAGTCGTGAATGTTGTCGACCCGATCAAATCCCCAGACGAATGGAAATCCACAGTCGCAATGGTGGAAGTTCAGTCACACTTAAACCACTAAAGACTGCTTCTAAAATAATAACATTACCACAGCATCGTGAGGTAGCAAGTAGAGGAACCCAAAAATAATTCTATAATTAAGCCGAACGGCATCTGTGCATGTCACAGTCGAAGAGGTTATTTGCACTAATTTCCTTGTTAAGCAAATTGTTTTGTTTTATGCGTAAATGAAACCGATGCTATTACACACGAACATGTTATTGACATTTAATTTTCGGGAACGTGTTCTGCATAGCTGTTTTTTTTCGCACCGAGTGCCACGCTACAACTGAATCGGTATGAAATCCATTACACGGTTTGATAAATGATGATAATAACATCAACAACAAAACCCCCACTGCCATTCTTAACAAAAAGAAATCGCAGAGAGTGAGCGAACCAGAAAAAACAGTCCCAAAAAATCATCAAGAACAAAGAAGCGAAATATGTTTTTACATTAAAGCCATGTCTGATTGTTTTGACCAAAGAGATACTATGTTATTATTTAAACTCTAATAGACTAAACCCGATCAAACATTTAACGGGCGCAATGTAATGGCTTCTTTGCTCTCTCCTCCACGGGAGTTGATAAACGGTCATGATTGGTAATCGTCATGCGGTTCAAGGCTTGTCATTTAGCCTCGTTTGTGCTGTCTCCTTTGTATTGTTATTGTATACGTCCTGCCCTGACACTCTCCCTTTTAGCGATATTTAATTTACATGCTAAATTAACATGTCAAGATACATGTATATAGGTCATAAACACTATTGATGATTGACAGCCCTTTGACAATCGGTTGCCGGATGAAGGACTCGATCGTGCTGTCATTAGCAATGGGGAGGTTGTTTGACCATACTTCACCACGCTGGTAAGTTCAGATTGGTAAAAGAGGGTTACTCAGAGACTGGTTTAGCAAACCTAACCTGTAAATTATATCTTGTAAAACATTTTTTTAATTGCAAATGCAACATCCATTGCGAGTCCTGTATCTGACTTGTGTAATAAACCCCGTTCAGACGACGTCGTGACTTCAGAGTTGTTTATTCGTTTTCCGTTCACAGCCTTCCACCGCATTCGCACACTCGGTTCCCTTGCTCCTTCACGCTGCTGGCTGACAGCGTGAGGGATAGAGAGAGAGACTGCCGCGGCCCGCCACGTGGCTGGCTCGGGACCACGGCAACAGCGTGGCTTCCCCCCTTCATTCCTCTGCACACTGACCACGTGCTGTCTTTCTCCACCCCTTATAATCCCTGGCCCACGTGATACCTACGCAGCCAATCCTCAGCCACACCCCTGGAACTTTCCCGAAGATACTGTTCGGCTCCAGGGCCACGCCCCTGGCTCGACTCCTCATTGGTTGCGGGCTGAGGCTGGCAGAGCCTATCATTATCATCCAGGTGTAACCTCACATTACACTTGTAAAAAACAACTCTACCAAACGTCGTACTACTAAAGGGCAGTTTACTCTAAATTACTATCCTTGGCATGTGCAATCTCTAGTTTGATTTTCGGGAAAATGCGATTATATTTTTTAAGAAGCTCGTTAAGCAGTTAGAGGTTAATATCTGTCTAATATTATTGCACTGAATTACGTCCAATTCGTGTCTGTAGCGCGATCACGTGTGTTTGTCCCAACATAACTCAAACCCTGCAGCAGTCACCCTGCATGCAGAAGTTGTTAGCATTCTTCTGTCAGAAACCAGCTGCAATTCATTCACTCACAATCAATATCTTTATTTATCCTGAATAAATCCGATGAGCTATGAAGCTCTTTTTCACAGACGTCCAGTAGGGGTGGGTAAGAAAGTTATAACAACAAATTAAACAAACAAAAAACTATAAGAGTGCAAAGTATAGGAAAGGTAAGCAAATCTTCAATAAGCAAATACATATACTAGAACTAAACTCTTTTGATTTCACCAAATAAAGCCAACAGAGCTATTAGTTATTTTTCAGAAGCGACCTGGCCATAAATGAAAGCTCCTCGAATCGGCTCTTCACGTGGATATATACACAGCACGCGCACGTGTGCTCGTACGGCACGTACGGAAATCAGCAACGGCTCTACTCCCGAGAAATATTTCCCATTTTGCCCACCGCCAAAATATTACCAGCACGTGAACGTGTGCGGATCGCGCCGTCGCGCTTGCGACGACTTTCGGGTCGCGGTTGGTGGAAGGAAGTCCACCTGCAAAGCGAGGGCCCATCGTGGGGCCAACGCGAGGAGGAGACGCGGCGTGGTAGCAAGCCGCGAGAATATCCATCTTCATTACGTGGCGCACAGCCCTCTGCCAGGGATTACTGCCTTCCTGTGTTCTGCTCGCAACGCAGCCACGGCGACGGTCCTCGTGCGCTCGTGAGAGGCATCGGTGGGGGGGGGGGGGGTGAATAGGACGTTTGGCGACAGCGTGTGCGCTCATCGCTGATCGCGCCTGTTGACCGTGCACAGCGGTCAGGCTCGAGCGAGACTTCGCGAGGGGGTTGGTTGTGAGAGTGGCTGTTGAATGGGTGGCGAGGTTCCCTGCTGTGCCTGAATAAATGCGAATTCACATGGTTGGTGACTTGTGATTAAAATAATTTAAAAGTCAGAATGTGTTTACTGAATAATAATTTCAGAATGAGGTTTACATTTTCTGGGTACGGTAAGATTTGTACATTTCTTCAATTTTCTCTTTTAAGTCTCTACATTATTATATGAATATAAGCTCAAAGACCACCGATGGTCATGCTACAGTGTAATATTGAATTTCAATAAAACTCAATTCCAGTGTATTTTTAAAGCCCATTGTAAAATAAAGATGATCACACCCCTCTCATCCCAAAGTGATGCGGTATGATTAAGGCCCGCAACACTAATCTGAAATCCCAGGGATAAACTTTAATCATATGCACAAGCCTTCATCAAAATTGCACACGCCACTGGGCCGAAGCTATACTACCCCTCGCAGCAGTGCACGAGGCATCCTAATTCGGGCACTCAACTCTTTGTGGGCAACTTAATTCGTGGAATAAATTAGCGACGCAGAATTAAGTGCATTTTGGCTTCTCTGGGTTAATGAAGTGGTGCCGCCGTTTGCCGAGGAAGGAAACCAATTTTGAGACTGCGTATGAACTGACTCTGATAGAGGGGTCTCCGTTCAAATGTGCCCTTGTTGTTATCGTAAGGCTGGGTTCCTTAAATAATTCAGCGGCCCCCATCGGTAGCCGTGGCCTCGGCACCGCCGCCAGCTAGAGACTGGGTTATTTCCAGACAACAGCTCAATGCTCGCCCTGTCCAATAGTCACTGGTGCGTGGCACAATTGATAACCCTCACTGTGGAAAATCAAACAATGGCACCACGCGATAGCTCATGACCCAGAAGCATATTTCAAGACGGAGGGCGGCTACTTTATAGGCATCAGCTTTTGTTTTAATGTATCCGCTTTCACTCTGTTTTCTCACCTCTGCCGTGGCCTCAAAGCAAAACAGCCCTTTTTGCTGCTAATGTACTGCGGGGTTTGCATTAATTTTTAATTTACAAGTCTGAATAGATTAGTATGGGTGCATTTCCATAATGACTTTGGGAATGCTCTTTGAAAATTGAATAATAAACAATTTGGGCCACCGCAGAATTAATAAAAACAATTTGTTTATTTTCAAAAGCATACCTTTGAAATCGTTGCCAAATGAATACGTTCAACTTCCCGAAATTTCAAACATTTTAAACCATGACTATAGCAGTCATTTGTGAGAGCAATGTCCAATTAAATCAGAAAAAAAAAGATTAAGAAGCGGTACCAATGGAATGTAATTGTTGGGATATGTTTACTTGGTGTAGCTATCCAAAGCACACACATTACAAAGACTGCACGGTTCTCGTAATTACAAATTTGTTAAAAAGAAAAAAGCAATTTCTCATGTATCTTTAATATAACCAAGTGGAAGAGTTGTAAGCCCTACTGTGGCCTCTTGATATGTCAGTACTTGTAATGCACAGTTAGACCATTTATGCACTCGTAAAGCTCAGTGCATTCTTAATAGTACTTGTGAAGTGGAGGACTGCGCAGTTCATAATGATGTGAAGTCGTGGTTTTGATAGACTCCTCCCCGACAAGCACTCTCCGCTCCAGCAACCATGGCTTTCTATCGAAGCCCCCAGTCAACATTCGATCAGGGGAAGGTCACTCATTCGCCTCTGCGGGTCCCATTGTCTGGAATTCCCTCCAGCCATCCGTACTGTCGACTTCCTGCTATCGCTCTAAGTCCAAGATCAAGACCTCTCTTGTTACTCTTTGTACTCTCTGGTTCTTTCGGTAAAGTCACATAGATGAAAATAAAAATAAGAATTAAAAAAATAGAAATAGCTAAATTAAATCACGACGTTTCGGAAGCAACACAAGCTTCCATCATCAGATGAGACAACCACAGCAAGAAACAAAATTACTGTAGTGTTGCCTGTGCCTATGGCTGATTGCTTCCCTCTATAAAATAAACATACCCATTCCCTTCTGTGCAGCGACTTGAGATGTGGTCACATTTCGGATGCTACATAAATCCAAATTGTAATGCATTGTAACAAATGAAACCACACGTACTCAAGCAAACGATATGCATATTTCGTTTCTACAGAGATCAGACCAGAAGCTTCGGGAGGAAACTAAACGAACCGGGAGCAGTAGCCCGGCCAGCGAGGCCGAGCGGGTGTACGTTGACGCGGCTCGACAGGAGTTTCCTGCGGGCTGACACTTGTACGCGTTATCGGTGGCATGGGGGCTGAAATCCTGGCGAGAAAGCAGCTTTTGTCATCTGCTCTTGCGGTCAGCGAACGTCGGCGACACAGCAGCGAACGTTTAAAAGTTGTTCTGTTGCGCTGTCACATTGTGCGCTCTCTGGGAAATGCGGTTTTGCCAATCCGTATACATACGGAATAAAAACACCCGCAATGGGGCCCTCTCCTTACCGGCATCGGTCGGGTCTTTTATTAATGATTCAACCTCGAACGCAAAACGTACCACAGGCGTTTAAAAAAATGCACACAAATTGTAGACAGGCAGAGCAGTGGGTCAGAGGCGAGGAAGACACTGCTGGTCTCCTATATGATAGGAAGAGAAACTTTAAAAGGGAAGCATATTTCAACTTTTATGGCCCTTAAGTCGGTCAACTGGTCAGATGACACAGTAGTTGAGCGATCGGAAGGTCACGAGTTGGCTTAGCCCATTATAACTTTGAGGTCGATAAAATGAGTTCCATTTTGTTGATAAAGTCAACAGTGTTCTATTTAGACTCACCCTCGCCATAAGAACGTGGAATTTCCACCACTGGCTCAGGGCTATAAACAGCAGATAAACATGGCCTCACTGCTCATCTGAGTAGGAGATTACTTTGACTGTTGAATCATTCAAACTGGACATGTATTTATAGCAAACACTGTGAGCATGTCAACATGGGGAGGGACATAGTCTTGTTTTATTTATTTATATGTGTAGTGGGCTAGTCACGCGGACAACTTCTTTTTCTCCTGTGTCCCTTTATTTGAAGCATCCCACACGGATGCTCCTCCCGTTCCACCACACGTACTCTTCTCGCGAACTCTCCCTCTCTTGCTCCGCTAGCCTGTTACTCCGCACACTCGTAGCCTGTCACGGACACTCTCTCTCTCTCTGGCTCCACTAGCCTGTAACTGTATACTCCGCTAGCTTCTCACCCCACTAACCTCTCACTGAATCTCCTGCTAGCCTCTTCTCCGCTAGCCTAACACACTCAGGATTCTGCTAGCGTCTCCCCCGCTAGCCTGTTACTACACCTTCAACCTTGCCCGTGCCCCCCGCGGGGGTTCAGCCAACACCGCTGGGGAGGACGAGGTATGGAGGGCGAGGTCCCGGACTTCTCTTGTATTGACTCTTCATTTCTTAATCTCCAACCAACTCAACTCCGTTGCTTCACGCGTTCCCCTTATACCCCCCTCCTCATTAAGTGTCCTCAGGTGGCCCTCGTTAAGCCGGTGTCCTTCCTGGCGTCTCTTGCACGTGCTCCCCCCCTGATCGCCTCTATCTCTCGCCTCCTTGGCGCCTACTCCGTGTTAGCATTTGCAGCCAGCCAATCACTTTCTCTTTCCCTAATTGCTGGCGTCTCTCTGTCTGCTGTCTCCCAGGCCACACGCTTGCACCTGCTCGTCCTGACTTGACCTCACTGTTTGCAACCCCGTACATGAATGCAACTGCTGTTTGCAAACCCTGCGCACGTTACACCACTACATATGCATAAAGGTCTGCCCTGTAACCTTATGCCACAAGTCTAAACCTTCGCATAAGTCTTGTCCTCAAGTTAAAAGAAAGATTAAAATATCCCATAAAAATACCATCAAAGAGTTTTCCATGGATTAATTTCCAATAAGAATAGGGGGGGGGGATTCTTTGCTGTAATTTTAATCAATACAATCAACATATGTGTGATGTAATTCATATGTACAGCATGGAGCTGTACCACAGTCATCCGTGCACCGCACAATAAACCCAGCAAAGTTAGTTTAATTCCAGATTAAGGTTAAACAACCCCCAAAACTAATATGGTGTGGGGAGGCCCTCAACCAGCAGTGGATTTAACATGGCTGATCATATGTTGTTTATTTTTTTTATCACAACCGTATTGCATCATCTCGCCATGTATCTGGTCTCATGAGGGTGTAAAAGCCTCGATGTTTAAACAATTCCAGAAAATTAAAATTCAACTGGTGTATTCTGGTATGTTTAAGTCACACCAGGGACCTGTGCACAGGCCTGTGTTTCAACTGCAACGTATCACGCGGTGTCCACCCCCAACCAGCCTTGTGATTTTGGGTCAAGCGCCCAGCCACAGCAATCATGGCTTGGTGAAATGAAGTCCAGTGGCAGCGACAACTCACAGAGACCTGCGGATTCTGATGTACAGCACACACACACGTGACAGGGGCACGACAATGAACAAATACAGTGAAACAAAGACAAGATCTACAGGCTGTCCGTAATGGTTTTAATTATTTGTAAAGGAATTTTAATTAGACAGTAGGCTGAGCTGAATCAACAAAACCACACACAGACCCTCCAAACATCCACATTCATGGCACACAAATCGCATTGAAACTTGAGGCCTCCAGCCTGCCACCAATATCTCAAGCTGTCATTGTTTCGAATGCTCTGCCATGAACTGTTGAAGATGATTGGGAAGCTTTTGGGTTTGAAGAGATACGTACGGAGCTCTGGCTCCATGCCTCCGAGATCTCAATCCAGCATTGGGTCTGATTCGTGAAATATACGTTTACATTATGAGGCCTCCTTTGCCAGTACCAAAATATATTAATAGGGTTTTTTCCCTTTTTTTCTGTCGAAAAAACTGAAATCTTTTTCAAGGAAACATGTTTACATTAACCACAATAATTGCAGTTAAAATGCAAAAAAAGAAAACAACCCTCTGATCATTTATGCATTGTCCTTGAAACTGATTGGTCCACACCAGAGGCAGCTTTCCTTAGAGCCTAGTCTCATATGGTGTTCGACCAGATGATGTCAAAGGAGCACAGTTATAAAACAGATAAAAGGGGGAAAAGCCCTATTATTATATTTCGGTACCGGCAAAGGAGGCCTCATGATGTAGATGCTTACCCCAAGCCCTCATTACTCTGATAGTGCATTGTTTTTTAACTTTGCACCTTTTGGCATTATCTGGTCGAACACCGTATAAGACTAGGCTCTAAGGAAAGCTGTCTCTGGTGTGGACCAATCAATTTCAAGGACAATGCATACATTATAAGAATGTTGTTTTTTGTTGTTTGCATTTTGACTGCAAGTATTGTGGTTAATGTAAACATGATTCCTTGCAAAAGGTGTCAGTTTTGTCGCCAGAAAAAAGGGGGGAAAACCCTATTATTACATGTAATACGTTGTTTCTTATTAGTTTCTAGGTAATGTCCGGGCAACATTTTAACCACGCAGTTCAAACTGCTGTGGAATTATAACTCTTCAATAATGGACACCTTTGACTGCCAACCCGGTAATTTAAACGCCCAAAATAACTTGCTCAAGCAGAGGGTTCGTCATGCACATTACAAAATACTATTTCGGTGGTCGCATCTCTGGGATAGGACTGTGTAGGACTGAAACGGGGAGTTACAACATAACTTTTATATGAGTGAGTAACCAAACGCCAATGGAGTACAGATCACATTGAGCCCAGAGATCCTATAACCTACCATATTCAGCCTTCTAGGACTTTCATACACGTTTATATCCCCTCAGCCAATCAACCCCTGCATCCTCCCCATCCCTCCCAATGGGTCTCTAACCGACACTGGACTTTACCCCTCGCATTTTTCCGAGCCTAAATTCAAACTATTCCACCTTCCAGCGGATCTCAGGCGGCCAATCGCGTGATTCGAATCTCACGTTTGAACGCGTCCCCTGTTAACAGCTGGATGACAGCTGACCAATGGGGCAACGAGTGGCACACCATTTGAACGGAGGAACCGATACAGATGACTGACAACTGAACAATGGGGCAACGACCGGCACACCGTTTGAATGAAGAAGCCGAAACAGATGGCTGACAGCTGACCAATGGAGCAACGAGTGGCACACCATTTGAACGGAGCAGCCGATACAGCTGGATGACAACTGGCCAATGGGGCAATGAGCGGTACATCATTTTGAATGGCAAGGGCGTCACTTTGCGCTGTGCAATGCGGCGGACATAATTAGTAAATGAGATGCCGCACATGAGCGCTGCTTACAGGAGGTGCGAGTAAAATGCGGAGGTGCCCATTGTGATGGTGCAACCCGGTGCCGGCCCGGGCTAGCTAGGCCCCCCGAGTCTAGTGTTGCACAGTGCCCGGAGTGCGGTGCATAATGGCAGGCCCCGGGGGTAGGGGTAGGGGACAGTGGCAAAGGGGGGCGCAGGGAGCGAGGCATGAAGGAGCACAAGGGGCCGCCAGTGCAATCCCTCACGGCGGGGTCACGCATGGCCGCCCACCAATCAGCACCGGATTCCCCGCAGCGCAGGCGGCGGCAGATGCCGGGGAAGCGGCGTAAGAGTCACCGCTCCGCCAAGCGCGACGGAGAAAATTTAATAAATAAAATGTCACAGCCGCCTGCTGCTTACTGCTCCTACTGCCACCTTGCCTGCCTGTAATACTTTCCACGAAGCTTTTGATTCGGCTCAGCTAAAGGATGAGCGCCATGGCAGTGAGATGTATACTACGTCGCCTGCTATACAGGAGGTCGTGGGTTCAATCCCGACCTTGACGCCTGCTGTATATTTGGAGTTTGCATGTCTCTCTCTCCCCATAATTGCGTGGATTTTTCTCCGGTTTTTCCGGGTTTTCTTTCCACATTTAGAATCAACATCACGCCTTCAGAGTATATGGCTGCTATTAATTTCCACGTGATGATAAGCCACTTTATTGTGCTATCATTTGGTAGCCACGTCACTTCTGAAAAATAGTTATATAGCTCAGTAGGCCTTACCTGGTAAAATAAAAAATAGTTTAGTTTATGCCCTGGTCGATTTTTATTGATTATAATACGTTTCATGCAGTCAGTTTTTTTTCTTAAATATGATTAGGTTATTTCCTGCCCTATTTGACATCTATTGAAATCCATTGAAAACACACATCAGCCGGAAAAAAAACATGCGAGTGATACGCCTGTATTAATTTCGGAATACGTGACGCTTCTTTTGTAGCCGCAATGAGTTGGGGAGGGGGCAAACTGTGAAGCTGAAAACCTGACTGCAATATGAACCTCAGAGGAGCCGTGTTCTCTCAACACGTAAAACTCCCCCCCCCCCAACTTGCCTGGCAAAAGTAAGGCGAGGCAGCATCATAGCCCCCAATAAACAGACTTTTTTTACAACAGCAAAAAAGTGTCCACGCACAAAGGCGCTCTTCGTGCACGCGGCCTATTGGAAGATTGGTTCTCCTCTCTGGAGCCCAACATTTCGCCTGGCAACCGACCTCGTCAACAATCCCGCCAAAACGAACGCCGCACACTATCTGCTATATGCAGGGGACGTTGGTGAGATGGGGGGGGGAGATAATAATTTTTAAACTTGCTTTAAATAGACAGGTTCAACATACTAAGCCATGGGCAAAGTCTGGAGCGAGCTCTCGAGAGAAACACTTTTGGTCAAAGAAAGAGAGCACTATTTGTGTTGTAGGGTTTGATTTATGAATTTTTTTTGTTATCTTCTCACCCCCATCCAATCTGTGTCTCTATACTAAGCAGCTCAGCCACAAAGGAAATCGTTTTTTTTGTGATTCATGTGCCCCAAATAACAACGGCATGGGTCATTGCGAATTGTGCGCACATCCGTGTACACACGCGCACGCATACACACACATGGCTGGGTATTTTGATTGTTTTATATGCATTAATGAAAAGAAAGGGCCATCGCAGGGAAGAGAGAAACTGGCTGCCTCCATGCAAACATGGTCTCTCTTCGTGGATGACATTCGCCTCACCTCCACGTGCCCCAGAGCTGCACGTGGCATTCGCAATATTTCTCCCACATGGCCGGCTGACGCCCCCACACCACTCCTCCCTTCGACCGCTCCCATCCAACATCCTCGGCACCTTTCCGCCTCTGAGGCAAGATTGAGACCCATCAATGTCCCATTGGGGCCTATCACACATTTGTTAGGGCCCCAAGAACCATTCTCAAAAAAATCACGGAGGGTTTAGCGGCCAGGTGGGTGCTCAATTACCAGTCAGGACGTCTCGCACACACACGGGATGTGTAAATTGCTCGCAATCAAGTACAACTTTCGGAGCCAAAATGTTATTTGAGTGATGTGCCACTTGGCAAAGCTGCTAGTCCGAGGGCATCCATAGGAAATGTCAATGTGGTAAACAAAGCACAGAACGATCCTATCTTGGGAATTCTGAGCTTGCAATCAAAGAAAACAAATGTGTGCACTAAATAACGATTTATAGCACACACACACATGTGACCAGTCACGGAGGCCGGCAAAACCCGTGCAAGTAAAAATGTGCCAAAAGATACGGAAAGCAATGTGAAAAAAGGAGCACCATTTAGGCGATGTATTGTGCGGTGCAGAGGGTTTTTTTTCTTTACTGCCTGACATTTTGCTTCTGTCAAATCCTCAAATGCGCAGGGCAAACCAAAGGGAAAGGTTTACACTTGAGCTACATTCGGCTCATTCACAATCAGGCCACCCACTTGGGCTGCTTTCTTTACAGCACACGTTCCGCGGCCAGACCTCTCTCTCTGTATGTCAGTTTTTTTTGTAGCAACCTTATTGCGTAGGATTTGTGAGCAAATTCCCCTTTTCGGCACGTTAGTCTTAAATAAGCAGCCAATATTTCACTTCCGTGACCGAGGTGCTACCCACACGCACACTATGCATCTTTCTTGTTACCGTGGTTTTTGTTTTACGTAAATGTCTGCCTATGCATGGAGCAGGGGGTCGTGAGCCTGAACGGTACATCTTAAACACTTGCAAACTAATTGACGAGACACTACGGGACGAACCCTCCACTCTCCCACGCCAACATTCGGCTGCTTGGCACTTGCCCTCGATTATAAAGCCCCAGAAAATGGATAAACAACCGTTTGATAAGATGAGGCAATACATTCCGACCGCCGGACATGAATTTGCGCGTAGCGTTTTCGATTAATTAAACGCATCAAACTTATGGAGCAGTGGTGTAGTGGTTAGAGCATTGTACTAAGAACTCAGCAACCTCAGTTAAATTCTCGGCCATGGGCCAACACCAGCCACCCACCAGCTGCCCCCTCAACCCTCATAAGCAGCATAATGAAATATGGTTAAAACAAGTACGGTCAGACAACCCCCATAACTCTGGGGGGAAATAATAACAGATCCTCGCCGGCAATGACAAACTGCGGCAATAAAACCTCACTAATACATATTTGATATTGTTCAAGTTGTTATTGTCAATCACTTTGCATCCGTGGCTAGCAGCCAGCATGACTTTTCAGCGAGCGCTGCTGTTCAGCCCACTGGGTAGTGGCGGGCGGCTACCCTTTGCTCAATGAAACAACCCGAGCAGATCACAGGTCAGATTCTTCATCATTCTGCGAGGGCGGCCCCTCCGGCCCGACGCTGACCCAAGTCATCGGACCGCGAAAGCTGCTGGCGTCGCTCTTCACAGCTGTGTAGGACGGGATTGCAAGCCAGAGTGACGCGGCGAGAGGGAGGGATTAAGTCAATACCAATCGAGAACAGGTCTTACTCATCTCTACCACTTCCTGCTGGATGCATTCCAAAAGCATGGTGGGAGGCAATGGTCATTGCCATACGCAAACCGGGCAATCCAACCGACCACCACGGAAGCTATAGGCCAATATCACTCCTGTGCACGACCTACATACTCCTGGAACGCATCATCCTCCGGAGAATCAGCCCGCTCGTCGAGTCGGTGTTCCCTGAAGAACAAGCAGGATTCCAGACTGGACGCAGCAGCTGCTGCTGCTGCTGTGCCCAAGTTTTGTCCCTTGCGACGCACACCGAGGCCGGATTCCAGAAGAAATCCAAGACCGCCGCAGCCTTCGTGGACAGCCTGGATTAAGGGCTTGGTGATGAAGCTTGCAAGGACAATTCCCTGCCTTAACAACAATCCGTCTGATATGGACGATGCTGAGCAACAGGCGACTGCGTGTCGGCGTGGGCGAAAAATCCAGCTCGCCCCAGTTCCTCAACAATGGATTGCCACAAGGGTTCAGCACTCACGGCAATGCTCTACAATGTTTAACACGAGCAACATGCCGCCAATCGGGTCACGCAGATTTGTTTATGCGGATGACGTTACCCTGGCAACGTAAGCAGCCACTTTCAACGACATCGAATCCTCTCTGTACCGAGATCTAAACACCATGGGGGAATATTTGCGGAAATGGAGGCTCAAGCCAAATACCCATAAAACAACAGCCACTGCATTTCATATTATTGGTTCTTTCGGTAAAGTCACGTAGAAGGGAAATAATAAAATATTAAAAATAAAACATGATGAACATTCTCACGACGTTTCGGCCACAACGCAAGCAGCCGTCGTCTGCATTTCATCTACACCACTTCCTGCGATTTGATCTACATTGACAAAGTCTACATTTCTTGCTTTCTACGTTGGTCCACCTCTCACTCTGTTCCTCTCACTTTGAGAGCAGCACGCTACCGGCGAACGAAGGACTGATCTTAATTGATGTCCACAGTCAGCCTCTCGTCTGCTCAGGCAGGAACAGCAGGCTGTCTCCGTGAGTCAGTCTCACCCGTGCAGGTTGTCCATAAAGCAGCAGCCCCTTTGCGTTGATGGCGGACGAACGCATCAGCACCTGCCTCAGCACGCAGAGGATGTGGTGGTGGTGGCATGAGAAGACGCTTAATGGCTTGGTGGTAAGATGCCCTGCCAGCAGCAGAGCGCAGACAGGAAGGCAAGGGAGAGACGGAGAGTGATTGGGCTGAGCAACGATCTGCTGTAATGCCTCACTTCACGGCACGGTGGGGTGAATAACTGAACGTTATGAACACGTGAAGTTGTGGAATAATAACTTATGGGCGTTGAGAGCGGCAGGGCTGTGCTTACTGCGCTTGCGATGTGAACTCAACGACCTGAATTCAGTTACCGACAACAACATTCGTGGTATCTGAACGGATACTGGGAAGCTCGCCACACCAGCCGACACCGAACAGCGTAGTGGCTCATGGTTGACTCGACGCGGAGAGGCGTTCATCCAGCAGTGGATTTACAAAGGGCTATCACTATTATGATTAAAATATTCGGGGTCATTCATTCCAGAGGACACCCACTCTTCACCTGTCACAAGGTGGTTCTCAGAGTGCAGCGCGTTAATTACTGCCCCACCGCTCCCTTTGAAGCCCCACCATCATAGGAGTGAGAAATTGTCACCATTGTCTCAGAGTCATCGGGAGAGAAAAACAGCGCCAGTGCACTCAATCGACCAAGGGAGACACTGACCCTGACCCGGGTGAAGTAAACAGCGAAGTCAACGGTGGACAATGGCTCTTCGGCATGCAGAAGAGCCCCGCGATGTTTATATTTTACCCCACACGGGGTAGGTGACACGTGTGCTGACTGCATTGTTTCTCACAAAACCCCCGTCGCGAATGATTTGTATCCACTCCGCCCAGACCTACAAGTGCCCTGGCGCCAAGCGACCTGCATGCTCACCGCGCTCGCCAAATCCTCCACTCTGATTGCATCACGAAATGTAACAGCAGACACACACACACCCCACGAAGTGAAGCACAACAGCCGACAGGTTACACACGTGGCAATTTTGGAAGGCAGCGCAGACCCGGACTCGCTAATACCAGGATTTCAAAGTGACGAGGCTGATAAATCTACAATTATTTTGGGACTACTTTCCCCAATCCCCCACCTCTGTCAACCTCTTCCATCCAGGGCCCCTTTCAAATGCTCTTCGTAGAAAAACAGCCTATCGGCTTGCATCGACAAGGAAATTATAAACGTCAAATTACGTGCACAGTAGGCAGGTAACGGTGCATTTATTCAAACCGATTCTTAACTCTCACACTGCTCGCATCATATTGTGCATGTAAAAATCTATTCTTTTCAACTACCTAATGTGTGCGAGCTATTCGGTTTGCCTAAATTCGACCGCCACACTTAATTCACCACAATGACGGTAAAAAGGAATCCACTTTAAAAAAAACAATCATGGCAAATTAATCGAATTATAATGGGGCCGGGGGATGGAACATGGTGGTGATTCATAAAATATGCTCGGTTTAGAATGATTCCGATGTAATGCACAATGCGGTTCCTATTTGGCATCACAACTAGTGAATGATTGACAGCCGGGAGTGGTGGTGCTCACGAAGGGCTGGCTACAGAGGGCATTTGGTAACAGAAAAGTGTCCACGGTTCACGTGCGAACAAGACAGATTACGGCTGCACGGACTGTAGAAGAGCAGTGGTATCAGCAGGCCAGGGCCTCATCCGGCTGATCCGAATTTACAATTGCAATGTGGATTTATATATCTTACAAATGCAATCTCATCTCAAGACGTTCCACAAAAACGGGCCGGAATATTTATTTCACATGTAGAGGCAGGCAGAGGTGAAGGGGAAGATGTTGAGCCTCGACCTGAACAGGTGGCAGGGAGATGGCAGCACGGATGGCTGGGGTGGAAGGGTGCTCCATAGGATGGTGGGCATCAGAGGGTAATGAGTGACTTCCAATGAGGGAAGCTTGACTGATGATGACAATGACGACGACAATGATAGCAGTGGTAAGAATTATGAGCTTAATCATGCTCGTGCATGCAAGCGGGCATGTCCTGCTTGTCTGCGTGCAACCGAGACAGAGCAATCGTCATCATTAACATCGTTAAAACAAACACAGAGAGCGCCGAAGGGAAGAAACGCATGCAGATTGTTTACACCACACCTGAGCCTATGCATATTTGTCAGCGTAATGCGATTAGGATGGCTTCCCAGCTCCAATACCTTGCAAGCTGCCGTCCTTAAGCTGCGACACAGCAAGCTGCAGGCACGCGGGGCACCACATCCTGGAGTCGTAACCGCAGACGTTATAGGATTAGCGCAGCATAACGTATTGCCATGCTGTAAGCCCCGTAATCTTCCCTGTCAACGCAACACTCAACATTTGCTTTGTGCACAATGCGTGTATGGTTTTTATTTACGTGCATAATTTGTGTTGTTATGCTCCCAAGTCTGTGAAACCCTGTTCACGTCCACATCAGGAACCTCTTTCTCTATCGGTTCTTTTAAATCAAACCTAAAAACCTATTTTGATTCAATGATTGATTCCATCGTGAAATATTTTAATACATTTTTGCTAGCAGTAGCTTCCCTGGGTTCCACCAATAGTCAGTTGCCGAAGTATTTATTTTGTTTGTATTTTCGCTTTTATTGTATTGTGATTTGGTTTTTACTGGTGTGTCAGCGTTTTTTTTATGGTTTACCTCTGATGTGCAGCGCTTTGAGATGACCGAATTTAAAAGGCTCTTTATAAAACGGAGTCCCCCCCTCTCTCTCTATTTAAGGCCTCGTCACAGAGACGATCTCTCTCTTTGTGCCGATGCGCGTCCTCTCTCTGTGTATCTTTATGATGTCTGTCTGCTTATATGTCTGTCTATAGTTTTCTGGTTAGATTTTTGTTGCTATTTCTTTTATACCTGATGATGATTGCTTGTGTTGCAATCGAAACGTCGTAGTATGCTATTATTTAATTTATCATTTTATCTTTATACGTGACTTTACCGAAAGAACCAAAGAGGAGTCCATTATAATCACGTGTAATTCAGCCGAGAAAAAGTCAAAAATGTGTTGGTGGTGAGACAGCAAACGCACACTGCAAGACTTCACTTCTGGAATCGAACCAGTTGACCTCTGGTTTGCAAGTCCAGTTTGATTGCCATTCCACCATGGAAGCTCCCTTCATTTCTCAGACAGAACATTTCAAATGTTTCACTTACTGATGTGTGGCAAACCGGTCACCGGTTTTTAAGTTGTTTGCACTCATTTACCCGTAATGCAAAGAAAAACTATTTGAATAACCATGATTTATATATACAAAGTGTCCATGAAATGTATTGAGTATATCTTGACCGCAGTTTGAACAAGCGTGGATTATCATCGCCATACGACTGCATTTGCGATGTTTTGAAAGATGATAATTTGTCCATTATTTATCTTTTGGATCAACTCTAAAAAGGACGAGTCCGTGCCCATACAGCTGTTTGCTTTCCTGTGCACTCAAGCTGCGGTGGCGAAATGTTGCCAAAAGTTCTGCCAAAGCTCGTGATACATACACACGGACCTTTAGAAATAATTGCCTTATATAGAACGTGCGTATTGAGCCAGAGGGCCGCCGTCCACGCGGACGTCCGAAGAAGCGATGGATGGACCGAATAAAGGAAGACATGAAGACGGTCAACGCATCCCCTGAAGATGCCCTGGACCGAGCCAAATGGAGAAGACAATGCCGAAAAGCGGACCCTGCGCCACAGCGGGAACAACGCTAGGAAGAAGAAGAAGAACAGCATATGCATGTTGCGTGCCCAGAAAGCTTTGTGAAAATGTAAAATGTCATCGCTCAGCTCATCATCATTATAGGTGTTTATAATAATGATAAGATGTGTAAATAACACTTTTTTTCTTTGAAGACATGTGGAAATGAGACATGGTATCTGCTTTTTAATGTTGTGACTTATTTTCTCCGATGGTTTTGTTTCATGCATGCAAAAATGAATATACTTACCTGGCACCCTCTGCACACGCAACAACATGCTCCACTCATAATCACAAAGGCACGTGGCGGAGAGCAGAGCTTGAGGCAGACGAGTGTAAGAAAAATGGTTGTGGGGACCGAACGAAGAACCAGAAGCTGCCCTTAGGGCCGAGGCAGCCGGGGCTAATGAAGTTATCAGCGTGGAGCAGGAAGAGGCAGAGGAGGCGGGGAAGAAGCTGGAAGAAGTGTCTCTACCTGTTGACTTCTCAAAAAAGGGGGGGGGGAGACGTGGGTCACGTCGGCGGAGGCGTAGCAGAGTATGTTGCCGTCAGTCAGGCGCGCGCAACAGAACGAAGTGACCCCCACGCTTCCCCCCGCACACTCAATTTCCCTTTCAATCGTTTACAGTCCACTCCACACGTCCCATTCCTTGGCGCGCCTTCTCTGTCGCCATTACTTCTTCAATACGACCCGTGTTAGAGCAGAAAGGGGGTGGTGGGGGGCGGAGGGAAAAATGAGACGGGTGGTCACGCCGTATTACTTAAACAGCGCCTTTCGGTGCCGCCTTCACCGCCACCGCGCGTGCCCACGATGCCGACCGAGGAGAACGTTGCAATCCGGAGGGCCCCGATCACGAACCCGCGAATGTTGAGCGGTGGCAACGCACGACGACCGCCGCCGCTCAACATTGCCCAGATTCAGATCCGCCCAACAGTGAGCGACGAATTGACGGCCCAGAAACTGTAATCACTTAAGGTGGGGAAAATGAAAGCACTTGGCATGCGGAGGGAGGAGACGTGCATTGATTATGCGCAGTCCAAGCTATTTTGCTGTTTTTGTTGTTCGTAAGCATCTCGTGGCGCGAGCGCATGCACGTCGATGGCCCCTTGCGTGAAAGGAGCTTCTGCTCCTGTCATAAAACCGTGATTTCCTGCTCACCGTGATGGTCATTTTCAGTTTACAGCCCCGAGCCAGCAGTGGGCGGGCAGGGGGGGGGGGCTATTGAATGGATGATGGGCCGAGTCAATCCGCCCTAACCAGGATTTGAACTCGTATAATTCCGATTGCGAGCCTCTCACTCCACCGCTGGGCAACCCGGCCGGGTCCTGCTACCTTGCCCAGCATTCAATCGAGTCGGCGCGAGCTCGATGCCGGAGCGCTGTTCGCTACGTAAACCCTACGGTCACATCAATAAACAAACGACCTCGCTGCTGGGATAGATATCAATTAGCATGCGCTCCCCGAGCCTCCCCCTCTAACTTGATGCCATTTCATTACTCGGTCTAATTGTTTCAAGAGCTTATCTCCTATACCCAGTTTGGTCATAATACCCCAATTTGAATATCTTACACGCATCTTATTTGAAAACGAAAACAAACAACCACGGGCTGCACATAGTCAATGATGAACGGTTTTAATTACTAAACCATGCGGCAGCAGTTTATTCCCCATTGGGTTTAAGTATCGAACAGTGCTCAGCAGAACCCACTGTTGTGTACTCCCCCCATCCCCTCCTCCACATTCACCAACCTGTGTTGACCAGGGTGGTGAAGTATGGACAAATATCCCTCATAGCCGCCAATGCATGGGGATGCCCTCATCCAGCAGTGGGTTGACATAAACGGGGCTGTGCACGTGCGAATTTGTACATGAATATAATCATCCGTATCATCAGTCAGCAACCTATCCACTGCCGATGAAGGTGTCTCCATGCTGCTGCCACCTCTCAGTCTTGTTGTAATGGCGACTTCGACGCACTTGTCTTTTTTATTTTATTAAGGAGCCACGTGCTCACACTCGAACAGGCGAAGAACCACCACTGCAACTGCCCCGAGACTCCCGTGCATCTCCCTTATGTACGGTCCGAGGCCACGCCCCCATTCCCGAACCTTCTCGCTGGTTCTAGACCGCTCGCTCTACCAGCAGACTCTACCGTCCTCTTCCCTCACCTGGACATGCCCCTATTCTCAATCATTCCCGCAGCCACCAGTTCCACTCGTGCTGCAAGCTGACTCCCCGTGGCTACTAGTCCACTCGTGCTGTAAGCTGACTTCCCTGTCATTACCTCCCGTGGCCACTAGTCCACTCACACCAGTAGATTGACTCTACTGTCATTACCTCCCGTGGCCACTAGTCCACTCACACTGCAGGCTGACTCCCCTGTCATTACCTCCCGTGGCCACTAGTCCATTCGTACTGCAGGCTGACTCCCCTTTCATTACCTCCTGTGGCCACTAGTCCATTCGTACTGCAGGTTGACTCCCCTGTCATTACCTCCCATGGCCACTAGTCCACTCACACCGTAGGTTTACTCTACTGTCATTACACTGTGATGCCAACCTCCATCTCGATCCTTGCGCATGAACCGATCTCATCGCGCCATCTCAACAGCCTGCTCCTCTGAGACTCTCCTTTAGCTGCCATTCTGCAACCCAGTCTCATCCATCGACCACCGTCCCTTCTCGCGACGCATGCTGTCCAAGTCTACTCACTCACCTTTCCTCCAGTCGATATGATGTCTCTGATTTTTATTTTGTCTTAGTTTGTCTCTTGTAGCAATGCCAAACACGCGCCTCTCCATGCGGCATTGCAACACTTTCCAGCTTGTTTGCCTGCAGATTAAAGTTTTCAATAAAATAAGAAGAAGAAATATTAACCCATTCGTCAATAACACTGTGGCCAAGAAAGAAAATACATATGTAGTGGATTCACCTGAGTCGCAGATGTACTTCTTAGAGGCAACACATTTATTGATACCAGCACATTAACACAATGGGGTAACTGCCCCTTTACAAGATAACAGCATATGGTGGTGGACCAACAGGCTAACTACACTAATTACACTGGGAAAAGCTACAACGGACAGGACCCCGGCTTGGGTCCTGGTCCACGTGTTGGTGACTCTTCTCGGACGTAGAACATAGATCTTCAGATGACGACAGCAACGCTGAATCCCGGTCCCTCTGGGGACCCGGTTTATATGCTCCATGGTCGTGGCTGGCCCCGCCCTTGGCCACGACCACCTTCTCGACTCTTCTCATAGGATCTCGCCCCGACACGTGACCACCCCTAACCCCCACTTGGGGCCCATGTGTAGATGTTACCCGTCACGTGCCTTCCAGGGTCAACCAGAGTGCCATGGCCTAGGGCAGGGGTCCTCAAACTACAGCCCGCGGGCCACATGCGGCCCGCCGAGGACATTTATCCGGCCCATGGTCACTAATTGGGCTGCGCTTGTGAGCACTAATTGGGCTGCGCTGGTGAGCACTAATTGGGCTGCGCTGGTGAGCACTCATTGGGCTGCGGTGGTGGGCACTGATTGGGCTGCGGTGGCGAGCACTGATTTGGCTGCGCTGGTGAGTACTGATTGAAGCTGCGGCGGTGGGCACTGATTGAGCTGCGGCGGTGGGCACTGATTGGGCTGCGCTGGTGAATGGTTCAATGGGACAATTGACTGGACTTGCCCCCCAGGCCTAAGGCTGCCAGCCCTCCCCTGGCTGCGCTTGACTGGCTCTCCCTCCCTCAGCTCCCTCACTTGCCCCTCGGCTCCACTCCCAGTGATATTCCTGTGTGCTGGGGATGTACTGCGATCTGTGAACAAAACTGCAGGTATAATTAACTTTTTAATGGCACCCGCACCAGTGTGAGCCTGGGGTAAAAGCGGAGTTCCCCCAATCAGACTGCATTGATGGGCAGTGCAGTCTGTATGTCTCTGTGTGGGCAAAGTTATTGCTGGTATATTGTTTTTGTAGCGCTGTATATATATTGGTATTTTACTAATAGCAATTTTGACTCCCTAGGAAACAATGATGTCAAGAAAGAGAAAAATTGACTCGGAGTGTAGGATATTCAAGGAACAGTGGACTTATGATTACTTTTTCATGCAGTACAAGGAAAGAGCTGTGTGTCTGATATGCCAGAATATAGTGTCTGTGTTCAAAGAATACAATTTACGTCAACACTATGAAACTCAACATAAAGATAAATATGATTGTTTGGTCGGAGAAGTGAGAAAAGATAAACTATTAAAACTGAAAAATACATTAACAACTCAGCAAAATACTTTTGTGAAGCAAAAGCAGCTAAATATTTCATCACTGCGAGCAAGTTTTCAAGTTGCCAAGCTAATAGCGTGCACTGGCGGACCATTTGTGGAATGGAGAATTTATTAAAGAATGCCTTCTTTCTGTTGCCAAAGAGAGGTGTCCAGAGAAGGCCGATTTATTTAGTACAGCGAGTCTTTCAGGACCTACAATTACACGGAGGATTGAAGAAATGGAAGACAATTTGCATCAGCATTTGCAAAACTCCACAAAAAAACTTTCCTATTTTTCCCCTGGCACTCGACGAAAGCAATGATGTTCGTGATTCTGCACAACTTCTAATTTTTATTCGTGGGACGAATGACTATTTCGAAGTCACAGAAGAGCTTGCTGCACTGCAAAGCATCAAAGAAACAACTACAGGAGAGGATATCTATGAAAAGGTTTGCCAAACTGTGAATGGTTTGGAGCTGAATTGGGCTAAACTAGCCAGTGTGACCATTGATGGTGCTCCTAGCATGGTGGGGTCTAAGAGATGGACAAACATAACCATTCTCATCCAATAGCCATACACTGCCTCATCCACCAACAAGCGCTGTGTAGTAAATCACTGAAGTGGGACTCTGTTATGAAAATTGTGGTATCTTGTGTTAACTTCATTAGAGCTCATGCACTAAACCACAGACCATTTCAGGAATTTCTGTCTGAACTAAATGTTGACTATGAAGATGTTCTGTACCACACAGAAGTCCGTTGGCTGAGTCGAGGGAGAGTTTTGAAACGTTTCTATGACTTACTTCCACAAATTACAGCTTTTCTGCTTTCAAAAAATAAAGAAGTTCCAGAGCTCAATGATGCAGAATGTAAATGGCACCTTGCCTTTCTGACAGATGTAACAGAGCTACTCAACAGTTTCAATGTGCAACTTCAAGGAAAGGGAAAGCTCCTCTGTGATATGCAATGACATGTCAAAGCATTTGAAGTAAAATTAGGCCTCCTCATCAAACAAATTAAGGAGGAAAACTTCTGCCATCTCCCCACACAACTCGAAATCTGTTAGCGGAAAACCATTGGTTGCAATTCCCAAACAAAACATGTGTGAATTCACTGGAAAAATTGCAAAAGGAGTTCCAATTTAGATTTAAAGAGCTTCATCTCCATGAACAAGACATACAGCTTTTCCGTAACCCATTTTCTTTTGACATTGAAAATGTGGATACAATTTACCAAATGGAACTGGCTGAACTGCAGAATTGTGACTCTCTGAAAGACGCATTCAAGTCAAGCAGCCTTCATAATTTCTATGCATCTCTCCCCTCTGAGACATATCCTCATCTCAGGAACCATGCACTCAAAATGGCAACCATCTTTGGCAGCACTTATGTCTGTGAACAGACTTTTTCCAGAATGAAACATTTGAAATCTCCAACCAGATCTAGACTAACGGATGCACACTTGCATCACTTGTTACGACTAGCAGTGACAAATATGGAACCGGACATTGACCATCTCATTAGCCAAAAGCAGGCCCATAGTTCCCATTGAAATACTGGCAAGTTTGTTGATTTAACTTTACTTGTTCTTCATTTTAAATATTGTATTTGTTCCCGTTTTGTTTCTTCACTTCAAAATAAGATATATGCAGTGTGCATAGGAATTTGTTCATAGTTTTTTTTAACTATAGTCCGGCCCTCCAACGGTCTGAGGGACAGTGAACTGGCCCCCTGTTTAAAAAGTTTGAGGACCCCTGGCCTAGGGTAACCCCATTCCATGGCTGACACTCTCACACCCCATCCTGTAGGGGATACGACACTGCACGCCACGTGTGGTGCCACTCAGCGCTATGACTCAGCGCTCACCGAGCCCCTCTAGGGCTGGTACTACACCCACCTATGGAGTGTCCGCGATGGCAACACATCGCAAGCCGTGCCTCGCTCGAGCCGGCATTACCCAGTGACATCCACGATGTCGCTACACATATAATAGGCGCCGTTGCATGCAATGGCACTTTAAAGCACGTCAATTAATCACGCAGCGAGGTTTGTTCTCCAGCAGTTTTGTGTGAGTGAATAAACAAATCCTGTATGCGCTATGAAGAAAGGCCCTTGCTTGAAACGTAGCCTTGTATGTATCTTTCCTTTAAGGCCAGAGTGCTGTTATTTCATGAACGTGTTGAGTTTATTTATCTTTTTGCTCAATTGTGCTTGTGCACCACTGCCAACCGCAGGAGCAGCCTCACCAAAATAACGTGGTTTGATATATTAAGGGAAGAAAAATGGCTGTTTGCAGTACAGCCTCGCTGCCGCGCGTGCTGCACCTCGGAATGTGCACGCTAGAAATTAAATGGACATTACAGTTTATCGCTGGGGGGGATGGGAGGGGGTGGGAATATTCGTGTACAATCTTATTTTTCACGGTGTCCTTCTACAGGAAATTAAAAAAAACGCTGTGTGCTGACGCTTATATAAATATGTGCATTTCTCCACATTGTGTACTTACCGCCCATCACTCTTCTATCGTTCCCCGTTGCTATCTCTTCCCACACTTCCCTTTTCGCTGTCCCTTTCCCTTCGCTCGCTCTCATTTTTGTGTTTCCTTAGATCATAAACAAGTGGCTGTCACGCGTGGTTCACGCCTATCGTCTGGATTTCCCTGTATGTGTAACCCCGGTTGCGTGTTGCTGTTGAAAATGGAAATAACATTTTAAAGATTGACAAAATATCTCCCGCAAACAATTTGTACTGATTTGCGATGGACGAAACCCTCCGAGCTGAATAAATGAGCCATTTATCTTGTTTAACAAGGTAACGGCAATGCCAACCTAATTAATTATGAGCGCATTAATAGGGTAAATGTGCCGCTTGCCTTGACCGATATGCCCGAGAAAGCAGAACGCCAGGTCTCGCCATCGTGGCATTTTTTTTCCACCTCTTTCATCCAAACTCGCTGAAATGTCAAACATGTCCTTAACAAACCACTCACGTTCCCCCGCTCCTAAGCGATTATGCGCAGACATAAAATTACCCCCCCTCTCCCCCATATTTATTCACCCCAACTAGCCCCTACCCTCCACTTACATAGCAGCACTCAAAACGAAGTTTGGCTATATTTTGAAAGAAAAAAAATGCATAAAGCTCGAAAGCTGTGAAATAATCCGTAATGGTGACGAATGGCCGCTACGGTGTGCGCGTGTGATTTCGTGTGGAATTCCGCCGTCCGTATAAAGAGAAGCGTGGCCAGAGCCAGCTCCATCACTCCCCGTTGCCTTCAGGCCTCCCGCATCTGTCAGGGTTCGCGCCTAAATTATTAAAATTCCCCTCCGCCGGGACAGCGGCGGGGCTACTTGGCATTTAATCTTTGTTCCCGCTGATCGGGAAAAGGCTACGGAGATGCTGCGGCGTAACTTTTTTTGTGTGTTCCTTCCTCCCACGCTCCACTTTAAATTTCACGAGCGAAGACTCTCTTACTACCGCCACTGTCCGCGCCGACAGTGCCACTAAACACGTCACGCTTTTGCTCCTCGCTATACCCCCTGGGCTGAAATACCATCGTGGTTTTTTTTTGTTAAAGCAGATGTATTTTTAAATTGAGCAAGACAATCCCCTCCAGTGAGGAGCGGAAGAAAAAGAAGAGAGGCGACTGCGCGATCGTATTCTTGTTTATACGCCGATCCAGGAGTGAACACGGGAGCCAGCGCGATTGTGGCAACCGTTTTTAAAGGGGAATTTGCATCGCCGTTATGCGTTCACTTGATGCACGTTCATTCTAAATGTGAAGACGGGTGTGTTTAAGAGGCAAAAATATAATCTGTAAAAAGAATGCCAATCGCTGCACATTACGAATGTGCTTTCAGTCTGTTGCATTAATGCATTCATTATTTTTCGCATAGCCAGTCGCCTGTGAAAAAGAACTTAACAGTTCATCGGGTTGTTCGACATTAAATCAAATGTCTACGTCCATGTCTAAATTCTGCTTTTACAGCCTGTACACTAATTATTGTCTGGGGGCGATTTGGCAGAGAGAAAAGTCATAGCCCAGCAGCATACGGACTTCGTACTGTGGAAAATCTCACAATGAGCACACCACAATATACGAAGAATGTTTACATTTGTATTCTTAAACAGAGGGAATGTAGTGTCAACGGTATCGGGTGTAGATTTGTGCAACCATTTGATTCATCGATCCATTGATAAATTAAATGTTGTGCCTACGCTATGTGCATAAAATAATCCGTCAAAGGAGCTACTGCTTACACATTAAGTGAAATACTGCTAACATGATGAATGGAGCAGACAATACAAATGAGAGAGTAAAAATTAGATAAAATTGAACCATAGCCGCGAATCGTGAGAATTCATCATATCACCCAGGAGAATGACTCGTGACATGCCGAACACATAATATTCCACTTATTCAGCAACATTAATTAAGTCACCTTAAACAGAAAGCTTTTTAGTCCACAAAAAATCCTTTGTAAATGTTTTTGATCAGACCGCATTTGTTTTAATGTTTTCCTTCTTAACCCAATTTATTGTACATTTTTATCAAATTTAGTGTAATTTCCCTATTGGCTCTACATCACGAATCCAGTCCCTTTCCTTTCCAGAAATGACGTTATATTTCTTCAGCAGTATATGTAAAATGTTTAAGTGTTTTTCCCCTTCATGACTTGGCCCTGTTCAGATTTTATTCAACGAGTGTTAAACGCGGTCTAGATTTGTGACATTTTTTTTTAAGAATCCGTGTTTTCATAGTGACTCGATGGATCTCAGATTGCCCTTGCAACAAAGGCGAATGCGTCACGGATCTCGACTTGTCTATAATTCATCCGCGGGTTAAATAAAGGATACTGACTGGCAGACCAAAGCGAAATAAGGACACGCTGGAGAAACACGGCCAAATGTCTAATAGCGCCATGCCTTTGTGGAGGAAACCTTGATAGGCTGCCCTAACTCTGACTGAAATTTAAGAACCCCACTGTTAAATGGGCGTCCTCATAAGCATGCAGCCTGGCAGCTGAGATAGATAGCGAAAGGTTGGAGAGTGTGCACTATCTAGCCCTACTTTCTTCCGCGTTCTGTGATGAAGCCTACCGACACAACTGGGAATGCTCAAAGTCTGCCAATCAACACACCTTCAGAGAAGATCAGCAGCCTTCGCTATAACCAGCGTTATAGAATATTTGATTATAGGACCCAGAACAAAAAGTTGGCGCGACCCAAGGATTAAACACTTCCATGCTTGATATGTTAATAGAGTTCCCTAATCTCCATGTATTAATGACTCATTTTTATATTTTTAGATGCCACCCGGTATCTGTAGTGTAGGGTTATAAAGATTCAGCTCGTGTACAGGTGCGAGAAAGATCCTGGCATGGCAGGATAATGAGTGATGGTAATGGCATCGGGAGTCCTTCATTCAGATAGACAATAGCTGCTGATGATGTAATTTGCAATGCCCCTTAGCCATATTGAAATTATGAACATTGAGTATTAAGAAGTGAAAATTAACCTCCCTGCACAATGTGATTACTATAAGTGGCCGCATTTTCTTATCAAGGTAGAGTTTACAGCCTTTTCATTTCATGATGGCCAGATTGATCAGAAGAACCTGGCAACCCACTCTCTACCTAACCTCTAGCAAGCTACCAATGAACTTGCATTCAATCGTAGGCACATGACTAGACATATACCTATTGATAAATGTTGTGGGTAATGGGTTAACGTGACTCAAGTGACCCACCAGAAGGTCACTATATTCTAGATTTGAAGTTTTCGTGACTGAAATGATCCATACTCTTTGGTTCTTTCGTTAAAGTCACGTAGGTGAAAATAAAAAAAATAAAAATAAAATAGTGATTTAATTTAGTTATTTCTACTTTTTTATTCTTAATTTTGTTTCACCTACGTGACTTTACAGAAATAACCAAAGAGTATAGGTCACTCCATTCTCCGCAATACAAAAAAAAGTGTGATTATTTATTCCATCGCGAGACGGGTGAAACCTTCCACAAACCATTCCAATAATCATTACCTTCATCATCATCAGCCATGATCTATCCACGGTTGAGTAAACTCTAAGATGGTGCATCTCTATCAGTCCTCGGATGCCCCAGTCTATCTCATCGCTTCTCATGAGCCGATGTCATCCGCTCCGTCCCTGCAGTGGTCATTATTTGGGATGAATTCTCCCCTTCGACACGCATTCCGTCACCGGTCTCCGTCTCTACGGTGGTCACCGTTCACCGTTTCTACGTCTCGCTCCGTCCCTGCGGTGGTCATTACGTGGGGTGAATTCGCCCCTTCGACACGCAGCGGCCATCCCTTCCCGTGATGCATTTGCCCCTGCGCAAGCTCACTTGACTCTAATTTATATTTGTTCTCCGAAATGATGTGTTTCCTCTTCTCTTCGTCCCTCTGTGCAATTCCAAAAGTGGATTTGCCTCCACGCTTCTTTGCACACTGTATACATATTGTATGCGAGGCATGGACCTACTATTTGTTACAAAGGAGAGCAACGCGCCTCTTCTGAGGGGACATGATTACAAGAAAACTATTGTTGTCGTGCATTTTCTTGTGCCTTTGGACGAGGATGCTGTCAGCCTACGAGAGAGGGAAAAAATAAACCCCAACACTCGCGCGCTGTGTGACCACAACAATGCACAGTCGCAATCAGACCCAGGATCGAGCACATCCAATTTCCTAGCGATCAAGAATTGTGGAGGTTTTGCTCAGAGGCTGGAATCCCACATGTGAAAATCAGCTGGCGCCTTGGGGAAAGAAATCGCCTGATGGAGGCTGATCAATAGAGACGGGCCTTAGCAGCAGCGTTAATGGCACAAGCCCAACGCTGCACACGGGGGAAATTATGAAGTGATGTGCGTTGCGCATGCACGCAGGCGCTACGTGCTCACACGCGCATAGCGAATATTTAGATGTGCACGCGAACGCACATATATGCTCCAAGGCAAGTGCATGAGCACTCAACACGATGACATTTTGCATGAGATGCATTTAAACCTGAGCATAGTCTGAATGCCACCCATTCTCTATCACTATCTCGAACATAGACAAAGATCCCCCGGATAGCCTTGAACAGACTGTTGAGGCAAGCGCTGTTATGAAGGCCGGCAGGCACACGAAGGGGTGGGTGGCCAAAACCACGCCCGGCCACCTTTATCTCCCCGTCGCACCAGGTACTCGTTGGAGGCCGAGACCACCAATGGGGAGGCTCAGGAACGGCTCAAATATTGATCGGGGAATCGAACTTGAGTCGCTGGGTTTTGGAACGCAGTGCGCTAACGACCGCGCCACCGCTCCCCACCACGCACAGACAAACAAAAACACACGTGCCATCGACGTGCCTCCACCATTCGCGCGCGGTGTACACAAGCGGGCGGTGCACACACCGTGCACAGGTGTTGATGCGGCGTACCGACGACGTAGCAGGCTTTTTCAAAACCACGCTTAAAAATAGCTCGGGGTCAAATAAAACGACTCGCGGCGAAACTGCACCGCCACGTCCCGACACATCCTCCTTTTCTCCTCCACCGTACACTCCCCTCGGCTCCGAGGCGCCGCCGCAGACTTTCCGCCCTCCTCCCACCTCCTCCCACCTGGAGCTTTGCAGCCGCACGAGCAAATTAGGAACCCACCGTTATTTCGCGAGCGGCCGACCCCTCTTTACGAGAATCAAAACCTCCTGGGACCCCCCCTCCTGCTCGCAATCTGCTCGCTGATTGGAGGTGCGCAATCTTCCAATATGCACCTTGTTCCATAATTTCAACGCGTTTTATTTTGTCGGCAGATAAACAGAAGGTGCAGACACACACCCATTGATTGGCTGTCATGTCAGCGTCCTGTGCGGCAGATTGCGGGTGGATTCCATGCGCTCGTCCTGAAAGTCCACGGCTCCAGACGCTCAAAGCAGGAATAACAAAACGTGCGGGTTAATTGGCAAAAGGGATCATCGATGCGTCTTTGCGCTTCCGATATAATGCAACTGCGTATAGCACCATCAGATATACGCGCGGAGACATTCATCAATATTCACGCATTTGTCTACGTCGCGCGTCAAGAGGCACAAGCCGCAACTCGCATATGTATTTTTTAAAGACCGCACTCTTGCAGCTTTAATGTCTTAATTCCCACTCCTATATATACGGGACTGTTAAGCCCTTAATAATTAATGTTACATTTAACGATTTCCCACACAGCACTGGGTAATGCATGGGACGGTCCATTCGGGAAGAAATGAGCAACAATTAAAGTAAGTAAGTACATTTCTAAAGGCGCAACTCGTGTAAGCTACGCTATCACGAGTGTGCACTATTCATACATTGTAAGCTCTATTAAACAGTACCATTGTTGCATTGTATACCGAACTGGTTCAATGTCTGTGCAGAAACATAATTGACTCGCTCCTGTCCTGTATACATAGATGATTGGAATAATAATAATGTACATCCCATTATAATTCTATTGATGGATGAAGGCCTTCTCATGCCTTGTCAGTCAATGGGGGGTGGTGGGGGGGGGGGTGACCATACTTTACCCTGGTCAGTGGGGGAAAGTGGGGAGCCAGAATTGGTTACGATATCACACGCAACTGATAAACAGGTTCAGAGCGCGGTGCACAATGTAACGTGACATTTCGTGGGGGTAAAGGTGCTTATATAGAAATTAGAGATAGTATCATTAAGCAGCTGTTTCAAATTAGAATTAAAAAATACCCACATGTAAATAGACTGACACACAAGGGGGGAGGGGACCATTGAAATTAATCTTACAGGTTGGCCCATAAGAAATTTTATTCATGTGGTATAAAAGAAAGATGCTGCGATAAGATAAAGGCAATGTGCTGTACCCACCAGACATCGTTTTATTATCAGTGGCGTGCCTGGTATCGTCACCATTATGGAGGTACGAGCCAGCGGGAGCGGAGACATGGAAAGGACACAACAAACAACAAATAATAATATCATCACCGTTGCAATAATGTTTCACACTTCGCATGATAATTTCAATGCTCCAAAAATATATGTCTGTTGAACTTCTTTCGCACAGTACGTAGCCAACCAAGCTAATCGGAGGTGTGGAGGAAATCGGGGTGCCGTAGGTTATCTTTCATAATGTATAAAAGTCAAAAAAATACTATTTGTGGGTTTGTGTGTGGCTTTGTGTGTGTTCGCGTGCTTGCGAAAGATTTGGCTCTCCAACAATAGGGTCTACGTTAAGTAAAAATAGCGCTATTCCTTTTTCGCATCCGTCAAATTTAAATTAGTTTAATTAGCGATTTAGTGCGATTTGTGTTTGCTATCTCTTTATTTATTTATGACGCGTGCACGACCATACCAACTCACGCGCCTTTGGTGGGGGGGGGGGGGGGCGGCCTATGCCAAGTCACACGCCTTCGGTGGGAGTGAGGGGGACATTTTCTTTCGCGTTAAAAATGCTATAAATATACACTAAACTGCTCACGTAATTATTTACTGTGTGATGTCCCCCCCACCCCGATGCGTGCAGTTACTACTATATACAGTCGCTAGATGCTACCACTATAGGCCGTAGATATTACTGCAGAGTAGCCAGGAGAGATCGTGGCTTGGAGGGGGGGTCAGGGGTAGCAGCCCAGCCCCAGCCTGCCAAGGTGCCACCTCGGCCAGCTGAACAATCTAGGCGAGGCCGGACACTCTACACGGGACTAGGCCTCACCACGCCACTCTGTCAGGTGAGTACTTTGTGCTATAGAGTGGATAAATACTACTATAGAGTCAGCATGTACTACTGTAGTGATAGCAGGTACCACCACAGTCCGGTATGCACTGCTGTAATCATAGTAGGTACCACCACAGTCAGAATGCACTGCTGTAATCATAGCAGGTACCACCACAGTTGGTATGCACTGCTGTAATCATAGCAGGTACCACCACAGTATACACTGCTGCAGTGAAAGCAGGTACCACCACAGTATGCACTGCTGTAATCATAGCAGGTACCACCACAGTATGCACTGCTGTAATCATAGTCAGTTTGGACTGCTGTGAGATTTTTAAGAGTAGAATCTAGATTTGAAGTTTTCGTGACTGCAGGGATCCATACTCTTTGGTTCTTTCAGTCAAGTCACGTAGGTAAAAAATAAAATAAATTAATTAATGACGTTTCGATTGCAACACAAGAAATCATCATCAGGTGGGAAAACCACAGCAAGAAAATTTGCTGAAGTGGGAGAGAGAATTGCCATGGTAAGAGGTTATATAGGTAAGAAAGGGGGAGGAACAAGGGGGGAGAGGGAGGTGTGGGGGTGTGGGATGTGGGGTAGGGGGAGGGCGAGCGCTGCGTGGTGTAGTAGTATCCGACAGATATGACAGACGACAACCACTACAAAGCAGTTAGGGTTTTACCTGGTTAATAAAATCCTTCCAATGATTGCTCAGTTTGTATCCATCTTCTCGGTTGAAGATATGTCTATGTTTATATATCTGGATGGCTTCATGAACAAACCTTTGATAGTAGCCTGAAGGTTTGCGGAGTACCTTGGTCTCGGAAAAAACAATATCATGCGAGCCCACAGCGTTATAACAATGGTCAGCCACGGCTGAGGTATTGGTTCTGACGTGTTTCAGGTTTGCCTTGTGTTTGTGAACACGGTCCGATATATGTCGTTTTGTTTCCCCAATGTAACAGCCACCACAGGTGCAACTTAGTTTGTAGACTCCAGGAAATTGCATGTCAGGAATGACATCCTTCACAGATGGGATTAGATCACAGATGTTGTGTACTTTATTGTGTTTGTTTAAGATTTTGGAAATCTTTTTGGTAACACCTGCTATGTATGGCAACGTGATGGTTTTAATCAGCATCTCAGGGGGTTGTTTCTCCATGGTCGGAGAAACAGCGTTGTGAATAATGCGGTCCGAGTACCCATTCATCTTGAGTGCCTGGTGTACGTGTTCCAGTTCACTGGCTAGGTGGTGTTGGTCGGAAATGCAGTGGGCCCTATGGTGTAGTGTTTTGATGAGGGAATTCTTCTGTGCCGGGTGGTGGTGGGAATCAGGTTTCAGATAGGAATCTGTGTGGGTGGATTTCCTGTAGACAGTGTCCCAACGAGCCATCAGGTCTCTTCTCAAACAAAACATCCAGGAATGGTAGCTTACCATCCTTCTCCACTTCCATGGTGAATTTGATGGATGGGTGTACGGAATTAATGTGGTTGAGAAATTGGTTCAATGCTGGCAGGCCATGTGGCCAAACGACGAAAGTGTTGCTGTATGTGGTTGTATCCGTGATGACAGGAGCATTGCCCTTGTCGGCCGAGAGGATGACTATGTCATCTCTCTTTTTCAATTTTGCGAGTTCAGAGCGCTCCTCTTTGCTGATGTTACTAATGGGTTTCTTAGCATTTTTAAGGATGGTGGCAATTTCAGATCTAGCACGTCTGTCGCGATGTATCCCAAGCCTTTGAGGGCTACGTCGACCTGGGAGATTATATCATCTACTGGGATATGCTTAGGGGTGACTGCGAAATTCAATCCTTTAGCTAGTACCGATTTTAGGCTGTCGGAAATTGGGATGTTACTCTGATTGATGACAATCTTGTTGACATATACCTTTTTAACGTGTGGCTCTGACTTATTTTTTGACAGGAGGTTGAATGTAGCGATCAAGTTAACTTTACATTTGGTTGATATTGAATTAGCAGAGGAGACTATCATGTTATCTGCATGGTCCCAATCAGAAGTGGACATTTTATCTGTTAATTTTAAGTGTGATTGTAAGAGTCTTGTCTAAATGATCAAGTTCAAATCGGAGCAATCTTATTCTCTCTGAGATTAGCGATAGGCTGGTTTTAAACAAGATCCAATTAGCGTTAAGAGTAGTTTTTAGATATTTTTAAGACCCGGCAACGCCGAGTACTTCTCACTAGTACGACATATAATAATATATTACATTTAATAAGGTACCATTATATCAATTATCTTATTGCGCACGGCAATGTGTTCAGGAACTCGATGCCAATGTCGAGGTGTGATAGCCACGATGAGATAGCTTCAGCAGAAAGTGCGTGTCGTGTTCCTATTCCTCCATTGAAAGGATCGCAGACTGCAGTTGTTTACTATTCAGAGAGGGAAAAAAGTATTTGATCTCCTGCTGGTTTTGTACGTTTGCCCACTGACAAAAAAATGATCAGTCTATAATTTTAATGGTAGGTTTAATTGAACAGTGAGAGACAGAATTTTAAAAAATGCAGAAAAACGCATGTCAAAAATGTTATAAATTGATTTGCATTTTAATGAGGGAAATAAGTATTTGACCCCTCTTCAAAACATAACTTAGTACTTGGTGGCAAAATCCTTGTTGGCAATCGCAGAGGTCAGACGTTTCTTGTAGTTGGCCACCAGGTTTGCACACATCTCAGGAGGTATTTTGTCCCACTCCTATTTGTAGATCTTCTCCAAGTCATTAAGGTTTCGAGGCTGACGTTTGGCAACTCGAACCTTCAGCTCCCTCCACAGATTTTCTATGGGATTAAGGTCTGGAGACTGGCTAGGCCACTCCAGGACCTTAATGTTCTTCTTCTTGAGCCACTCCTTTGTTGCCTTGGCCGTGTGTTTCGGGTCATTGTCATGCTGGAATACCCATCCACGACCCATTTTCAATGCCCTGGCTGAGGGAAGGAGGTTCTCACCCAAGATTTGACGGTACATGGCCCCGTCCATCATCCCTTTGATGCGGTGAAGTTGTCCTGTCCCCTTAGCAGAAAAACACCCCCAAAGCATGTTTCCACCTCCATGTTTGACGGTGGGGATGGTGTTCTTGGGGTCATTCCTCCAAACACAGCGAGTTGAGTTGATGCCAAAGAGCCCCATTTTATCTCATCTGACCACAACACTTTCACCCAGTTGTCCTCTGAATCATTCAGATGTTCATTGGCAAACTTCAGACGGGCATGTATATGTGCTTTCTTAAACAGGGGGACCTTGCGGGTGCTGCAGGATTTCAGTCCTTCACGGCGTAGTGTGTTACCAACTGTTTTCTTGGTGACTATGGTCCCAGCTGCCTTGAGTTCATTGACAAGATCCTCCCGTGTAGTTCTGGGCTGATTCCTCACCGTTTTCATGATCATTGCAACTCCACGAGGTGAGATCTTGCATAGAGCCCCACGCCGAGGGAGATTGACAGTTCTTTTGAGATTCTTCCATTTACGAATAATCGCACCAACTGTTGTCACCTTCTCACCAAGCTGATTGTTGATGGTCTTATAGCCCCATTCCAGCCTTGTGTAGGTCTACAATCTTGTCCCTGACATCCTTGGAGAGCTCTTTGGTCTTGGCCATGGTGGAGAGTTTGGAATTGATTGATTGCTTCTGTTAACAGGTGTCTTTTATACAGGTAACAAGTTAAGATTAGGAGCACTCCCTTTAAGAGTGTGCTCCTAATCTCAGCTCGTTACCTGTATAAAAGACACCTGGGAGCCAGAAATCTTTCTGATTGAGAGGGGGTCAAATACTTATTTCCCTCATTAAAATGCAAATCAATTTATACCATTTTTGACATGCGTTTTTCTGGATTTTTGTTGTTGTTATTCTGTCTCTCATTGTTCAAATAAACCTACCATTAAAATTATAGACTGATCATTTCTTTGTCAGTGGGCAAACGTACAAAATCAACAGGAGATCAAATACTTTTTTCCCTCACTGTATTCGTCCAGACTGAAAGTATATTACAGTGACTGTCTTTCAGTATGTAGATAGGTTGAAAGTATTTTTTGCCTGTTAACTTTTTTCCAACTTATTGCATGAAGGCATACGCTTGGGTTTGTTTGCCGAGTAAATTGTCCACGAATGCAGGTGATGTTGTGCGAAATGGTACAAGTGAGAGAGAAAAATCATCTCACGGAAGAGTTGACAAAGGCTGTATACAAGATTGGCATTGGATTGGGTAAACCACGGCTGGAGTTAGGCACCGACAAATCATCCAATTCAAACCAAACAAAGCTGAAGATGAATTCAAAAGACTTTCCTTTAACGAGTTCGCCAGATTTTCTTTTAAACCCTAAAGAATTTACAAATCCTTTTTCACTCCAATGTTGGATGCCATAGTCGGGAAATGAACTCAGGTCACCGGGTTTAACAGCATAGTTGAGCTAACCACTGCACAACTGCTCCAAATAAACCCCTTATATGATACCAAAAATATATTTTTAAAACATACAGTATATCATGTCATAACATCCTCGCTTACACATTTTTCCTGCATCTCCTCCATTACTCACCAACTGTTTTAACATATTTGCAAAAATCTCAACTGACGGGGGTGGAGTGCTGATGCAGTGGTGAGCGCACTTCACTCTGAACCCAGAAACCTGACTGAGTCCCAACCAAGGCTATGTTGAACTTACACTATGGGAACCTCATTTGTTTTCCCCGAACTCTCATACTCTGATGGTACATTGTTTTTGAGTTGTGCGCCTTTTGGCGTCATCTGGTCCAACCCATGTGAGACTAGGCTCTAAGGAAAGCTGTCTCGGGTGTGGACCAATCAACTTCAAGGACAGTGCACATTATCAGAGTTATGTCTTTTGTTTGTATTATGACTGCAGGTATTGCGGTCTATGCAAACATGACTCCTTGTAAAAAGGTGTCAATTATTATATGTTGAACTTCTTTCGCACCATACGTAGCCAACCGTGATAATCGGAGGTGTGGGGTGAGGACAACATACCAAGCACGAAAAACAGTTCAACAGCGGCGAGTGATATCTGAAACCATTCTTTGTTCACTCCCTTCATCAACCCACGCTGACCAGCGTGGTGAAGTATGCACAAACAATTCCCATATTAAATTATGCTTTCAGGAATTATACCACAACCACCGACTCAGTCTCCAGGCCTCTGTTTCCAACGATGATGCGAAAGCACACAAACATTTGTGATGTTTTGTAATTGCTCCGCTTTCATTATTTTATGCAAATGCAAAACAGCAGTATCATATAATGTGGCATAGGCTGTGACTTCATTATTCACTCATTAACACAGATGTCGGTCTAACAAAGTGCATTTTTTCTTCTTCAGAATTCACTGCAATTTGGGACCATACGTTTCCCGTTTTTTCTTTCAATTCGCTTGTAATAAAGATGTTTATTTATCCATTTGCATTGCACCAAAATCTAGCATTCTCACAAAGCGATCGATCTCTCCGCTCTAGCTCAGAGTTACGTTTCAAGAGAGAGGAACATACAACTCGGGAATGCCGCCCGCAGAGTGAGTGACGGTCAGCAGACCCGACTGGCAATCAAGGAGATCGCCGACTCGATTTGACCTCCAGATGCGGCAGATGAAACATCGGTGGCAATATTTTGTTAGTTTTTTTAACCCCTCCGCTGCCGTTTCTGTTCACCCAGCAGTGTAACATGAGCTCACCATCAACAGCTCACGTGCATTAGGGTGAAGTATGTACTATGTTGAACTTCTTAAAACACCGTACGTAAGCCAACCGTGCTAATCGGAGGTGCGGGGGGAAGATCAACAACCCAAACTCAAAAAGCAGTTCTAGAGAAATGAATTTTAAATCTAGATTATTTCAAAGTGGAGAGCTCCCAGTGGCTTCCCAACATCGGAAGAGCATTCCAGACGGCCACATAATCGCATTTGAAAGTGCGCGATGCCAGTGACCGTCTTTGCTCGATGGTGAGCCATGAGGAGTGAAACGACTCTCCAGGGCTGCCTCTAACGGAGGAGGAGGAGGCCCCTTCTGCCAGCAGTGCCCCCTGAGCAAACATTCAGCACTGCTCCTTTACCTCTTTACCCAACTAAAACTCAGAGCGGTTCGTGCTCATTTGGAGACAAAAAAACATTCCGTCTCTTGCAGCTCTTTCTGCCTGCGTTGTTTGCCTGAAACCCCAAGCACTTCATAACACACGGAAACACAAAATATAGAATTCCAAAGTCCCACTCCACCTCTCCCTCTCTCCCCAATGACATCACTTGTCTAAGACCAAAGCAGCTTCAATAAAAGAAAGAATCGAGACGTGAATAAAAGAACAATATTTGCACCTTGCCATGGATACTTTTATTTTATATAACGACCGGCTTGTGTGTGTCATTTGGCCAAGCTGCGAGTGTTGTCTTTAGATTAATTAATAATTTCGAGCTTGGGACGAAGAATCATTTAAAGCCCCCTTTGTCAATCCTGTCAATCTACTGTTGGACGAAGATCTCCCCAAGCAATGTTGATCGTGAGTTTTCGTTTACCAGAATTCGCGAGTGAAGAAGGAGCCCAGGGTCGATTTAAATAAAAAGATAAAACTCGCCAATTATGGCAGCAGTGGCCTCGACTCGAACTCAGGTTTGCTAAGTTCATAGTGCAGTGAATTAACCGGTAACCAGTATACCACTTTGATTATATATGCATTTGAATGTCCCCCACAACATTCAACGTATGCACGGTTATACATGAGGTTTTAAATTTAAAACATCAAAAAGTGATCTGCATATTGGCCATAACAGCCACGCTATTGGACAACTGCATGTTGATCCCAAGCTAACGATTTTGAGACGTAATTGTTTCATAGGCTGCAAATGGTGTGGTGAGTGCAAGCCGTGTCCTGTCAACCTTCCAAAAGCAGTGAGAATTTATCTAAGCTGCCTCGTGACTGGAGAGCAGTTTTAAGCAGGCGTCGTTTTAACCAGTTTCGTTGGATCGCTTAAAATACCGCATTCAAAACTCGAAATTAATATTTGCTGGCTTGAATTATTCAACCATTTGCACAAACATAAAACGCTTAATATGTACAGAGGACTTAACAATCATGCTTTTGGATGTGCAATGTAGAACTTTATGGTGGCATGTATAATTATGCTACCAGTAAAGGCTAATGATGCAGTTTCTTCCCCAAAATTGGAAAGCATTCCCTGAACAGTGCTCCGTTGTCTAAAGCAGTAAAGTGTACCATTAAATAAGGTATGCTATGTAGAAGACATCCGCATCTCTCCAGCTCCCATATTCATACCTCTGCTCCCCACGCCCCCTCCTCCCCCCATCTCTCAAATCACTCTGCTCCGTCTTCACATAACCACATACAAAAAATCACACCGACGCATTAAACTTCCCTTTGTGCGTGTTGACAGATTGGGAGGATCGCTAGTCGCGCATGGCTGGCCAGTGGTATCTGCTGAATTGAGAACCACTTCAGTTTTGGTTCTTTCAGAGTAGAACACGCGAGGTCTTTGAGATTGTACACCGCATACACTTGAGCACGCCGTGTTACAGACCAAGTCACTTTGACACTTCACTCCCCGAGGAGGGATTTCTGCTGTCAAAGTACAGAACAGATCCTTCCTACAAACTCTCTCTCTCTCTCTCTCCCATCATCAAAATCCTCTTACTTCGATCAAACAGCCAAGTGGCCGGCAGCTGTTGGTTTATGGTGGAACAATGGCTTTCACTTCCCACGAGGGAACCTCAATATCACTGGAATTCGCTAAGAAAGTCAACATTTCACAAAGCTGAAAAACAGCCTCGGGGTTAACGTTATGCATGGAATTAGCATACAGATCAGACATTCATTCATTATTTAAGATTTGAATGTATTTATTTTTTTAAGAAACTTATGGAATGGATATTTTTGAATTTCAAAACTGTACCCTGAAGAGGGATTTAGTGCCACCATATTTGTGCAGAAAAATTGTGAAAAATGGTTTTCTGCACCGGTTGAGGCCTAACCCTCGGTCGGCTGCGACTCTCGAACGACCAGCGGGGGATGTTGGTGGCTATACTTGGCTTAATTAATGTGAGTACAATTTGTGTACCGAAGTGTGTGACCACAGTTGAACAGTCTGCATTTGGCAAGCCAGCCACCAACGAATTTCTGTCATATTTTTTTCCTTGAGGGAGAACGTGAGGATTCGGTTAAACAGAGCCTCTAATCTGCAGGGAGTGTCCAAAATTATAGGGCCCTTAACAGATTAACAACCAGCGTCATATTCTTGGTTCTTTCGGTAAAGTCACGTAGAAGGGGAACAATAAAATAATAAAATAAAATAACATTTATTGTTTGCCTTCTACGTGACTTACCGAAAGAACCAAGAATATGAATCCCTGCAGTCACGAAAGCTTTAAATCAAAATTTAACTAGCGTCATATTGGGTTTGAAGTAGATGTGTTTTTAACCCACAGATACGTAAACTTTAATTTTGTAATGCGTGTTTTCAGTGCTGCACACTTAATTTAAGCGTTACCTACATATTCCATTAACAACTTTATTAATATTTTGGTCTAGTCTATGTCCCAAATAAAACATCACTAAAAGCATGCCCTTAGTTAATATTGTAACACTAAGTGCAATCTAGGCCCAGACAAAGTTACTCCCTCTGGTAATGTTGATGGGGAATGGGAAGGGATGGGGGGGCCCAGCCAACATTATGGAAGTACTATATAATGATAATATAAATATATAACAACACAAATATATAATAATATAAATATATAACTCGCCTGGTAAAGGATGCCTCCTGGTAGACTCTCCCTGGAACTCTAACGGGCAGCACGTCCCACTGGGCGAAGACCCCAGGAGCCGGCCCAGGACACGCTGCTGCTGGCGGGACTTTGTCGCTCGGCTGGCCTGGGAACGCCTGGGAATCCCCCAGGAAGAGCTAGAGTCTGTGTATAGTAGTGTAGAGTATAGTGTAGTTTATAGTAGTGTATAGTAGTGTATAGTGTAGTGTATACTATTGTATAGTAGTGTATAATGTAGTGTATAGTGCCATTGGAACCTCCTTTTCCAGTAGCAAAATATGATCATTGTTTTTTTACCCTTTTATCTGGCAACAAAACTGACACCTTTTGTGGTCAATGCAAACATGACTCCTTGTAAAAAAAGTGTCAGTTTTGTTGCCAGATAAAAGGGTAAAAAAACAATTATCATATTTTTTCTACTGGCAAAGGAGGTTCCAATGGTGTAAATGCTTACCCCGAGCTCTCATGCTCTGATGGTGCATTGTCTTTGAGTTGTGCGCCTTTTGGCGTCATCTGGTCCAACACCATGTGAGACGAGGCTCTAAGAAAAGCTGTCTCAGGTGTGGACCAATCAATTTCAAGGACAGTGCATACTTTATCAGAGTTGTGTTTTTTGTTTGCATTCAGGTATTGTGGTCAATGCAAACATGACTCCTTGTAAAAAAAGGTGTCAGTTTTGTTGCCAGATAATAGTGTATAGTAGCGTAGTGTTTAGTAGTGTCGTGTATAGTGTCGTGTATAGTAGTGCATAGTGTAGTGTATAGTAGTGTGTAGTGTATAGTGTAGTGTATAGTAGTGTAGTGTATAGTAGTGTACAGTAGTATATAGTGTAGTGTATAGTAGTGGTGTGTATAGTGTAGTGTATAGTAGTGTGTAGTGTATAGTAGTGGAGTGTATATAGGTGTATAGTGTAGTGTATAGTAGTGTACAGTAGTGTATAGTGTAGTATATAGTAGTGTTGTGTATAGTGTAGTGTATAGTAGTGTATAGTGTAGTGTATAGTAGTGTACAGTAGTGTATAGTGTAGTGTATAGTAGTGTTGTGTATAGTGTAGTTTATAGTAGTGTATAGTGTAGTGTATAGTAGTGTATAGTGTAGTGTATAGTAGTGTATAGTAGTGTATAGTAGTGTATAGCAGTGTATAGTGTAGTGTATAGTAGTGTCGTGTATAGTAGTGTATAGTGTAGTGTATAGTCGTGTATAGTGTATAGTAGTGTAGTGTATATAGGTGTATAGTGTAGTGTATAGTAGTGTAGTGTACAGTAGTGTATAGTGTAGTATATAGTAGTGTTGTGTATAGTGTAGTGTATAGTAGTGTAGTGTACAGTAGTGTATAGTGTAGTATATAGTAGTGTTGTGTATAGTGTAGTGTATAGTAGTGTATAGTAGTGTATAGTAGTGTAGTGTTGTGTATAGTGTAGTGTATAGTAGTGTATAGTGTAGTGTATAGTAGTGTATAGTGTAGTGTATAGTGTAGTGTATAGTAGTTTATAGTAGTGTATAGTGTAGTGTATAGTAGTGTATAGTGTAGTGTATAGTAGTGTATAGTGTAGTGTATAGTGTAGTGTATAGTAGTGTATAGTAGTGTATAGTAGTGTGTAGTGTATAGTAGTTTAGTGTATAGTAGTGTATAGTGTAGTGTATAGTAGTGTAGTGTATAGTAGTGTAGTGTATAGTAGTGTACAGTAGTGTATAGTGTAGTGTATAGTAGTGTTGTGTATAGTGTAGTGTATAGTAGTGTATAGTGTATAGTAGTGTATAGTAGTGTTATAGTAGTGTATAGTGTAGTGTATAGTAGTGTTGTGTATAGTGTAGTTTATAGTAGTGTATAGTGTAGTGTATAGTAGTGTATAGTGTATAGTAGTGTCGTGTATAGAGGTGTATAGTGTAGTGTATAGTAGTGTAGTGTATAGTAGTGTATAGTGTATAGTAGTGTAGTGTGTAGTGTATAGTAGTGTAGTGTATAGTAGTGTATAGTAGTGTAGTGTATAGTAGTGTAGTGTATAGTAGTGTATAGTAGTGTATAGTAATGTAGTGCTGGAGTCTGTCGCCAGAGAAAAGGAGGTCTGGACTACCCTGCTCAACATGCTGCTGCCACGACCCTCACCAGAACAAGCGGATTGAGAAGCGAATGAAAGAATATATAAAGGTAAGATAAATAATAATGTGTTATCAATGCATTGCTGGATAAGGGCATTCCAATGTCATGTAATTCATGAGTTGTGTTTTTGTTACCGTACGTCACCATACTGGTTCGTGTGGGTTGTTGAAGGGGGGAGCCCATAAACGAGTTCAAATATCAAATCACCGCTGATGTTTGTAGCCGACAATTGAACTCCGGTCGCCGGCCTTTTATAGCGCAGTGCGCTAGCCACTGTGCCACTGCTCCTTCCAACATTAGGATAATCGTGGAAATGATCGATTCTCATGCACATCAAGTGTGTTGTTTTATTGATCATATAATAATTTTGCCATTTGCTCGCGAGCATCAGTCTCTCCGTTACTTGATTAATTTACTCATTCCAGTCAGCGCCTTGCCACATTTTACAAAGACAAAGATCCCCCGTGTAGCCTTAACAGACTGGAAGAGCAAGTGCCGTTAGCGAGCACCTATGAAGGTCGGCACGGCTCACAATGCGGTGTGTGGTCAACACCACGCCCGACCGCCTTTGTCTCCCCAGTGGCGATGTTTACTACACACCACACCAGGTACTCATTTGAGGGCGAATCGACCTATGGGAGGCCCGGGACCGGTTCTAATAATTGTCACTGGTGTTGGCCGTGAACGGGAATCAAACCCGGGTGGCCACACGTTACACACACACACACACGTGTAACACCAACACTCGTACACCCTAGAGATGCGGTGTTTGCTTCCGCATTTTGGCCAGTTTGCACAATTGTTTAAAAACCCACAGCTATAGCGTACATCAGCTAAATATCAGCTATCGTGAGCAGTGAATCCATTAGCTGCTAAGATTGGCTTATATGAAGTATAGGAATCACATTATGTGCACTTATATATGTGCAGGGTTATTATAAGGGTATTTCAACAATTTTGGAAATGTTTAAGATATGGGAAATGTACATATTATTATTATTTTTATCGGGTATAGTTCGTCAACCAATTCGCATCGGCATTGAAATCCAAAATAAATCCGCGTTTTCTGAGTAGGGGAAGAATCCCCCTTAAAGTACCACGAAAAGTGTCACTTCCATGACCATTGCAGATAAACTGGCGCGTGACGTCACCAGGCAGTGGATCAAAGCTGGCGCCCACTGAGGCAGTCACAGTAAGTCGAGAGGGGACAGTTGCAATGGTTACTGTTGTTTAATAGCGACTCGTTGTTGCTCTTAATTATTTATTCATCACGACCAGACCATCCTGAGCGTAATCACCGCACACTCCTTAATTCGTAAGAAAGGTTGCCAGGGTAGAAAGCAGAATAGACATCACCGTGACAGAGTCATTGAATTTTGACATCAACTCTAGACACATGGCCCAGTGCTAAGTCGCGCGCCTCACAGCAAATAAGTTCCTGGGTTCGATACCCGAGACGGGCAGCTTCTCTCTGTGGGGTTTGTGTGTTCTCCCCCTGTCCTGCATTGGGTTCCCTCTGGGTTCTCTGGTTTCCTCCCACATCTATAGAAAAAAAATTGCCATACAATGTAGCTGTCGTTTCAAAACATCCGAATGATGAAATAATGACACTACATCTTACCTCATTTGGATCACACGTCGTGACATCGCCCACTACTGCGAAAAATGTGCAGCACCCCTCCTGGCAAAACAATATTGGGACTCGGTGAGGCGTCCCTTGGCAATCAAGCGTAAAACAAACACAATAATCATCAGAATATGTATGGAGACTGCAGGAACACGATGAGCTATGAAGCTCTTTTTCACAGATGTCCATTTGGGGCACTTCAAAACGTCACAACGACAAACAACACAAACACACGACAGGAAGGGTAAATAAATCACTTTATATATATATACATACACACACATAAAACCAAACTAAAAAAACACACACGGCACATAGAGTACGCGGACAGAAACACTTCCAAAGTGCAAGCGACAAGCCTGGGGCTCGTATCCGGCTCCGTCGTTATTCGGCACGACTCATCGAGCCAGGGAGCGAACGCTGCGGGCAAGTTGCGGTGGCGACGTCTCGCGCGGCCGCGGCCCCGCGGGGGCCCAAGTCGCGACGAGGCAGAGCAGGCCGGCGCGTACTCGCCCGTCGGAGGTGAAATTAAGCCCAGCTAGCACAGCGTGGGAGGGCGGGTGGTGGGGGTGGGTAGGGGTCCCTCCTCGGTCACGTTCATGCGGGGTCGAGGGGTTTGCTCCCTCCCATTGACAAAAGGGACCACGGCCCCCCAGCCCCCCGGCCCCGGGGCAAAAGCTCACCGCTAATAATCGGTAATCACCAGCCGTGCAGGGCGAGCTTGCGAATAACAACAACGTACCATTTGTAACGTCCTTGCAAAAAACAGTTGACTGGTGCCGCATTGCCGGATAACTTCCCGCACCACGAATCGTCTCGTGGTTTGTTTTTTTTTGCGTACCCTTGCACACATGGAACATAATAATCAATGTGGGTGGTTCCATTAGCAGCACTACCTGCGGCTTTACTCCTTTGCATTGCTTATTTAATTACCTTTTTTTTTTGCTCTGCAAAAGAGACGGAAAATAACCCTTGCCAGTGAAAACTCTTCCACCGCGGTGCAAATGTCAGCCCGCTTTATATGGATGGATGTGGAGGCGTCGTTTCGGAAGAGACCCTGCGTATCTCATTAAAGCCGGTGCTCACGTTCGCGCTTGCTGTGCTGCCGCGGCAATTAGACAGGTTATGGTATGATAAATCAATGTAATGGTCAGAGACAGCCATCCGCGCCATCCCCTATTCAGCGTGCCGACAGCTGTAAAATATTGCGCGTTCGTCCAGCCCTCTCGGCATGAGGCCCCCCTTTCCCTCTCGGTTAAACAGCTTTATTATGCAGAGCAGCGCGGGAGCATCCGGCGTCTCGTGCTCGCTCTGCCGTGCGTATAAGTCGGGAGCTTAAACTCAAGACGGTTTTTTTCTTTTTTACGATCATCTTTACACCTCGAGCGCTCGCGGTGAAACTTTTAAGCATCACGGCGGAGAGGGTTCTCTTCAAGATCCCATAAAGGTGGACAAACGAGGGTTTCCCTCTTCCCTCCGCTCCTTCCCAAATGACCCACGCCAATAAACGATCGCTTCGTGCAAAGCTGTGGCTTGTCGGCGAATTCACGATGAAAAAAATATATAATATCGAACTGCGTGCGGCCACATTTTTTTAATATATATAATCAGCAAGTACATGCAATTAATTATTCAAGACGTTATTGTAACAAGGTTGAGAAAAAGGGGTCAGCGTAGACGGCGAAACTTCACATTAAGCCGAGGTCCATAATTGACGCCGCATGGCCACTGCGAGCTTCCCTTCTCGCTCTTCCCGGTGTCCTCGCTCGTAAATAAGTATCTGGCTGTTTAACGCGCGCAGCTGTAGATACGCAAACTGTGCCTATTTACTACGCCTAATGAACAGGGCATGGCTTCGCATAGGTCCCTGCCAACAAAAACAACCTCCGACTTGTCGAGGGGCGCTCATTAACATTTTGCCGTTGGGTAATTGCAAGCCACATTCAGACTTTGCAAATTTGGGCCACATCTCTGATGCAAGACTGCCTTCCCTCGGCCATGTCAGAGGATCTTTAGGTCCATTATATAAGAGGCCTTTACTAACGCGTGCTTGGTACAGGAAAGCGAGGGGTTACTGTATTGGAATGTCTTCGCCGATTATCTTTTAATTGGAGTTTTATTTTTGCATGTGGAGGGGGAACTCACCTTAAATTCCATTAATGATTTCGTTGAAGTGCAAAAGGTGAAATTATAGCTGCCAAAACCCCTCGCAAGCCATCGTCCCATGGGTAGTCCATTGACACCACCTAAGTGGTGTCAGTCACCAGCATGATGAATGCACGCAGTGTCTGGGAGTATGTGTCCTCGTGACGACGAGGCTGGGGCACAGCAGCCTTTTATCTTTAACAAGCGAGACGTCTGCACTCCAGCAAGGGGATAGTAGCCATCTCCAGTCTGCAATTTAGAATTGGATTACCGTATATACACCTAGAGTGGACAGTCACTGTATGTACACAGCTCAGGTTTAAATCCAGCTGGCACGACGTTCCACTGGCTTAGCCAATGAAGGGTGAAGCTTTATCAGAGACGACTTCAGCAGTCTCTGTTCAGAAAGGCTAGTTTTTATGATCCATCATGTTGTAATTAAATTGAGATAATGAACAGATTATCTGTGTTGTGATTTTGGCCCTGTATCCCAGACATCACCAACGACAGAACATGAAATCTGCAGTGGGTCTGGGCCTCCCTTAGGTTGACTCCAGACTTAAATGAATAATTAGCATGGACTGATAATTCACAAGTCTCGTCAATGTGTAATGCTGACATCAATAGGCATTCCCTAATCATGGCCACGTCTCAGTACAGCTATACAGGGACTCCTCTACTTACGAACGAGTTAGGTTTCAAAGGTCTGTTCGTAAGTCGATTTGTTCATTCGTCTAACTTTACTCCTGTCGATTCCAAACATGTTGTACGCCATGTACACTAAACAAGGGAACTTGCTTCAAAAGTTGTATAATCTCCTGTAAATGTAGATGCCACTGGTTCTTCATGTTCTGCAGATGTAGATGCAGCCACCGCCATCTATTGCACGGCCGGTTGAATTCTCGGTCTGAAGAGCTAACTGGACATACACACAGGTTTGTTCGTATCTGTGAAAGTTCTTACATTTAATGTTCGTAAGTAGAGGAGTCTCTGTATTGCGTCTTTATCGTTTTCAAGGTGATTTCTTGCACAGTGGACAGTGCTCATAGCCTGTTTACAGCCCTACGGAGCCGGCGGTGGAAATTCGTCATTCCTATGGCAGGGCTGAGTTTATCCATAGCACCACTTGAGTTCATTTTACAAGAGTGCATTTAATTGAACCTGCATGAACGTGTGAGTCCATCTCTGTGTGAATATTTGTTGACTATCTAAATTTCTCTGTGGTAAAATCAAAAGCCACGACCATGTAGCTGATTTTTATTTCATGTACGTGTATGCTTACGTAACTTTCTGATGGCCAGCGATGTATTATTACCCAGCATGTAATAATATAATCCGGCGCTTAAAATCGATTCTTATTCTTGCTATACATGCATTGACCTATCTCACAGCTGTCTTGTATCTATTCATGCTATATGCCATTTATTTCATTTAGGATAATGGGACAAATAACATAGGGCAAATAACAAGCAATGGTTAAAACGAAGCAGTACGAACAAGGCCAAAACGTATCGCCCTGGATCATGATGATTAGTAAAATCTCGGAGTGGGCGAGGGGGCGTGATTGCGGGCAGTGAGAGATAGCAGGACAAATTGTATTTGGCAGTGGAGAGTGGCGGGAGGGGACAAAGGGTAACATTGTTGGGACGAAGCACTATTCAAGGTTACTTTTGACTTAAGTCAAACAGGAAAAGGATATTTTCAACAATTCAAGATTGTCTCCCCCCCCCCCCCCCGTACACATATCCGCAAGGACGATGCGTGCGCGTGTGTGTAAGCTAGAGATTCAATGCCAACAAGAGTCAGACCTTAAGCCGGTGCCATCCTATTGTGATTATTGCTGAAGGGAGAAAGCCAGTTAGAAACTCAGAAAGTTGGCTGCAAAGGGCCAGTTGCTTTTATTGTGATGCGCTTGCAAATAAAGCCGAAACAATAATAATGATGGAAATTATTTACCCTAGGAAAGCCTTCCAGACGTTTCAGGAAAACGCAGCTTTGGGATGTTTATCCAAATTCATGGATGGAAAAAGCTGGAAAACCAGGAGACAATGCACACAGGGGGCGGGGGCGGGTGGTGACACTCAGTACTGCCACCTCACAGCCCCTCATCTACAACACTTGACAAGCCCCAATGGCCACCCATCAAGCACAAGCACTCGTCAAGTTCAAGCCTGCTTTGCTTTCCGGGCCCTGATATCCATTCATAGGCATTTCGCCATAGGCAATTTCAAGGTTCCTTATGACTGGGGCTGTGAATTTGGCACATCTTCACGCGATGATCTACTCCTGCACTGCGTCAAATGGTATTTTAGCGTCCACTTTCCTCAGAGGGCCTGTGACCAAATCACCCGGAACGTGCCCAATCTCATCGGATCTCAGGAGATGAGCAGGCGTGAGCGCGGGGAGCTTGGATGGGCGACCGCCACACACAACAACAACAACACAACAACAACAGGTGGCTGTGAGGCTGCTGCGTGGCAGCCTTGTTGTCAAAAGAGGGCAGTGGAGAATTCGGTTGTTTCTACTCGACCATCGCTCCAACGTCCATTGCTTTTCACCCTTCACCAACGCACAATGGCCAGCGTGCTGAAGTATGGTCAATACCCCCCGCCGCCCCCTGCCCCCCGACCCATGACCTGCACTCCGTGGGAGAGAGAGCCGCTCTCCCAGCAGTGGAAGGACGAACAGGGGACTGCAGTACGTGTGCATACTACAATAATAATATGTTACATTTATAAGGCGCATTTCATGCGTAGATCCCAATGTGTCTCGTGTATGGAAAGCAGAAAACAAACAGAACCTCGAGGGTAAACGGCCAGAACTCGAGGGAGCAGGGGGGGGGGGGGTTAAGGCCAATTTTAAGAGGTCTGTTTTCCAGACAGACTTAAATATATCTAACGACTCTGGCTGTGGGAGGAGGGGGGGGGGGGAGACGAAAAAGCTCCCAACGGACAAGGCAGAGGAGGAGGAGGAGGCATGGGGCAGCTGGCGATTGGATTGGCTCGAGCCGTGCAACAGTGACCGCCCGTGCTGCACGAGGCGCGTCCTTCTGGCTCAACTTGGTGACCTTTTTTCTAATGCGCCCGTTGTGTGAGAAAAGTCCGCGGTGGTAAGATCAACAGCGATCGATTGTTTTCCGTAACTCGCAGACGTGATTGGGCGCGGCGTTGGCACTGTGCGCAACTATGAACAATTAAATATATATATATTCTTCCAGGTAAGGCCCACTGAGCTGTATAGATATTTTTGCAGAAGCGACCTGGCTATCACAAATGATAGCTCAACGAAGTGGCTAATCATCATGTGGAAATGTATAGCAGACAAATACCCTAAACGCATGTTCATTCTAAATTTGGTGGGGGAAAACCGGAGGACGAGGATAAAAATCCACGCGACCACTGAGATAGAGATAAGCCAACTCTAAATATACAGCGGGCCTCAGGGTCAAAGTCGAACCCACGATCTCCTATATACCAGGCGAGGTAGTTAACATCTCGATGCTTTCCATTTTTAGAAGAAGTGAAGCGGCGAGTAACGCTCGGATCGACACTGAGAGAGGCAGCAGCAGGAGGAGCACTTGGGGGCTGAGAAGGACCAACGCACATCAGAGACATCGCATTGGCAAGGTCACGTTGCGGCTATAGAATGAATGGCGATGATGATGATGATGGCTATTGGGTGAGTGGTGGTGGAATGCCAGCCCAAGGGTAAGTCGAGAAGGCGCCGAAGGACGACCTCCGTGGAGATGAAACGAAGTGACCACCTGGCACGGTGCGGGATGCTCACGCGTGTACGGGTGTGTGCACGCGTGCATAGGTGCTCGTATAACAGCACTTGCCCCAACAGTCTGTGCAGGCTATACGGGGGATCTTTGTCTGTGTGCGTGGCGCGCGCAGTGGACAAACACATCGATCTTGATTTGAAGCTGTCGTGGCTGCAGCAATCCATACTCTCTAGTTCTTTCGGTAAAGTCACGTGGGTAAAAAACATAAGAAAAGAAAAAACACGACGTTTCGGTCGCAACACAAGCATCCGTCTTCAGGTGAGAAAAAATATCTGCTGTTGTGGCTTTATATAGGCACGGCGACAACCGGGCAGGACCAACTCCTCGGTGGCTGATCATTGTTTCAACGCTGTGGACACACATGACATTGTTTTCTCCAAGACCAAGGTGCTCTGCAAACCCTCGGGCCACCATCCGAGATTTGTTCATGAAGCCATCCAGATATACAAACACACATACAAAACTTTAATCGAGAAGATGGATTCAGATTGAGCAATCATTGGAAGGATGTGATAAACCGCGTCAAGTTTTAACTGCTTTGATTTTCACTCACCCACCCGGTTGCCGTCGTCCGATTACTATATGTACTACAAGTCCATTTACTTGCTAATATCTCTCGCCACACCTGTCCATGCACGCCACAAACCCTCCCCACCTCTCCCCTGTGAACTCCAACAGTCAAACTCCTTCCCCCCCCTTCCCTCACCTATATAAAGCCACAACAGCAGATTATTTTTTTTCTCACTTGAAGACGGACGCTTGTGTTGTGACCGAAACGTCGTGTTCTCTTTTATTTTATAGTTTTTTCTATCTACGTGACTTTACCGAAAGAGCCAGAGAGTGTAGACAAACACATTGCTCTGTGAACCTGATTACCCGAAGTCTTCCCAGCAACGATTTCACATCAGTGTTCTGGGACTCGTCTGGGTCGACTCAGCCACAAATGAGTACCTGGTGCGGTGTGTAATCATTAGCACTCCGGAGCTAAATGTCGACTAGGCGTGGTGCTGTCCACACCACCCACGCGTGTGCCGTGCCGGCCTTCGTAGGTGCTACTCGATAACAGCACTTGCCCCAACAGTCTGTTAAGGCTCATACGGGGGATCTTTGTATTTTGTAAGTTGAAGCGAGTGTACATGAGAATATTGATGGGTAAGTAAGTATGCATGCATGTGGGATGTAGCGATGAGACAATGTAGGGTGCAGGAATGATAATGTGAAATCGCAAATCTACGATGCAGGCGAGCGGGGGGGGGGGGTTCATTCAGCAGTGGACAGACCAAGTCTCGTGATAATTTAATACGAAATAAATACGTCAGAAAGCGAGTTACGTTGGGCCGGGATTACTTTGGTTTCACTCTGCGCACGTATTGAACAAAGTCAACTCGGTCAGCGTTGATGAAATATTGCAGAGGAATGGCGAGAGGCGAGCAGCTGGGCTCGCTCAGGGATGATTAATAATGCACGAACAGGGCCGATGTTGTTAAATGTCCGTTCATGCGCCAGCAAAGCGCTCAATAGCCTGGCAGCCTGGCGGCCTCTAACCTGCATCTCGGAGGAAAGTGGCGGCGGAAATGCTGAGGGCCCCAAAAACGCCAGTCAAGGGGACCCCCAGAACACATCGACTCAACCAAATATCATCGACAATTAATATCCTAATCAATATTATTATTTTTAAAAGACTAATTAATCTGTCGCATTCATATCTGGTCTGGAATCTCTCTTCTCGTCCCCTTCCTACATTTCTCTCATTCCACCAAAAGTCGGTCTCATCCCTATCTCTCTTTGCTGGCATCACTCCAGCTCCGTGTTTTTGTCAACATTTATCTGCATTCTCTACAATTATCTTCTTCACACTGCGGACACACACGGTACCCGTGATGTGTGACAGGGAGGGGATTGCACTGCACTCCAGTCCACGCAGCCCACCACGACGCACCAAGACGTACCGCCTCTCCACGTGTGCCCCCCCCCCCACCTCCCGTCTGCTCCGTTCAAATACAAATCAGCACACACGCTTCACGCGCCTCCTGATTGGTAAACACGTTCCACGTGACACACAGAGCCACGATTCAGATAGGATCGTGTGTGGGGGCACCGTGTATCGCGAACTGTGCACACAGATTCAATGGCGAGTTTACATCTGAACCAAGACTCCTCTAGGTCGACTCAGCCAAAACATTACAAACATATTCATTGCCTCATATCGTATTTTTACATTTGTACTACGCTCTCACCAACTATTGTAACTCCTGACACCAATTGTAGCGCTTCAATAAAGACATACACACTACGTGAGTTGAGGCGAGTCTTTTATTAACACTTCCCTTACCGGACGGATTCTATAATTGGTGTAAACATAACTACCCCTATGTAACACTGTGTAACACTATGTAACCCCCTTACACACGAGGCTCACTCACACATCATACACTCACTCACACAACCACTGAGCCATTCACTCATCATACACTAATTCACTCATCATACACTCACTCATCATACGCTGACTCGCTCACACATCATACACTCACTCACACTACCACTGACTCACTCACACATACACTCACTCACACTACCACTGACTCACTCACACATCATACACTCACTCACACTACCACTGACTCACTCACACATCATACACTCACTCACACTACCACTGACTCACTCACACATCATAAACTCACTCACTCTACCACTGACTCACTCACACATCATACACTGGAAGTGTCATACTTCCAGCTATGGCTGCAAGTTTGGTCGTACATGTTATGTATATCGTTTATTGTTACATTTGAATCACAGTTCTAATGATTACTGTCGTTACATTTTTTGTATAGCTTTATTTTGGTGATTTCGAAAACATATTTAATCTAAAACGTCTTATGGTTGTTATTGTTTGACTTGCATCACACTGGGATTATTGCACACAGCGTTGCAATACGTTTTTTTTTAAGATTTGCCGGTTTATCCAGGATGTTTCTGTCGCGCGTCGTCGCTTTAAGATGTTCTCTGTTCATGTTTTGTTTGTTGCCGTTGCACCCGACTCAAGAGCCGCATGGCTCACAGGGATATACCTAATAAATTAAACTTGAAACTTGCTATTGAAGATCCCAAGCCGACGACGTGACCCGACCCACCGAGTTTTACCCACAATGACGACCCTTTACCGTATCCACGCTGCCCTTGTATCCCCCTCGCGGGGCCTTCCCCCCGCCCTCTGGCTACCCCCTCCTTCTGGCACTCTGCTGCACGCTCGCTCCCTTGATTACCCGAATGACGGGATGTACCGGCATTACACATTAATACACATTCATGCAACGCATTCCTGCGGAGGGAGCTGGTAGGAACGTTGGGTTGCTCGGTCAATGGCCAGTGTCAACGGCGGCGTGGTGTATTTCGCAAATATGCCTGACTGTGAGGGCGAGCACAAGCCGGCGTGAGTAGGTTAAACGTTGAGTTTTATAAGGGCGCCACGGGGTGACCAACCCCTCCCCACCCAGCTCCACTCCTCCCACCCCCCACCCAGCCCCACCCTCCCCACCCAGCCCCTCCCCACCCTCCAAACCCAGCCCTTCCCCACCAACCCCTCCCCACCCAGCTCCACCCCTCCCACCCCCACCCTCCCCACCCAGCCCCTCCCCACCCTCCAAACCCAGACCTTCCCCACCCAGCCCCACCCCACCCTCCCTTCCCACCCAGCCCCTCCCTGCACGACGGACACAATAATCCCCTGTGGGCTGGTGTAACCAGGAGGTTCGTACCAGTATAACCACGCTGATAGCTGCAGGCTCGTGAGGCTGTGACGGGTTGCCGGGCAGGACCGGTTCGGATATCACTCGCCACTGATGTCGACCTCGGGTCACCAGGTCAGTCGCGCAGTGCGCTAACCACTGGCACCACCGCTCCCCACCACCACATTACGTGGCGGGACCCCAGATTCATCTCGCCGGACCCCCCCACCCCCCCCTGTACGCCGCACCCAGGGCAGCAATTACTCTAATAAAGCAATAAAGCAGCAGCAGCAACCCTGCGATGGAGCCGTGCGCGTGGAGGATGCGTTTAAGAACCGCGGTGACTGTGGGCTATTTTCATGACGTGGGAAGTGTAAAATAACGCTCCTCGAAGACAATCTGCCTTTGGCAATGAGGGATTAGGGGATTAGAGGCCGGGTTCAGGTTTACGAGGGCCCATCTATCATTGCTAGTAAAAAAAACATTTTAAACACGAGCTGCGTGTGCACGTGAGCGCGTCGCGTGTTGTTTAACGTCGACTAATTGTGCGCCAGCACCGTGATCGTGATTCGACGCGTTATATCATCAACCTGCAGCAGCAGCGCTCAACCCCAGCCAGAGCCGGCCCGCGACGCTGCTCCGGATGCTAGGTTGGCATCCCACATCTATGTCACTCGATTTTTGCTGCCGTGTGTGTTTATAAACCCCTTCACGGATTTATCGGGATATAGGGTGCAGCGATACGATGGGATTATTATTCCGAATATATGTAATTTTCACTCTAGTGGTAGTGCCTTACGCCGGAGTATATCAAGCAAGAAGTTAATCCTTGAGTTAGGACTACCCAGTCAACATGCCACTAACGTTGGCCAAACGTTCAGCGTGTTTTTACTTGGTAGTAACTGATAACGGGGTTTTATTTCCCATCAGCTTTAGCGTCACACTCCAGAGCAGGTGAGTGACGTGGTAATTAGTTCAGTCCGGATGGGGATCGCAATTATTAAACGGATTTAAAAATCGATTTAAATTTATTTTGCCAACCTTGTAACGATTATAGCGGCCTCTTGCGGCTTCAGGCGTCACGCGAGCCCAATGTATACAACGTATATGCGTAATGCGGAGAGACTGATTCATAAACGTGCCTGCCGTGTTACTTAACCGATGCATCAGCCATCGTTACACCACCGAGTGCTCAACACGAGACTTGGAGCCTCGTTGACCTCTGGGCTGACGCTGCTCTGAGTGAGGCCAATACTTGTTGAGGACCCAAAGTCGAGTTGGGTCTCGTTATGATTGTGGACTCAACTTAATTTGCGTAAAAATTCAGCTCTCTGGCCCTTCTAGATCATCATGTATACAGAATCGGAATCTTTATTTAGTCTGGCGGAAAAATCCGATGTGCAATGAAGCTCTTTATCACAGTCGGGATGGGCCAGCGAGTTACAACAAACGACAATACACGCTGAATGTGCGATTGCTTTATCCGCAACTCCACCGATATTACATAGAAGATATCCACTACCTTCATCCAGCAGTGGATAGATAATGGCAAGTCGATGTGTGGTCGACGGACGAACGGCAGGTGTACACACGCAAGCGTATTACGCGGAAACATGTTTACACTTCATTTACAAAATGCTTTGGGGTTTTTTTTTACATATTTTATCGCGTCACTTTTCTTCATTTGTGCGCGTCGCCGCAAACGACAGGGAAATGTATTTAATTAGCGACCCAACTGGCTTGTTAAAAACAATAAAAGCCGAGGCAGCGAAAACGCGGCAAGATAGTGGATGGGATTCATTCCAGACCGGAGCTCGTCTGAGTTGAGGCCTCCTCCCCCTTCGCCCCCTCCCCCCTCTGGAGTTCAATCGCTTCTGATTGACAAGATTCGTGTCAATCATCCAAACATCAACGGGTAACGTTTACACAACGGGGAAGAGAGAAGAACGCCGTTCTATAATGTATAAAAACAACTTTTTTTAATATTTTTATTTTACCAGGTAAGGCTCGCTGAACTATATAGCTCTTTTCTTAGAAGCGACCTGGCAACACAACCAAGTGGCAAATCATGCTGGGGAAATTTATAGCAGCGGCCAAACACACTAAAAGCATGTGTCTACACGTGGAGGGATAAAAACCGGAGGACCCGGAGAAAAATCCACGCGAGCACGGAGAGAACGTGCAAATTGGAAATATGCAGCAGGCGTCGCTATCGAAATCGAACCCACGCACTCCTGTATACCAGGCGAGGTCGTTAACATCTCTTAGTCACCGTGGCGACCCCACGTTGGTACGTCACGTGTTTGCTGTGCACTGAGACAAAGAGACTCAGTGTGGTCGCCTCCGCAGGAAGTTGTGCCAAGTGGTGTTAACAGAATCAGAATATGTATGAATACTGCTGCTGGTCGACCGCGGATTACTCTCCTGGTGCTGCTGGGTGCCTTTGAAACACGTCGGGACGGTTCACATGTGAGTCGTGAGTGGCAATCGAACTCGGATCGCCAGGGATTTTGCTCGCCCACCGTGCTTGGGCTTCTCCATAACAAAGACAAATATTCCCCGTATAGCCTTTGCCAGACTGTCGGAGCAGTGCTGTCAACGAGTTAGCGCCTCTGAAGGCGACGTACGACACGCGAGGGGGTGGGCCAACAACTACGCCCGGCCGCCTTTGTCTCGTTCTGCTGTGCTCATGTTTGACGCACCGCACCAAGCACTCATTCGAGGTTCAGTCGCCCTACGGCGGAGGGGCAGGACCGGTTCAAATATTAGAATATGTTGTTGTCGTCGTCGACCGTGAGCGGGGAATCGACCTCGGGTGGCCGGGAGAGGGGGGGGGGGATGAGGGGGTTCGTAGCGCGCAGTGCAGCGCTAACCGCTGCGCCACCGCTCCCCCCGTCGAATCGCCACGCGTGCACGCGCGGACAGCGTCACCTACCGTGGCAAAGTGACTCGGAGGGGGCCGATCGTAAAATATTTTATTTATATTCAAAATAATAAATAATAGCGCCTAACGCGCTTAATAGGCTTGCATAATTTATGCCCGTAACTTTGCGAAATGAAAACGGAGGCTTTAAATTCTTAATTAAAGCGAGACCCGCCGCGTCGCCATACGCACACACACAGTCGCCCTAAGTCAACATCCGCACCACCCCCTCGAGTTGTGCCAAATCGCGGCTCACAGCGAGTACAGAATCCCCCTCCCCGCACCCCCCCCCCCCGTGTCCGTAATCCGAAAGTCGCCTCGCTCTTTCGGTCGCACTTTTGCCCGCATTGTCCACTTATTCGCTTTTCCCCGCAACCTACGATGAGCACGCTTAGCTACGTACGGCGCGAAAGAAGTTCAACATACATACACGACACACGTGCCGGACACGCGCCCGTACGAGCGTTCGTAGACTCCGGATTATAAGACGCTGCGGGAAGTAAAGACGCACACCCCCCAATGAGGTCGTACAAATTCGGTCACGGACACACCGGTTTACAAGACGCACCCCCGACTTTGTTCTTTAAAATACGGCGGATACAAGTGCGTCTTATAAACACGATACGCGTGTTGTCGTACAGCAGCGAGCAGCTTTTGTTGGTGGGTTTAACCTTGATGTTATATAAAGGGAGCGGTGGCGCAGTGGTTAGCGTGCTGCACTATTATTAACCTCTGAGTTCCTACTCCATGCCAGGGTCCCACGATCCACGTGGCTTTGGAAGCGGAGTCGAGGTGACTTCCCCTCCCTCGCCTTCCTCCACTGCAGTCGCGACTGTTTGTAGCCCCAGGTGGAGGAGGCAACAAAAGTCCACTTCACGTTTCCCAGTCCCACGTTATAGCGTGGACTTATTGATAATTGGAACACAAAGACAGCGTGTGGTGGTAGTGGTATACTGGTGATGATGACGCAGTCGCCCTCCAGCAACAACAGGCTCACAACAATGAGCGGAGCGCTATGCGGATAAAATGCAGCAAGTTGGCACAGTAGGGGGTACATGTAGTGCATCTACCAGCCACCTCAGTCAGCCAAATCCATGGCACCTGGGTCTGTCCCGAGACCTCCTGTCAGCGAACCTTCGACACTTCACGTGGCCTCCAAGTGCACCTGGCCCGGCACAGGCGGCGTGGTGACGTCACCGTCACTGAGTGGCGATTAGCGGGTATTGGTATTAGATGATAATTGTGCCACTGCTCCATCCGTGCTGCGCTCCCACCAGACCGGTTCCCCCTGGGAAGCTGCGTGAGCTGCGTGTGTCCGTCTGCTGGAGAACGCCGATAATGATGATGCATCCACTGCTAGCGCATTCCAGTTTCGCAGTGGGTCCCTATGTGACTGCGTATCTGTGTGAGTTTGTGAATATGTGGGTTTATGTGTGAGTCTGTGGATCTCTGTGTGAGTCTGTGGGTCTCTGTGTGAGTATGTGGGTCTCTGTGTGAGCCTATTGGCCTCTATGTGAGTCTGTGGGTCTCTGTGTGAGTCCGTGGGTCTCTGTGTGAGTCTGTGGATCTCTATGTGAGTATATGGGTCTCTGTGTGAGTCTGTGGGTCCTTGTGTGAGTCTATGGGTCTCTGTGTGAGTCTATGGGTCTCTATGTGAGTCTATGGGTCTCTGTGTGAGTTTGTGGCGCTCTCTGTGAGCCTATGGGCCTCTATGTGAGTCTATGAGTCTCTGTGTGAGTCTGTGGGTCTCTGTGTGAGTCTGTGGGTCTCTGTGTGAGTCTGTGGGTTTCTGTGTGAGTCTGTGGGCCTCTGTGTGAGTCTGTGGGTCTCTGTGTGAGTCTGTGGACCTCTGTGTGAGTCTGTGGGCCTCTGTGTGAGTCTATGGGTCTCTGTGTGAGTCTGTGGGCCTCTGTGTGAAAAAGCGCTGACAATGAAGAAGCCACCTGCCAGCCCGCTTCAGGTTCTCGATAAATCCACCTGCACACATCGTCACCTCAGGCTGAAAAAGCGATGCGAACTTTTTGTTTGCCTTTGGAACCCGATGCCCCGCACCGCCACTGCTTGGTGGCTTCAACATAATAAAACAAAACATTGTTTTTTCCGCTTGCGGGACATCACAGGATGCGGTTCAACGTGACACCCGCGACGACGGAGAGACAAATATTAGCACGCGCGTGAATGCCGCTGCCAGCGCTGTCGCCACTAATCAAAGTGCATGCCGAGGCGCAAATCGGGGTCGTCACTCGCAAGCTGCCGGAACTCGCGTACGCATTCGCAGAGGCGTCGAATCGAGCGCTCGCCCAGCCACGCTTGAACGCTCGTGAAATGAACGCCGACACCAATGATTGTATTCATCCTAATGTTGTTGGGGTTAAGGGGGCGTAATGTTGTGCCCGGAGGATAGATTACGGATAGATTATTGAATCTATCCGCTCGGGCGCATGTGCTTTCACCGAGGTCAACTCAGCCTCAATTTCAGCCTCGGTTGAATGTCTGGTGCGGTGTGTAGTAACCATCGCCGCTAGGAAGACAAAGACGGCCGGGCGTGGTGATGACCTTCCTCCGCCCTCTTGTGTGCCGTGCCGGCTTCCATAGGTACTCGCTAACAGCACTTGCCCCAACAGTCTGTTAAGGCTACACGGGTGATCTTTGTCTTTGTTACCGAGTGGTCCAGTTTTCCCCCCCCCCCCCCCCCCCCCACGTGGAGCCGGACACTCGTTTAAGGTGGAATTTGGCCAAACGTGCCAAACAATGCGGGGACAAAACCTCCTGAGCAATATGTCTTGAGACACGGTGAGGCTTTTCCTGCATAACCAAAAGAACAATATAATAATTATTGTCATTGATATATTTTTTTAAAGCTAAACAGACAAAAAAACATGCACATTTGAATCAAAACGGACCGGTTCCTTGTGAATACTCGCACGAGTCTTAAATGAAATGTTACCGGAGAGATCCGCCAGCATGAGACGGTGAGATGGGCATTGTTTAGCTACTGAGCATAGTTGGGGAGGGGGTTCTTTCTTGGAAAGTTTGTCCCTTATTAATTTTAAGTAAATCGCATGGCCAGATGTGCTGCGTTGAAATTTGTGTGCGCTGCCAGAAGTTGAAACCAATTGATGGTTAAGCAAATGTAAGCAGAAGCTTAATCCGCGCGAACCTATTTGACACTATATTTTCACTTAGTTATTTATCACACGTCCTCACTAATGCAACAAACATACAGATGCCCTAATAATGCTCCAAAATTGGCGGCCATAATTACGGGGCCGTCAACCGGGGTAGACACGTGGTTCACGATTGCACGTTCCTTACAGCTCTCCCGCGCTGAGCCTCAGAGTAATTTGTGAACATGCTTATCCCCACTGCGGTCATTTACAAACACTTGCACTCTACAGCTTGCATACCGAAATGTCAACGTCTAACGTGCCAATAAGTCTGCGCCCGTTATTGGGTCACGGCAGTGAACTTGCAGCCCGAAGAAATATCTAACGATTGTCTTCAGTATAATTGGGTGAATTATGCACCTGCAATAGTGACTAGATAAATGATGGCAGCGGCCGGTTAATCAATTGATATGCTCGAGGCCACGGATCGAATTTGCAGAAGAGAGCGCACGTTCCGATGGCTCTGCATCCGCCGCTGTTGACATGTTCCATCACACACTCAAAACCAGCCGCAAATTGAATGTTGGATGCTGAGCTTCTAACGCCGAGGTCGCAGCTCAGAGGCGGTCGCAATGCTCTCGACAGGGAGGTCACCGATGTTCCCCAAATTAACAAGACCCACGCGGCGATCGATGCTCATGCTCGATACGATACGATATTGACATCAAACAATTACAGCGACCTGAACTTTGCCACCTTATCGCTCACATCGACTGCTCGTGCTTTTGCTCGCAGGGGCCTCGCTTTGGCTGCCGACCCCGGCGCACGCGGCGAGGCGAGGTGGCGGCTGCAAGGGACGACCGGCACCGACCCCGGGGTCAGACGCAGCGCAGAGTCGCGAGGGGGTCTCAGGGCGTGCATCAAGCGCGTAAAGTCACACCGACGCGCAAAAGGTGGAGTCGTATATTCGTGCTTTGGCTGAACTTTTTGCTGATAAAAGTGGCTTGAGATGTCGTCTTGCACGGCGATGGCAGATGATGCCGTGGCAAACAGACTGCTGAACGTAACAGGACAGGTTAATAATAAGGAAAACACCTCATCCAGCACGCATTTCCAACTGAGGAGATTCATCTGGCAGCGTATTATCTCGTAATTATGTAGTGAGTCTAACGGAGTCGCAGACGTTGTCTTGGGAGCAACACTATTTATTAAGCAACTTCAACACAACATCACACAATCTACACTCGGGTATCGAATGCCCATCTAACCATGCTACGGTAGAACTAGGCACGGTTCGCTATCCCGGCGTGGACCACAAGCTGCTGGGTCCCGGACCGCGTGGCTAGAGGCTTCTTCTTGTCCCCGACGTGGATCTTCGTAACACCAGCACACGAAGAACCCCGAGCTCCTCACGGGGCCCCGTTATATCCCCCTGGGCCGCGGCTGGCTCCGCCCCTCGCCCCGCCCACCTTCCAGATCTCTCTCGAGCTCTTTCTCGAAGGCTCCCGAGAGCTCTTTTATACCACGTGACCGCCCAGCGGCCCCCGTCCACCGGTGCCCCCCCCCCCTCCAATATCATCCGGTCACGTGTCGGCAGGTCAACCAGCGTATCATGCCCCAACGTCACCCTGGCTGGCTGACGCTCCCTCTCGCTGCCTCACCGGGAGCCCGCAACGCACACCGCTCGCGGTGCCGAGGCACTGACCAGCGCTCACCCAAGCCCCGCTAGGGCTGGTACTACGCCCCATAAGCGGCTACACATAATGCCAACACATTATCCACCGTGGCTTCGTAAGCCCGGCACCACACAGTGACATTCACAGTCACTACAAATATATTAATGTGGATACCGCTGATCATCTCATTAAGCCGTTTAACTCGTTGATACCGCTCATTACAGCTCGTGCCGTATGATGCGCTTTTTACGGTGCAATTACAACGTGAACTCGATTTCAAATAAGCCGTCTCTGCTTTTCCAATCACAATAGAGGCTGTGCTGTTAAACTGGTATGAACCCACTGGTTCCACCAGCCTACAGGGGATTATTGTGTCCGTCCGTCTGTCGTGCAGGGAGGGGCTGGGTGGGGAGGAGAGGGTGGGGAGGGGTTGGTCACCCCGTGGTGCCCTTATAAAACTCAACGCTTAACCTTCTCACGCCGGCTTGTGCCCGCCCTCCCAGTCGGGCATATTTGCGGAATACACCACGCCGCCGTTGACCCTGGCCATTGACCGAGCAACCCAACGTTCCTACCAGCTCCCTCCGCAGGAATGTGTTTCCCAACGTGTCACTGTCACAAGTAGATGCTCTCTCGGTCGTCTGATCAGCGAGAGAGAAAAAGAGCTCAGGTTTTTGACAACTAAAATATGTTTTGCGAAACAGAGCAAAACGCTATATGCATTTATTTTTTTATCCCAGCTTTCATCAATTGCTGGATGAGCGGTTCCCCGACCTCTGTCCATATTTTGTACGTACGTATGTTGAACTTCTGTCGCACAGAACGAAGCCAACCGTGCAAAACCGAGGTGCGGGCGGGCAGGGGGAGCACAACGAACTGAACACAAAAAAACGCAGTTCTGAAAGAAATGAGTTTTCGATTCTCACCAACACAACAATCCATCAAGCCTCCTGCACGCGGGCTGACGTCCTCGCTCCACCGCTGCTGGACATCTTCTCGGGCACGTGTTCCTCTCCCCTGCCCACCGCCTAATTAACAAACAACGCATTTTGCAGTGTCAAATATCTGAGCTCCCCGGTGACTTTACTGAGACAACGTCTGCCTGTGACGATTCCCTTCTGACAGCTCAACTTTAGGAGTAACACGATCGCCTATGTTTTAATTGAAAAATGAGAGACGGACTTTTTTCAAATCGTGTTCAAGTAGCAATCGTACCGTGAAAAAAACGCTTCATACGACACGAACCGTAATTAGCGGTATTAACAAGTGCAATGGCTTAATGAGATGATCAGCGCGATCCACGTCACTATATTTACGAGATAATACGTTGCCAGATGAATTTCCTCAGCTGGCAATGCGTGGAGGAGAAGGAGGTGGAGGAGGAGGACGGAGGAGGACGGAGGAGGATGAAGGAGGTTTCCTTCATTATTAAACTGCCCTGTTTTTATTCAGCAGTCTGTTTGCCGAGTCATCATCTGCCATTGCTGTGCAGGACGACATCCCAAGCCACTTTTATCAGCAAAAAGCTCAGCCAAAGCACGAATGCACGGCTCCACTTTTTTGCGCGTCGGTGTGACTTTATGCGCGCCCTGAGACCCCCTCGCGACTCTGCGCTGCGTCTGACCCCGAGGTCGGTGCCGGTCGTCCCGTCCAGCCGCCACCTCGCCTCGCCGCGCGCGCCGGGGTCTGCAGCCAAAGCGAGGCCCCTTGCGAGGGAAAGGCCGAGCAGTCGATGTGAGCGATAACGAGGCAAAGTTCAGGTCGCTGTAATTGTTTGATATCAATATCGTATCGAGCATGAGCATCGATCGCTACGTGCCTCTTGTTATTTCGGGAGGACGTCAGTGACCTCCGTGTCGAGCGCGACCCCCTCTGAGCTGCGACCTCGGCGTTAGAAGCTCTGCATCCAACATTCAATTTGCGGCTGGTTTTGAGTGTGTGACGGAACATGTCAACAGCGGTGGCTGCAGAGCCATCAGAACGTGCGCTCTCTTTGGTAAATTCGAACCGTGGCCTCAAGCATATCAATTGATTAACCGGCCGCCGCCATCATTTATGTTGTCACAATTCCAGATGCGTAATTCACCCAGTTGAAACTGAAGGTAGTAATTTGTTCTTATAAAGACTGCAGTTCCCTCACCATCATTATCATCGTAATCATAATAATAGATTTGTTTAAATCTAGATTGAAAACTAATGTCTTTAGAACTGCTTTTTGTGTTTAGTTTGTTGTCCTTCCCAAGCACCTCCCATGAGCACGATTGGCTACGTACGATGCGACAGAAGTTCAACATACATCATCAGCCACAATGTATCCACTGCTGGGTGTAGGCCACCCCAAGCCGTTGTCATCTGTCACAGTCACGCGATGCACCAATCCATCCAGCTACTGCAAACGAGCTAATTCCATCGCTCCATCTCCACAACAGACATCCGCTGAACTGTAGTTCCACCTTTGACTGCCACTCCATCATTAGACTCAACTACCAGACATTGCCAATTTGAAAAAGTGTCCTGCCCAAGGCCACCTACTTTTCCTGACCATCAATATGATGCCTCTAAATTGGGTAGACTCCATTCCGTGTTCCCTTGTATGTCAGTGTAATTCCAAGCATGCGTTTCTCTGTGCTTTTATGTATTTTTTTCCAGCATTTATTTAATATTCTTTGTCAATATCCATGTTTGTGATCCATGTCCATATACTGATTAGAAACTTTGCTTTCATCCACGTATGCGTGTTGCTATTTATAATTCATTTAAGTTTTCGGTGAGCATTGCAACCTGTTCTCGATTTCAATTACTAGTCTCAATTGATCCACACTGTGTTTTCCATTCGAGTCCCTTCCTCTAACAGATAGCGACCATTGTTGAGAAAACTTTGATATCCAGGTTTTGCCCAGATTCATCTTGAGCCCAACTTTGCAGCGTTGTGCATTCATGTATCCAGTCATATCCTGCAGCTCACTTCCCTTTGCGATTACAACCGTGTCATCGGCAAATCGGAGATGGTTAATACTCTCCCCATTTATGCTTATTTTCAAATAAGTGGAACCATTTGTTGGAACAGAGTTAGTGGACCTATTTCACAAAATGTTTGTACAGAAAGTGAAATACCTGAACCGTAGAATGATGCTTCAACCATTAAGTTATTGCCTAAAGGGGTGAGAAAATTGACTTGACTTACAATCTCATTAGACGTTTATCTTGCATGTATGTAATTGGTCACGAAGCTCACTGGGAAAAGAAAGGAAAGCAGAGGCTAAGTAACCATTTGAGCAGTCTGGGTTTAGAAAAGCTTTTTTTATATACCAATGACCGTACATACATACTATCAATCAGACGTTGGGAAAAAAAATAATGAATATCCAATTCCATTATGCGTGGCATTTGGAGACTATGAAAAGGAATTTCACTCGGTGAAAATTGATGCAGTCATCAAAGCTCTCGTGAAAACATAACTACAATTTAAAACAAATAATTTTGTAAAAGTGGAAACCATTTAGAAAAATGGAACTGCGCCACTCAGATTGCATGACGGAAATAGAAAATTACAAATCGGACGGTAAATTATAGCAGAAAACAACCTTGTGCCCAAAGTTATTTGCAGCGATATTTGGGGGAAAAAATCAGTTCATGAAGAATTGCCAGCTGAACGTACAGAGGCATCCCTCGATACGTGGAACAGACACGGTCCGGAAAAGTTTCCCACAAAGCAAAATGCCGTTTATCGAACCCTACGTTCTCATTTACGTTTATTACATAATCGGAGATGCATTCCTAGGGAGAGAAAAAAACATTGGCCCCAAGACATAATCGAATAACACTTAAGAATGCAGCTAACAATTTTGTTCGGCGCACTTTTTGTAATGGGAAAATCTAATTTTTTTTTCTAAATAAAACAATAATACGCCAAATAAGTTGCGGTAAACCAACCGAGTATGAAAAGTGCGGCATGCGAACGACCTGGGTAAGAATGAAACGCAGGCTTGAACAAATGACAGATGGCCGTGCATTTTTTTTTCTCCCCCCATCCCCTCCCTCCAAAACCAATTTTAAGTTCGGGATTCAACATTCTGAAACGTGCGATTCAACGTAACGTATATCAAATTCGTTCCCCGATTCCTATGCCTGCGTTGTAGCAACATTCCGTATACAGAGTTGCCATCTACCAAAGGGGGGTGTACGTTTAATTCACATTATCATGTTTATTTAACATATTGGTGTATCTGAGAACAGTGTTATGAAAAAGCAAACACTTATCCTAAATATTTACATTTGGAAAGCAACTGACTGATGGACTCAAATTAAAGACATCGATTATTTTGAAATAACAACGTCCACTTCCCCCCAAAAATGTATATTAATTATTCGGAATTAACTACCAGCCCATAAGACCAGAATTAATCATTAAGCACAACGCGTGTATTTTTTATCTACACGTTAAAGCATGAAAGTTGAACATCTAAAACAACGAAAGTATTAAGAGTATGTAATAATACTGTTAAACTGACAATTTTGTTTTAAATTAGTATCCATCATTATTACTCCGTTACATTTACATAATTTCAAACATATTTAACGATCGTTTTGAAATGTTTGTTGTTGTTGCATTGGATGGAAACACGTTTTATTGCATGAGCACCAGCACGCCATCGCTCACAGTGTAAAGTCTCACAGTGTAAATGCACGCGTAAATAAGAGAAGTGTATATATCCTTACACAGCGCGAGTGAACCCACCTGCCGCATGAACATCCTAAAGTAAAAAGTCTAAACAAGGCTTGGGGCCCACAACTTGAGCGATAGAAATTGCCCTCGAAATCATGCAACGCCATCGCTGCCCGCAACCGCTTTATCCACATCCACGGTGGCTAGGAAATGTCAACTCCCTCGCCTGGTATACAGGAGGTCGTGGGTTCAAGGGTTCAATCCCGACCCTGAAGATGCCTGTAAATTTTGAGTTTGCGTGTCTCTTTCCCCGTGGTCGCGTGGATTCTTCTCCGGGTCCTCCAGGTTTTTTCCCCTCCACATTTAGAATCAACATCACGCGTTTAGACGATTTGGCTGCTATAAAAATGTCGTACATTATAAGCCACTTCCATTGGGCTATCACTTGTGGCCAGGTCGCTTTCTCAAAAAAAAGCTTTATAGCTCAGTGGCCTTTACCTGGTTACTGTAGAATAAAAAATGTTTAGTTTTAGTTTACATCCGAGCGACACGATGTGTCTGGGTGTGGCTCATCCTGTGTCTGGCGAAGCTTCGCCCTTCCCACCCCACCACCCACGCCGGAATTGTAACGGGCAATCGATAGTTGCCACGGACGTTCGAGCCTTGAAATACGTCGCTAAAAAATCGCCCGAGCAGATCGACGCTTGAGAGTCGAGTCCCTTACTCGACGGTTGGCAAGCAGTTGCGCGGCAGCTTGCCACCAAGTTGCATATATGCACACGAAAGCAATTCGCGCATACCCAGAGTAGCCCGCCTTCACCTGGATTCACGTGTGAGATGCAATCATAGAAGTTATATAAGTGCATATCAGCAGAACACCCTTGTCAAAAGTAGTCAATGTCTCCGTTTTAAAAGCCACAAACACAACAGTTCCCCCATTTTACCTTACAGGCTGCAGAGGCAAGTGCCATTATCAAGCATCATATTAATGCTGCGATAATGGCTGGTACGACACTGTCCAACGATCATCAAGTGAAAGCTGTATCTCGATCTGGACTTGGCTTTTCCGAGGTCTTCCTCAGTATAGCAACCAGCAAAGCCTCCGAAAACTAAACAATCGCCGAGGTACAGACTCAGTACCGTCAGCAAATACAGGGTCTTTTAAAGAGATGGACCCGATTTGAAATCGCTATATCTCTGCAACCACGAACCGCCCATGAATGAAACTCTTACCACTTGAAAGGGCGGGGCATAGAGAGGCCGGGGCATAGAGTTTCAAATGATCACCGCTAGATGCCTCTCCCAGCGCACAAACAGCCCCTAGCCTCAATCATTCGCAAGACGGTGACCCCGTAACACAAGGCGTTTTGCGTTCTGCAGTTCAGAAAGACTGAATCCGTAATTGCGGTGCAGCGTGCGTTTCAACGGCGTTTTGGCATTGATCCGCCAATGTCAAAGAGCATGGTGGCACAAAGACCGTATTTTTGTGCCACCATTAGCGACTAATCTGGATGACCTCAAAAACAGAATCACGGCAGCAGTGAAGAAGACACTTTGAGAGGCGTTCGGGACGAATTCAACTATCGTCTCGATGTTGTCCGTACAGCAGGTGGAAGGCACATAGAGCATTTATAAAATGGTTAGTAAAACGTGATAACTCATTAAACCGTTTGTAACGTTTTGTGTAATTGTAAAATGTTGCCATCGTGAAATATACTGCTTTGAAATTGGGTCCATCTCTTTTAAACACCCTGTATAATGCAATAACGAGTCAAAAATTGTGTATTTCTGCGTACATTACCAATGTACGTGAAGATTCACCAGCCAGGGAAGACGATAACCCATACGTTGGTCTACGTATGGGTTTTAGGCACATTTCCTGAGGACCTCACCGCTTGCCGGCGGTACGGTGCTGGAGATCATCATAGCAGGGAGAGCATTCACGGACCCACCTGGTGCTGCTCGGTGCCCCACCTCCTTCACGTGCCATGCTGGCCTTGTAGGCGCTTGCTAACGCACACACCGTAAGTATATGTATGTTGAACGTCTTTCGCACGGTACGTAGCCGACCTCACTGGCCTCTCCGTGTGCCGTGAGGAAGGCCCATTGCCCAAAGCGTAAACTATTATATAATTTATCTTTTTTTAAGGCGGTGTTCTTGACAAATGTATTGAGGTTGTTTTTTGCAATGTTAATTGGACGTGTGGCTGATCAATGGAAGTCGTCGATACGGAAGTGCATAATTACTGCAGCATGACAGGCAACCGTTAGATATTCCATTCTCTCTCTTAGAATAAACACATGCATGACAGCATGGAATGTGAATCTTTTCCCCTTGTGAAAGAGAAAACTATAAGCCAGTACGTTTTAAACAGCTATTTAAAGCACAGTATATACAAAAGGCATACATTTCATATGTTACTTTAACAAAAACCTGAAAAACAATAAACGTGATATATTACTTATTTATTTCGTAAATGACAAATTATTTAAATATTACAAAAAACACAATCTCATTTCCAAGTCAACCTGTACAATAATTTACAAAAATATTTACAAACCTAACGGTACTATTTTACACTGTACAAATTAAATCCATCAGGTGTATTATCCAAGTCCGCAACATTTTTGGATATTCAATAAAAACCACAAGTGGAAGTCACGAGGAATTATTATTATTTTGCCAGAAGGCAACTCGGAGACTCATCCCATAATTCTACCTCTCATAAGATCCCGTAAACATCTGCGCGCACTCCTCCCCGTTGGGTATTACGTGTATTTATATGTATATACATATTTATTTTAAGCGAGTTGAAACCCTTTTCTCCAATCTTGCCTATTGTATTGCTTGTAGATATAACTCGCTGAACCCACCCCATCCTGCCTGCCCGCCCCTATGGGACGTGTGGAAAAAGAGCTTTACAGCTCATTGGATTCCTCCGGGATAAATAAAGATTCTGATTGTGGGTGGAGGCGTTTGTCGTGTCAAGGCAGCTTGTGAAGGAGAGTAATCCTGTGGCTGGTTCCCAGCCTCTTCACACCTTGGTGGTGTCCACCAGTGAACCCTTCTTGAGCGGCTCTTGTTCAGGCTTTTCATTGTTTGAAGTTCTACAAGAAACAAGGCACATTCTTCATTATTACAACAACAAAAGCATTGATGACCCTTCTTCACAGCACATCGAGATTTCAGAGAGGTAGAGTGTAACACAAACAAACAAACAAACGAATGTCCCCCGTATAGTCTTAACAAACTGTTGGGGCAAGTGCTGTTAGCGAGTAGCACCTATGAAGGCCGGAATGGCACACGAGGGGGGTGAGTGGCCAGCACCACGCCCGACCGCCTTTGTCTCCCTAGTGGCGATGTTTACACACCGCACCAGGTACTCATTTGGGGCTGAGTCGACCTAAGCGATGCCCAGGACCGGTTCAGATAATCGTCACTTGGTGTTAGCCATGAACGAGAATCGAACTCGGGTCACCGACTCGGGACACCGAGTTCGTAGCGAAGCGCACTAACCGTTACACTACCGCTCCCTAACACACAAACAAACACACATATATACTCTGATATGTTTATCTGGAAGTGAAAACGGAAGTGGAGCGGTTAGCAGACTGCACTACAAAACCCATCAACCCCGAGTTGTATTCCTGGCCACGGCTCACATCCGTGGTGAGTGGCTCTTTGCCTTCACGAACCCACAGGGAACGACGGCGCGGCGAAGTGTGGCCAAACAAAAGGCGTGGGAAGGCCTTCCTGCAGCAGTGGATTGACAAAGGTCTGTAATTTATTAATTATTATTGAGTATTTCGCTAAACAAGGTCCCTTTTCTATCCAAAGTACAATCTATATGTACACAAAGAGCGAGACCAAAGGGCCTTGCTAATGTGTTGCCTTATTTTGCATGCTGATTTTTTTTTGTTAAATCAATTTAACAATCAATGGCCGTAATTGATTTAAATAGACTTTGTCAAGCATAACGCATTACGAATTTAATCCGTTTGGAATTAAATCAGTCGGCAAGTAGTTAGCAATGTTGTCGCGACATAAAAAATACAATTCATATGAAAAAACAATAATGCAATAAACAAAGGGATAATAAGTGGTGACAATTCCATTACTGTCATATATTTAGGGGGCAAAGGGACGTAGTGGGGGGCAGATAAAACTCCGCTCGTGCGTCAGATTTCTCGCGGCAGTGCTGACGAGCCCACGGCTGTGCGCCACTTCTTCAAGAAGCCCTCGGGGCGCGCGCAGCGAAACGTCGGACGTCGCCGGCGAAACGACGCGGCAGCTAACGGCGGCGGCGGCGACGCTCCGGTGGAACGCGCCACTTGCCTGGGCGTCTTGTCGGGCGGCGCGCGGCCCCTCCTGCGCTTCAGCTTCACCACCAGGACCACGACCACGACGACGAGCGCCAGCAGCAGCGCGCCGCCCACCGCCAGGGCCAGGACGAGGGCGTTCTGCAGCCAGCCTGGCGGGCGACAGGAGACACGCGGGGCCACGACGACCCTCTGTCACGCAACGCCAGCATCCCCACGGCAGCAAACAAACCTCCCTGAAAACCGCGTCCTCCATCTCGTCCTTCCCCCCGGCACCTCCGCTAGAGCACGATTGGCTACGTACGGTGCGAAAGGAGTTCGACATACGTACATATTCATACGTCCCATCGCAATATTCGCAAGCGGCACCGCGGCCTTGTCGGCGCTCGGGATTGGTGATGGCCACGGTTGGCCAAGCGTCGTGTCAGGGGGCCTTGCGTGGTGTTGCCGGGAAATGGCAGCGCCGAGCGTTGCGCCCACCGCTATGCGAACTGTGGGGTTCAGACTATTTAATCACAATTTTTTATTTATCCCGGAGAAATCTGATGAGCTGTGAAGCTCTTTTTTTACAGATATCCAATAGGTTTCTCCAGGGACTCTGGTCTCCTTCCACGTTAAGTCACAAACTCTTTTGACTCTCCTAAAGTGAGTCTTGAGACTCGGCGAAGATTTCCATAGCTAAATAATGGGCATTATTATAATTTCATTATTATTAAAATAATACGGCATTGATTAAATACATGGGTTCGTAGAGGCGCATTGCCTTATCCTGGACCACATGTGGAGGGCCAACAGCAAGCGTTTAACACGTAGACTTTTGCGACCAATATGATTCATAATAAAGGTTTTTGGGTTACATCGTGTAAGTATAAATGTGTCATAACCCTTCACCACCCTACACAGCCAGTAAGGTTTGTAACGTAAATAACGCGCCAATTAGTTAATTCTTCAGCCCACCGGTGTGTTGAAGAGTCAAGCCACAACATTTACAATTTGAATACGATGTTTCGCTGGTAATTACATCCAGCATCATCGAGAGATTTGCCAGAATAGTGAAGCAATCCACCTGCTTTACCTCCCCCAAGAATTAAAGAATGATAACGCTGTGAGGTTCCAATTCGTTTCAATGATTGATTTTAACAAAAATTGTCTCACTTTCCATCTCATTTGAATTTTGTTGTTGCGGTTTTTTGTCCATACAATTTATACATATTTTTTTTGTTCGCTCCTTTAACCTAGATGTAACAGGAGCGTGTACATTGCCACACATTACGAACAAGCGATTCTTACGCACACATTTCGGGGAGTGTGACGTCATTAAGATTCGATTTCAATCGATGTAGTATTAGCACGCCGAACCAAATTCTTTGGGTCTTTCGGTAAAGTCACGTTGATAGGTTCAAAGAAAATAACATCAGGATGACGACCGCTTGTGTTGCGATCGAAACGTCGTAGTTTTTAGTTATTTTGTTATTTTCTTTGAACCTATCCACGTGACTTTACCAAAAGACCCAAAGAATGTGAATTCCTGCAGCCACGAAAGCTTTAAATCACGCCGAGCCAATATTGCAGCATCTATGGCCAAAGGCAGAGGCTCGAATAGCACGGCCACATGCGTGTTGGAAGAGAAATCTGAAGGGGATGTTACATAAATTGCAGGCGAGTGCGCTTGCAGAGTACAGCAGTTAGCACACTGCACTATGAAGCCGGCGGCCCTAGTTCGATTCCCACTCGCATCCACACCAGTGACGATTATCTAAACTGGTCCTGGGCCTCCCCTAGGTCAACTCAGCCTGAAGTGAGTACCTGGTGCGGTGTGTAAACATCGCCACTGGGGAGACAACGGCGGTCGGGCGTGATGCTGTCCACCCACCCCCTCGTGTGCCATGCCGGCCTTCGTAGGTGCTTGCGAACAGCACTTGCCACAAAAGTCTGATGAGGCTATAAGGGGGACCTGTTTCTGTGGATTGAAGAGGTGGTGGTTGGGGAGGTGTGTGTTGGTCAGGATGTGCCTCCCACTGCCACTATCAATATCGTCTTCCAGTGCCAGACTCCTGATCCGCACACCGAGATACTCTAAACAAATGCAACTCTCTCTCCAGATTGCAGAGCCACCACTGTACCTCCCGCTTCGAGTGAAACCCAATTATCATTGATCATTGTCAAACCAGCCAGAACATCGGAGGATATGAATGCAATTCCAATCCAAACACACCCTGTCAAGATTCTCTACAATCCCATGAATGCAAAAATAAAAAAGTAACATGCAGAGAGAATAAAAAGCAGCCTCGCTATCTACAGCCTCGCCGTGGCCTCGGTGACTAACTATATTATTGTTGTGTGCAAATGGATAAAATTAACATTTTTCTGCCAACAAACCTCCTCCACACCTGCATTATTTTACAAGACTGTGTAAAGCCCGTATTGCAATGTTATTTTGCTTAGAACTGTGCTAAAATTAGTCTATGTATATGTGGAAATACATCCCTATTTTCTTGTAGCTAGCTATTTGTACGTGAATTAATCAAACGTACACCATTGTATTGATTTTGCAGCCAGATGGTTGCTCCGGAAAATATCCTGCTTATCCATTCCTCTTTCCCGTCTGGATCGTTTTTAGAACGCTGCCACAGTGGTGTAACGATTAGTCCATCGGACTTGCAAATTTAGAGATCGCTGGTTCCATCCAATCGCCTGGCTCGACAGTCAAAGCAATGGTGGCGAATTTCTGAAATCCCCCCCCCCATCTCCCACTGCCTCTGTCCATCTAACACCAGGGGTCGGTAACCTGCAGATCCGGAGCTGCATGCGGTGGCTCTTTAAGGACTCCTGTGGTGGCTCTTGAAATTCGAACAAAAAAATGGAAGTCCAATTCACCGCGGAAGTTCAGTTCACCGTGGGCAGGGAATCGGCAAACCTGCAGCCCCAGAGGCGAATGTGGCTCAATTAAGGACTGCTTTGTGACATTATTTATTAAGGACCACCATCTCGTATTCACCACGTGCATTGCAGCTCTTGAACTATTGAGGTTTGTATATTTACTTACTTAAAAAAACAGCTCTTCTTTTTATTTTGGTTAACGACCCCAGATCAAACAGCATACAACGGCTACATTTAGTCCATCTGTACGTGGTGGGATAAAATGTGGGAACTTCCACCGCATCCCAGACATCTCGAGTAGGCCAAAATAGCCTCTCAAGGGACCCTCCAGAGCTCCCTCTAGTGAAGTTCCTTCTGCCAGCAGTAGTGTAAGCAAGCAATCGCAGGCATGCACCTGTACCTACCGATCGTATGATCCCACCTTATTAGTATTTACATAGTACATCACATAGAGCAGAATATATACACCAGCGGCACTCCATTAAATGTGACCCAAATCCCCCCACACAACAAGTCAGCATGAATTCTCTTCACACCTTCGACAGATTCAGGCAGCCAACAGTAATATTATCGCCAGCTTTACCGGCTATCCATAATAATAATATGCGCAATGTCAACACAGGCTCTCCCTGTCAAGTAGACACCAGGGAGCAGAACACAACACAATTGGACACAAAAGCAAAAGCGACCGATGCCGTTTTTGGCGCAGCAAACAAGGAGCAACCGCACGGTTTTTTTCATCGAAGCGATCTTCCCTTGCATTGTAGGGCTTGTTCGGATGTGAGTGTGCAATTAAGTTTTGACGTTTTCGAAAAATAATGTTTAATTTTCCATTTCAAGTGCAATTACATTCCTTTGTCGAAATTATATTGCTGCCATCTCTTCTGGTTTGTCCGTAAATTGGTTATTTAGCTGTCATTGCCGATGTAAGGGGGGGGGGGGCGGGGCGGTAGGGGTGAGGAAATAGTTTTGCAAAGTAAAATTAATCTTTGCATATTATATGGGGTTAAAAGTTTCTCCTTGTCTGAATAGAACGGGGCTCTGTTGTTGCGAGCGAGCGTGCGGCATGCATGGTGTCGCGCCCCAGCGCTGCATGTTTACCTATGAAGCTTCGTTTTGGTGGCAATATCTGACAAGGCAATATCTGACAAGGAAATAACGCGACGAGAAATGGCATCTCATTTAACGCAGTGCACCCCATTTAACAAACACACACACACAGCAAATACAGTAGAACCGATTTGATTTAGCCATAATAATTAATTGGCAGGGTTGTTAATCCAAACACCCATTTACAATACTTCACAATTCTGTCAAAAGTTTAGGCAACAAAACGCATACTATTTTAAAATTTCAGATCGCCGGTTTTGTGCCGACTTTGGAAGGCGGGGGGGGGGGGTTCTAGTGTACTTTTTTTTTTCAAAGTAAACACTTTTGTATTTAGAAATTCAAATGGCAGAAATGTTATGGATCTTACTGCTACACTCAGCGAGAGGCAAATTGTTGCTTGAGAGGATTTGGTACTGACAGCTGCGGCTCAGGGTGAAGCGTCGCCCCTCCGTGCCCAGCCGGTTGCTGGCGTTGCATGTCACCTCCTGCTGCGCTGGCTCCAAGCCAGACACCGCCAGCCGACTTATGAGCAGAGCATTCTGCTCCTCCCACTCCTCGGACTGAAACGACAGACGAACGGAGCACACGACGTTGCGCGCACGCACAAGCGCACGGCACGAGCAATAAGGGGGAGAGGCGTTTGCAGGCGACGGCGGGACCACGGCGAAGAAGGCCCCGAGGCCTGGGGATATGATCCAAGTTCAAGATCGGGGGTCGCTTGTAATTATATTATCATTAGCTCGACGAGGGTGCCAAAAGAAGTACGCTGCGGGAGGCGCTGGACTGCAGCGCTTCGCGTGTTGTATTTGTGCGAAAGCCGATTCAGCGATGGGATAAAACATTCTCCATTGCCCAAGCGCTGCACATATGCCCGTTTTTAATTGGATACCTATTTTAAAAAGTATAAAGAAAAGGGCAATGTATGATAAATAGATAAACGCGCTGATTAATCACGTACATGATGAGAATTAGCAAAAAAACACCCGCTGTTGTACATTAAAAATGACTCTCATCCAGCCACTTATATCGCCCTCCACAGTTCAATTTGTTATTCATTGACTTCTTGGAAAAATTACAATTTAAATTGTGTTTGTTGCTTATGGTTAAAATATGTTGTGCATTTTCATTAAGGCCTGAACACAATACGAAAATAAGCATTCGTAGCTGACGGTTATAATCTTGAAGTGCATTTTGAGTACTTGTAATTTACAACAAAATATATTTGTGATTTAATGAGAATATTGAGCGCAATGTTTCATATATTTTTTCTCCTATGGGATAGATAGTTGTACTTTCGGTTCCATTTATATGTACGCCGCATAAGCAGTCAGCTTAAACCAGAAAGGCTAATGCTATAATTTTCATACCAAACGGCAGCTCATAACTTGAAGTTGCGCCTCAGAGGAAATAAAATTGCTGGCACTAATAGCTTGTAAGAAATATCCATTTAGAATTCTCCATGTAAAAATTAACCCAGAAAAAAGAGCAACACCAATCTGGCCGTGAGAAACATGTGACCACACACAGTCCCTTGCACCGTGCAGCAGATGCGCCACGCAGGCTTGGAACGCAAAGCGCGCGAACGGCGATAATTGACCATGTCCGTAAAATGAATCGTAAGAAATGCACTCGCGAAAAGCGTGTTCAAGATCCATGATCTGCATAAGCCAGACTGAGCCACATTAAGAAAATATAATAATATTCCAAGTGGAAATGTCCCCAGACTCGCGGTGCCAAACGAAGGCAAACCTTGTCGCGAATTCTTAGAGAGGCAGAGATTGACAACGGCCGTGGCGAGCCGGTCCCCGCGGCTGTCCCTGTTTGTTCGGCGTTTGTGCCCAATGGGTGCCCGCGTGCGCCCTTATTAGCGTGAGCCACTTCGATCTTCTCGCAATACAAATGCACCCTGCCGCTTGCCCCTGCCCTACCCAGGCTCACTTCTGGGGTCTCTTCACTCAACCCTGCTCAGCTTAATTAGAGGACCCACCGCGCAACTGTTGACTGTGCCCGTGAGCATCGCACTAAACAAAGCTAAATGACATTATGGCCGCGACGCCTCAAAGTCCATCGGTCGTGGTGTTTATGTTGACAACCATTAGAGACTCTGGTGCAGTACATTAGCCGGTTCTGGTCTTCATCATGTTACATTACTATTTTCGTGCCAGCATATCGAGTGGACATGGCATGTGAGGGCCTTCATCCTGCGGTGGGTTCACAAGGGTCTGTTACATTATCACTATTATACTAAAAGCATGCAAATGCAGAGGTTGCTTAGAGTTCGTTGTGGATGACCTACCATACGAATGTCACGTAATGCATATAAATATTTGGTTCTAATAATTGTCATGGTTAAGAACTTCACAGCTAGAATGAGTGCCTTAAATTGTGATGGTGTTTCCTTCCTGCTCAAGGCTTGCTGCCTGGTCAATGAGTAGCACGACGAGTGGTACAGGGAGAGAGACACACTAAATTAAATAACCTAGCAAAATATCGAAATGTAATGTAATGCAACACAGAGAGTCGGTCAACACACAATTAACGCAATGCCTGGTTGATTACGTTTGTCTCTCTCCCTGTCCCCTAATTTTCAAGCTTTCGCACCGTACCACTCGTCGTGCTACTCATTGACATGCTAATTTTCTGTAACCCCTCCCTCTCTCTCCGCCCCCGCCCCCTCTCTCTATTTAAGGCCTCGACACAGAGGCGTTGCTTTCTCTGTGTGCCTATGTTTGTTCTCTCTCTATGTATCTCTGTGATATGTCTGCTTATATGTCTTTCTATATGTTTCTGGTTCTGTGTTTTATCTCTCTCTCTCAAATTTAACATTCTCAGGAAGAACGTAATCAACCAGGTAGGGTGTTGACTGTTATGTTATCCGACTGTTGTATTACATTACATTTCTAAGTATACTAGATTTGTGTTTCTATTTCATTTATACCTGATGATGATTGCTTGTGTTGCAATCGAAACGTCGTATGCTAGTATTTAATTTATTATTTTATCTTTATACGTGACTTTACCGAAAGAACCAAAGAGTAATTCCTGCAGTCACGAAAGCCTGGTCCCCGTTCACGCCCCGCTTATAACCACTCCGGCGTGGCCGGCTCCGCTCCAGGCCATCCCCCCTTCTCGATCCAAGTGACCCCAAAGCTTCCCCCTGGGGCCCCTGGCCCCCCTTTATTCGGTCACGTGTCCTGTTGGGTTCACGCGGAGTGCCACGGCCTGACACGACCCCCGTGACACCCGCCTACAGCGCCCATACCGAGCCGACACGGTAGTGACGTCAAATGTCCCTACGCTCGTACAGTCCCGACATAGTAGTGACGTCATATGTCCCTACACAGGTAAGTTATCATCAGATCGCATCCTTGGGAGCAAGATCCACTGACAAATGTATTGATAAATTGAAAACTTTGTGTAAAGATTGACAACTAATGCAATCCGCAACTGCTAAACTTGGTGTTTAATCAATGCTCCTTCAACTATTTTTTTTTATAAAATACCATATGACAGCAGTTTATGTATAGCACCTCCCAAGGTCAAGGCCTCCAAAAATCCCTGCAAATGCTGACGATCACCTTGTTATGATAAGATTATCTCATCAAAATCAGCCACTGTGAATCTGCTTCTGGATGAAGGCCCTCCACATTTAATGTCAGCATGGGGTTTGTTTGACCGCACTTGATCACACTGGCCACTCTAATACATCACTCGCCACTGATGTTAGCCGTAGCCGCAAATCAAACTATTTTAATTGTAACCACGATACCGTCCACCCGCGCTCCATAGCACGCTAAGGATATGATGATTTTTTTTCTTGTCCCTGTGAAATGTGTATTTATACTGGAAACCTCCACCACTGTGGTAAATACACAATTAGCACCGCCTCGTAAACATGCACATGAGAAGCAGAATAGAATTTGTTTACAAATATGCAAAAACGTACTTTATTTACAGTTGTAAACGTAACCTGGCCTATCAAATAACATTAAACAATTGGGAGGAACCAGTTAACAGTGGTTAGCGTACTGCGCTGTGAACCTGGCGACCCAAGTAAAATTCCTGCCCACGGTTAACATCAGTGGCGAGCGATATCCAACATGCACTGACCAGTGTGACAAAGATCCTCCGTATAGACTGAACAGGTGCTGTTAATGAGCAGGAATCAGACTCGGTTCGTGATGTAGCGCGCTAACCACTGCGCCACCACTCTCAAACACCGACCAGTGTGGTGAAGTATTGTCCAACAACCTCCATGACCAACACGTGTCCTTCATCTAGCAGTGGATTAACAAAAATGTACGTTATCCTTGATAATGAATTAGTATATTTAACACGGGGCCTCAGACAAGCACTAAACGCCGATCGGTGCAGTTATTTTTAGGCGTTTAATTTTCACGTGGCACCTCGCAAAAATGAATTCTCATCAGCGCCCGTTGTTCGTGCTCGTATTAAAATGGACCTCGGCGGAGGGCGGTTGATGAAAGTGAGCGGCTGGTGCTTTCATCGTAATCTTTTGAACGCGAGTCTACATCGGATAAAACGCAGCCAAACGTTAACTTCCCCCCCACCTCCCCGTTCCCATAAACGCCGCACCCTCCTCCTTGGGTGCGCGCACGGGGCAAGCGCTCCCCGGAGCACGGAGGTGAGATGATTGCGCACATATCTGATACGTTCCCGGTCCAAACCGTTTTAAGTGCGTTCGTGTCAGCCACTTTGAATCTGGGAAACAATCCGTTGCGGTCATCACATCCAGCGGCCGGAATAAATTCAAGAGCGAGTTGCTGCTCATATGGGATCAGCGGCTCCTGTGTGCGATCCCGGATTAACTTTCAAGATTGCATTCGCTGTCTTCAAGAATCCTCCGCGGATTCGCTCCTGCCCACCCCTTGCCTCTCATCTCACTCTATTCCCTCCCTACGCACATTCTGGATGGTTCGGTCAAGCAATCAAAGCGCTGGCCGTGGAAGCCTCCAGTCAACCTTCACTCAGTGGAAGGTCGCCTATTTCTTTTGCTGCCCCCATCGTCCGGAACTTTCCTGTATGTACTATGTATGTTGAACTTCTTTCGCAACGTACGTGGCCAACCGCGCTCATCAGAGGTTCAGTACAGAACAGAACATACTTTGCTGCACTGCTCTCTGCTGCCCACAATGTATCCCCGCAGCAACCCATTGCAACTTCATTGTCCGTGGTGATCGCCTATCCAATCACTATTCACGCTCATCCCTGCTTAGCTTCTGAAATCTGACAAGGTCGGGCACATTCTGGATGGTTCAGTCAGACACTTAAAATGAATACCGTATTCCAAATTAACAACGGCAAGAACATATTGCGTTTCAAGGGGGCCACGTAGCTGATGGGATGTAAAAAAAAACTTGTGTTTCTGTTCAATAAAATAATATATAAGAAGGAGGAGGCGCAATGATGCCCTCAGTTATTTTGTCGCTTCTATACTTCCGCACGGCGCATGTATGCACGTTAAACTCCGTTCGCACCGCACGCAGCCAACCGACGACGCGAACAACGCCGTGGTTTGCGCGGCTCCACGGGGAGACGGAGGCACCCACCTGGCTCCCGGTGATGCTCCACATGACGTGGGGCCTGGGAAAGCCCTGCATGGTGCATGCGAGCTCCAGGCTCTCGTTCACATCAACGCACGTGCTCGGCTGTCCCTGCAGCGCTGGGGGACCTGCGGAGGAGCATGGACCAACAGGCAGAGACAGTTGGTGAACAACAACAAAAAGGAATAGGCTTTACCCTTTCCGGCAAGGATACAGGTGTTCGAACACCAAATAGAACACCTCTCATCAAGTCTGCATTAACCACACACGCTTGTGGTAAAACATGTAGGGAAAAGCGCTTTGATGATATATATGTGTATTGTCCTTGAAAATGATTGGCCTACACCAGAGACGGCCTCCTCTGTGGCCTTGTCTCACCGCCAGTGTTAGACCAGAGAACACACAGAGTCAATGCAAATATCAAAGCATTAAGAGCTCGAGTCGAGCTGCTATATCTATGGGACCCTCGTCATCTTGATACTGGCAAAATAGGATCCCATGAACAAGGACAGCGTTTTTACAAATAATAACATTAATATACAAAAACTAAACCATTTTTTATTTCACCAGGTAAGGCCCACTGAACGATATATTTATTTTTTCGAAGCGACCTGGCCACAATGATATCTCGACGAAGTGGCTTATCGCGTGGAAATTTATATCAGCCAAATACTCAAAACGCATGTTGCTTCTAAATGTGGAGGGAAAAACCGGAGGACCGGCAGAAAAAAAAACACGTGACTACGGGAAGAGAGACACGCAAATTCCAAGTATACCCGCGTCAGGGTCGGGATTGAACCCACAAACTCCTGCATACCAGGCGAGGCAGTTAACATCTTGCCACTGTGGCGAGATGTTAATATTATTAAATTATAAGAATAATAGTAGTAGTGTTGATTATGATGATAATCCTTTTCGTACCCCAACACAAAGTATCCGTTCGGTTCTGTCCCTGAGCAGCGCTTAGAGAGAGAACGGCCCACAGAAGAGGATATCACAGAGCCACCTCTGAGATCCCGTCGAGTGAGCTCGATTCCACACAGCAGGGGGCAGCGTTTTACCACCAGCCCCGCCACCGAGACCAATTGGGCGGCAGGGTGGTGGCGCAGTGGTTGACACCCCTGCCTCGCAGCAAGAACGTCCTATGTTCGATTCCCAATTCGGGCACCTTTCGTCTGTGGAGTTTGCATGTTCTCCCCTATTCTGCATGGGTTTCCTCAGGGTTCTCTGGTTTCCACCTATGTAACTCATGTTGGCCAAACATCCCAAGGCTGAAAATGACATCGCAAATGACTTAATGGGGATGACACATAGCAACAGCGTCCCCTACTGCAAAGAGTCTTGAAACTTAGTGAGGCTTTCCTTTGTAAACAAGCGGAACATTAGTCATCAATGCTCGTCACATGACAGTAAATCCATTTACGAGTCAAACCAATATAAAAAAAATTTAACGCCAGAATTTTGCCAAAAAAAGTATGGAACTATATATTTAATTTGTTTTTTTGTGCGTATAGCCATTGGTGACTGGGCTGAGACCACCAACTCAGTACGCTCGACAATCACCCGGTTGAATCACACGTGCCTGCATTGTGGATTGGAACCCAGAGTCTCAGCACGCTTCGGTGACCTCTGAGCCACCATGCCCCATCTCACGAGCGAGGTCTAAAATAGTCATGTCCTTTATTTTGATCACACTATTTTCAAGAGGGTCTTGCAATGGGATGATTGGTCAATTCAATTCATGAGAATTTGGAACGTGCAAAGAAATTATATTACACGGAGAAAGCCTACTGACACATATAAGGAAATACATCCTCAAAGCTCCACATGATAAGCCACTTCATTGAGCTATCATTTGTGGCCAGGTCGCTTCTGAAAAACGAATCTAATAGCTCAGTGTTTACTTTTATTTATATGGTATTTAAGGGATTCGTTTACCTTTCCTATACTTTGCACTGCTATCGTTTTGTTGTAACGTTCTGATCTGCCTCTACTGGACATCTGTGAATAAGTGCTTCATAGCTCATCGGATTCCTCCTGCAGTATGAATAAATATTCTGATTCTGACATCCATTACTGCATTGCCATAGCCTGGCCAACTCGCAGCCCACGCTGACACGAGCCCGGTCTTCCCTGGCACTCTCCCATCCACAACCACCCAGGCTCCGTCCTGCTCAGCTGTTCATATGCCACAAGATCGGGTGAATTGAGGGTGATTTGGTCACACTCACTGGATGATGGGAGAGGCTGTGTTGGCAGGGAGGAGCGAGTGGCAATTGTGGGGGCGGCGAGGGGGGCGGCTGAGATGCCCGTGTCAGAAGCTGAGGGGTTGCTGCGTGGTGCTGGGCTCATTGAGCCACAGCACTGCTCATTTACTGGGTTTTATTCTGGACAACCACCCATTACTAAAGCAGATTCTCAAGTTACCGTGAGTTGACTGCAGGAGAAAAAAAAACCCCCATAACAATAAACTTGGCTTTTAATTAAATTTGCCAAAATTCCAACTCTAAGGCTTAAGGATGTGATTGACACGTGATGAATACTCGTTGTAATGCAGTACAAGGTGTGGCCCGCGTGTGTGCATAAAGAGGAGGCTTATTGAGGGGAAAGCAGAGGTTGTTCTATGACATAATCTTGGAGATGGGGGAGGGGGTTCTCTGACACAGTGTGATGTGCTGATAGCTGCGTAATAATTCCCAATGGAGATTTCGTCATTTCACGACACGCTGCCCGTATCCACAGCTGGAATATAATTGGGAAATAATGCAGCAACAGCAGCAGCAGCAACAACAAAACTAATAAAGAAGTGGAGGCCTTGTGAACACGACGTACAAACATCCGTGTAACTTGAAGCGACGCGGTGAGAATAAACGAGAGGGAAGACTGCCTTGGGCAGCACATCCACGTTGTGAAGTGGATTGCGTTACACAGGCCGAAACGAGGGGGTGTGCATGAGTCATTGGGAGACTTAATGAGAGTGCCGCTTTAATCCGTGAGGCTCTAACGAAGATGACAATTAAGACGCGTGCAATCTTGCTGATCATTACAAAAAAAATTACCAAAAAAGTCGCGGAGCAAATTTAAATACATTTTGAGAACGTTGGCCGTTTTTTTTTAATCATTTGCATATGAGTGCGGGTGAAAAAAACAATTATTGAACTTATATTCTTCGGGTTTTTCGGTAAAGTCACGTAGGTAGGTTCAAATTCATAAAAATAAAATCAACAGAAACCACGACGTTTCGACCACAACGCAAGCGATCGTCATCAGGAGGATCACTTGTGTTGTGGTCGAAACGTCGTGGTCTTTCAATTTTTATTCAAAGCTTTCGTGACTGCAGGGATTCATATTCTGAGTTCTTTCAGTAAAGTCACGTAGAAGGGAAACAATAAAATAATTAAAAAATACAATTCTCACGACGTTTAGACTGCAACAAAAGCAATCATCATCAGGTGATGATGATTGCTTCCCTTCTACGTGACTTTACCAAAAGAACCAAGAATATGTCGTGGTTTTTGTTTATGTTATTTTTATTCATTTGAACCTATCTATGTGACTTTACCGAAAGACCCAGAGAATATGAATTCCTGCAGTCACGAAAACTTTAAGTGGAGAATTATTGAATGTCTACAGGACATCTGTGAAGAAGAGCTTCGAAGCTCATCGTATTTCTTCAGGATAAATAAAGATTCTGATCTGATCCTTAATCATCTTTAAGCAGATGCCCTTCGCAGTCCGTCTTTGAAAGTGATCGATCCGCCAAAAATATGAACCGATTACATTTTTTCTCTCACGACCAATGTGTCACGCAACATGTCCCCGTGTTTACGGCGAGCGCCGTGCGATTTGACGAGCGGGGGCGGGGGAGAGCGGGCAAGTGAGTGGGAGAGCGAGGGGGGGGTGAGTGGGGGGACGAGCAGGCAAGCGAGTGGACGAGTGGGGTGACGAGTGGGGAGGCTAGCAGGTGAGCGAGCACGAGAGCGAGTGGGAGAGCGGGGGGGGTGAGTGGGGGAACGAGCAGGGGGGGTGATCGGGGGGGCGAGCGAAGTGGGCGAGTGAGTGGAGCGAACGACCTTCCACAAGCACTTGCACGGAGCTGTTGCGGCTCAGGTCCGGCACCTCCTCCAGCGTGCACACGCACGTGTACACGCCCATGTCCGTGTAGCCCACGTTCTGCTTCCTCAGCTTGAAGCCCTTGAGTAGCACCTGGTCGTTCTGCGGGGCCGCACGCACCACAGACACCGAACCCCGATTGAGCCCTCGCTCTAGCGACGCTTCCTCAACCAAACTCACGAGCGGAGCGCCGGGCGAACGCTGCTCACCGTGACCTGCTCGTGTTCGTGTCATCACGTGCCCGCTGCGGCCGACACCAGCGGCGATTATTATCTGAACCGGTCCTGGGCCTCCACTAGGCCGGCTCAAATGAGTAATCTGGTGCGATGGGCAAACATCGCCGCAAAGGAGACAAAGGCAGCCGGGCATGCTGCTAGTCACCCCACCCTCTCGTGCGCCGTGCCGACCTTGATAGGTGCTCGCTAACAGCACGTATCCCAACGGTGTGTAAAGGCTATGAGGGGGGTCTTCATCTTTGCTACGTTCCTGACGTGTCTATTGACACACCCTGGACACACCTAAATCAGATGTATGGTGGGACACGTGCGCAAAGCTTTCAAGTGAATTTGACAGAAACCAAAAATCTGCAACGTGAACCTTTTCTTAATCCTACAAACAAACACACGCGCACGCACACCGTTAAAACGTCGTCGACAGAGAGAGGGACAGAGACGACGAGGTGGAGCGGGTTCCACCGCTCGGCTCACCTTGACCCAGGTGCACACGAGGGTCGTGGACGCCTCGGCGGTGCACCACACGGCCAGCGTGCCCCCCCGCGGCACCACCACGGGTGCCCGCGAGCTGGGCGCCACCTCGCCCATGACTGGCCCGGGCACACGGAAAAAATAAAAAATGTAAAAAAAACACACGAGAGATGGAGAGAGGGAGGGAGAGAGAACAGTTTCACAACGAATGCGCATGATGCAAATGTAGTTAGTTGATTAATGTTGCTGTCATGTTTTTCACTTAGATTAGTCAGCTTGTCGCTGGAAACTCACAGGAACAACAACAAAAAAGTGGTAGAAAAAGTAACCATCATGTCCAACTTGTGACAGCTCTGAATGAAATGTATACAGGCCCTGTGAGCTCCATGGGTTGTAATCTGAAAACTCGGGTCTCAGGCTCGTCCACTTTTGAGAACGAGTGGCAGCCCTTCATGAAGCAACGCGAGCCCACGCCCGTGGCATCCCCCCATTCCAGCAATAAAAGTGGCGCTGCACGAAACGTGAGGCTTGTTGTGTGCACGCAACGCTTTTGCCGGCGGTGAGATGTCGGGGATGAGAACTTCCAGAGAAGCATCACTCGTCACCACCTGTGATGAACGACCCAAGCGGTACGTTGGGCGGGATCCGCGCATCGCGTGTCAAACCACGGGGGCGCATCGCGAATGTCCAGCGGATGACTCAGTCCATACTCTTCACGGTGCTTTGTGCAAGTCAAGGAGATGAGAAGCTGCCTTCTTATCTCGACACCGCCAATTTGTTCAGAGGGTTAAAACGCTGGGCGGGTTCTGAGCGGTGCTCTTACGAACGATTATTGCTCAGAAACCCCACGGGGGGATGGGGGGTTATGGGGGGGGAGGGTGCCACGCATCCCGCTCGCTCTCACAGTGCACGTAGAGGGCCTTGCGATCGGCGGTGAGGCCCGGTCCCGGTTGGCCGGGCGGCGTGACGGTCGGCGTGCAGGCGTAGACGCCCGAGTCGGAGCGCTGCACCGCGGGCACGGTGAGCCGCGCTCCCCGCACGCCCGTGGTCAGCCGCTCCCGCCTCTCCTCCTTCTCCTGGGCGCAGGGGAAGGGTTAAAGGCTTTGTGATGCGGCACGGGGGGGGGGGAGGAGCGGCTCCCCAGCTGAAAAATGAATGAATTAGGTGTTTTACATACCTCTGTCAAGAATGACTGATGATGCACACCGACTATAAATGTGTAAAACGTTTTGTTTTGAATTTCAATCGAGAACTGACTGAAGCTTCCACCATTTATCTTGGCTTTTTCGAGTCAACCTTCCATACATAATATTATCCAAAGCCGGCTCCATATTTTTTTTATTTTTTTTGTTCCATCAAAATGGGTTTATATTTCATATTAAAGTGAATAATTGGTATGGCACTCTGCAAAAGTTTAGGTGTCAAAAAGAAACCAGAAAATACGTAAAAAAAATTATTCTATTATTTTGTGTCCCGCTGACACAACACAGCTAAAAGCGAGGTCGTATTTTCACTCGACAGTTCGACGTGTGGTTCTGCTTTGCCCCTGCAGCCGACATTCTCACAGCATTTACCCAACAATCTCAAACGCACCTACCGTAACCATTCCTTTAAGCAAGTCCCCATCACGTTATTTATTTATTTCTTTTGTCCTTTCTCCATTAATCTTTCATAGGCCGGAGGGCTACACGGCGGGAGTTGAGTCTAAGCAAAGAGTCGCAGGCGTGATCATCCTTCGTCGCCACCACAAGAGTCGTCACGTACAAAGACCCTGTAGAACTCGAAGGAAGAGGGCTGCGGGTTCCCGTCCGTGCTGCACTCCATGACGACGCTGTCTCCCTCCTTGACAGTGGCGGGCTCCACGACGAGTGTCACTCTCTGCGGGGGATCTGCGCTCCGCAAAGATCCACGAGGGGGGGGGCGGGGGGGGCACCACTTAGGGGGCGTAACGACGGTTCGGAATTTAGAAGCGGGATCTTGACTTTTTTTTGTTAGGCTGGTGGAATCCGATGAGCTGTGAAGCTCTTTTCTTACTTACAGATGTTCAATAGGGGACGAGTCACAAAGTTACAACAACAAAAATACAAAACCCGATAGAAGAAAAATCTTAAATAAATTGCCTTCATCCCCCCCACCTCCCCCTCCACGATATGAAGAATTGTCAAGATTCCATACTCGAAACGTCGTGATTTAATATATTTTATACCTACGTGACTTTACTGAAAGAACCAAAGAGTATGGGTCCCTGCAGTCACGAAACCTTCAAATCTAGATTATCAAGATTCCAGTTCACCATATTATTATTATACTATAAACTAAACTTTTTTTTATTTTAGCAGGTAAGGCCCACTGAGCTATATAGCTTTTTTCAGAGGCGACTTGGCCACAAATGATAACTCAAAGAAGTAGCTTATCACGTAGACATTTATCGCGGCCAAATGTATGAATTTATTTCGCCAACCATGCTAATCAAATCGACTGCCTGTTACTACGTGGTGACAATGATGAAGGTGAATGTAGCGGCCACTAGTGGCTCGTGAACCAGTCACGTGGCGCATGTTCGAGTCTGAATGCGTTGCCGAGTCGTGAAGAAGAAAAAAAACTGCTATGAATAGATTCATCAATGCATCGTTAAACGTCTTCCACATCTGTCAGGGCAGGGAAAGTTCGGTGAACAAAACGTTTCATTTCAAACAAATGTGGGCGTCCATTGGCACAGAACGTCTCTTGCGAGATAGCCGACCTGTACAAAAACAGGACGTACAAAACTATAACTGCAGCGTGAGCCATAAAAAAGAAAAACTTATTTACACGGCACTTTACGTTCAGTGGAAAACAGAACAACAATAATACGCGGCGACATAAAACCGCGCGGCAAAAATTACAAACTACATAAAAACGCTTAAACGAAACGCAAAATTTGCCCGTGAAATAAAAACTGAATTTAGTAAGAATACCAAAAAAGCAATGCGTGCATTTACCATTACAGGTCTGCAAAGTTAGAAAACACAGTGGCACGGTGGAAATATTTATGGGGCAAGAGAACAAAGTGTAAAACGATCCATAACAAAACATCAAACATTTATATTATGAATGGCACCAAACCACCCGCCGTACTCACTGAATTCATGATGTGATGGCAAAACATGATGCGCTGGCCCTTGTTTATTTTGGTTCAATTTTTTAATGGAAAGATTTTTCAATTTGTAGTCAAGATAATAGTGGCCAAGAGGCAGACCGCAACATGAGAAGAGGGGCACGAGATGAGATGGTAGTGAGATCGGGGGCGCATGCAAATTAAAGATGGATATCAGAGTTTCAAAGCGTGTATGTATGTTGAACTTATTTCGCACCGTACGTAGCCAACCATGCTAATCATAGGATTGTAGGAAGTCAAATACACAAGTCTTTGTCCAACAGCAAATTCAGAATGGCTGATCAACATTCGCCCGATGTTAAACAAGGATGCCCTGAATTATGTGTCGTAACAATTTACATGCGAAGGGAGATTTTATTCATAAGCTAGTGATAAGGTTATTTGCCTGCCGAAAGGTTGCGTTGAACTGAGTAAACTTACACGCAAGTGTTGCCCGTGATTAGAAAGCAGCAATAGAGAAAGTCGAATTGTATGGCACGACTTTCTGGATCGTTCGTGGTACACGTTGCAAAAAAAACAACCACAGTGGCGGCTCGCCGTAGCATTTTGCCCGCCAGCTGTTAAAAATGAATACCGGTAAATGTTTAGTGACAAAGCGCAAAGTATGCTGCTCGACTGGTCACAACACTGCCAACACACCCACCACCAACACACTCACCACCAACACAACCACGAACAACACACCCACCACCAACACAACCACGAACAACACACTCACCACCAACACAACCACGAACAACACACCCACTACCAACACACCTACCACCAACACACCCACCACCAACACACCCACCACCAACACACCCACGAACAACACACCCACCACCAACACACCCACGAACAACACACCCACCAACACAACCACGAACAACACACCCACCACCAACACAACCACGAACAACACACCCACCACCAACACACCCACCACCAACACACCCAGCACCAACACACCCACCACCAACACAACCACCACCAACACACCCACCACCAACACACCCACCACCAACACACCCACGAACAACACACCCACCACCAACACAACCACCACCAACACACCCACCACCAACACAACCACGAAGAAACACACCCACCACCAACACAACCACGAAGAAACACACCCACCACCAACACACCCACCACCAACACAACCACGAAGAAACACACCCACCACCAACACAACCACGAAGAAACACACCCACCACCAACACACCCACCACCAACACAACCACGAAGAAACACACCCACCACCGACAACGGACTCACAGTGCACCGTGACGTTGACGGCGGCGGACTTGAGAAGCTTTTGCTGCGGGGGCATTCCGGGGCCTTTGCCCGGCGCCCAGTGAAGGAGCTCGCAGTAGTAGAGCGAGTCACGGTCGGCCCTGGAAGGTCTCGAGCGTAACTTTGAGGTGACGGAGAAGAGGCCGTCCGGCTGCACGGCCGACTCGGTCTCGGCTGCGGGAAAGGTCGCAAGGTCGGAGAGAAGGAGGACTTTTGTCAACATCAAAACTATTTAAAAGATATATTTTATTTAACCAGGTAAGGCCCACTGAGCTGTATAGCTCTTTTTTCAGAAGAGACATGGCTACCACAAATGATAGCTGAACGAAGTGGGATATCGCGTGGAAATTTATAGCAGCCAAATACTCAAAATTCGTGATGTTGATTCTAAACGTGGAGCGTAGAACTGGAGGATCTGGATAAAAATCCACACCACCACAGGGAGAGAGACATGCAAACTCCGAATATACAGCAGGGGTCAGGGTCGAGATCGAATTCATGACCTCCTGTATACCAGGTGAAGTAGTTATCATCCCACCATGGTGACGATGGTCGCAAAGTTTTTTCCGGAGACATTCATACAGATTTGAATATCCGCGCCAGCTTGGACGCCATCCGTGCAGAAGCGGCAGGTGCTTCATTATCCCACAGCAGAAGGCAGATTAATCTACCAGCTGAGGGTGCCCTAAGTGTAGGCTTTGCAAGAATTCCAGTCATTATTTTAATACGTATGTCACTTTATTTCCAGGTATTCTTTATGTATCTGTCTTTTTTGAGGCTCTAAAAGTATTCACGCGTTCGACCGTAGCCCCTTAAATACAAATTGTTATTTTTCTAAATGTGTCTATGGTGAAAGGAATTACTCGATGGTAAATCCCTCTGTTCTATACATGAACATGTACGTATGGTGATATATTTTTTTAACCATTTTTAATTGCTATATGTGAAGCGTAAACAACTTCGGTTGACCGAAAAATAGGGATGAAACAACGATTAAACTTTGCCTGTGCAGACAATCCTTTCAAAGAGCGACACCTGTTTAGTTCTTTGAACGGTGCGGCGTCTTTATACAACCGCCAACATGACACGCGGATTCTTGGCAAAACACTCACAATTATGGCTTTAATAGAATATATATATGCGCTCAAAAGTCATTTGGGCCGATTCTGCTTGGTAAAAAGGACGCAGCACGCGTCAATGTTAAGTGCCTGACATTGTGCGCACGCAGCTACGCTGTGTTCAGGGATTAAACACGAGCTGTCAGTTTCATGGAGAATGACAAAAAAAAACCCCGGTGACATCCTCTGTTCTGTTCACTCCACATGTCGGCGACATCTGCAGCGAGTCACATGCAGCTGTGTGCACTCAGAGGCATCAATTAGCGCCGACACTTAAGCCCTCCGCGGAATTTAATCATACAAATTACGATAGATGACAGATTGATATGCTTTATTTAAAATCAGGTGGGAGCCACAATGAGGCTAAAAGACACTTTTACGAAAGGAGACTCCGGTTACAAATGAAATATTACGCATTACGCGTGACCATTACTTTACGAATTACAATTAAATTTGGACTTAGTACAAATGTAGTGGCATAGAATAGTAATGTAGCAGCATAGCCCTGACTGCTGGCAGGGAAGGGGGTCTGTGGCTTACAACAGCCCTGACGTCAGCAGGCCACGTGATACACCAGAGGGAGATCTCGGGGGGAAAGGTCACAGAAGGGGCACACAAAGAACCGCTGGTAGGTTCTAGAAAGGGGGCGTGGCCGGGGGTGGAGCCAGGCCATGCTGACAGGATATAAGAGGGGCCCCTGGAGGGGACCTCGAGGCTGTCGTATGGAGTGGGATCCCCGCCGTGCTACTGAAGCCTTCACCATTCTTCTCGTCGTCTTCACCATCTCGGGGCGTCACCAGCCAGGCGGCCTACCAACTGTCCTGGCTGAGTAATGTCGCTGACCATATACGGACTTGTTATGAAAGTGGAGATCCTAATCAACCAGATCGTAATCAACCAGGCTATGCGGTAACTGTGTGTTAGCCGACTCTCTGTGTTGCATTACATTACATTTCCAAAAGATTTGTTAGATTTTGTTTTCTCAAACTATTTCTCTCTCTAAAATTGACCAGGCTCTCATAGGGCCATTCCATCTTCTTTCCCTCGGTCGCTTCGGGGTGGATTCATTGACATGCTGATTTCTCCGCTCCAGCAGCTGCCCCAGCAGACCCACCTCTCTCTCTCTGCCCCCCTACTTCTCTTTCTCTATTTAAGGCCTCGACACAGAGGCATTGGGTCTCTGTGTGTCTATGTTGTGTGTCTCTCTCTGTGTGTCAGCGTTGTGTCTCTCTGCTTGTGTGTCTGTCTGTGTGTCTCCGTGTCTGTGTTTTGTCTCTCTCTCAAATTTAGTTGCACCTGATGACGGTTGCTTGTGTTGCAATCGAAACGTCGTACTCTATTATTTAATTGATTTTCTTTCTACGTGACTTTACCGAAAGAACCAAAGAGTTATTATAAACGTGTTAACCCCCATGGTGCTTATTAATAAGAAATGCCTCCAACTCTTAGTGTCCCCGAGTTCGTCACTACACAAATACTAACACTGCGCGGAGCAGTGGCATGGGTAGCACACTGCGCGATGGACCATGTGACCCGAGTTAGATTTAGCCATGGCTAACTTCAGTGGCAAGTGTTATCAGAGCAGCTTCGAGCCCTCACCCCGATCTCATCTTCATAAACGTGTCAAACAAAAACTGCCATGACCGGTCCCGCATGAGCAGGCCTATGTTTCAATATTTTAATAATGACAAGCAATATAATAACCACAATGTATTTGTTTACGTAACAACTGACGTGGCTGCATAGGTGTGCGTCACTTTTGCGGGGAGTGGGTCGGTGCACTGCGCTACAAAGTTCGATTCCCGCTCACGACTAATAACAGTGATGAACATCTTAACCGGTCCTGGGCCCCCTTGGGGCGACTCAGCCTACCTGGTGCAGCGTGCAGTAAACATCGTCACTGGGGAGACAAAGGAGACTGGGCGTGGTACTGGCCAACACACCCATCGTGTGCCATTCTGGCTAGAAAATGTGCTCACTAACAGCACTATATGGTGGATCCTTTGTCATTATTAGTGTTGGTGGAGGTTGAAGGAGGTGGGGGGCTGGCGAATTCTGCATGTGCGACTCCATTTGGCTGCCACGCACGAACAAACAAAGACAAAGATCCCCCATGTAGCCCTGACACACTCGTTAGGGTAAGTGCTCAGTGAGCACCTACGAAGGCCGGCAGGACACACGTAGGTGCACGAGGGGGTGGGTGACCAACACCATGCCCGGCCGCCTTTGTCTCTCCAGCGGTGATGTTTACACACCGCACCAGATTCGTAGTGCAGCACGCTAACCACCCCACCTGCAGATTTATCCATCTTCTCTACATCTTTGTACCACACGATGACAGGCTCCGGGAACGCGTTGCTCGATGTGCAGGTGGCAATCTGTAAATCAAAAGAGCGGGAGGGCCATGATGTACGGGGTGAGAAACTGGCCCGATCCAAGACAACGTGGTGCCATTTTTAAAAAAAAATGTTTTTTGTTTTTCTACGGTAAGTACCTGCTCAAGCGTGTTGGCAAGAATGGGAAGGCTGTTTGCTGTTATTTTCGGAAGTGTCGGTTTACCTGTAACAACACAAATATATATAAAGGTTTGAGACGCAGACCCAGCCTGGATTTAATTGGCACCACTGTTAACTCAAGCCACTGGGAGCACGTCGCTCCCACTTCCGTACGTGCCTTCCTTCGATTATCACGGTTGGCTACGTACGGTGCGAAAGATGCTCACCGTGCATACATGCAACATACATTTATCATCTTCATACAGGTGCGCTGCATTGCACAGATACATTCCTGCGGTTGCTTTCATCAGCATTATTATAATCATCGTCATCAACATTGTCATCAATGGCATTGGCATTAGCATCATTGTTCACGCTTTGAAAAAAGGCAAGACGGATGACATTAACAGAATGTGAGAACCCCGAGTTCTGAAGTTGCCAGCCCAACGCTCCCAAGCTCCAGCGCGGCTGTCATCAGACACCGAACAGAAGCAGCCATTCATGAAGCAGGGGCGACCACGTGGCTTTGTGCACCGCACGCCAATCTCTAAACTTGCCCCAATGCACGACCTGGGGAGGAATCGTCTGAGTGTCCATGGGGGGCGGTGGAGGGTGGAGGCCGTCATGCATCCCACCCCGAGTCCATGGAGCACGGACGGGGAAGGGAGGGCGATGCACGGGACGGACGGTGACGGCAGGGGCCGTTTATAGAAGCCAGTCTGCCACATTTGTGATGCCGCGCAAAATGTTGGCCAACGTGCCGACCGCAAATGTTAGTTTGAGAGCAGCTGTCCTCTGTGCGTCTCTGGTCCCAGTCGGGTATTGTCGGGGGTTTGACCTTCCCATAATAAACTGTCAGCGGCGTGTCCAAGAGCCTCTGGAGCCTCGCTGCACTCTGCCCTTACTTTTAAAGCTCATATTAGCACAATTCTTAGGTCAGCTTATTTCCATTTGTGTCACGATGCTAGAGTATCAAAGTCACTCAGATCGCCCCTGCCGTATTACACCACCTCTCACACTGTCTGGCCTCGTCTGGGCTGGACCTCCGCAATTTGTCATTTGCTGTCTGTAACAAAAACTGTCTCTAAACAAAAACTGATGAGACCCCTTCCAGTTTAGTGGATAATTCGGCTCCTAAAACAAAGTATTAAGTAACAATCATTGTGAACACGTGTGGCTCTTTTCCCCCGAGATGTACCCTGGTCGCCTGCTGCCCTTCACGGGAGTTTAAAGCAGGTGGCTAACTCACTGCACGTGGTCGCCCTGACTGCACGTCCACGTGCACCCCCCATCGCAGCTGCACATCACTGCCAGCGCGCTCAGGTGCAGTGGCGGCCATGGACGGGGTCCCAGTCAGGTGCCATGGGGGTCGCCACCGTGGGCGCTGAGCCCTCGCCACCGCGGTGCCGGCGTTAAGGCGGCAATCCGCCCGAGCATGTCGCTGCATCGACGGGCTTGGATCCATTCAAGGACAGACTCGATACTGACATTTTTTTATGGGCTTTAAGCAATGTCCCATGGTACATTGCACGTGCAAACATACACCTATTCAATGTTTTTTGTTGTTGTTGTTAGATTGTATTTATTTGTATGTATAGTTATACACTAATATGCCGTTGGTGTGTTCAGAAAGTTTTGGGCATTTGGTTCACGTCTCAAGAAATATGTGAATCATGAAGGGATGATGACGACGACGATGATGATGACGACGATCAAACCTGTGCTGGGTCGGTGTCGTGTCGGTTCTCGACCCATCTTGTGCACAGTTGGCAACGTATAGTGCGACAAAAATTCAACATACATACTGTCCTCTAAACCCCCCCCCCCCTTCCCGTTATACAATCACTATTATCATCAAATCTGCAGTCACCTGCACTGCCTCTCCCGTCCGTGCCACCCCAACCCTAAACGCCCGGCTCGCCACGGGACGTGTCTCAACGCGCTCGCCCCACATTCCCCCCCGCCCCGGGGTATCGACCGAGCACGACGCCGAGACTCGCGAAACGCGCGCACCGCCGGCATTCGACTCTGATTCGCCACACACGAAGACAAATACAAAGATCCCCCGTATAGCCTTAACAGACTGTAGGGGCAAGTGCTGTTAGCGAGCACCTATAAAGGCCGGCGCGGCACACGAGAGGGTGGGGGTAGCCAGAACCACGCCCGGCCGCTTCAGTCTCCCCTAGTGGCGATATTTACACACCGCACCGGGTGCTCATTTGAGGCTGAGTCGACCTAAGGGAGGCCCAGGACCGGTTCAAATAATCGCCACCGGTGGTGGCCGCGAGCGGGACTGGAACCCGGGTCGCCAGGTTCGCAGCACAGCGCAGCGCGCTAACCGCTCCGCCACCGCTCCCCGTCGGTCCGTACGCAGGCGCACGCCATCGGCATTCTACTGCCGACGGGTTGGCGGGCCCACGGCTCTGATTCGCCACACACGGACACACGGACAAACACGCGCTCTCGTGCGCGCGTCTCCCTGGGCTCCTGTCAGCGTTGGGACAGATCAAGCCTGCGCGCGCCCTGGGGACATCCGAAATGAGGAGGGCGTGTGGAGGAGGCAGGGTGTCGTGGCCCTCTCAATCAGTTGGCACCGATTTTAAAATCGCAGCCGGTAGGTCTTGCCGCATCCTTCTGGTGACAAAAAAATAATTTCCCTCCATTTCACAACGAGGCGAGCTGTTTATACTTCTCACTGTGCCCAGAGTAACGATATCAATCATGTACGTTTCGCTTGACATTTTAGCGCTTGCATTTTTTATAACGTCATATTTGTTGTCACTCCCTCGTCGACGTATGTAGTGAGACAGAAACACAACGTTAAACCTGTTAAACATTCATTCCATGAAGTTAAAGTGAATGTAATTTTGCAAAAACAAGGTCTCACTACGAGCCAACATTTTCCAGCATCTGACTCTCGTGATGTTGTATACAGTCATGAGCCCCTTTATCCTGTTAGATAAAACAATATATATTGGTTTAACCATCATGCCGCGTCGTGGCGGATCACGCTGTACGCGATGGCTCACAGTCTAAGAAATCCTATAGGGAAGTGACACGGCCTCGCGTGTGGCTCGCCGCTTGTGACAGAGGTTCGAATCCATCGGGCCGCCCTGATTATTACCGCGGTGTGTAATAAGCAGAACGGTACGACTACGCGCCGTCTGCTTCACGGTGCACGTCAATGATCCCCTGACTTCATTCGCAAGAGAAGGCCACTGTGTTCAGGCCTTCGGGGTCCACATCCGCTAACTTGGAATAATGCGTAGCAATCATCACCCTCCCAGGTCACTTTAAACGAAATAAAGTTTAACTTTATTGGCACAGCCGCTCATACTTTTTTGAAGCCAATTTTCTCTATTAAATTAGCAATTAATGAATCATTAAAAATAAGTTTGTGCTATTACTCTTTTCAAATTTGGGATTAACTATCACACGAAAAAGGCCTTAAAGTGTACAGTAACATCAAACAGCCTCCCACTTTAATGTGGTTACGCGGGCACAATACGTGGCACTAAATCAAAGGATTGCGCATCCTTGTCAAAACGGGCGACGCCTCGACACGCATTGGCTATTTGCTCAAACGCTGGTGATGAACCATGGGCAGAGAGATAACAGTACCTGCAACAAACACGCTCGATTGGGATTGTTCGGCAGCAAAGCCGCCCCCACGACTGCGAAAACTTGGCAGAGCCCTCCAATTCTTGTCTTGCGAGCGATCGTAGCGAAACGTTGTTCAGGAGCGAAATATGTCCCACCTCTCTGACTTATATGAAGCCTCTTAACTCCAGCATCTCTCCCACTTCAGTAAAAAAATGTCTTGCTGTGGTTGTCACACCTGATGACGATTGCTTGTGTTGCAATCGAAACGTCGTGATTGATTTACTTCTATTTTCATTTTATTTTTATTATTTTTCTATTTTTATTTTTTTCACCTACGTGGCTTTACCGAAAGAACCAAAGAGTACGAAATATCCATGTTGACATTTGCTCGCCACAAAGAGAGCTTCGGGAGAGAGTTCGTGTAGTTTTGTTATGCCTCCATTAATGGAGCGCAGGCCACAGTGGTTTACCAAAGTTTAGATTTGCACGGCCACCATCGCACTGACAAAGTGCCGCTGCACGGTAAGCGCTTTGCTGGATCAGACCAAACAGAAATACGAAAAATAAATCGCTCGGATGATTTTAACTTGTCAGGCTGCACTGCATCGCGGAACTGCTGCGAGACGCGCAAAACGCGACTCAATGCCATAGATGGGGGAGAGGCCCGCGAACGCGGGGGCGGCGCTGACTCACCGAAGACGTTGACCGTGGTGTGGGCCTCGTTGGTGCCGTGCGGGCTCACGACCTCGCACGTGAACGTGCGAGCGTCCTCCAGGCGCGCCTGGCGAACGGTCAGCGTGAGGTCGGCGGACACGTCCACGCGCCCGTAGTAGTGGACGTTGTTATCGTGGTAGATGGTGCTGCCATGTTTATATAGAATACGTTGAGGGCTGGTCCGTCCGTCCGTGCCCTTTTCTTCCTGACAGCGGGAGAGAGAGAGAGCGGCGGCAGCAGCAGCAGAGGGCCGATCGGACAAGGCGGGTCACGCGGTCACCACCCCGACAACACTCGGTATTCACGGTCGGTCTCCCATCCAGAGATCAACCAGGCTCGTCGCCACTTAGCTGTCGGGATCCGACGTGATCGGGTGCACTCGGGGTGATTTGGTGACGCTAAAAGTATGAGCGGAATTTTTTTTTGGAGGGGGAAAAGGACAATGGGGTTTTCTTTTTTTAAACCGTGTATACTTGCGATAATTATTTTGAACGACTGTCCTACGATGATATGTTTTTCTTATCATTCTGAGAAGAAGAAGAAATAAACCTCAAACCAGGTATTCAATTAGACTCAAAGCAACAGTGTATTTCATTGTTGTTGTTGTTATAATGAACTCGCAGTGTCTTGCGAACTGCGATAATATTGAACAGTCGAAGGCGCTGCAAGAGGAAGAAACAAGCTCGACTCACATGCCGGGAGACGGTCACCTCGACCGTACGAGTCAAACTCTAAGTAATTGTCCTGAGCGACCGCGTGTTTGCTTAATTTGACGGACCACGGGAGCTTTGTGGAGACGGTGTCTGTGAAGCTCACGGGAGCGAAGTCAAAATATTACACCAGCAGTGACCAATGTCTTCTCGCTGATTATAAAGAAAAGCCAATGAGGCAAGCGGTTGGGCGGTGGTTTAACGTATGTATGTTTAACTTCTTTAGCACCGTACATAGCTAACCGTGCTAATCAGAGGTGCGGGGGAAGGACATCAAGCTGAACACAAAAAGCAGTTTTAAAGAAATGACTTTTCAAACTGGATGATTTAAAAGTGCATCGCTCCCAGCAGCTTCCTAATATCGGAAGGAAAGCGTTCCAGACGGCCGCAGAAGCGCATATGAAAGCGCGCGATGCAGTGACCGTCCTTGTTAGAAGACTAGCTAGAAGCCGCTGCTGCGTAGATGACCGGAAATTGCGTGATGATTGGATGAGAAGGTGCAGAACCACGGAGGTTCAGTGAACCAATGGGGGGGGGGGGGGGGGGGGGGAAGGAGCAAGAGGAAGAGTTCGCATCCTGGCATCGGGCAACAACGCCAACACGAGGTCGACGCTGCTCCGCAGAATGTTCAGTCGTGGCATTTGCAGGAGGACACATCCCCGGAGTGCTGGAGTTAGATGAGATGGAGCCAAATAAAACGGGCGGCAAATTTCACGTCCAGCGATATGGAACGCCAAAAAAAACTGCACTCATTTCAGAAACATTTACACTTGTATATACGGTGATTACAGTCGAAACGATATCTAAGGGTTTTCATTTTCTTTCCATTTAGATCCAGAGAGACTCTTTATTTCAGCTATGTGCCATCGCATTTTAGTTTCAATTTTATGCTTCGCTTGCTCACTTTACTTATGCGATATATTTTGCTGGGACCCGGCGATCAGCGCTTAATCAAGTATAGGGGGCCCATTTGATTGCATGTTTGCACAACACAGGCGCAAGGTTGTTTTTTTATGAAATATTTTTTGTTGTATAATGGAATGTCTGCTTTGAGGTGTTTTTCAAATGAAAGCTGGAATTGAAAAAAAGAATCTCATTTAATAGGATAGTCAGCTGAGACAATAATTTCACCATCCCCTTCTGTATTTGGCGTACATTTGGGTTCGTCCAATAATGCCATTTCTGGCTTGGTACCTGCAATTAAACCGTACACAATCATTTCATATTAAACTGTAAAGTATTAGCTTTGTGCACAAAATTAATGAAGCTATGGCTCATGACACAATGCATGACTACTTCAAGAGCCCAAAGGAGGCTCTGCGGAATTTTCATTTTCTTTCTTTTATGTGCTCGGCCATTTATAGGCATTTTGATTACATATTCGGTATATGACACGTGCAGTTCAGGCAACGTCTCGGGCTGGTTTCGGTGGCTCGCCATCGATCATAGGCGGTCACCACATCGCGCGCTTTCAGATGAGCTTCTGCAGCCGTCTGGAACGCTCTTCCTTCCGATATTAGGAAGCCACTGGAGCTATGCACTCTTAAATCTAGATTGAAAACTCATTTCTTTAGAACTGCTTTTTGTGTTCAGTTTGTTGTCCTTCTCCCGCACCTCCGATTAGCACGGTTGGCTTCGTACGGTGCGAAAGAAGTTCGACATACATACCAGAGGTCGCAACCGGGTACCCGATACCCGTACCCTACTCGATACCCGGCTACCCGTTTGCAACCCTGGTGCGGCCGGGTACGGGTAGACCGTGAGTCACTGGTGAGTAACTGTTTGTCACTCATTTCCCAACGTCTTGTCTCTTCTCACAATTCAAGTTCCTAGAATCAACCCACCCGTGCCTGCAACATGGCTTCATCCCAGAGGTCGCAATCAGGTACCCGATAACCGTACCCTACCCGTACCCGACCGGGTACGGGTAGGGTACGGGTATGGCCGGGTACGGGCACGGGTACCCATTTGCGACCCTGGTGCGGCCGGGTACAGGTACGAGTAAGGAATCAAAACCCGTTTGCGACCTCTGATACATACACACAGTCCGTGTCGTCATGAGCTCGTGGGATGGCCTGCAACTCCACGTATGGAGCCAGGTTGCGTGCGGTTCATGGCCCACTCAGGAGGCGCGTTCTCTCCTTCGACTGCCACTGACGTCGTTTCCAACCTCGTTGGTGTACGCTGCTTTTTTTCTGGAAGACTTTGCAGTTTTTTCCTGGATTTTTCTGTTTGCGCATAGTCACTTTAAGATGTTTTCTTGTTCACGTTTTTGTTTTTTGTTTGTTGCGGTTGCACCCAATTCAAGAGCCGAATGGCTCACAGGGCTATGCCAAATAAATGAAACTGAAACTGAGTATTCGCCACCAAACCTCACTGGCGACGTGGCCATGTCCAATGCCATTTAATTTTATTTTTTTCCAATGGGCCACGACTACAACGTGCATGTTCTCTGACCCACGTGCTCCTCTTTCTGTCTCTCGGTGTGATTCCAAGCACGAGTTTCTCTTCCACGCTTCTTTTGCTTTTGCATTTCTTCGAATTTTTTACTTGGTTTTGTTATTCCTGCAAATGAGACTGCCTCTTGAGTTCTCATCCGGTTAAACAAAATAAACCAAACTGCTCTGTATACTTGTCAGCTCGTGTTTAATTTTCGTTGTTGTCAATCTCTCTGACCCATTTTGTCATAGCAGGTGACATGCACTGCTAATGTTGCAATTCATAATAAAGTTTTGGTGTGTAAATAAAAATCACTGTACCTTGGTCTCGTCCATATCTTTATTTCATAACTTTAATCCCATTTCACTTTCCAGATTTTCACAAATACTGGATACAGTATATATATTGCTTTGTTCTGCGTGTCCCTGATAATTTACAGTTTTGGAAATGTCCGCTAAATTCTAGGCGTGCGTCAGTGTCAGGGTTGTCAGCCAAGAGACACATTCGCTTTCATTGTTTTCTGTCAGCTTTGATTCAATGCAATGTTCATAGAGATCCCAATGCCCAATCTGTTCGTCTGAATTCACCATTCAATATTTGTCCTGTACAGTGTATGTATTTGCACAAAAACGTATCAAATCGGAGCCGATTTTTTCGATTAAATCCACACCCACACATCAGAATTACGGCCACCAACTCAATCATTAACAGATGCGCTTTTAGTGAAATAAAGAATTACGTGTTAAGCTCTCCGCATTCCGACACGACCATCTGTCCGTTACACATCGCCCTAATTAAACGATTCCCAGCCCGAGACGCACTTAACCGCGAAACAATGTAATTATCGCAGCTGACCAATTACTCGGATGTCATGGTCCGCAGAAGAGCTGGCAAAACTGCCATTGCCGAAAACAATGCCAACCGGGTCGCGCATTTTAGCAACGAGTCGCATTGACCAATTCCACGCACATTGCTTATTGAGTTGCTAATGCAGTGCCTCGATGTGCCGCGCGTCACCCCCCCCCCCCCCCCCCGTGCGTATGTCTGGACACATCTCACGTGTCCTGCAAGGCGGTGTGTGCGTGTGTGCATGCGTGCCTAGGTGTGGGTGTGTGCGTGTGTGCATGCGTGCCTAGGTGTGGGTGTGTGCGTGTGTGCATGCGTGCCTAGGTGTGGGTGTGTGCGTGTGTGCATGCGTGCCTAGGTGTGGGTGCGTGCGTGTGTGCATGCGTGCCTAGGTGTGGGTGTGTGCGTGTGTGCATGCGTGCCTAGGTGTGGGTGTGTGCGTGTGTAGTGTGAGGGCAATGTAGTGTGGGGGAGCGGTTCATTTTCCGCTCACGGCCAACACCAGTGACGATGATCTGAAACGGTCCTGGGCCTCCCCTAGGTCGATTCAGCCTCAAATGAGTAGCTGATGCGATGTGTTAACATCGCCACTAGGCAGACAAATGCGGCCGGGCGTGGTGTTGGCCACCCACCCCCTCGTGTGCCGCAAACAGCACTTGCCCTAACAGTCTGTTTAGGCTATGCGGGGGATCTTGTCTTGTTGTGTGTGGGTGTGCGTGTGGAAGTGTGGGTGTGTGCGTGTCTGTGGGTGTGCGTGGGTTTGCAGCAGTGTCTGCTGCTACTGTGTGCTTTTCAGCGCTTTGACAGCCTTGATGAAAAGCGCTAAATACATGGAGTTATTATTAGTGCCCGCTCACAGCCAACAGTGACGAATATCTGAACGGGTTCTGGGCCTCTGCTAGGTTGACTCAGCCTTGAATGAGTAGCCGTTGCAGTGCGTAAACATCAGCACTGGGGAGACCGAGGCAAGCCAGGAGTGATGCTGGCTACACACTCCACACCGTGTGTTGTTGGTATTTACAGGTGGCTCACAGCACTTGCCCCAACAGTCTGTTAAGGCTATAGGGCAGTGGCTCTTAACCTGGGGTGCAAGCACCCCCTGGAGATGTGAGATGCTCTCCCTGGGGGTGTGAGATGCCCTCCCTGGGGGTGTGAGATGCCCTCCCTAGGGGTGAGAGATGCCCTCTCTGGTGGTGAGAGATGCCCAGTCTGGGGGTGTGAGATGCCCTGTCTGGGGGTGTGAGATGCCCTGTCTGGGGGTGAGAGATGCCCTCCCTGGGGGTGTGAGATGCCCTGTCTGGGGGTGAGAGATGCCCTCTCTGGGGGTGAGAGATGCCCTCTCTGGGGGTGTGAGATGCCCTCCCTGGGGGTGTGAGATGCCCTCCCTGGGGGTGTGAGATGCCCTGTCTGGGGGTGTGAGATGCCCTGTCTCGGGGTGTGAGATGCCCTGTCTGGGGGTGAGAGATGCCCTCCCTGGAGGTGTGAGATGCCCTCTCTGGGGGTGTGAGATGCCCTGTCTGGGGGTGTGAGATGCCCTGTCTGGGGGTGTGAGATGCCCTCTCTGGGGGTGTGAGATGCCCTCCCTGGGGGTGTGAGATGCCCTCTCTGGGGGTGTGAGATGCCCTGTCTGGGGAATGTGAGATGCCCTGTCTGGGGGTGTGAGATGCCCTCTCTGGGGGTGTGAGATGCCCTCCCTGGGGGTGTGAGATGCCCTCTCTGGGGGTGTCAGATGCCCTCTCTGGGGGTGTGAGATGCCCTGTCTGGGGGTGTAAGATGCCCTGTCTGGGGGTGTGAGATGCCCTGTCTGGGGGTGAGAGATGCCCTGTCTGGGGGTGTGAGATGCCCTCTCTGGGGGTGTCAGATGCCCTCTCTGGGGGTGTGAGATGCCCTGTCTGGGGGTGTGAGATGCCCTGTCTGGGGGTGTGAGATGCCCTCCCTGGGGGTGTGAGATGCCCTGTCTGGGGGTGTGAGATGCCCTCTCTGGGAGCGTGAGATGCCCTGTCTGGGGGTGTGAGATGCCCTGTCTGGGGGTGAGAGATGTCCTGTCTGGGGGTGTGAGATGCCCTCCCTGGGGGTGTGAGATGCCCTCCCTGGGGGTGTGAGATGGCCTATCTGGGGGTGAGAGATGTCCTGTCTGGGGGTGAGAGATGCCCTCCCTGGGGGTGTGAGATGCCCTATCTGGGGGTGAGAGATGTCCTGTCTGGGAGTGTGAGATGCCCTATCTGGGGGTGTGAGATGCCCTCCCTGGGGGTGTGAGATGCCCTCCCTGGGGGTGAGAGATGCCCTATCTGGGGGTGAGAGATGTCCTGTCTGCGGGTGAGAGATGCCCTGGCTGGGGGTGTGAGATGCCCTCTCTGGGGGTGAGAGATGTCCTGTCTGCGGGTGAGAGATGCCCTCCCTGGGGGTGAGAGATGCCCTCTCTGGGGGTGAGAGATGTCCTGTCTGGGGGTGTGAGATGCCCTGTCTGCGGGTGAGAGATGCCCTGTCTGGGGGTGAGAGATGCCCTCTCTGGGGGTGTGAGATGCCCTGTCTGCGGGTGAGAGATGCCCTGTCTGGGGGTGAGAGATGCCCTATCTGGGGGTGTGAGATGCCCTGTCTGCGGGTGAGAGATGCCCTGTCTGGGGGTGAGAGATGCCCTGTCTGGGGGTGAGAGATGCCCTCTCTGGTGGTGTGAGGTGCCCTCTCTGGGAGTGAGAGATTCCCTGTCTGGGGGTGAGAGATGCCCTGTCTGGGGGTGAGAGATGCCCTCTCTGGGGGTGCGAGATGCCCTCTCTGGGGGTGCGAGACATGCCATGATGTTTTTCAAGGTAAATAATCAAAACACAAATTAAGCACGGGTACGTGAGTACAACTACTTTGTTTCATCAAACCCTTTGTATTTATTCCCATTATACATTTTGTTTACGATTGAGAACCAACGGGATGCAAGGCTGCAGTGAAGGTTAAGGGCCACTGCTATAGGAGGATCTTTGAAGCGGGCTTTCAGATGCACTTCCGCGTCCGTCTTGGATATTCTTCCTTCCGACGTTAGGAAGCCACTGTACTTTTCAATCTAAATTGAAAACTAATTTATTTAGAACTGCTTTTTGTGTTTAGTTTGTTTTCCTTCCCCCGCACCTAGGATTAGCAGGTTTAGCTACGTACGGCGCAAAATAAATTCAACATACATGCACATCAGTCCGTATCTGTTTCCCCGTGTGGCCTGCGTGTCCATGCCCGCTGTGTCACTCACGTAGAGCCACTGCAAAGTGACGGGTGAGGAGGACGAGGTGGCAGAGCTGCCGTCCGTCACCTCGTATGAGCACGGGATGATGATATCGCTCCCCAACTCCACCGTCACCGGAGAAGGGACGATCACCCTCAGTGCCGACTGAGTTCCTGCCGCACGGAGCAAAAACAAAAAGCCACAGGAGACATCACTCAGAGGCAGCGCCGTCCATCGGCACTCGCGGGAACAACTGAATTGACACGGAAGGGAAGCGGTGGCACAATGCAATGCAATATGTGGAGCATTTCCATTCAAACTGCATCTCAAGGCACTGTACAGGTGAATAAGTCACAGACAATAGGACACAGGGCACGGGCAACAGAGGCTGATTCGTTGTTTTGTTTACGAACGAAGAGTCAGTCACAGGTAGAGGAGAGAAAGTAGGCATTGAGCCTGGACTTGAACAGACACAGAAAGTCTACAGCATGGGCATCTGGGGCAACAGAGCACGAGACAATGGGGCCAGCAGAGGAGAATAAGTGGCCTCCCACTGAGCAGAGGACGACTGGGGGCTTTGACAGAAGGCGATAGTCGCTGTTGCAAAGAGTGAGTGGATGGTAGTAAGAATGAGATGAGAAGGCCGAAGTGGGAGCAGTGAGAGAGTCCCTGGAAGGGGGGTAAGAGTGAGATGAGAGGTAGGCAAGCGGCGAGCCCCAAAAAAAAAAGATCTTGAATAGAATTACGTCAATTTTGAAGTTGATCTGGACTTGGATTTAGAATCAACCTGAGTTGAATTTACAGCCACGGCTAACATCAGTGGTGAGTGCTGTCTGACCAGTGTATCACACTGACCAGCGTGATGAAGTAACCAACCTCCCATGACCAACACAGCATGGGGACCTTCACAGGGCAGTGAATTGATGAAGGGCTGAAATGTACTCTTACCCTCATAAGCTAAAGGGCAGCGTGTCTATGCTGTTCAAAGACACCGGATTCAGCTGGTAATGCCTTCGAATATAGAATACACAAGCTAAGTTATCATGAGACAAAGCATGTAATGGAATACTTGATTGAATCAATCGATCAGTCAGTGTCCCCTATTTAACCAGGTGAAACCACCCTGAGAAGAATTGTAACTTTTTATAATTTCATGACAGCAAAGAATAGCAGTTGTAGTAAACAAACTTCATACTTTACCATTCATCTATACATAAGTGATTCAACCACCTCTGCCACACCCACAAGGTAATACTACTTAAGGCTCAATAGACTTGCACTGCATTCCAAACAAGAGACACAGTGTAAATGCTCGGCTCCTTTTTCCGTGTATCTCGACTCTCGCGCGCACGACGGGATGAGAAACCAGTTGGGGCACAAAGGCACCAGTCGACAACCTGTCACTCGCACGAACAGGCACAGCAAGTCGACAGCACGCGCATCTGGAGGAACAGAGTTCTAGACAATGGGGGCAGCAGAGGAGAAGAAGTGGCCTCCCACAGAGCAGAGGTTGACTGAGGGATTTTGACAGAAGGCGATGGTCGTTGGAGCAAAAAGTGAGTGGATGGGGAGTAAGAGTGAGATGAGACGGAGGCAAGGGGTGAGCCCAAAAAATATCTTGAATAGAGTAACGTCAATCTCGAAGTTGATCTGGAATTAGATTTCGAACCAATCTGAGTTGAATTTACGCTAAAAAGCTGAACAAAATGCGACTTCATGACGATACAGAAACCTGTGCAGAGGTCACCGGGCAGACATTCGCGAGTGCATGAGAACGGCTGGATGCGTTATCATTATTATTATTTTCGCCGCGTCATTTGTGGGTCGGCACTGAACACAATTCCATGCCAACTTTATTCAAAACGCTGTCCTGCGCTAATGTGATAGGCGAGCGAGTGAGGAGGCAAAGCACACGGCGGTGCTGTGTTGCTGCGATTTCCACGTTTGTGAAATGTGGCACCCCTCGCGCGGGCCGTCCTCCCGTGACCACAATGCTCTCGGGACCTCGGGCGCTCCTCCCGTGCAGCGTAAACGCCACACTAAAGGGCCCCAGCATTCTCTGAATTTCATTTCCACACCCCTCCCCCCACCAAAACTGTCGTTCTGTCAATACATTTCTTGTGAAAAACATGGCATTTTAAAGGCATGGGTTGTTTTTTTTCAAAGATACTCTCTGCCACAAGAAAGTGCTGGATTAAGGCTCAGCTTTTTATTTGTTTTAATTTGTTTTATGGAACGGCTGGTGCAAGGTGTGACTGCCGCTTTTGTTTAGCTCATTTTCAGTTTCAATATCGCAAGGGCAACGTGGAATGGCTTTGTTCATTCGTTTTGCTTTTAATGCCTACTCGCCGTTCAACCGAAACATCTTGAAATTGCAACAGATGTTTGGGCCTCAACGGTCTTATCACTTCGGACAAATATTGAATCGCGAATTTATGTTTGCATATCTGAGCGAAGCGCCACGCTGCCGTGCCTGACGGCTATTTTTTTTTTCTATGCTTCTTTGTGGATTTGAAAACATCTACATTCAGTTTTGGGGTCAAGCCTTTTACAAGTCACGGCATATCCTTACCTTGGGGTGTCGGCATAAAAGTAAAATACATCTAAAAGGGACTTCAAAAACAAACTTTATTTCATACATTTCTATCACCACTCATATGGTGACAAAATGCCTTGAGGGGAGTTTTGATGACAGACAATGCCTTTCAACTTTGGCCAATTAAAGTAAACCACGACAAAGTCATTGATATGCAACGGTATGGTTACTTACTTATTGGGGATGGGTCTATAATAATAAATGTGAAGCCAGGTGGTGGTGGCAGCAGCTTTGGGAGGCCTTCGTCCAGCAGTGGATTGAACATGGCTAACAATAATGATGATGATGAGCATCATGATTATATCATGATAAATGTCAGCGCGGCTAAGAATGATGATTACACTGTGTAACACATTTTTTTTGTTCCTGGGTAGTAAGTGTTATTTACTAATTGCTTATGGCTCAAAGTACAGAAAATGGCTATTATTCCCCACAAACTTTGCTTTTGTGACCAGGACAGTGATATTTAGAAATGTACCTATTTTCCAGAACATTCCAGAGAGATTCAGTGCTGAGTAAATTTTGAGTAACTTCTAGAACATTCTAGAGCTTTCCAGTAATATAAATAGTAGCCTTAAGCCCACCAATTCAGTTTAGTTCCTTGGAGAGGTCTGGGAGATCGGCTGCAGTGGGGGAGAGACAAGTGGGGGGGGGGGGGGGGGACAGAAAGTGGAGCCCGCAGCAGCACCCGAGTCACTGGAGTAAAGTGGACCACCGCGGCAGTCACGAAAGCTTCAAATCAAGATTTTATTCATATGTTGTTTTTTTCTGACTTTATGTGAACGAAAAGACACAAATTCGCCCGTTTTCTCATTTAAAAAAGGTAAATTTCTAAATATCATTGTCCTGGTCACAAAAGCAAAGTTTGTGGGGAATAATAGCCATTTTCTATACTTTTTAGGTATAAGCAATTAGGAAATAACAGACTACCCAGGAACAAAACTTGCGTTTCATAATGTTATCATTGTTATGATTATCATCATCATTATTAGCCATGTTCAATCCACTGCTGGATGAAGGCCTCCCCAAGCCACCGCCACCTCTCACGATCCTTCGATGTAACAATCCACCACGGCACCTGCAGTGTTGTTGTCACGGGTCCCTTTTCCCAGAGTCACGGGTGACATATCCCAGTCTACTCCGGAGTGCGCAGTTTCGTAATTGGCCAGGGCTGAATAATCTGCAAAATATGGTCAATCAACTGGACATGACGTTCGTAATTTAAACAAAAATATCTTCAAGTACTTTATACCAAGGATGTTCACATAATTAGAAAAACATGGGTTAGTTTGGGTTGTTTTTCTTTGTGATACAAATGTTGATGTGTGGCTCTGGATATATAATGATTTACATCAGCGATGTCCTTGGTGGGCTGTGTCTGTTTGATGGTGACACACGAATCTCTGGGAACTAATTTTACATGTCTATGTAGTACTGTCATCATCATCTGCCATGTTCAATTCACTGCTGGATTTAGCATGGCTATGTTATGCTATTACTGTATCAATTCCTATAGAAAAGGCAACTCTGCCAGCTCAGTCAACTACAGTCCATTTCAGTATAAATATCCACATTCAATGAGCTTTACTATTGCAACACATTTAAAGTTAATATGGAGAGCAGAGATAAATGTGCTAACTCAGAAAATGCTATTTAAAGTGAGTGGATGTAGATTAATGTAAAAATGATTAATGTCAGGACGGTCTTAATTTAATAACAATTTTCAACAGATGACATAATTCATTTTAACAGAATATTGGCTCCTTCGCTAATCCGGCTAACTTTTTATCATGCTATTCATCTATTAAATCACGAGTACTTTTTTTTTATCAAATTCCATTTCCTATGTATTGTTGGAAATTACAATTTAGCTACACTGTACTTGTCTTCATGAAACTCAATTACTTTGTTTCTATTTCATCGGTGATGAGGCCTCAAAATGTGACACGCATGTGTGTGTATATCAGTGACGAGGCGCCTTAATACTGGCAAATGATGACTGCTCGAAAACCCTTTGACCGCTGCTCATACGTCGTGTATATATAGTCGTCGTGTGTTACAAGTACAAAAGGACTCCAGAGAGCAAAAACACGGTACGGAACATCCGCGAACCGCAAACACATTGCTCGTTCAAAAGTATTGAATTCTACATCGCATCCAATATCTAGCCGACACTGCATTCCCCGTAGGTACGGACAAATAACTTAACTGTGATAGGATAAGCTTTTGTTAATTTGATTTCCATAAAATCTGTTTGACCTTAGACATTGTGCCAGTACAAACGTCTATGCCTGGGGTTTACCTTTTTTTAAATCTTCGTTTAGATGTTATAGGAGAGGAGACAACAGCCGTTCAATCCCACTGCAGGCAATTCCACACAAAAGCCATTCATAACGTGGCCAAGTGGCCCAGGAGTCAAGAGACATTGAGACAGCGTCAACTGGGAGATTGAGTTCAAATCCAAGTTTCAATCGCCCGTAATTAAAGCAGATTCTCAAGAGGGGGTGGGTGGCCAACACCACGCCTGGCCGCCTTTGTCTGCCTCGTGGCGATGTTTACACACCGCCCGCACCAGGTACACATTTGAGGCTGAGTCGACCTAGGGGAGGCCCAGGACCGATTCAGATAATCGTGATAATGTTGGCCGTGAGCGGGAACCGAACTTTGGTCGCCGGATTCGTAGCGCAGCGCGCTCACCGCTACACCACCGCTCCCCGCATCACACACACGCACACACTCACAGACACACACGTGCGTGCAAAGCAATCCAAGCGGGCGTGCGGTTCAAAAAAAGAATTCAACATCGTTGCTCGTGGGTTTTTTTTGCGCAATGTCGGCCCTTTTTCATTATCGCGCACTTTGGGCTCCGTCAATCAGAGTTGGCTCGCTGCAGCAACAACCGCGGCGGCGGCGGCGACTCCGCGGCGACATTTCGCTCCCCAACGCGGCGGCGTTTTTATTGAGCGCCCCGGGGCATCGGCACTCATGAACCCTCCGCGCGCCTCCCCGAGATCGGGTGAAGTTAGCAACAACAACAACAACAAAAAACTTCGTACAACAAACGAACAGACGAACAGACGAAAAAAAGTTGCCTCCCTGGGCAACGTTGCACGACAACTTAGGGGCCGTCCATAAATGACGTACACCGCACCCCCCCCCCCCCCCCTTGGTTACACGGCGTCACAAAAAGTCAGACCCCCCCCCCTCAAATATGACGTCACAAAGCTCTGCCCCCCCCCCAAAAAAACATGCTTCAAATAGCTTTAAACTATTGTCATTGTAGTGCGTATTTAATGTGGCGCTGCACTCTGATGTTGTGGGAGAAAACATTTATTTAAAAATATATTTAATTAAACATAACGTGTTGTCTATATTTATTTAAAATTGCGCATTTTGATGTGACGTCACATTTCTCAAACCCACCCCCCCTCGCCACACATCGTCACAAATGTCTGACCCCCCCCCCCCCCCCAGGTGCGTAACGTCATTTATGGACGGCCTCTTAGCAACGATCTGATCTGAAATAAGTGTAAGATTTTGGAAATGTCTCGCTTTAGAGATCACACGTTGAGGTCGTGTTTGCGTGGAATGCGTAGAGAAATCTCACCATGATACGAGGAGATAACGCGCACACTTTCTATACTTGCTTCACCGCCTTCCACCAACTCCTACTCGCTGCACTTTACGTTTATTTTTATTTTGTTACGCGGATGATCCCGTTTCAGCAGTGTCCTGCCTATTTCACAAGCGAGACCCGTGGTGTGTGTGAGCACAGCATGGCTCACACGAACCACAGATCTCCGATTATCGCGGTTGGCTACGTACGGTGCGAAATAAGTTCAACATACATCCACTAACAGAACGTCAATATTACAGAGATACACGAGTGCAGGATCATCGAGGAATATTGTACAAGTAGCCAACGAGGTATTTGACGGTCGAAAACAAATGAAACCGTTGAATGCGACAAAAATGGATACAGATGCACCTATGTCACTGTTAGTCTAACTGTTTATGTCACTGTTAGTCTAACAGTGACGTAAACTTCAGCAGCTGGACTGTATACAAGTGCTGTATGTTGAACTTATACTCTTTGGTTCTTTCGGTAAAGTCACGTAGTTAGAAATAACATTAAAATAAAACAAACCACGACGTTTCGATTGCAACACTAGCAATCTTCATCTGGTGTGACAAGCCACAGCAAGACAAATTGCTGAAGTGGACGAGAGAGATGAGAGAGAGAAGAGTATGAATTCTTGCAGTCACGAAAGCTTCAAATCAAGATTATGTTGAACCTCTTTCGCACCGTACGTAGCCAACCGGAGGTCTAATGATGTAGATGCTTACCCCGAGCCCTCATTACTTTAATAGTGGCATTGTCTTTGAGCTGTACGCCTTTTGGTGTCCTCTGGTCTAGCACCAATTGAGACGAGGCTCAAAAGAAAGCTGTCTCTGGTGTGGACCAATCAGTTTCAAGGACAATGCATATATTATCAGTGTATTTTTTGTTTGCATTTGGACCACAAGTATTGTGGTTAATGCGCACATGAATCCTTGTAAAAAGGTTTCAGTTTTGTTGCCAGAAAAAAAAAGGGGGAAAACCCTATTATTATATTTTGGTACTGGCAAAGGAGGTCTAATGAAGCAGTTCTAAAGAAATGAGTTTTCAATCCAGATTTAAAAGTGCATCGCTCCCAGTGGCTTTCTTATAACGGACGGATATGAGGCAGCCACCAAAGCTGCCTTGACAATGCTCCACTGTAGACATCCGTGGACGAACCTGCCTCGCATTATCCACACGATTGCCTCAAGACGGAAATATTATTCCGCAAAGCTTATGAATCACTAAGTGCAGTGCCTTCAACACCTACGCGCAATAAGAACAGCGCGAATACCAAATGTGCTTTTCATTATTATTATTTTATTAATATTATGAGGACATCTGAGCATGCAAAAGTAAATGTGTCATTAGGGCCTCAACGGTCGCGTTTGCATCGCGTTACTCCGAGTGCAACGCTTGCGTTCAGTTCATATTTGCATGATATCATTTAAGCGGCAACGCATCGATTGCATAAGTGCTGCACATCGAAGCAGTTAAGCACCCCTTTTAGAGAGAGCATTAGCCTGAAACGTGTTGCGTCAGAGAACTAGGGCGGGCGCGATGCCTTCCAACGAGAATCCCTCGACACGACGTTTCGGGTCAGGTTCCAGGTGCAGAGGCGCTGGCTAGCAGCTCGCCCTTTGGGATTACGCGACATCAGAACCGGTGCAGCGCGGCGCGTGTGACTCGGACCAACTACGTCGCGACGACTGCTCTCTCTCTCTCTCTGTGTGTGCGCGCGCATTAAGCGGAACATGCCTGCGGCACGGACGAACGCACCAAGGCGACTGAACCACGACACAATACGCAGGGCATGTGTAGGTAGGGAGACGGACATTGAAAAAGCACTGCCACGTACCGCAGCTGTTCTTCTCGACCAACTTTATCGTGGGAGATCTTTTTTTTTGTCCTAAAAGCAAATGTGTAGAATAATACTAATAATACGTAATATTAAGTGAAATAAATTTCGGTCTGTTATATGTTGTGTATGCAGTATAAATGTGTGCACTGTGAACCCAGTGGCGCCGGGGTTCGATTTACGCCCGTGGCAAATCATGAGATGCGAGAGATATCTGAACCGTTCCGAGCCCTTCCGCCTTCACCATCCCCGACAGACCAGCGTGGTGAGTATAGTCAAATACAAACGAAGCTATTAAAATGTTTTAGCAGATAAATAACGAAATACTATCTCGGGATGACACGGGTGGGAAGACTGCCTGTCCAGCAATGACTTCAATGTGTACCGCATTAATTAATTGTTTGTGCCAGACAACCGCATGCAGAGCGAATTCATTGACACATTAACTTCCCTCGGGGGGTGAAAGAAAAGCGGAACTATCTTGCGCCACGTATGTTTTTAATTTACTTGTATGGCCAGACAGGCCCTCTGGAGGTGTGGGGGAATTAGCAAAGCCAGACGACGAGGTCCACACCGCTAATCCGAAAAATATTACCCTCCAGCAACTTTGTTATTCTTCAAACGTTTGCGTTAAAACTTAAACATCATTACACTACCATGTCGCACACAACGATGCTGTAAATTTCCACCAACATCCCCGACCACTTGATATGTACTCTGCTTTGATTTTCATTTCCTCTCGGTTATGATTTAGGGGACGTAAACGAGAATGGATCCTGCCCGCAGAGTGAGGACGACATGGGAACCAGGCGCTGGAGATTCGTTCCGAAACTTTGCGAAAATCTCCGTGCTCAGCAACTGCTGCACATGGGGATGTGGCGACGAATACAACTGAACAGCGTGGTCCAGATGTTTTGTGACCCCCCCCCCCCTGCCTCCCCACAATAATTATATTAAACGCAATATTTTTGTTTAAGTAAGGTTCATTTCAAACAAAAATTATGATATGAAAAGGAAAAATAATGTTAACAATCTCGCCTGGTATGCAGGAGCTTGTGGGTTCGATCCCGACCCTGACGCCTATATATTTGGAGTTTGAATTTTATCTCCCCTTGGTCTCCTGGATTCTTCTCTGGGTCCTCCGGTTTTTCCGTCCACATTTAGAATCAACACCATGAGCATTTGACTGATATATATTTCCACATGATGATAAGTCACTTCGTTGAGCTACCATTTGTGGCCATGTCGCTTCTGAAAAAAGAGCTATACATATTAGTGGGCCTTACCTGGTTAAATAAAAATCTTTAGTTTAGTTTTAGTTTAGACTTCTGGCCAAGCGTGGAAGAAGAGGCCAAGTACCCTCGAGAGGGGGCCTCTAGCCCTTGGGCCAGCAGTTGCGCAAGCAAAGCAATTTCAGGGCTCCACATATAGCTTTTAAACACACATTTATGTAAAGAATGCTTTGAACAATCATTTATAAGAAGTAGTACATTTTCTCTACGCACACAAATGCTTTAAAGAAACTGGGCCAAGTTATTATCATTTTTTGGCGTCAACAAAAACCCGGGGGAAAACGTTACTTCTGCGTTTAGTGTCACTCAGTCATCGGCTGGTAACACCCGACCGATCCATGGCCATCAAATCATTGGACTCGAGGTACAAATTCCAGCTCGTACTTATTTATATACAAATTATTTGCTATTGTTGGAATTTGTTCTACATGGTCGCAAACAAAGCTACAAACGAGACACCAACATCCTCGCATTCAACGACTGCCACGCAACTCAACGCATTTTCTGCCTGCGTAGCCACGGAGCACCCGGCAGGGATCGCGTGATGGTTTCAGGTGGTCTTGCGTGGACAACTCAAACTCAGCCTCATCACCGCGAGCTAAAAGGTCTGGCACTGCAATGGATCGGCGCAAATAACAGCGGCGGTGACCGAAACACAATCTCTTGTGGCTACACGGCGGGAATTAGGTACCGTGTTGACACAGCTGACAAGCGTGGTTTTTTTTAATCTTCACAATCTCAAATCCAGTGGTGGTGGTGGTACAGCGGGAATAAATACGGAGACGATTTTAATCTCTACACGATCCTTCTTCAACGGGCCGCCTTTCCTCCGACAACAAATAGATCATTCCTTGTGGGACGGTTTAGCCACAAACTCTTCCATATCACGGTAGAGTTGTGTGTGCACGCTTTCATTTCCACTTTCTCTTTCACTACTCGCTGTTGTGCATTGCTAGCTATTGCATAGGATGATGCTTTGTTATACTTTTTTATTCAAACTAAGTAATCTATAAGTTTACACATATGTGTTGAAATAACGTAAAAAAATGTATACAGCCATTTTTCATTGCACTTCTGGATGAACGCTTTCTGGTGCCGTGTCAACCCATGCGGGTTGTTTGACTTTAGTTCACCACGCGTGGTCAGTGCGAGTTGGTGAAGCTGTGGGCAGGCAGGACCGGTTCAAATTTCACTCACCACTCATGTTAGCCAATGGTTGGGAATCAAATTCAAATCGTCGGGTTCACAGAACTGCGTCCTAACCAATGCGCCACTACCCTAAGCCCCAAGGTGTAATTTAATTCATTGTATCATGTTTCTACATACATAGCGTTAATTGTATCAGTACTTAAATCAACGGAACACATGGATCTGGGAACAAATGCAAATTTGAGATCATACTGAATGCTGAGAAAAGTAAGTGGGGGGCTTGGGAAGGACAAATCACGGTGAGAGGGGATGATGGATGAGAGTGGCGACAAGAATAGCAGCCAAAGGACGGAAGATGCAGTGCCGGATTATCCGAGTAGCAAAAGTAGCACATGCTACGGGCCCCGCACTTTCAAGGGCCCCGCGCTAAATGCTTTCAAGCTATCAATTCCGGTTCAGTGATTCTGCACTTGCTCTATTACTATAGCTGTATTACTATAGCCAACTACTAAGGGTTGTTACGTAAACAGAACATGCCAATTCGTCACTAGTACAGCACTAGTGTATAGTGTAGTGTGTAGTGTAGTATACTAGTACAGCCCACCGGTGTGTTGGAGAGCCAAGCCACAACATTTACAATCGGAGTACGACGTTTCGCCAGTAATTACAACCAGCTTCATCAGGCGATAGCCAGATTTGTGGAGAAGTCCACCTGTTTCGTTCCTTATACAGAGGTGTAGATGTGGTGACCACGCTTCTGCGCTCTTGCGCAAAGTGGGGGGGGAGGGGGGTTAATGAGTCAACGTACATTATGCATGCGCATTATGCGGCCCCTTTGATCTGCTCCTTCCTGTCCATTGTGTGTATTAATGCAAAATAATTTAATAAAATACACTACACACAGGCTAGAATTGAGCCATGTGTACGAGCTGAACATGTCTGCATGCAATGCACCGATTCATCTGCTAGTCTGGTGAAGCGTTCCTTCCAAAGACCAGGGTCGGGGCAGCCTCTGTCTGACAATATCATGGAATTAAAACTTTGCAGCGCGTACCTCCAGGTGTCAGCGGTTGTGCCGTTTCTCTGCGGTCGCACAATGTAAGCATTGAGTACAAAAAACATAAAACACCCTTTGTTGAGCTTTATTTGGCAACGACACAGAAAGATCAAGGGTGAACCGCTTAAGGTCCGCACACTGCTTGCGCAACGGCGGTGAGATGTTAACTACCTCGCCTGGTATACAGGAGGTCGTGGGTTCGATCCCGCCCCAGACTCCTGTATATTTGGTGTTTGCATGTCTCTCTCCCCGTAGACTCAAAATGCGTTTAGAGGGTTTGGCTGCTATACATTTCCAAACGATAAAGTACTTCGTTGAGCTATCATTTGTGATAGCCAGGTCGCTTCCGAAAAGAGTTGCATAGCTCTGTGAGCCTTACTTCATTAAAATAAAATACACGTTTCGAAAAATCTGTAATGCCGTCGGCGGCACGTCCTATTAGCGAAAATTATACAAGTCTTCATTCGGTATTGGATTCCAGCTCAGAGCTGATGCACGTCCGATCAGCACAGTTGGCTACATACGGTGCAACAGAAGTTCTACATACGTGTAAACTTACACTTGTGTTCTGACAGCCACATCCACTGATTGGCTCTCGAGCGCACAGAATGCCAATGGCCGGTTTTTAGCCTGACACCAAATATTTCCACTGCAGCGGGAATGTAGCCTCGCTGATCTGACTGTGTTGTGACTCACCCATTAGACCTCAGGAGGCTCCCAACAACACGAGATCTCATTAACGGCTTGTACGCTAGAAATTCAGAATTAATGGGGACGGCGGATAAGGACCTCGGATGAAGATGAGCACGGCTCAAAGGTCAATTGAGCAGGGAGACGAATTGACTTTTGCTTTTTGTTGCAGGAAATTGGCTCGTATGAAAGCTAGAGGACCCGAGCGCGATTCCCGAACGTGGCTACGAGGCCATGGCCAGAACAGAAAATTGTTCGTTCGAGGTGGCAAATATTTTGTCATGCTAATGTTTTGTTATCTGGGTGATACAAGTAGATAATGTGATTTGAATAAGGCTATTGCGTAATTCACTTCAAATTGGCGATTTAAATGTATTGGATGAAGGCATCTCTTCATTGAAGTGTTGCCATGTCAGTTGGTACCAACAAGGAAAATAAATGGGCTGGGCCCTTGCATGAGAACATGGGTGGGCGAGTGATTATAATCTGAACGGGTCTCGGGCCTCTCGTCCACTTCACCAACCCATACGAGCCATCACGGCGCAGTATGGTCAAACAATATCCATGATCTACGCAGTGTGGGAAGCCTTCAGTGGATTGTATCAAGCCAGTAAAACGTGTTTTTATTATTGTTATTACCAATGTTCTTCCTGATAATTAAACACTGAACTTGTGGGTAAGTACAATTCTAAATTCGTCTCCTTTGTAAGGCTGAAGCTGATGCTGAGCAAAAACTCGAATTTTACGATGAATTCGCAAGATTCAGGATCCTGATTTGATTCAAGAATACATTTTTTTTTTTAGTCGTGTTGAACGTAGAAAAACCTAGTGGCTGGAGGGGGGGGGGTCACGTAAACTCATTACATACGAGTAAATATGAATTGAACACACTGATTCGTGCAATGCAATGCATGCACCGTGGGCTTAAGAATCTATATCATATTGCACAGTCGTGGGAAGGTTTTACAATGGGCTGCCGGTGAGTGACAGCGCATCTGCTACCGGGGCACTGTTCCGACCAGCGCAGCTGATAATATCCTCTTCTGTTTGTCCGCAACAGTTGCCGTGTTGCAGCCGAGTTTGAGCAAATTAATGACACTTTTTTTTCTGTCCGAGATGCATCGTGGCAATATTCTACACCGCCAAGACGAACCTTCACGGGCCAAGAGGGCGAGAGGAAGCTCACAGTCACGCTGAGCAGCGCTCTCGAGCCGCACACACAGAAAACCTGGGGTTGAAAGTACAGATTTTTTTTTTAACAAGTCTACAAAATCCCAGGCAATCGCAGCCGTGTGCTCGAGCGAAACAGCTCCGGAGTGAATTGTGGCACCCGCCACGACTATATTGCAGGGATGTTATCAATTTGAATGGCTCGCGTCGTCAACTGTGCCGCGTGGTGCTCGCCATGTGAGTGTTTTCACTTCCCGAATATCGAAGTTGCCCATGTCTGTTGATAGAGCAGGAGTGTGTAAGTGAATGCAAGCTGGAATTTCTATACTTACTGTACTCTGGTTTCTTCCCACGCAAAGCCAAATGCTCGTTACAGCACTTCAATTGGCCCAAAACATTTAACAGGACCCTCTGGGAAATGACTTTAAGTGCAGAAGTGACGCTTTCACGGGTCATTAATTGACATTATTGTTATTATTACCGCAAGCCCTCTGCCTGATACACAGTCCATTTTTTTATTCAGCGGCCCTGACCGGGCGTAACACATGCTGAATCGCTACCATCGCCGCCCTACGTTGTGCGCTCCCAAATGTTGCAGCAATTAACTTGGAAACCGACCCCAACCACAGAACAGGTTGGTCCGCGGGGCTGTGCCGTGCAGCCCTCTCTGACGAGATGTCCGTTCGTTTCGCTCCGCGCGCTGCTTGTTCGCGTAGAGGTCGAACGACGCAACCGCACAAATCGTAAATGCGTCTGAGAGAGATCGCCGTGGGTGCTTTCAAAGTTCAACTGCTTGATCAGAGGCCCAACTGATTACTGTCAGTCACCGTGCCCGTTGCCATGCAATAAAGCACCCAACTCAAGAGTCTCCACGAGTGTCAAAGTCTTCTATCTACCGCCATAAACGACAACGTTAAGTTTTCAATGTAGGGAAACCATAACCCAAGGACAATCCAGCTCTGTGCTACTCACTAAAAAGCAGAGGTGGGACAAAGTCATTGTTATGCAAGTCCAAGTCGAGTCTGAAGTCATCAAATTCATGACTCGAGTCTGACTCGAGTCCAAGTCACATGACTCGAGTCCACACCTCTGCTAAAAAGAGTACGAAATAGAATCTCAAGGTGCTACTTCCGATTTAGTTTTTATATATACGGTGTGTCAAGTAAAGAAAAAGGGCAGGTTTGTGGGTACATTAAAAAAACTGCAGCAAATGCTGTCTGGTTGCAGACCGTGAGGGCATACAGTCACTCCACCTCTCTAAATGTCTATCGTGGCTCAGAACAGGCCGGGCAAGTGGCGCCAATTACCAGGCCGGGCAGGGCCGCTCCAGGAGAGATAAGTTCATCGCAAACCCAACAATTATCACGTCAGACCCGTCGGGGAGGGGGGCCTCTCTTACCTCCAGGGGGGAGGGGGGGCTCTCTTACCTCCAGGGGGCAGCGGGAGGGGGGGCTCTCTTACCTCCAGGGCAAAAGCAGAGGCACAGGAGAGCCGACAAAATGACTTTGCACAAGATGCCGAACCCCATCGTCTTGAGTGCATGCACAGCAGCAGCAGCCTAGGGCTCAGGGCAGAGCACGCCCCGTGCAGCTGATGTCACCGCAGTGGCGATTCGAGTGGCTGAAGGTCAGTCAGCGCAGGTCGTTTTTTGGAATTGGACTCTTTTTTTGTCCTTAACTTGCTAGTTCCTCAACACGTCTGTGGCTTTGCTGTCGGTCAAACGCCCACGCGCGTTTGCCGGTCACGGAAAAAAAAGAAAAAAAATCATCACATTAAACGCCCAATTCCAAGTATCACAGCATGTCCCAAATCCGTCTATATCTGTGCAGCAACGCGGCGGTGTGCGACGAGACGCCCTCGTCTCAGTGACACGGCACACAGACGAGTGTGGGCGTTGAAGGGCGTGCATACGACAACATATACGTGCAACACCAATTGGCCGTTTTTCAAAGGCCCCTTTTTGGCACAAAGTGGCAGCAGCAGCGGCACGACATGCCGGAAGACACCTTGACATGGCGAGCCACCAAAACTAGGAAACTGAGGTCTGCGTGCGTGCAATTTCGTTTTAAATCATTAGGCTTACGTGTGAGTGTGTTTTAGGAGTGCTAAGGGTTAAGATTAGAACATGAGTTAACATTCATAAATACGGGGTGTATTGTGTTTCCATACACAATTTAAAATGATGCATTGTAATAAGTGTGGCATTTTTAAGGTTTTACGCATAACCCAGATGCATTCATATTTAGATTATGTGGAAACTATCATACACAATAGATGAGCATCAATAGTACATTAATAATGTCATTTATTTACCCAGGAAAGCCTCAACAAATCTCAAGTCGATTTTTCAAGAGGTCCCTGCTTTTCGATGTTTTCCGATTCTGTCTTAAGGTGTGTTTTGCACATGGGAAAGAAAAAAAAAACTATCGACCAGAGAAAAGCCCATTCATACAAGGAACTAACACTCAAGAATCTGTACAGATGGGTTTACAAACACACTCGTTGTACTGCCACCCCCTGGCCACCGCGCAGCTCAGTCGGTGATCTGCAAACCCTTGCCCCCCAAGCGCAGGATAGCCACCCCGGCTAAACCTCACCGCCGTGGGAGTCGAGTGCTAGGTGAGTGAAAGAGAAAGAGCGGTGTAGAGATCGGCGGTGCAATAGTTAGCACACTGCGCCACGAACCCAGCCACCCAAGTTGTATTCCCACTCACGCCAAAATAACAGTGGCGAACCGATCCTGGGCCTGCACGAGGTTGACTCAGCCTTGCTTGAGTACCTGGTGCATTGTGCAAAACATCAGCACTGGGAAGACAAAGGCGGGCAGAGGTGGTGCTGGCCACCCACCCCCTCGTGTGCCGTGCCGGCCTTCATAAGTGCTCGCTAAGAGCATTTGCCCCATCCGTCTGTTAAAGTTTATAAGCGAGATCGTTGTCTTTATGAGTGATACACAGTTGAATTGACATGCGCTTAAGAGGTGCAGCCGACACGGAGTGGTTGTGCTACACCACTTCTCGGAAGCGTGGTCACAAACAATTCACATGGCAAACAATTTCAAACACCTGTGAAGCCAACAAAAGGTTAAACATTTGTAAAAGCTGGATAGGTGTGGCGCAGATAGCGTGCCTGAATTGAAAGAAGATATTAATCACACGTGCTTTACCACCAACACTGACCAACATGGGGAAGTAGAGCCAAATAGCTCCCATGAACAGAGGGCATTATGAACCCACTCACCTGAACTTGATTCAGCAGTGGATGCATAAAGGGCTGGTACATTACATTGCAAGATAAAAGTGTAACTGTATCTCCTGCGCAATTTTGAATGTGGTTCGGTCCTGTTCTGTGGGAAGGCAACTGTCGTTGCGTTCCATTTTGCGTGACCGGTAAAGAGACCGGGAGGCTTCAGGCAATGTACAGACTACAGACGCATACTTGTCTCGCTTGCACGGGATAATGTAGCATTAGGCGAGCACTACGGCTAATGCCTTGCTCAGGCGAGCCTGACTTTGCGGATGAGATACCGAACATCAAAACCGGTCCAGAGTTTGAACCAACGCTACTGGAATGATACACCTCCCAGAAGGCCGGGTGGCTTGTGTTTTATATGCACAGGGACAGATATGTGAAGCAGATGTCTTGATCTGCTTATTGTTTAGTTTCTCATGCTCTGCGCTATAACACTAAGACCGGCAAACAATTTGCATGAACGCCATACGTGGAATTTTCCACTTGGTTCAAGGGAGACTCGGTTCACGTAAATGCTTTGTAACAGAACATCTATTCTCGTGCCACAACAAACGTCTTTAAAGCAAAAGTTACAGAGTGACATCAACTCATAAAATCTTCAATCGTTATTTAATTTCAGAGACTACAATGACATTTGCTTTTATGGTTTTATACCCATAGCAATCACTTTGAAAATTATAGTGCGAAGGCAACTCTTAAACAAATATCATCTCAAGATCACGCATACAATGTAATAACGTTTATGTTGACTTTTTGGAATCTGACGAAATGCATTTGTCAATGACCTTAAATTCAATTAACCCGGGGGAGGGGGGGGTGGTCATGACCAGTTCAGATGCCACTCACCACTGATGTTAACCGTTGCCGGGAATATAAATCAGGTCGCTGAGTTCATATCCCAATGAACTAATGACTACAGTGCCTCCACTCTGCCCCAAGTGAAGATACAAGGTTAAGTATTATTTAAAAAAACATGCAAAAGATATTACCTTTCATCCTTTCATGAGAATCCCTATGGAATGAGAGGAAACCAAAACAATCTTACAAATCACAATGGTGACCTCGACGTGTAGGTTCAGCATACGATGTGATGCAAAATGACGAAGTCAATCTGATTTATGGAGGATGAGCAAGCGTTCACGCCTCCATAATTTAAAAGGTTGGTGGTGGTAGGGAGCGGTGGTGCAGTGATAAGCACACCACACTATATACCCAGTGACCTGAGTTTCTGGCCACGGCTAACATCACTGGCGAGCGATATTCGAACTGGTCCCCACAACTGACCAGCGTGGCCAGGTACGGATCCATACTCTTAGGTTTTATCGGTAAAGTCACGTATGGTAAAAATAAAAATAAATAATATAAATAATAATAAAAATAAAATAGTACGGATCCAACAAACCTCATGACTGACACGGTGTGGGAAGGCCTTCATTCAAGCAATGGTTGTACAAAGGACTGTGCGAATTTTATCACTCTTAACAAGAGCCAGGATGTAGTAAAGATTGGACATTTATGAGGAAAAGAAGTAAGAGCATGATTTATTTCCATATTTTGGACGTGAACATGATGGCCCCATCCCAACCAGATGGCTCCATATTTATAGAGTCGCGTTCTGAATAAATGATCAACGTGACCCGCGCATGCCCATCACAAGAGATTATTATTTTGCGATGTTTCGCGGATTCATAAAAGGCTTTAACAGCGCTTAATAATAGTTCTAGAGATAATAACGCCTACTGAACAATATAAAAATCCGATTACTTACATTTTATTTTCATACTTTGTGCGCTACATTTGGAAGTAGTGAAATCACTGTTATAGTATACGGCAGAAGTGGCGGTGCAGAGGTAAGCACACTACGCTATGAACTTCTCGAACTGAGTTCGAATCCCAGCCTTGGCTAATATCAGCGGCGAGCGATATGACGAGCACTAGATAGAAAATGCTTCATCCAGCAGCTGATTAACAAAGGGTTGTAGAGTATTACTTAAGGCAAGATAGGCAAATCATTGATAAAGTCATACCCAGTATACATGCTATCGTTTGCATCACCTACAAATTAGGCAAGAACTGATTCACTCACTGCCTGCCACCCCCTACGCGATTAGACGAATTGTGAAAATTTTGCAGTCGTGATTTGATTCAAGGATGAATTGTTTTGACCCTTTTTTTACTTTGGAAAGGTGGAATTTCCACCACAGTTTGCCATCGCTGTAAACAGGAGTTGAGCTTCCATCTCGGATTGGTTTGAGGCGGGAATTAACTCTGACTGGCAAAAATCAAACCTGTAAAGTGAACACAGTACGCTCATTGGTTGATTTGTGAAAGTGAACCGATACAAGTCCTGCAAACTCTGAGCACGGTGGTTTTTAATATCCCTGGAATAAGCTCATTATGCAAACAAGTAGCAGCTACATTTAACACGTGGGCTTTCACGACTAACATATGATTCGTAACCAATTTCCACCCAATTGTAAAATGTTGTGGATTGCTCTCCAACACACCGGTGGTGCTGAAGCAGCATTACATTGGCGCAGTGGCGGCTCCTGCAAAATCTCTCAGGGGGGGCAAATGTCTGGATGATTGATAAGGATAAGGTCCACCCATGTAATGGATAAATTAACAGCTTAAGCATGTAAAGGCAACTTCACTTCTTTAATATTAATGAAAAATAAAGTGAATCTTACAATACATCTTGTTTGTTTCTATACTCACTATTAAAACAAACCACTCAAGTTTATTTTATTAAAGATTCCACTAGGTGGCGACAAATTATATTGTTGGATGAAACGTGCTTACGTATGATGACGTAAGCACGTATGATGACGTAAGCACGTTAGGGCGAGCCCTCCCGGAAGCCATAGAGAATGCATTGCAACGCCGCCGTTCGAAAAAAAACATCTTTGAATGTAAGTCTATGGGACCACTCGGGGCGATTCTCAGCTGGAGGGAAATCGCCCAAAAAGAGGCGGTACTCCACAGAACGTAGCATGACGCTGATTGGACTATATCCAGAGGCACAGTGACGGCTAGCGTGACTCTGTGGTTGAATGACATTGGTGGTGCGTCGCCCAATCGCCCTAATGAAGAAACCGCCCCTGCATTGGCGCATTTGTTCACGTTACCACTTTAGAAAGTTGGGTCTGTCGGGTGGAGGAGGGGGGTACACGACACAACTTTTGACTCCCGCGATCCAACTCCAAACAATAACGAATGAGGTGCAGGGCGGCAGCTATTCCAGGACACAGTACACAGCGGTTCCATACCCACAACCTCAACGTAACGTTCAAACAATCTACAGTGTGCAGTGCATTGCATTGTCCGCAGACTATAATTGGGGATTCTAAAAGTAACGCGGCAAGCGCTGTTCACACAACTCCCCTTTCGTACGGCCGATGCAAGAGGCAGAGGGATGATCACAATTTCCACATTCACGGCGTTCAAGGCGGCAGGCAAACCCGCGTCGGGAAGTAGTGCATCCCCGCTGCGATTGCCCCCCTTTTTATTATTACACGCTTTTATTTAACTCACTCCGTCTGTTGTCGTATCCTCAAAAAAGAAATCTTGTAACTCAATTTTTACCAACTTTCCAATGTGCTCTCGACTGCAAACTTGGTATACTTATGTCATACTGATGGCACGACTATATTATACTATTAAAATAAAATATATATATGTGTAAACATTTTACACGCTTTTTTTATTTAACTCAAATCTTGTAACTCAATTTCAACCGTCTTCCCAATGTCGTATCGACTGCAAACTTGGTATAGATATGTCATACTGATGACAATACTATATTCTATCAATAAAAAATGTAAATGTATATTTTTAAACAATATTTTTTCCGGGTCTAATTGTCCACGCTCAACTGACGTTGGCTGTACGTCACGAAAAGCTTCGGGGAGCCACGCCGGGGGACGGGGGATGTGGAAGGAGGGGAGGGGCGTTGGGGGCAGGGGGATGGGCAGCTCGGACAGTACATTTCATTAAAGCGTGTTTTTTTTTTTTAATATTTTATCATTTGCGGCTCGGGGCATTGCTTTGTCGGTATAAGTTGTTACGGTCAGCTCTGGATGACCCACAGTCGCACCCATTACCAGAGAATTACCACGATACAATTTATGTTGACTAAGTTGGTTGGGGGCGGAGGGGGGTACAAAGGCTATTGTTGCCCAACCCTCTGTTGCACCACGCGAGGTTGAATGGAAAGGGGGTGGGGGGGAAGGTTACGGCGCTGTGCTTTCGTGTCAACCGACGGGGATGTCACGCCTGAGCACAGGCACGAAGACACGCAGCCTAGGCAGCGAGCCAGCCTCCTGCGTGGGCTGTAATCATGCCAGCCGGCAAACTTCGCCACACTTCTCTCGGGGCTCACCCACTCCACTGGGCTCGCCTGCCCGCGGGCACGGTGCCATGCAACGTATTCACGTTATGTTGGGTTTCTATTTTGAATGACAGTGCAGCGTGCTCCTACACGTACGCTATATATGCGTACGTGTTGCGTTTAATGTCGGGTTAGGTCTACTGTACGCTTTTTGTTCACCCACAGCTGAATTGTAAAATTAGTGTGGGTTCTTCATTCACCTATTGCTGTACTCGTGAAACTCTCTCTCACACACACACTCTCTCCTGTCTGGGCACCAAACTCCAGATCTTCTCTGATGACCAGTTGAGAGCTGTTGTGTAGGTTGTCACCGTAACAAGTGATTTGCTGCTATGCGGAGAGTGAACTTTGGGGCAAGTGCCGTTAGCGAGGAGCACCTATGAAGGCCGGTACGGCACACGACTCAGTGCCGGATTATCCCAGTAGCACAAGTAGCTACTACACATGTAGTAGCTACGTATGTAGTATATATGTAGTAGCTACGGGCCCCTCACTTTGAAGAGCCCCGCGCGAAACGCTTTCATGCCGATTCAGTGATTCTGCACTTGCTCTATTACTATAGTACTATCCTGCCTTCAACTTTTGTGAACGACTGGGTGTTTAAGGTTAGCGATTTGTCGTATTATCTGGCTGTATAGCAACTAAAAAAATAAACAATTACTTTACTATGCAAGTAAAAAGTTTGTGTTTTAATATTTAGGTGTGTTTTTTAGGGCCCTTTTATAGCATATGCTACAGGCCCCACACTAGCTTAATCCGGCACTGACACGAGAGGGTGGGTGGCCAGCAACCACGCCCGGCCACTTTTGTTTCCCGAGTGGCGATGTTAACTACACACCGCACCAGGTACTCATTTGAGGGCTGAGTCAACCTAGGGGGGGGCATGACCGGTTCGCATAATCGTCACTGGTGTTGGTGGTGGCCGGGAGCTGGAAACGAACTCGGTAAACCGCTGGGCGGCCGCTTGTTGAACACAGGCTCGCCTTCAGTGGGCACAGGTTTTACAAGCACAGTAAACATTTTACAGGCACATAGACGCGAGTCTCAATGAAGATGAAACCGGTTTACATGTGCCCTTTTGCCAAATATAAAATGTGCCACTACTTCGGCTCTATTGCGCCTGTGGCCTTCCCTCGGCTCTGTGTGTGGAATATGTGCAAGGCTGGATATGTAATCTTGCCATGCCCAGCCTGGTGGGACACGTGGCAGACTTTAATGTTGAATACACCTTATAATTGTTCATATAACACAGACGTACACAGTACACAAATATTGCTGCAATGTGTTACCTTTCCTGTAAGCGCCAGTGTAAAAAAGCTGCTATGATTTTTAATTAACCAATGTAACTTTCACATAAAAGACATTTAATAAAAATGTACTGCCCAAATTAGAGCCCTCTGCAAATTATCAGCCAGCTGTATACATTTCTGCGGCCAGAGTTAACGGACATTGTGAAAAATATATTTTACACACATATAGATGTGCATATTTGTATTTGTGTGGGTCAGGCTATGTCAATATACTGTACCACACATTTAATTGGCAGTTAACTCCAGGAATTCATGCTGCTCATAAAACATTGTCAATTATCGGCAGACTTGCAAATCGATTTTGGAGTTGACTGATAGATTAAGTGCGGCACTAATTCAAGTGAGTCGATTGTTCTGCTGCCCATGTATGTTAGCACAAGTTTAGGTTAGAAACCTAAGCGTTGCTCAAGAGATTTCGTGACAAGGAAGTGAAAGTATTTGTATATTCCCATTATGCAAATTTCAAATAAAGGTCACGCAAGTACACTATTACATTAACGTTGGTAATGTTTTACTGCCAATAATGCTTCCTTTGCCGTTAGAATATTGCAAAGAGTACTTAATTTTCGCTTTGTTGGAAAAGGTTGTGAATCACGAAGGGACCCAAATGCACTTGTGCATTAATAAACGCAAGCGAAGGGAGTGATTCTCAAAACAGCATGCGATCAACAGTCGACTACACCGAGTGTCGTAGCTATAAAGTGTGTAGGCAGTGAAACTGCGCTGGGGTTCACACGCCAGACAGGGCCCAGGTGCCAGTCTACGAAGTGGGCCCATGCCAATCACACGACACCATTGTGCCACATCTGGCAGCAGACTAATTTGACATGGGATTGAGATATGATGACACAAAGGCAAATATCATCAGTTGGCCCCCAGCAGTGATCCATCCAGGTCGAGTTAAATCACTCAGATTTGATATTGCGGAATTTGGACCATGAGTCCCTGACGGTCACATGGTTAGCAGCTTTATACATTTGATTGTGCTCAACTCAGTAAACTATCTCTACGTTGCATAGTAAGGGTCGCTGCCGTGATGACCAAGACTTCTGGCCAGTGTGCAAGCCGAGGCCAAAATATCCCAGGAGAAGGGATCTCAAGAGCACCCTCTAGCGGAGGCCCTTCCGCCAGCATTGGTGTAAGCCGGCAATTGCAGTGCTGCACCTTTACCTTTTTAACATTTCAGCCTGGGGAAGATTCACATCTTGACAATGCGGACACAAACGGCAACGTCCGCCTTCTGAGATGGCCTCGCCAATGTCGGTAACGGGAGAGCATCGTCACTTATTCTCCAAACATTGGAGAAAATGCAACATTGGCCATTGTGAATCAGACCCCACTGTACGTGCAAACTTTACACTCGTGCTCTTCAGCGAGACGTGGAAACACAGGTGCTGCGGGTGCGGTTAATCATCCATGTTAATTCATTACATGGAGAAGGGGTGGGAGTGTGTCCCCCCGTCATGAATAGCAGTTGTGGCCCTTACATGTAGCTCGCGTCAGACGGCTAGTGTCTGAAGCATTTGGAGACGCGTTAGGGGTCATCGTGTCTGATAATGTTGATGACACATCGGCTCGCCATCGCTTCCTTCTATCTGTCGGTTCTCAAAGCAGTTGCACAATCGAAACCGCCCCCTCCACCCTCCAAAGTCTGCTTTTGCAAAATGAATCACTATTACTAGATTTATAAATAGAGAGTTTGTGGAGTTTCGCAATTTCCATCGCCCCACCACCATTTCTACGAATTATCGAGATTCATAGTCATGCTTTACTCCTAGAATCGATTTAAAAGAAAGTCGAAGCCACTGGTGACTTGCAAGAGACTCGTGGAACCATTGCATGCAGTACGATTCGAAAACGTGGATCCTTACACGTGTGATGAATCAATCGACAAATCCTTACACCACTCGTAATTATGGGTGCTTGCTCCCGACCCACCCTCCAGTAGTGTAAGCCGGCAATTGCGAATCAAGTTCAACATGCCTACATCCCATAACCAACACTGCCTATTACAAAATCACCCTGAATGCTCCCGCGATATCGGAAGCTAAGCTGGTGGCAGCCTGCATAGCGGAGGGACCATGCACAAACAGGGCTGTCATCGGTGTTGCTGCAGGGCTACTACGTTTGACACTCACATCCGCAGCTGACAATGTGGGTTGGTGAAGGCCGAGAACTATTTAACCAAACCCGCACCGTGTTAAAGTGTGGTCAAGCCCCAACCCTCCCTGCCCCAGGACCTGATCCTCACTGCGATAACAACCTCCTTCTCATCCTCCTCTCGTGAACATCATCGAGATTCAACATGGGCCACAGGTAGACAGCGGAGAATGAACACAGGCAAGGAAGTTAGAGTTAGGGTGGGGGGCTGATGGAATGAACCCCCTTTGGCTGTAACTTGATCCTGACCACCATCACCACCAATACTCACAAACAGAACTTCACTTCTCGCTGAAAATGTACCCGCGGCTCGCTGGTAAGGCTGCAGTCGAGAATCGGTGTCGCGCGTCTATTGAAGCCACAGAGTCGTCGTGAGAAGTGTGCGCCGTGTGCGGAAAACATTTTCCGGCGGGGTCGCTGAAGTCAAAGCCCTGCTCGCAACTCACCTGGGAAGGTGAAAATCAGCAGTAGCAAGAGCTCGGCCTCGTGAACTCCCATCCTTGGTGGCTTGGTGTCTGTCCCTGTGTCTCTCTCTCTCTCAGCTGTCTCTCATGCTCCGTGCTGGGTGTCACCCACGCGGTGGCGCGGCCACGTTGGGGCCCCACCAAAGTGAACGACGCGGCCAGCGAGCGAAATAATCTAAGTGTGTGCGCGCGCGTGTGTGTGCGTGGGCTCGGCACGACTGGGATGTGTGCGATGGTGTTGGGTGTGGAGTGCGTGTGTGTGTGTGCGAGATTGCTGGCTGGATACGCTGCCTATCCGGGCTCGGGATGTAGGCTTGGCAGCGATGTCAATAGACGTGTGGGAGGTATCGTGACGCGGGCTGCTTTGGCCCCGGAATGTCTCCCCGCGACACCTGTACTGACCTGTGGAGGCGCCAGGGTGTGTTTGTTATTGTTCAGTACCTGGCTGAACACATCTGAGCGTAGCTGAACGCACCTGCCAACGTGGCTCCGCTGCGGCTGCATGCCTCAAGGGAGCGCGCTCACTGAACGGACGACGATGATGCCTGGCTCGTATAGGGAAATAATCCAAATATTAATTTACGGAGCTAAACGAACCAGTACTCTCAATAGGAAGGCAATTAAATGAGTAATTACACTCGACTATTCTTGGTTCTTTCGGTAAAGTCACGTAGAAGGGAAATAATAAAATAATACAAGTATAAACCAATAAAAATGCTCACGACGTTTCGACTGCAACACAAGCAATCATCATCATATTTGGATTATTTTATTATTTCCCTTCTACGTGACTTTACCGAAAGAACCAAGAATATCAATCCCTGCAGTCACAAAAGCTTTAAATAAAAATTTACACTCGACTAGTTAAATTTGATGTCAGAATTCGCGCATGGATTTTTGTCATCGTTTTTTCGAGTATTTATTTTCTCTTCTCTCTGCTGAATCTGTTTCTCGCGTCTATGAAACATCCCAGGGCAGAGGTTTGACCTTCAAACTGCGCCCAAATAAAACGGACACCAAAAAGGGGCATCACCATTGTTTCCTAGACGATGATGCCATGTGATTTGTTCAGAGCTATTTTATTATAAATTTGATGATTAGGCCTCAATGAAGATGCAGTTAAATAGATTATCATCTAGAACTTTTATTTTTTTCCAAGCTGAATGAACTACAATGCCACAACATAGTGCTTCAATATAATACATACCTTTATTTAAGGACATTATTTAATAGTTGAATCTTGAAATATGGTTAAAAGTATAGATTTGCCATCTTCTCTATTGCATAACTTGTAACTATCGTTTTGTTACAAAAACATTACTTATGCAAATACATTTAAAGGCTATACGATATATAATTATTTTGGTATAGAGCTTTGACCAGTAGCAGAATTACTGTGACGTCCATTAATCCCATAAGTCTTCTAAAAACAAAAACATTATTTGTGTTGCACACCCTTGACCAGAAAAATGTAACAAATATAAGTTCAGTCAGTGTTATGAAAAGTTAAAAGTTAGCTACAAAGCATTAACAAGAATGACAACACTTTCTCATAAAACGATGTAACCTACATTACGAAACACATTTTAACAGCGTTTTGCACGAAGAGAAAAATATATCAATTTTCTTCAATCAAATAACTGCATTGTAGCTAAATATTCTTAACCATATATGGACAAAAAATTGTCTTGGTGCACATGTAAACTGGAGGTAACAAGACAGTGATAGAATTTCACAATTTCAAGCAAAACCTTATCATTATTCTGAATGTCACTGGTGCCTCTGCATTTCTAAGCTGCTGTGCAGTGCACGGGGCCTTCCCACACTTGCAGTGCGCACCAACACCTCGTGTGGTACCCGTTGGAAGTTGTGAGTTCCATCCGTACACGACTACGCCGCAGGATCTCATGTTGTAGTTGTTCGCGTTCTCAACATACAAGAGCGGCTGTTGGATAACAATTCCCCACAAGCCCTGTAGGTTAAGCTTGTGTGTTCTCATTCGTCATGGCACAAATGTGCCAGCCATCAGCTGTTCTGCTGTTCTAGACCCACGCGTTTTTCTTTTTAACCCATGCCTCCAAGAATCCGAATGTTCTAAAAAAAATAACGAAGCAAGGGCTCCAGAGATTGCCACCACTAACAGTGTACACGAAGTCCTGTGTATTCTCGCTTGAGTGTTTCATTCATTCTCTTGCACCTTTGCATCTTCTGTTCGTTCTGCTTCCAAAAGGTTCTGGCCACCAAACATCCGTCAGAGGAACCTAAACCGGCAGTCAGGAACGCAGGATATCGTTTAATTTTCTTTGATAAACTCTTTGTACACAGGCTGTGCCAGGATGTCAGATTCCAGTCTCAAAGTTAAGTGCACCATCTCCAGAAATCCTTCTTCAGGGCGTTCATACACGGCCATCAGTGAGGGTTTTGATCCTCTCACAGCTTCCATGAAAGATATGTTTTTACATTGACTTAAAACGCGAACTCTCACTTGCAAATTGAACTACGGCACTATCTTGTCCAGCTGAGGGAGCTTCGCGTTGGGAGTTTTTGTGTGTGGGCATTTAAATATAGATTACTATGTTCCCGACTTATGAACCGTTCGACTTACGAATGGATCCCACAAATTGTGTAAGTCAAAGACCACCCTAAATTACTTATACATGGCTGAAGTTTTTCTTTAAAGGTTGATCTCCTGCTGATGTTAAAGGAGGTATTTATATTCTTAGGTTTTTTCGGTAAAGTCACGTAGGTAAAACATTAAAATTAATAAAAGTAAAATAAAAATCACGACGTTTCGGAGGCAACACAAGTCTCCGTCATCAGGTGGGACCGTCACAGCCAGATTTGCTGCATCAAGTGAGGCAATGATTCAAGATATAATCCCTTAAAAGTAAGTTGAGGGGGGAGGAGAGGGGGGGGGAGCTCATCAGTATGTGGTAGCCAATGAATGGAACGTATCGGGAGGGAGGGGGGCGGGGCTCAAAGACGGCACGAAGTGCCACGTAGAACGCATCGGGAGGGGGAGGGGGACGGGGCCAAAAGAATGCACGACGTGGTACACGAGAGCGGCGGCGTGGACGTGGTTGTGCGCAAGCAACTACTGCTGCACACGCCAACGCATTGGACAGAGAGGGGGAGGGGAGGCCAAAAGAGAGTGTGGGGTGCAAGTGTACGTGGACATGTGTGTGTACAAGCACCTGTTGATACACATGATAGAAAAGAACGAAAATGCTCATGTTTATACCAGTGCTGGCTGAACAATGAAGAGAGTACTGTTAAACACTTGGGATGTTAACACTCGGTAAAGTAAAGTAAAATAGTGCCTGTCAGATAAGATGGTCCAAAAAAGTCTTTTTTGCGTGGTTGATAACATCTTTCCAATGATTACTAAGTTTGTACCCATCATCACGGTTGAAATTATGTCTGTGTTTGTATATTTGTATGGCTTCGTGTACAAACCTTTGATGGTAGCCAGGAGGTTTGCAGAGAACCTTGGTCTCGGAAAAGACAATTTCATGAGAGCCCACCGAGTTGTAGCAATGATCGGCAACGGCCGAAGAATCAGTTCTGCCGTGTTTCAGATCTGACTTGTGCTCGCGGACACGATGAGAAACATGACGTTTCGTTTCTCCAATGTAGCAATCACCACAAATGGCAGGTCTTCCACACCTCTGAAAGCTGAAGTACAATTACCATAACTGCTGATACTTTGATTTCCATGTTTGTGCTGAGCTCTCCTTGGTATATTTGTCCTCACCTGCGAAGCGTATACTGACAACTTGGTTATATTTAGAGGCCTCGAAAATCTGCTCACTCGTTTTAAATGTAGTGAAAGATGAAAGACTGCCTAATGCAGTTGTGGCATGGCAATCCCAGTTGACAGCATCCATACGACTTGAAAGTGCAGAGGTCTGCTTTTACCAGCATCTTTATCTCTTGAGCTCACCACGCTTGAGGTACCTTTGAGTTATTGTTTGTAGCCTTGATGTTTTGCTTGTGAAACTTGCATTCGAGGACTTGTGCCATGCAACTTGTTGCCATTTATCTGTGGGGGAGATTGTATGAATACGTTCAATTGCAATTCTGTTCTGTGGCTCTCTAAGTTTTGCCCTGGAATGTGTAGCTTTTTGAAATGTCAAAACTCTTGTTTACTGCCATTTAACAGTTTTTCCTATCTGGTTTGTTGGGAGAAAATGCATTTTTATTTTTTGCAGTGGGTTTTTGCTTTGAGATTCATACAGCTTATATGATTTGAAGAATGCTGACAGTGTTTTCACCATTATGGAGAAAAAAAACTACAAGCATATCTGAGGGGTTTCCATACTTTTTTTTTTATATAACTTACTTTCCTAAATTTCGATTTAAAGCTTTCGTGACTGCAGGGATTCATCTTCTTGGTTCTTTCGGTAAAGGGAAATGCAGGTATGTGATTAGTACTACTTATGCCCGTGCATTATGCCAAGCCTGGTGGTGTTCATTCAGACGCTGTCTTTCTGACAGACCTGTTGTTCACCTGAGGAAGGCTGCTTGCATTGTGGCCGAAACGTCGTGAGAATGATTTTATTATGTTTTCTTTTTATTATTTTATTATTTCCATTTTACGTGACTTTACCGAAAGAACCAAGAAGATTACTTTCCTAATTCAAGGGGATCCCGACGCTAGACCTGGTACTGCTCACAGCTCGCACTCAATGCGGACATGCCCTGGCAAAGAGGCCTGGGCTAGGGGTGATGTATGATGACACCTGGAGGAACATTGGAAACGGCCCGTTGATGAATTAGCGACTACCACTAACACACAGAACACAAGAAACACATGCTGAGAATGGTGACGCTCACTCTTTCTGCAGCCATTTTGAATGTTGCAGCACTTCGGATGCACAAACCAATAAATATGCCTGAGCATTGACAATTAATTCGGTTCTGCAACATCAAATTACGTAGAATTAAGTGTGCACTGTATTGCCATGTATTAGGTTTAGTGAAAATTATCCAGTAAAAATATGAGTTCTGTTTTTTTATGGTGCCCATTTAGTTTTTCTGACTTTGAAAGGATAAGCTTGACAGTTACAGCTTGGCAGACAGGAGGAATGGATTTAGCAATCTCAAATGCTTTCTATATATAAAAAAGTACATGCTAACTTTAACTCAACAATGCGTTAACTCTTGCAGAGCCACATTTTTCAGAATTCAGACTAGTCTACACGGTTATGCCATGCTGTAACAAGTTGGCAGGTATAAATACAAACTCCATGGTGTTTGTCAATAACACTGCCGAAACATAAAAAAAACAGGCAATGGTCCTTTTTCACAGCACATAAAATACAACTTAAGGCAGCGTTAATGTGTTGGGAAGTATGGTGATCTTAAAATGTGGCAAGACAAGCAAACAGATCCATAATAGAGGTTTTTGGGTTAGATCGCGTAAATATGTCGTTAAAACCCGCCACCACCCGACACAGCCAACTAGTAAGGGTTGTCACGTAAACAGATCGTGCCAATTCGTCACTAGTACAGCACACCGGTGTGTTGGAGAGCCAAGCCACAACATTTACAAACCGAGTACGACGTTTCGCCAGTAATAACAAACCTCTGTTATGAATATTGGTCGCGAAAGCCTACCTGTTAAGCAAACAGATGTTAACAACTTTATAACAAACTCATAATAAACGTGACCCTCTCTTTCGTAAGCTATACACGTGTAATGACCGAAAAATAACCCCAAGCCAATACGCAGGCGAACGGCTATTTGAAAATAAACAAAGGTCTCCGATTGGCAGAAAGAGGCCTCCACAATGATTGGTCGGGAGGCAGACTATTAAAGGGATTGGAGGAATAAGGTTTGAACGAGAAATCGGAAAACAGATAGTATCCAAGAGGTTTTTTTTGGGTTAGATCGCGTAGAATCCGTTAGAGGGGAAGGACAGGAATTGGCTAAAGAAAAAACAAGGACAAGAAGGTTCGAGAAAGGGGGCTGAGGAATATAAAAGAGGAGAGCACGAGGAGTGTGGACGTTCGGAGGAAGTTACAAGCTGGAAGACAAGGTCTAAGCCTAGGGTCCTTTATTGTGGCTGTGTCCAAATAAAAAGTGGCTCTATTTCGTCGTCAGTCATTACACGTTTGTTGCTATTTCTCTCTCTGAAGCACTCGGAAACGTTATCCTTGCGTGCGTGAGGTTTCTCCGGGTACACGCCATGGCTTTCATGGGAAACACTGCAGATGGGATATCCCCAGTTACACATCCCAAGACATCACAGAAAGGAGAAACATGCATGTCGAAAGCGTTTGAAGATGTGTTAAGAGGGTGATGGTTCTTGTAAAAGTACGAATCACGATCATTAATCAATCATGTGCAAGTGATTGTATAGCACAGGGTGATCCAATTGTAATGACAGGGTGCCATCTGTTGACCAGGAGGGGTAATCACGAATACGAGTGCGTTATATAATAACCATCCATAAGGGGAGCGTAACTGGGCTAAAGCTTAAAAGCAGAGTCAGTCGCGAAGCTCTGGGAACCTGCTCGAAGGTTCTAGAAGGGGGCGTGACCGGAGGCAGGGCCTGGCCACGCCAAGGAGTATATAAGGGCGACGGGACCAGAGGTTCGGGGCAGTCGTGGGGTCCGGGTCCTGGCTGCCATCGCCGTCTTCGCCGTCATCTCTTCTTCATCGTCCGGCCGCATGGCCAATCCGCTGTACGGCTCCCATCATCGTCGTCGCTATATTAGTCAGCCAGCTATGTGGTTAGACGCCAACGATGGAGCTGTGTGGATGGGTCAGCTATGCGTATTGCTATGTGTATATATGTCGCTCAGTGATTGTCGTGCCTGCAAGTGTTAGAAATAATAAGCTCTCTACACGTCGTGTCTGGAAGTCGCTCATTACACATGTACAGATAACCTCCACTGATTGTGAAAGCGATTGCTCCATATCAAAGATCAATTATTGGTGATGCTGCGTTGGCGGTTATGCAAGAAACATTCATAATAAACACATTGCCTTAAAAGGAATTTTTTTTATAACCTTCCATGTCTTAAGAGTTTTACCAATTTTAACAACTGTATAGGAACTGGTGCGAGATTTCTTGAGGCTGTTAAGTGAAACCTTTCACTCTATTTTGGTGACGTATCTATCAACCGATCATCTTGTACTGTACTGGATATTGCTTAACACATTACAATATACGGGAAGCAGTTATTTCACCGAGCCTGATTTCCGTCCACGGCTAACATCGGTGACGAGTCATATCTGAAGCCGTCACGCTCGTTTGCCCACATTCACCAGCCGACACTGAACAAGCTTGAACCTTGCTCACACCCACGTGACTAAAACGTGGTGGGGAAGCCTTTACCCCTTGCCTTTAAATATCTACAGATAAAATATTTTACATATTGATCTATTAGCCAGGTAATACATTATTCAGGATTGAACACGTGGGCTTTCACAACCAATTCTAGATTTGAAGTTGTCGTGACTGCAATGATCCATAGTCTTTGGTTCTTTCGGTAAAGTCACGTAGGTGAAAATAATAAAATAAAATAATAAATGAAAACTAAAATAAATCACGACGTTTCGGGCGCAACACAAGCGTCCTTCATTAGGTGGGGACCACCACAGCGAAAACAATCGCCGAAGTATGCCAAAGAGATGGCTGTAACAAGGGATTATATAGCTGAGCGGGCGGGGGGGCCAGGGTGAGTGTGGGGGTGGGGAGAGCGACAAGGATGTTCCGAGAGTTCGAACTAAAGCTGTGCTAGTACGTTGAGGGTTGGGGTGGCAAATCTGCACGATCGAAACACTGCACGTCAAATTTCCTAATGATGGTAGTGTGTGCAAGGCTGGGAGTAAAAGACTGGAGATGTGGGTATGAATATAAACTATAAGGCAGCTAAGGTGTAACTTGGTTAATAACATCCTTCCAATGATTGCTCAATTCGAATCCATCTTCTCGGTTGAAGTTATGTCTATGTTTGTATATCTGGATGGCTTCATGGACAAATCTTTGGTGGTATCCAGACGGCTTGCAGAGCACTTTTGTATCAGATAAAAACAATATTATGAGCCCACCGCATTGTTGCAGTGGTCAGCTACGGCAGAAGAGTTCGTCCTACCGTGCTTCAAGTCTGTCGTTTCGTTTCCCCAATGTAACAATCACCACAAATGCAACTCAGTTTGTAGACTCCAGGGTACTGAAAGTCAGGAATGACATCCTTTACGGATGGGATCAGATCACGGATTTTGTGTACTGTACTGAATCGGACCTAGATATTGTGTTTGTTTAGGATTTTGGAAATATTTTTGGTAACGCCTGCTATGTATGGTAACATGATGGTTTTGATCGAAGTCTCAAGGGGTTGTTTCTCCATGGTTGGAAAAACAGCTTTGCGGATAGTTGGGTCCGAATATCCATTAAGGGTCCGATGTACGTGTTCTAATTCCCTGGCCAGGTGGTGTTGGTCAGAAATGCAGTGGGCCCTATGGTGTAATGTTTTGATGAGGGAATTCGTGTGCCGGATGGTGGTGGGAATCAGGTTTCAGATAGGAATCTGTGTGAGACTTCCTGTAGACAGAATCTCCCAAAGAGCCATTGGGCCTCCTCTCAAACAGAACATCCAAGAATGGTAGCTTGCCATCCTTCTCCACTTCCATGGTGAATTTTATGGATGGGTGTATGGAGTTAATGTGGTCGAGAAGTTGGTTCAATGCTGGTAGGCCATGTGGCCAAATGACGAAAGTATCATCCACATATCTATTCCACAGGGAAGGACGCAGGGTGGATGTCTGGATGGCGTCTGTTTAAAATTTCTCCATAAAAACATTGGCTATCACTGGTGACAAGAGGGAACCCATGGGGGTACCCTCATTTTGTTTGTAGAAAGTACCATTCCAGGTGAAGTACGTGTTGGTAAGGCAGTGCCTAACCAGCGCAGGGACATCAGGGTTCAGTCCATGTTGGACTAAGTCTTCAATTATTGTTATGGTGTAAGGCACAGGAACCTTGGTGAATAGAGAAACCACATCAAAGCTGACGAGGACATCATCAGGGGACAGTGAAATGTCCTTAATTAGAGATACCAAGTGAGTTGAATTAAGTACTGCTGAAGTGGTCTTGCCAGTAAAGGGAAGCAAAGTATCCGACAGAAAACAGGCTAGTTTGTAGGTAGGTGAGTTGATCGTGGACACGATGGGCCGCAGTGGGGTACCTTCTTTATGGATCTTGAAAAGACCCTAGAATCTGGGTGGTCGAGCAGCCGAAGGTTTTAGGGGGAACCGTTTGACTGGTTCGATTAGAGAAGTCGAACTGGTAATGATCTTGTTGGTTTTTGTAGTTAGGCTGTTAGTAGGATCTCTATTGATCTTAGAGTAACTGCCATCATTGAGTAGGTTCTGGATTTTGTTGTTGTATGTGGTTTTATCCATGACAGTGGCATTGCCCTTGTCGGCCGAGAGGATGACTATGTCATCCCTCTTTTTAAAATTTGCGAGTTCAGAGCGCTTGTTTTTGCTAATGTTGGTAATTGGTTTCTTAGCATGTTTGAGGATAGTGGCAATTTCAGCTCTAGAAACGTCTGTTTGTATGTGTCCTAAGCCTTTGAGGGCTACATCGACCTGGGAGATTATATCCTCCACTGGGATATGTTTAGGGGTAACTGCGAAATTCAGCCCTTTAGCTAGTACCGTTTTTAGATTGTCAGAAATTGGGATGTTACTCTAATTGATAACAATCTTGTTGACATATAACTTTTTAATGTGAGTCTGGCTTCTTCTTTGACAGGAGGTTGAATTTGGCGATCAAGTTAGCTTTACATTTGGTTGACAATGAATTAGCAGAGGAGACTGTCATGTTGTCAACACGGTCCCAATCGGAAAGCGATATCTTTTGTGTTAACATTAAATGTGATTGTAAGAGAATCTTGTCTAAATTATCGAGTTCAAATCGGAGTAATCTTATTCTCTCTGAGATTAGTGATAGGCTAGCTTTAAACAAAATCCATGTAGCGTTCGGTGAAGAAGACAGCAGCAGATGTGAGTGTGAAAGTGATTGTTACATTCGGGAAACGAAACGACATGTATCTGACCGCATTCGCGAGCACAAGTCAGATTTGAAACACGGTAGGATGAACTCTTCTGCCGTAGCTGACCACTGCAACAATGCGGTGGGCTCATAATATTGTTTTTATCTGATACCAAAGTGCTCTGCAAGCCGTCTGGATACCACCAAAGATTTGTCCATGAAGCCATCCAGATATACAAACATAGACATAACTTCAACCGAGAAGATGGATTCGAATTGAGCAATCATTGGAAGGATGTTATTAACCAAGTTACACCTTAGCGGTCTCATAGTTTATATTCATACCCACATCTCCAGTCTTTTACTCCCAGCCTTGCACACTACCATCAATAGGAAATTTGACGTGCAGTGTTTCGCCCCCCCCCCCAACCAACGTATTAGCACTGCTTTAGTTCGAACTCAAGGAACATCCTTGCCGCTCTCCCCGCCCCCACACTCACCCTGGCTCCCCCCCCCCCGCCCATTCAGCTATATAATCCCTTGTTACAGCCATATCTTTAGCATACTTCAGCGATTGTTTTCGCTGTGGTAGTCCCCACCTGATGAAGGACGCTTGTGTTGCGCCCGAAACGTCGTGATTTATTTTAGTTGTTTTCATTCTTTATTTTATTTTATTACTTTCACCTACGTGACTTTACCGAAAGAACTTTCACGACCAATATTATGATTCCAGCAGCACAACCCTGGCAACTTCGTGATGATGCTGGTTTGAACTATCAGCAAAAATGTCTTTAAATGTTCTTGAGATACGCTCAACACGTCAGTGTGCTGAAGCAGTCATAAATTGGCACGTTTGTTTACGTGACAACTTTATTAATTGGCTGTTGGATTGAGGAGGGTTTATGACATACATTTTGTTTATGCAGTTTGACGCAAACATTCAATTATGAATTATTCAGGATACTCCACAGCAGAGCTCTTTAAAGTTGTATACAATACTAGCTATAAGTATGTTCAATACTCCTGTATACACAATAAACCTGTGAATTTTACACAGAAATAAACTTTGAAAGCGCACCTTGCAGTTTATTAAAATAATACAGCATTTCCAGACATTCCAAATGATACGCACACATTCAGGTTTAGTCATGACGTCCTAAAGTCCAGTGAAAAACACGTTTCGTGACAAAGCGTATTTTCATAGCTTACATATACTGTACTACGTGTATAGAAAAATGACGCCACGCTTTCAGACGTAAAGAAACGCAATGTAAACACTTTATGTATCAAAACACACCTACGATACAACTGTGGCCTCAAGAATTGACCGGGTGACATGGTGGCGCAGTGATTAGCTCAGTGCGCTACAAATCAGCGACCCGATTTTGATTCCCGGCCACAGCTACCATCAGCGGCGAGTGATATGTGATCCAATCCTGCAATGCCCCCCCCCACCCCCAACCACTTCACCAATCCGCACTGACCAGCATAGTGAAGTATGGTCCAACAACTCAGAATACCAACATGGCATGGAGAGGCCTTCACCTTGCAGTGGACTGACGAAGGGACCTACATCTACAAGAGATGAGCACTTTATAAGATACCGACCCCAACACTTAGATACTTGGGCCACAACTTATATAACACCACCTCTTGGGCATGCCAAAGCTAAAGACAGCCTTGCCACGTGGAGTTCACCTGCACAAGTGTTTCTACAGCTTTAATTGAAATTCAGAAAATCAAACAAGAAATACGAGTGGATAAACTGCCACTTGATGTGTCCGGGGAAATGTGATGCACTCCTTCAACAGTGTGGTATGTTTACAAATAATATTTGCAGGTAATTAAGTTAATTGAATACATTGGGTTTTTTTTTCTTTTAAAGCCTACTTATTATGCTCAGCAATTGTATTTCTTTAAATACTAGATGAGGTGGAGTTTTACATCACAGGATCTCACGAGGGATGATGGTAGCTTGGGGGGAGGGGTCCTCATTCAGCAGACAGCTGATGATTACATTTTTTTTAAGAGATAACTTTTTTTAAATGGTAAAAAAAAACGACCAATACAGAAAATGATCTATCCCAGCTTTTAACTCATTGATATTGGTTCCATGTACCTAAACGCTAATGGAGTACCGTGCAACTTGTTGGTAACAACTTTTAATGGAAATAATCCATTATGCAACCACAACACAAAGTGTCTTTCTCAATAGCGGTGAATGTTATTCTGTGTTGGCTTTCTATGCTAATCCACTCAGAACTCATTATCACAGAAAAGCCTTTCTCGACCACGACCAGGTGTTGACAGAACTGTGACGATGAGGTATATGCCATAAACATCCACAAAAGGGACGCGATGCAATGTGTGAACGCTATTCACGAGTGATTAACTTCTGCATATTGAATTACACAAAAAACGAGGGCGTATTAATTTTTCATGCATACAGAACAATACAATTGGTTGACAGAATCTGCTGAATACATTTTTTTTTCGTTTTTGCAATTCATTACTTAGTAGAAATACTTTAGCGCTTTGTCATTTTGTACAAAAAATAACCCGCCCCCCCCCCCCCCCAAAAAAAAAAGATTGCTTTCCCCTATTGTATTTTCTTTTTTACTTCTTTTAAATCAAATGTTGGGAGTAACAGCATTTTGCTTCGACAACACAGACGTTTCTGGACACACGTGTTTGTTAATCCCATGTCCTCTGCCACTTTGCGTCAAGGTCGTTATGCTGCGTCACCGTGACGTTCTCTCAGAAAAGAGGAACGTGTTCTTGCCCGTCGGCAGCATCACTCTTGGGGGATGACTACAAATGGCTGGTGTGGCAGACGCTTCCCCTTGCTGTTGCAAGAGTAAATCCACTGGGGCTTCACAAACGCCAAGTTAGGGTTTTCCGTCAGGGCCTGCACCATCAGTCACAGCACAACAAAATCAGCTTGTACCACTTTAAATCCACGAGACCCCTGACTTGGAAGGGTAGGGAGAAACACGTTTGCCCTCTGCGGTAAATACTCCAACGCATCACGTGTCTTAAGACCTTCAATGAGAATAAAGGAAAACCAGTGACCGCTCGTCTTTGAAAGGTCAAATAAGCATGGCAGCTCAATGGGAAGTTCACCCATGGTTAACTTAAGATTAAGACACTCAACATTTAAAAGGTACTCTCTGGTTCTTTCAGTAAAGTAACATAGATAGAAAAAATTATAAAAGAACACGACATTGTTGTCGCAACACAAGCGTCCGTCATCAGGTGATGACGGACACTTGTGTGTAAAAACATTCGAGAGTTTTGGTGAAATACATTTAAAAAATACACATACATCATTGAAAACTATTCAATCATACACTTTATTCTCTTTTAAGAGTAAAGAAATTACATAATCATTAGTTCATGCAGCAGCACTAATAATAATAATGCACTTGTTATACTGGTAGGAACCTCCTGGTTACACCAGCCCACAGAGGATTATTGTGTCCGTCGTGCAGGGAGGGGCTGGGTGGGGAGGGACTGGGTGCGGAAGAGAGGGTGGGGGAGGGGCTGGGTGGAGAGGGGAGGGTGGGGCTGGGTGGGAGGGTGGGGCTGGGTGGGGAGGGTGGGGCTGGGTGGGGTGTGGGAGGGGTGGGGCTGGGTGGGGAGGGGCTGGTAACCCCGTGGTGTCCTTATAAAACTACTCACGCCGGCTTGTGCCCGCTCTCACAGTCGGGCATATTTGCGGAATACACCACGCCACTGTTGACCCAACGTTCCTACCAGCTCCCTCCGCAGGAATGTGTTTTATACTCTTTGGTTCTTTCGGTAAAGTCACGTAGGTATAAAATAAAATAAATCACGACGTTTCGATTGCAACACAAGCAATCATCAGGTGGGAAAATCACAGCAAGAAAATTTTTGCTGAAGTGGGAGAGAGAGTTGCCGTGGTAAGAGGTTATATAGGTAAGAAAGGGGGAGGAGCAAGGGGGGGGGAGGGAAAGGTGGGGGTGTGGGGTAGGGGGAGGGCTGCGTGGACGCCAGGAGAGGGACGTGAGGCTGAGGGGGGGGGGGGAAGTGGGCGGGGCTGGGAGTAGGAGGCCGAGAGAGCTGGGAACGCGGGGAGGGAGATAAGTTAACTCGGAGAAATATAGTGGTACCCGGCAGATATGATGGACGACAACCACTACAAAGCAGTTAGGGTTTTACCTGGTTAATAACATCCTGTTAATGTGAGGGATTAGCATGATATTAATGTGAGAAATTAGCATGTAAAAGTAAGCTAGGGGAGCGGCCTCCTAGACGAGGGCACGGAAGTGGCTATGTTAATGTGAGAAATTAGCATGTAACTGTAGAAAAAAAGAAGAGCAGCCTCCTCGACGAGGGAGTGCAACCTAACGGGTGTTATCCAAAGGGCCTGTGAGTATGAGAGTGCAATGCAACGGACATGTGAGCATGAGAGATCTAAGAGAGAGGCATTTGTATTGCTATATTTATTGGATCAGCAGTCAAGCTGAATTACACTTGCAAAGGGCCATTACACTGCCTGATACCACACATGGCAGTGTGTAACTTTGACCAGTCGTCGCTGGATGTTTGTAGTGCCTATCTGTCGTTACATTTAATTTCTTTGTGGGAACATTTTATGTGTCTAAATATGCTGCACTTTCCACTACCAGGGTAATAACCGAAGCCGATTAGTTGTCTGTTTATTGGCAACCTTTTAAATATTGACTTGAAGCTTTCGTGACTGCAGGAATCCACTCTCATACTGGTTCTCTCAGTCAAGTGACGTAGATAGAAAAAAAAACACGACGTTTCGGTCGCAACACAGCATCCGTCATCACCTGATCATCATCTGATGACGGACGCTTGTGTAACATTACCTGAATGTATTATAATATACTTTGGAATGCATGTTCTATTAACCGTGAGTACAAAATCATGTATATGTTATTATGCATTGCCACACAGTTTGTGTTTCTGTCCTGAGCACTCACATTCTCATGCATATGACAGATACGCAGGAGCATGATTCAGTCAATTTTTTCGATTTAAAGCTTTCGTGACTGCAGGGATTCATATTCTTGGATCTTTCGGTAAAGTTACGTAGAAGGGAAATCATAAAATAATACCGGCCCTAGAGGGGCTCGGTCAGCGCTGATTGATAGCGCTGGAGGGCATCACGCTCGGCGTGCAGTGCCAGCCCTAGATGATCGGGTGTGAGAGTGCCGGCCGTGGGGAAGGGGTTACTAAAGCCATGGACTCTGGTTGACCCGAGAGGGGCCCCAAGTGGGGGCTAGGGTGGTCAAGTGGTCCGAGTCGAGATCCTGCTAGAGGATTCTGGAAGGTGGTCGTGGCCAAGGGTGGAGCCAGCCACGCCGCAGAGAATATAAGCCGGGTCCCCCAGAGGTGCCGGCGTTGTTGTTCATCCTGAAGAAACCTTCGTCTACGCTCTACGTTCTCCGAGTCTAAAACACGTGGACCTGGACCCAAGCTGAGGTCCCGGTCCGTAGTAGTTATGTTCTAATTAGTGTAGTTAGCCTGGTGGTCACCACCATAGGTTGTTATTCTGTTAAAGGGCAGTTACCCTGTATGTTGGTGTTAAATTAATGTGTTGCCTCCAAGAGCACGTCTGCGACTCGGTTGAACCTACTACACATGTACTGTATCTAAATGTAAAATGCATTGCATATTCTGCTAATATAAGTTTAGCATCCACACAGCGAAATATAAAACATACATTTGAAAGTTTTTTTTTTCCTTTCTACAAGGTGCATTAAATAATTTAAAGTGTAGTAAAAATACCACTCACCTCACCACAAACATTATTAAACCTAATAAGAGTAAAGTATAAAGCACGCCAGTGTTTTGTGTAATATCCATTATCAATGTGCAATGCTGCCTACACGGGCCATCTAAACGTTTTATTTGAGTTTTTATAAGATTCATAAATAGTTCAAAGTCGATGTAATTTATGTTGCTTCTTTAGATTTTTATGGCCAAATGCCTTAAAATCCATTGTAAAAAAAATATATAGACTTGATTTAAGAGCTCTAAAGTTTAAATCGTGCTTTCAATATCAACAAATGCTGCACTTTTGTCATCCCACAAATTATATTTGCTACACCACCAGTGCTCTAAATTTGGAGCCCAAAAGCAAACGGCAATGTTTAGGAATGGGTCAATTATTGTAAAAAAAAAAATAGATTAAAAATGTTACCTTCTTTATTGAAAGCAACTCAGCGAACTAGCATGCGTACACATTTAAACCTGACGTTTGGGAGGATATCTCTTAAGGTTAATAAAATATGCTGTCAGAAGAATTGCATTCTTTCATGGATGGGCTGGGATGTCTTCTGTCCTCTGTTGTCTTGTTGTGTGCCATTTAATAATGAATATTTCATGTTGTTCTGTCTCCCCTCTAGAGTGTTGCTTGTTACAATAGAATATGTAACATTGGCATATAATTTGAATATTATTAAATCAACCATCAATAATCAATTGTCACACGCGCGATTTGATGCACGTATCGTGAGCGGAATAGATTTCGTTAGATGCTTCAGTGCCCACACGACATTTGGCTAAGAATGTGGTTAACATGAACACAAATCACGGACTCTAAATGTGCCGTGCCTACTTCGACACCGCAACAGACCCCTATTGCACTTCAGCACGAGCAACCAACCCGCGGGACACTCCACAACCGTGCTTTACTCACATCGTAAAAATTATCGTCCCACTCCTGAGCACTGACGACGAAGTTCACGCGCTCGTTCATGTAGTCCTCCAGTAGCCTGAGAAGGCGGCGTGCGCATGCAAGTATCGGCAACAATTAGTGCAAAAACACAAACCGTGAAAAAACATTCAAACCTTTACTACGTTGATACGTTCAATGTATACTCGCGTGAGATATATTGTAAAATGTGTGTGTAAGTACAAAAAAGTAATTGCCTTATAAACCATAAATACTAACTTAAGAATGTAATTAAAACCTCCATCTATACTTTTCCAACCATCCCCAATCTTGTCAAACATCATACATAACAGTGCTCAAATACACATTCCATTGGTTGTAAGCCAACAATTAATCTTCAGCATTGCAGACATACTTGAATTGAAAATCTTGCTTCAATCCTTCATCCATGTTCCACTTAAACCCCAATGACCGTTATTTTCCACAACAGATATTGGTTTAAGTGTATAAAACATAATCTTCTGCTTTTAACAGTGCCATCAATTAAATAAAAGGATAAAGTGGCAAACAGCACACATTTTGAAAATCATCACTTTAAAACGAGGGATGTTACGGCAAAGGTGTGCTAGATATAACGGGCGGTTGCCAGGAGCAGCCACGTGATTTATATTTAACGATGAGGCAAGGAAAACCTTGGGCTAGACAGCAACGACTTCGAACTTGTTAATTACGGCTGCTGAATACGCTGCTATAAACTCAAGGGTAAAACGACATACTGCAATAAACCGGTGATATTTTTAGTCATATTTACCCATTACAAATGGACAGTGAAAACGAAATAAAAAACAAATATTTCTTATATTTTCAGGAGACGTAAAAAAAAAATCTGTCTTATTGTATTACATTATAACAAGGGAACATTTAGGTATCATTTTTTGTATAGAATTATTTAGTAATTTTTGTACAGCCACACTCGTTGGAATGCGAAGAATGCTGCAACCATAATTAGTGCTGTAATTTAATATATTTTTTTATTTCCATCTGTCTTCCCTTAACGATCAGTGTACTTCACACCTTAACAAGTGCCCCCCTGGAATTAGGCTCTCAAGCATGTTTTCGACGGTACTTACCCATTAAACGCAACCACATATCGGCACAGTGTGCGTCTCTCGTTGCCTGGGAAATTTCCGTAGAAGTAAAAATGTTTCCCTGTAAAAAAGTCTGCATTTTGCCGGAACACACAAGGGGCAAAAGAAGGGAAGATTTAAAAAAAAAACATTACAACGCAGAATTTGTATCACATATCGTTTCATGCAGACACACTTAGAACCTTTAAATTTCTATCTGTAGCATTAAGAAAAAGGGAGACATTGAACAAAACATTATCTCCAGAGAATGGGCCTCCACCAAACACAGACGATACAAAACCACAATTTCAAAGCCAACCACATTCAAGTGAGAGTGGAGAAGTACATTCATCATAGACTGAGATGACCAGAGCTGTATATTTAACGATGCTCATGTTTAATTAACCAGTCATTCAAGGAGACATCACTAACCCGGGAGTTCTGGTATTGGAAACTCTTTCTCATCACTCTCATCTCCGTTGGATTTTGATGACTTTGCGCCGTTCTCTTCGGTATCCGTATTTTCATCGGTCGGATGCATCATAGATGTCCTCCTCTGTCTCCTGATGCCCCCTGCAGCAAGCAAACGTCACAACGCATCGTTGCACCTCAACTCCAAACTCTCACCAACGTTTTTGATGTGCGCCGTACATACAATGTGTGTTCGTAACATTACCTGCCAGGTCATTTTCCACAAAACAACTTCATAGCCAATTTTGCTTTAAACTTTTATTAAAATATATCGAGGCTGTCACATTCACATTCTCTCCAACCTAGGTCTTTTTATGACATCGGTTTATATTTTATTACTCGAAATAAGCATCGCCACAGCTCAAGAGATTTTCTCCCGCGAGCTGTGAAATTGCAAGGCTGCCCCTTACAATCATCTTTCTTCCATCGTCTTAGCAGTGCGTTTTCAATTTATTTATTTTACTCCCATATGGAGTCATTAAAACAGATTGCCCTCAAAACTACCTAAGTCATCAAGGATTTGCCAAAAAACAGCAGGAAACAACATAAACCCTGCAACGTCTCATCCGTACCAATCTGTTGCAGAACAACCCCCACTGATAAAAATATGGCTTTGAATTCCCACCAACATCTGCGCACAACTCACCGCAGCGCAGCTTTCTGTAAGGTTTGGCGTGAAATTGTTTACAGTGAGTTAAGTGACAAAATTAAATAGAGAATTTTTACAAGAACGCTCACTGATGTTTAAATGTTCCATCATTGCACTGAATTATGGCATGCTTCTTTCATCAGCTACAATTGTTTCATCAACCATATCAATCATCGGCCACCGATGCTAGCGAATGAAGGCCTCCCCACCCCCTTCCAAGTCATCGCGATCCCTCACGGTCTCGCGATGCAACAATCCACATCGCCCCTGCACACCAGCGGATCTCAACACTCCCAATCTCTCCGCAGCATTCATCCCCCTTCGGGTGCAATCTCTCCTTTGGCTACCACTTCCTCAGTCAATCGCGAACAGTGGTCATCGATTCGGTCGTACTTCCACACACAACTGAAAATCCTTGAAGAATGTTTACTATGTTGCTAGAAATGTTAATTATTCTTTGCAATCTTGCATGGGCTTTACTACAAAGCATGAGTTTCAACATACCTCTTTTCATCCTCATCACTCTCCGCTTCTTTGTGGATTCCTGCGGTCTTCTGGGATGTCCCTTGGCCATTTGCATGCTTCTTTACAGGCGTTGAGCTGCTGCTTTCCTGCATCGATGAATGCATTGACAATTTTCCGGAAAGCAATTAACATTTCACAAGGCTCGCAAATGTACAAACAATAATTAATTCACGTTAAAGCGGCGCAATGAGCATTAAAATAAATGGGATAGAAAACATTGTTTCAACTGTGGTTAAAAAATAATTGGATAGAGTGAAATTGTTTGTACTTTTCCTGCAGTTGTTTCCACTTCATCGTCATCTTCTTCTTCACTGGAAGCGCCATCAAACAGGTACCTAAAAAAAACAGCTTTTAAGCACACTGAACAGAGGAATACATCAAAAATAAAGGACATGCCATACCTTGAAACCTGCAGCAGAAAATATCTCTTTACATTACACGTATGATGGGCTTAGATTTATGTATGGGTGCAGGCAACCGTCTCATTTATTTCACGTGTCATTTCAGTCAAAAGAGGAAACACTTTCAACATTTTTGTTTTGCGGTTATTATTGAAGGATTTATTTACCTCTTGTGGGAGAGTTTTTGCCGCCGTTTGTAGCAGTCCAAAATCCACTCTTTGCTTACTATGATTCCACCCTGTGACTTGACTTGGTTGTATTTCGGTGTATTGGCAAACGCACAGCTAAAAAAAACAGTCACAAATATTTAGGGTTAAACACAATCTGGAATGTTTCAGCTTTAACAACAGCTCGCATGTCCTTTGGACATGACCATCTGTCCGTACTTCTCAGCCAGCCAGCGAGCAAAACTTGTAATCTTACTTAGAACCCAGTCTCTCTCCACCTTTCTCTTGCATATTTTTGCAGTATATCCAAATTTATCTCTATTTCTTGCTTAGTATATCTGTTTCTCTATTGCTCTGTCCTCTCTTCAACCTCTCTCTCCCTATTCCTCTCCTCCCTCCACTGTATCCCACCCACTTCCCTCCCCCTGATCACTCTCCCTGTTTCTATCACCTCTCACAATCGCTCTCCTTCTTACATCTACTTTTCCCGGGTCAATTTCGCTTGCCTCTCCCTAATCTTCCCTCCCATTGCTTTTCACTTTCCATCGCGCTCCTCTTTCCGTTTTGCTCTCTTTCCTCTCCTTTCGACGCCCTTTCACTCTCTTCCCAACCCTCTCCTCTCCATTCCTCTCCGTCTCTCCCTCCCTTCTCTTTCTCCCTCCCTCCCTCCCTCAACCTCCATAGCTATACCTCCCCGCCTCTTTCTCCTCTATTGCATACCCATCTCAACACTGTGGGAATGCGGGCGACGTCATCAGACAGATGTGTGTGGCGTTGTCACCACTGCGCACAAGCGCTTGGTCGAGCACTGGCCAGGTAGGCAGGAATCCAGGCACAAAACTATCTTCCAATATAGCACGACATATTTGTGTTTTTTTATGCACGTCACAATCTGTTGTGTTCTTGGGGTGATCGGGCATTTACGGTGGTGGCCCCCCGGTTTTGGCACTCCCTGCCATTAGAGATAAGTCTCTCGGATAGCATTGACATCTATAAATACTGAACCGTCTATCATTTCAAAAGTTTTTCCTAATTAGTTGTGTTCCTCTTTGGCTTTTATTTTGCCATTTCAGTTTTTTGTTTAATGGAATTTCTTCATTCATAGTGCCTAAAGATTTTTTGTAAAAGGCGCTTTATAAGTGCAAATTATTACTATTATTTATCAGGTTCATTTAGAGCATACCAACAGGGTTGATGATCCTATGTATGCACCTCACTGAGTCTAAATTCTATAGTAAGTTGTGCTTACATATTCCTATCTAAAAGAATGTTAAGCAGCAGGGATGTCAGCATCCTGTTGGGATGAATTATGACCTTCATCACCACTTGCTCCACTAGATAATTCATGTTAATATCCCATCAAATACAATTAGGACAAATACGTCATAAAGAGGTATTCCTGATGGTTATTGGTATATGTTAAAAACTCACCAGAAAGTTCAAAAGCACGAGGCTATTATGGGTAAATGTAAGGATTTTTTTGGAAAAACTGACGAAATAGAAACAAAGATATTTAAAAATAAAGCTATAACAAAGCTTAATGAAGCAACACTGCAGGACTGCTAAGAGGTTTCAATTAAAATAGAAAATGCTTAAAAAAGAAACATTCCTAAAACAGACTTTGTATTTGTCCTGAACATTACCATCTACTAAAATGGACACATCGTGTGTTTGGTACTTGAGATGCAAATAAACACACGTAGGAATGCAAAAACACGGTTGTTTTTCTCTCATGCAACATTGCATTGCACTACTTAACAATGTTTGCCATTTCACACGCGCCATGTATTTTGCCAACATAGCTTCCTAGAAGCTTAGACTAGTGCAGCTAACATCAGCTTGTGGTTAATTGTCAGTAAATTATTTCAAGTTGGACGACCTCTTTACTTCATTATGTTACTTTCTCCACTTTGCACCAGGTCCATAATGTCCCAAATGAACCATCCCCTCTATTTGTTCAATAACATTGCAATTAAACAGAGTACCACAACAGTGCGCTTTCAAGTAAACGGTTTTATGTTCGGGCCTTTGTCTAATATGTATACACGCTACCAAACCAAGGGCATTTATGCTCGTCAAAATCCAATCGAAGCAAGCAGCAGGGATGGTGGATGTTTCCAATGCAGAGTAACAATTTATCGATAAGATTGTTTTAAAGTAAATTTTTTAACCTTCATGTCCTATAAGAGCTTTTATTCCACATCAAAATTGCACAGACACGGGCATTCATGATGGACCGAGGGTCTAGCAAAGAGGTTTCCAGTCCACAAGTCATGCCCTTCAGTTGGCGGTATGGTGGCAGAAAGGTCACGTATGTTGCTTAAATAACGAATGCTGGAAATTGATTTCTTGATGTGAAAGACATTGAAAACCTCTTCAACGTGTTAAGATTTGGCCAGGCTACTAGTAACCACTCACTGTGCTCTACGTCATTGCTGGAAGCTTAGCAATGTGTCACGATGGTACAAAATCACACAATAACATTTATATACAAACGTATGTACGTACACAAAGTCGGTATTTCTGGTAAAATATTCTGTCTTAATATCCATGCTTAGGAGCTATCCTCTGTTTACATGTTTTGTTGCTAAAAGGAATGTATCACTATCCTACGCATTTTTGTAAACATATTTTTACCGGTCTAGTTTGACATCCTTACATTGCAATTTGAACAAAACACTGTCGAAAAGGATTAGTCCTTTTAAATAGATAATAATATAGAACACACAACCAAACAGCATCAAATGACAAATTGCACTTTAAAAATAATAAGCTATGAACGCTAAATGAAAGTTAGTCCAACTGCTTCACGAACAGCATGGGAATGGATATGAATATATTTCTCAATGCAATGTGCCAATCATGAATACTAAAGTTGGATTTAAGGAAAATTCAAGTGAGCAATAATAATGGGATCCGCCTAATGTTTTGATCCTCTAAGCGTTGTTTCAGGACCAATATAAATATATTGTTATGCAAATCATGTATTTAAATGTTTTTATAATATTCAAACAATTAAAATTCCAAATGTCAACCTTAAAAAACGATTTTAAAATAGATAAGCCCACAATGAATATTAAATAGCACACTGCATTCTATATACCATTAGAGGATGTTGCTTGCTTTTTCATTTTGAAATTAACCCCTCAAAATTAAGGAAAAACATGTCAAGGTTGCTGAGAAGTTGGTCTAGTTCAAGTCAGAGTACTTTCAAAAGTTCACAATGCACACACAAAGATGTGGGAAACGAAAGGACATGCAAAGATCATGACATCTCTCCTGCAGTCAACTTACTGAAGTCTGAAAATAAAGCTTGCTGTCAACTTGACCAACGACCCCAAAGTTGCGGGCTCATATCGAGCGCACACTACAAAAACGGCTCGCATAAGCTCTTTGTGCTTCTCCAACGACAGCGAATTTTGCCTCCCAGAAAAAAAGATGTACACACAATCCCCAAACTACATCTGTCTCTTTCTCCTGTAGCACTCTCTCCAAAAATAGGAAACAATTGAGCCGGTGATCTATTGAAGAACACCAATGCACAATTCTTCCAAGAGTGGTACCACATCAGTCATGAAGAGAATTTTTTTTTCTCAATAGCGAAAGAAACGGTGGCATTTTCACTCCAGTTCAGAATATAAACGACTGAAAAAATACAAAACTAAATACTGACACTGCGTTCTAAGATACCATACAACGATAGAGCCTCAGACACGAATGGACCGTGTGTAGTCAGACAGTTTGTTTATTACACGACTACAAAACGATTGTTTTATATGGAACATCGTGTAATTTACTTTCACAGAAACACACACTATTTAATAACTGGTTAAAATTAATGAGAAATGTTAATCTTTCTATTCACACTGCCAGAACGCTATGCTAAATCTTAAAATTATACTGTAATGCAGAAAATGTGGTTTAATTAGGCATTACTCAATGGCATTAGTTGTAGCCTTATTTTTAGACATGATTCTGTTTACTCAGCCAGTGCTAGAATTTATAGCGCTGCAATTATAGCAAGTACTCTTGGGCCCTCTCACATCTAACCAGCCAAACTATGTTGTGTGTGAAAACCTAAGGGGCAGCCAATAGAACATTTATTAAATTAGCAGTAGTTTTTTGCAGGCAACTTGTGTTAATTGTATTGGTCACATAAGACACTTAGACACTTCTGACAACCACTGGTCCACTGGAGATAATAAGAGTGTACGGCATATGCCACCATGTGACTTAATATTTAAATGCACTTATTCATTGGTAGATTTTTGTAATTACAAACAGAATGCCATTATATCTGAAGACGAAAATTCTGATGCATGAATGTTCACAAAACCAATAGTTGGTTGAGAAGAATGAACATTCATTGAAAATGTAAAAAAAAACGTAACGACATTGATCCGTGTGGAAAAATGCATGCCTGAAATGCCTTGAAATAGAAAAAAACATGAATTGGGAAACCAGAAAACAAGACATTGCAATCACTTTGAAAAAAAGTGAGAAAGGCACGATATGTTGCTAGAAATGACAAATGAAGGACAAAACTCAAGATAAAATGGCTACTAAAAAAATAAAGGATTTCATTCAGTGGTGAATTGAAAATGGAAGATAATGAATAATAATAATGTTACAGCAAACTATTTAAAATAATTACTGTATGTTGGCAGAAGAATGCAATTCAATATTAATGGAGAAAACGTGTTATTGATTGGCAGCCTCGAAATTGAAAACACGTGACAAAAGGGCTAAGGAGATAAGGAGTGATAGAATCAAGAGCAGGTGTTGTGAGATAGTCAAATTGTGGCTGCGCAAGTTTCTGAGGACATGGCATTGAGCCTTGGGGGGTGGCATTCTTCCAGCGTTGCACGAGGAATTGACATTTTTACGTGGGTGGCAGTGGCGGATGTTATTTATGACAAATGCACAGTTGCCATCACAACACTCACATGAGATGGGTGCTGCTGTCCGTCCAGTCAGGCATGTACTTGGCCCCCAAGGCGAGGGCTTTGTCACGGAGATCGCTGCGGAATGGGTTCTGGAAGCCGCTCAGCACGAACGCCACGCCTCGCAGAAGCTGCCCAAACTCCACAGCCTTTCCGCCACCCTCAGGACCCCGAGAAGCCCCCGATGTGCCCTGGGAGGCCGAGCTGTGTTTCACGGGCGTTGGCTGCTTAGTAAATGGCTGAGAAAAGTCCTTTCTGGAACCCTTTGCTGGCCAGGGGTCTCCTGCCTTAAGACTGCCTGGAGAAAGGGGTGCACTGCTGCCACCTACAGCACGCAAGTACATAACAAATAGTCAAACGGTTTGACAACACGTGTACATGTGATGCATAAACTGTAACGTATTCTGTATATATCCCCTTAATTTGTTACTGTATTAATATTTTTCCAAAAAGGACTATTTGTTAAGTCCATATTAAAATAAAACATTACGTCTTCAATTGCCTATCACTTAATATTTTTTTATGTAAAAAGGGGAAAGGTTTCTAATGTAGCATTGCTTTAATTTACTTAAAAAAGAAGTGATAGCATATTGAGGTATCTTTATCTAATTCATAGTACACTCCAGTGATAGAGGAAGCATGTTTTTAATACATTATTGGAACTGGAATATACTATGTTCAGACATTTTCACAAGAGCATGCCGACACATGCCATTTTGCAGCCAGATGTAATTCTGTAGTCAAAGGCTGGTGTTTTTATTGGCAGAACATCAATGTTTCTCGCTGAAGACCTTACATAAACCAAATACACACACAGCATTGGTTTTACTAGTATTGATGCTATGGGTAATATAGTTTAACATTATTGCAAAGGTTATGGAAACGAGTTTTTTTACATTTCCCGCCAATAAATTCATTCTTAATCCAGCTCACAAAAACGTATAATAAAGTGAAATTAACGAATGACCTCTATGAACTTTTCAGAAAATGTACACCAATGAAAATAATCACGTGCTGAAAGGCTCTCGCCATGACCGCTGCTCATAATGGTAAAAGTATACAATGCACAGCTGTTGAAAAATGTTATTTCCCATTATCAAACCTTTAGTTTTAGGTGATGATTCAGGCGCGTCTTTTTTAGCCGAAGGGGGAGTTGTTCGTTGCTTTTTAGGTGTTGTTTCGCCCGTGTGATCAGCCTTTCTTTTCCCTGAGTTGGTCTGGTTGAAAATGGAGGAAAAATTATTAATTGGAAGACATTCATATTTAGGTGCTAAAAAAACATATGTAAAGGCTCAACCAAGTTGCATCCCTTCTAGCAACACTCCAATTAATATTTTATATTATTTTGACATTCAACCACTTATACTTCACTCACCTGACCACTACATAAAAAAAACAGACTCCCTAAAATACTCTCCCAATGAACGCGGCTCTCAAATTGTATGTCATAAACTGCACCGTATTGTATTGAATATAAGACTCAAGTGTCAATAAACTATCACACAGTGGCTTCACACAAACACGACGATCCAAGATCCCAGTTCCCTTGCGAGATTCATAACATTGGTTTCTGTATGTCTAAAATAAAAAAAATGAGCCAATAATCAATATTACATTTGACAACTTTCACAGGAGGATCAGGCACCAATAGTAGTTTGCCCCAATAATGAATTGTACCTTATTTGAGAACTGTTTGCTTCCACTGAACTCAAGCTGCTTGGCACTGGGTGATCCCTCTGGACTCTCCGATTGTTCAGTTGTCAGAGTCGGTGTTGTACAGCTTGGTCCAGAATTTTTAGCTGAAAATGTAATTGTGTACATTTTCTTAAAAGCGAAAACCTGCACTTCATTGGACTTTTTTTTGCTACTATAAATTTCCCAACAGGATACAAAAAATTTTTCGATTTCAAGCTTTCGTGACTGCAGGGATTCATCTTCTTGGTTCTTTCGGTAAAGTCACGTAGAAGGGTAATAATAAAATAATAAAAAATTAAACATAATAAAATACAATTCTCACGACGTTTCGGCCACAACACAGGACGGCTGCTTGTGTTGTGGCCGAAACGTCGTGAGAATTGTATTTTATTATGTTGAATTTTTATTATTTTATTATTTCCCTTCTACGTGACTTTACCAAAAGAACCAAGAAGAAGGATACAATAATTGTTACAAAAACCAAAGATCCTTGGTATACTTAAAAGAAAACGTTGTGTCATCGTGCTAAATAAACTCAGTCTTTTCAAAATATTAAATGGTGTTATTTTTTAAGAGTCGACTCATGCACTCTACAGCATGTTGACAAACTTCAAGCGTACAGTCAACAGAACTGTTTACGCATTTGCCATTTACCTTTTGGAGAGTCATGATCTGGAGGGCTGCTCTTGCCAAAGAATAATGCCCCTGGCTTTATATCTTCACTTTCATCTTCCTCTTTAATTTTAAAACCTGCAAGTTTTTTCCCTCTCTACCAACAGCATGGGAGAGAACAGGAAATTAAAAACACATATCATATAAGAATCAATCGATACACATGCTCATGTACAGATAATTAAATGAACTCCCCTTCGATGATTCTAACGAGTCTACCCACGTTTTCTGAGGCATACATCAGGTGTGCTTAAATCAGTGCATGCAATGATTAACAATTTTCTCACGCAATACACATTAAATCTACCGCTGCCGTTGGCACTCTAGAAATCCAGGGTGACTCATTTGGCTAATGTAGTGCGGTTCCGTTTATTCCGTGAAATGAGATTAACTCTGCAATGAGAGTGGTGAATGTCATGGGTGACGTTAGCAAATGGTGCAATCTTACAGGGGAGTCTTTCAGATGGGAGGTGCTTGGACCAGTCCACTTGGTGCCAGGCTCTGGAGGAGAGTAAAACTTTATGCAAGCCAAGCCAAACTTGAGATTCTGCCAAGTAAGGACACACGAGATCGGCACGGAGCCAGCCAAAGCATTGGTTAAGGCAAATCGCTGCTGCCAATGTGAAATTAATTAGTCTGTTATAATACAATTGTAATTTCCTTTTATGCTTTCTTTGGCCTTTTACATAATTGCCAAAAGCATCAGAAACAAAGCTGCAGCAGTAATCATTATAGCAAACTATCAATCTCCCAGTTGCCCTACAAGCCCTGCATCATAGTAAGCCTTGAATTATGGCTTGTTCAGTAATTAGTTATATTGGATTTTATATGCATTACATGTGCTCTCTTTTGAGACTGGATTTTCTTAAATACCATTTTAATTGTATCAATAATCAGTTGGAATATGCATTCGGAGACTAGGCAAAACTAAGAGTGATAAATCATCAAAACCAGTAGATGTCACGTTTATGATGCAAAGTGCACACCTTAGTGTAGGGCTGGGTGCAAACAATCTTCACAGTCTCAAATTGCTTATCAGCTGCAGGCCGACACAGCTTCTCAGGGCCAAATATGCGCACCCTATCTGTGTTCTGAGCTCGCTTACTCTCTCCAGGGCTCATAAAGAATGACATGGCACAAATCACCTGCAGAGAGAGAGAACAAAGTTAAGTGTGCATTTTTAGTGTACCTGACTCATAAGAGTGTTCAGACTTACGTACTAGTGACTCAATACAAGTATGTGCACATGAGAGTAACTGCATTACTGTATTCTCCTGATTATGACACGTAATTTTTCCCCCTGTATTTTTAAAGTTGGGCATGCGTCTTATAATCCGGTAAGTGTCTGTGGATGTGCGAGACCACATTTGCATAAATGTATTGACACCGGGCAAAAGTTTAGATGTGTGTCTTATGTTCTAAAGTGTTGTATAATGAAAATATGGAATTAAAGCCCTTCAAATTTCAGAGATGCCAATTATAGAGATTTGTATTATTTGGCATTGCAATGTCCATGCTATATTTTCAATGCACACAACACTTTAAAGTATATTTAATTACACGTGTTAACACTGCCCGGCTGCAATTGTCCACAGAAACAATGGGCAGCACTTAATAAGATCCACACAAACCACTGAAGATGCAAAAGTGAAAAATAAAATAATCTCCTGTATGACTGCTGCCACGAACACCAAACCATGGACCACAGAACTTTCGCACTGCCCCAAATGTACATTTGCAGGTGGCATATTGGCAATTCACAAAACAACTGAATAGTTAAATCAATCAGAATTGAATCTCAAATAATTGCTCTTCCGTTGACGATATGAAAGAAAAAGGCAAGATGTTAACATTTTTACAACAAAAATATACAACTCTCACCTCATAATCTTGATCAAAGGACTTGACGTTGCCACCCAGCACTTCCACAAAGGCAGACCCATTGTTTTGAATTTCCACAGCATGTATTTGCTCTGGTTTTTCAAACTTTAATATTTTTTTTATGAAGTGTGCAAAGAGATGAAAATATGTTTATGTCAATACAAATCAAAAGACATTAGGTATACGAGTATAAAGTATTTTTCTCAAAAATGCATATTCAACTAATTTAACCAAATTAAAGTAAAAATGCTTTGAGTGACAATGTTAATGTATCTTACTCCAATTATATTTATCTGTGCTGGTAATGTACATCAGTCTTTACTGCATTTATAAGTGTATATTTAAAAATAAAAGGATACACAGTTATTTAGTGATTTTCATTAGCAAAATAAAAAAGCCAAACATAACCAAATCATTTCACAACATCATACCAAAGAGGTTCCCAAAAATACTTTTGCAACACAGATTCATATAGCCACTGTACAATGCGTTGGTTTTAATGGCTTTTATTCTTGTTTGGTAAGTGTTTTAAAAAGATGCCACAACTAGCTCTGTATGTGCAACTACAGGCAGTCCCCAAGACACAAACGTCTGACTTACGAGCATCAACACTTACAAACACACAACCATACGATATTATATTTAACCAGCCAACTTGTGAACGTCCTTATGAACAGAACCACGGAACTATTTTGTTTGGTGGAGCGATCCCCCAAGATATGTAATTATCCCCAGCTTCCCGCGCGATGCATGACAGTGAACCATCCGACTTTATTTTGTTTTATTCACTGTACATTATTATTACAGCATAACATGCAAATGTACAATGTTTCTTATTTATGAGTTAACCAATTCTTCCCTTTTTTGTTGAACCATAACACATTTATTAACACTGACCATTTGTACAATTAAATATTTAGTTCCAAGAAATGAACACATTGACTTACAAACAGGTCTCAGGAATGTAACCCGTTACTTCGAGGAATTCCTGTATATGCAGTCCTTAAACTAGGTAACTCAAGTAGAGGTATAATTTAATTCTTACGAAAGTAAGCAAGTGTCACAAAATGAAATAAAATTACGATATATTCTCTTTGTTTATATCAAGATTATAGCCCATCAATGTTAGATATTTATTTTAAAAAATCAGACCTCAATACAGCTATCACACCGATATAGTAACTTAAATTTAGACAATTTCACTGTCAATAGACATTCAAGATCATGTTATGTATGCACTCATATACAGCCGTGTCAACTCACTGTTGAAGACCTCCCCGTGCTTTATAAGAGGGTTGTTTGACCATACATCAGCATATTGATCAGTGCGGGTAGGTGAGAGGGGTGGACTACAAGACCAGTTCACATATCACTCGATACTGCTGTTAGCCAAGGCAAGGAATCAGTGCACCAATCACTGTGCCAAAGATCCACCCCCCATGAAATGCACGTCCCACTAAAAGTGTAAATGTACCTGTAGTGTTACAATGATTTGCTTTTCTCCATAGCTTCTACTTTTCCACGGTTTGTCTGCATCCGTATTAAGGAGGTTCTCAGCAGTGGCAACCTAAGTACAAAAATAAGAACCATCACTCAACTTCCATCACAATGTGTGACATACCATTGTAAACGTGTACATTTAAATGACAAGGATTTTTTATTAACTGGTATACACAACCGACAAAACTTACATTTTTAAGCTGTACGGGAAATGATACGCAGTGGTAAAAAAAAGTCTCCCCGTTGATGTACTACTACCACCTATTGACCGAACATTTTTAGTGCTCTACCATCTGCAAAGAACTGAAACGGGTGGGTGGTTCTGGTACAATAACTATGATCCCCATTATTGCATGCACGTTTTAACGTGCGACTATCCTTTTCAAGTGCATTCGTGCAGGCATTACTCCTTGTTGTTTTATTACAGCACTGTCATCAACAGAAACGGGCGCGTGTGATCCGTACAAAACATTATTCATATTCTTTGGGTCTTTCGGTAAAGTTATGAAGATAGGTTCAAAGAAATTAAAAAAAATACGACGTTTCGATCGCAACACAAGCGGTCATCATCAGATGACGTCGTAGTTTTTTTGTATTTTTGCTATTTATTTGAACCTATCTACGCGACTTTACCGAAAGACCCAAAGAATATGAATTCCTGCAGTCACGAAAACTTTACGTCAAAGAAATGTTAATTTCAGACTCAAAGAGGACAGCAAACGTTTGAGAATGCGCACTCTGCGATTGAAAATTATTTGGTGCGACTATTTTGAGACTGCCACGCATTGCTTGGCCTGTGGAAACAGACCTTGGTACACATTTTATATTCCAGGCACTCAAGGGGATGGGGACAGCACTGCAATTTCCTGGACACTTCGTCGGTGCCCCATGACTACAGCACCTGACAAGCGCTGGTGGTGGTCATCCAGGCTCATCGAAGTACTAACCAGGCTCAACCGCAGCTTCCGAAAGCTGATGAGATTGGGTGCATTGGAAAGCGACTTGGGTCTTCGAAAACCATCTAATTCTGCAAACGTGGCAATTGTCTTTATTGGAGGCAATTTTTAGCTGTTGTAAAGGGACATATACCTCAATACAAAGAATGTTACAGGGAGAGTAAGAGTTCGTAGATCCATTTAATAGGATGTTATTGTAATGTAAAATACGCTCAAGAATCATCTACTCTAACTGAACAGAAGTTATCCTTAAAAAGGCACTATTTTAGAAAGCTTTGATTTCCAGCAAAATTGTAATCTTTTAGAATATAAAAACCCGTGACTGCATATCAGTGTTCTGCCATTCATGATCTCTACTGCCGTACATCACCATCTGATTTCGGAGCAAGATCGGTGATCAAATTGCACCTCATATCCCACTTTAATTTCCCAATGGGCCGATGCAATATACAGTATGTCATCCCCACAATGCCGTGTTTTGTGTCATATTTTAACACGTAACAGTACCTCCGTGAAAGCTCGACACGATATTCGTTTAATAACTATTTTTAAAAACATACACACGACTAAACAAAGTTAGCAAGTAATTGATAAGATTTCATTATACTGTGCAAATACAGATTTTTTTTTTTGTCAATCCACTACTGCTGGATGAGGGCCTCCCTCCCCACGCCATGCGGATCGTGGGGGGTCGTTGACCATACTTCACCACGTCTGTTCGTGCTCACGTGGCAGCATAGATTTTGATGCACTGCCCATAATGTATCACCCTAGCTGCCTGTAACACCACGCATCTGAATGTGCAAGGAGCCGATGCGATTGACAAAAACACTACAGGACCTTCATAGCCCTGTACGTCTTTATTAAAGTCAAAAGCAGACACATTCACAACTTGCAAAAGTCGTGGGAACTGCTCAATCCCGCAGGCAGGCTTAAGTCAGTGGGTAGAAACTCCACGTTATTGTGACAGGGACCAGTCTATCCGAAGAAAAATTGAGGCCCAATACCATGGCAGCAGCGCCTCACGAGGTGGTTACCAATTTCATCGACACACGAGGATCATTGACGTTGGTGAGGTTGATTGGGCTGCATCGATCCGGATTAATTTCTGTTGCACCTGAGCAACCCATCACTGTGCTTCAGTACATGTACAGTTTCTTTATGCCAATCCACTGCTGGATGAGGGGCTCCCCACGCCGTGCGGGTCGTTTGACCATACTTTACGGTGCTGGTCAGTACTAGTTTTAAAAGGCAGTTAGGACTTAAAAGTCCTGCAATTAATAGTGATAGGTTTTTATCCTTTCAACTGGTACAAAAACTGACACCTTTATACAAGGCATCATGTTTGCAATAACCACAACACAAGCAGTCAAATGCAAACAAAAGAAACAACTCTGATGATGATAATATGCACGGTGCACCGTCCTTGAAGTTGATTGGTCCACACCCAAGACAGCTTTTCTTAGAGCCTAGTCTCCATTGGTGTTGCTGCAATTAATGTTTGCTGCCCACCATACAGCCCATAACAAAAGGACCAACCCAGGCACAAACGCTTAGCCTCCAAAAAAATCTAACGGATGTGGGGGCACATACCGGGTAACTGCTCATAGTGTATGGCGTTTTACTCTGCATCTGAACTCTGCTATAAAGTATACTAATAATGATTTAACAACGCGTTATAACGAGTGAACAGTTGTTCGTGCTGTGGGCTGAACGCGTGTTTACACGGTACAGTAGGGCAGGATCGCCACATGTGCAGAGCGATGCCCCCCTTTTGAGAAAATCGCCTTACCGTGTCTTGGCTGCTGCAATGTATAACTTTCACGGGCGTTACTTCAGTCATTTCAACAACAAACTCGTATTTAAAATAAAACCCCACGACGCTATACGCTCAATATAAAATACTATCTTTTTTTTCGTTTAAACAAAAAATATTCTTCACATTTAAAATAAAAAGTCACCAGGGCCTAGCACAAATCGACAAGGCTAGTCCCAAATCTGCCCAGGCGTCCGCGCTTCCTCGTGTCAAAACGTACGAACCCCGACTATAAATAATCGCGTGCGTTGTTTAATTAGTCGTGTGATTAGCTGTGCGATTAAACGAGTGATGAAATACATCGGGTGGGGGGGGGGAGCGGAAAACCCTTCGGTAAGAAAACGAGGTTGAGAGCAGCGCCTCCTCGTACAAAGCCAACCGAGGCCCCGTATGGAAGCTTCCAAAGTGCAGATCTGCCCCGGGGGCGGCCTCAAAGCGGGCGTCGCGCTACCCATCGCGCGGAGACACCCTCAGGGCGTTTGTCACACACATAACGTGACTAACGCACTTGCAATGCGAGCTGAGAGGGCTCCTCTCTGTGTGTGTCTCTCTCGCCAGACGTGGAGGGTGGAAGGACGCCAACGATGTCTTGAGCAGCAGCGAACAAGGACCTGATTGTCCATCAGCAGCAACAATGCACACTGGGGTTGAAAGAGCGATGAGCACTTGATCCAGTACAACTTCAACGAGTCTTCAAACTCGATGGCCAATGTATTTGTATCATTTTGTAATGTCCTGTGTATCATCACCAGGATATCCTCACTGACTCACCAGACTTTTTTTTTCTTCTTCAAGATTGTCCTGTAATTTGGCAATATACACTACAGTGCTGTAATGGTGACCTCTGTTTAACCCTGTAAAACATCACTGTCTCCAGACGTATATTGATAGGCCAATACCATACGTGATTGTTCTACATGTGTAAGCAAACCAGAGTTTCAGGAGAAAACCCTTTCAAGTTCAAGTTCATTTATTAGGTATAGCCCTGTGAGCCGTTCAGCTTCTTGAATCGGTGATGGGATAGCGCCCCAATACTTTGTACAAATGAAGCCATCCCACAGCATGCATTAGAGACGAGCCTTTCACTGTCTTAAATAACACAAAGCTACATTTAGATCCATCAGCTTATGAGTCTTCAGAAAACTTCGTTTTCCAGCTGATTTTATTTAAAGCAGCAAATGTCGGCTTCTGTTGAGTCCTTTACCAGCAGTGTCGCCTGTTTAATGATGTGGGGTTGCCTCTTGTTCTGAATTCATATTTTACAGCAGCATTTGTTTAAGCAGTAAAAAGCTTTGGCCAGTCAGTATTCATTATCTGAATTCAAATTCTTCTGGTGTTCACATCAATATAAAGTTTTTTAAAGCATTTTTTTTTACATTTTAGTTTACTTAATTATTCAGTTTTGTCAATACAAAGCCTTTCAGAGTTTGAGAAACTCTAAATTTCCAGAACAGGCATTTAAAAGACAAACTTCTGAATTTATTATGCTGCAATGAGCCAGCAGCCAGCCAAACTGGGCACCAAAGGCATGCTTCGTGATTTATATTCTATAACTTTTTTTAGTCTAGTTAAACAAAACTAATCTTAAACCTACCTCCAAATTGCCTTGAAAGCAAAACGAATCCCCAGATATCGAGATGAAAGATCAGATGAAAAATTGGTATAAATTAGTTTTAGTCCCTCAACTACATAATATATCTCTACACATATATCTTCCTTTAATGACATACATTGGATGATTGAAGTATTATATACCTTACCAGATATTGCGAAAGCAGATTGAGCGCCATTACTGGTTAATTTGCCACTCACCAATTATGTATGGATCCCTGCAGTCACGAAAACTTCAAATCTAGATTATGTTTAACTGGTAGGAACCTCCTGGTTACACCAGCCCACAGGGGATTATTGTGTCCGTCGTGCAGGGATGGGCTGGATGGTGAGGGAGGGGCTGGGTGGGGAGGGTGGGGCTGGGTGGGGAGGGGAGGATGGGGAGGATGGGGCTGGGTGGGGCTGGGTGGGGAGGATGGGGCTGGGGGCTGGGGGCTGGGTGGGGAGGGGAGGGTGGGGTGGGGAGGGAGGGGCTGGATGGGGGGTGGGAGGGGTGGGGCTGGGTGGGGAGAGGCTGGTCACCCCGTGGTGCCCTTATAAAACTCAACGTTTAACCTACTCACGCCGGCTTGTGCCCGCCCTCACAGTCGGGCATATTTGCGGAATACACCACGCCGCCGTTGACCCTGGCCATTGACCGAGCAACCAAACGTTCCGACCAGCTCCCTCCACAGGAATGTGTTACCGTTGCCTGGAACCAATCTCAGGTCCCAAGGGTCATAGTTCTGCAGTGCAATGTGCAAATAAATTCGCCACTGCTGCACCCCCAAAAGAGTTGATAGTCTTAATATAATTCTAGATATGAAGTTTTCGCTGTGGTTGTCCCCACCTGATGACGGACGCTTGTGTTGCGCCCGAAACGTCGTGATTTAATTTAGTTATTTTTATTTTCACCTACGTGACTTTACCGAAAGAACCAAAGAGTATGGACCCTTAATATATTCAAAATCTAACTTACACGTGAATTATGTTGGGTGTTGATAGCCTGAAGTAAATTCTTAACATAACTCAAACATTAAATCTTACCATCAATACAACAGTATAGCCTTTTTTACTTCTATTTTTCAATGAAACGTACTTGGCGTCGTATTTTCAGCTGCACTTTAAAGGTTACTTAAAAACACGACAAAATACATTTTATGAACAACGCTGAAATTTCACACCACTCGTTCCTGTGAACCTCCGTCCGGGCATGCATCAGTGGGGTTACATTTTCAACTTAACGTTGTTTGTGGAGTGACCCTGGAAATTTTACCATGTCAGTTTTTTTATAACTTATTCTTAGTTTTTTTCGGTAAAGTCACGTAGGTAAAAAAATAAAATTAATAAAAGTAAAATAAAATAAAAATCACGACGTTTCGGAGGCAACACAAGCTTCCGTCTCCGAAACGTCGTGATTTTTATTTTATTTTACTTTTATTAATTTAAATTTTTTACCTACGTGACTTTACCGAAAAAACCTAAGAATATGAATCCTTGCTGTCACGAAAGCTTCAAATCTAGAATTCTTATAACTTATCTTGAAGTGTACTTTATTTTTTTAGTGTAGCTCCATTGCGTGAGAATGCATGTTTTAGTATCAAATGTCAAAATAAAGGTTGATTTTTTTTAAGGGCATGGCACCATCAGACACAAATACGTCTGAGTGTGGGTGGCGTGAGGTTGACCAATAGCGGCCTGACACCAGCACTTTAGAGGGCTATAGGAGGAATAACTACACATAAATCGTTGTTTATTTTGATTACAAAGTACAGGTATTGTATTCATGCTGACTGTAGGCGGCGTGAGATCACTATTGTTTGCTAGACAAGCACTACAGATTCTTGTGCCAGAATCGTTACTGCCACGTACCCCGTGGGAGAGTTAAATGCCCATCGTAAAGTAACTTTGAGGAGGGCACCATTCCCTTGGCTCCTATATTTAAAGAACCTCAGGGAGAATTGTCCTTTGAAGTGCTGCTGAGAACTGGCCACGTTGCTTGCTTACTACACAGGGCTCAATACAAACGCAAGAGTACAGGGCATACGTGGCAGTCTCAGTCCATTTCTTGTCAATCCACTGCTAGATGAGGGCCCCCCCCCACCCACCAAATGGAGGCATATCCGTCAACCCCTTAGGGGCCGTCCATAAATGACGTCACGCGATTTTGGACGATTTTGACCCCCCCCCCTCACTCGTCACATGGCGTCACAATAAGTCAGACCCCCCCCCCTCAAATATGACGTCACAAAGCTCTGCCCCCCCCCCCCAAAATAAAACTAAAACTAAAACATGCTTCAAATCGCTTTAAACTATTGTCATGGTAGTGCGGTATTTAATGTGCCGCTGCACTCTGATGTAGGAGAAAACATTAAAAAGTCTATTTAACTAAGTAAAACGTGTTGTCTATATATACATTTAAAGTTGCGCATTTTGATGTGACGTCACATTTCTCACCCCCCCTTCCCCCAGGTGCGTGACGTCATTTATGGACGGCAATTCAGGACCTTATTGGTCACCACGTTGCCCTTATACATCTCAACGTCCATCCTACAAAATCCCATCTTAGGCGAGAAACACAAACAAATAGTTATAAATATGTATAAACAAATACAAATATTTATAAACAAATATATATAAATAAATATTCATAAGCAAATATTTATAAACAAATATATAAACAAATATTTATAATATATATAATTATATATTTGCCATATTTAAACAGCTGTCCACGCCGTATGGACCTGCAAACTCAATCTCCCTGTACAAGAACACACACTTGGGGTTAAACCGCATTGGTTGGATCTAATCTAGATTTAAAGTTTAGTTATAAGTAGTTATAAGTAGATATAAGTAGTTATAAGTAGATATAAGTAGTTATAAGTAATAACCGTGACTTTACCGAAAGAAACCAAAGACTACGCCATTGGTTGGACAACTGTGGGAAGGTGTCGTGTGTGGGATCATTTGACCATACTTCTCCACACTATTGGTAAGTGTATCTTTGCACAGCTGTAATTGCTCCGTAAAGTAAATTAAATGTAGATGTTTACGCACAACTTGCGCGTTGCTTTAATCCCCGACAGATCCTTGTAAGTGGCACGTGGCCTGAGGCCTACAACTGCCTTATGCCCCCCACCGATATTTTGGCGGGAAAAGAAATCGATATAAAATTATCGTCTCATTCGGCACCCTCATAATATTCTACATTTGAAGTTTTCGCTGACTACTAGGATCCATTCTCTTTGTTTTTTTTTTGGTAAAGTCACGTAGGTTAAAATGAAAATTTTTAAACATTTATTAATTTATTTTCTTTTAACCTATAAGACTTTACCGAAAAAAAGCAAAGACTTGTCTTGTTGCTGTGCTAATGCTGTGTTTTTATTTTGTTGTTTATGGCGCAGTCAGTGAGGGGGACCTGGGCCTTCGTGTCTCTGCTCCATGGCCCATCATCATGTAAGAAGCCAAATAGCGAAGAGCTTTTGATATAAACCGCGTGTGTGCAATTGTTTAGCTTGCAATTATAACTGCAAATTAAGTCACCTGCTTCGGAATGCATGTATGTGTGTTGTGTCGTATTTAATCTCGCACTCGCGATGATTTACTATCTTGTTTACCCCTGAGGCAAACTCGCAGGAACGCCATCACTCCTTGGGCTTTTAAAAATCTCTTAAAACAAAATTGTTGGTTCTTCTATTCACCGGTGGGGGTTTGTTTTCTTACACGGTACAGTGCTCTACGTAAAAGTAGTTCGCTACACAATGATGTGTTTTTTTACAAAACTAGGCCCTGTGTATGGGCTCGTTTATTTGGCCATACTTCGCCGCCCTGGTCCTTTTCGGATCGATTGGTGAATGAAATCGTGCTTGCCTAACAATATCCCCCCAGCAGTCTATAACAACTGTTGTATATGTGGGTGACCGCCTGTACAAGCATTATAGACTTAGCCCCTGCTTATCTTCACGAGATGATGATAAAACCAACACATTCCGGGTTGGTTTGATGATCATCATGGGCGTATAAACAAATACATCGAATTTTTATTTTAGATACGGTACCATCATATACAGGTTGGTCCAGGTGTCTTGTGACCCCCATTTATTACTCTAAAACTTAATGTTTTGTTATACCAATCGGTCTGTGATGCAATGTAACCATTATAAAATAACCAAAATGTTCGGGGTCAATTAATTGGGGGGGGGGGGGGGGTCACAAGACATCTGGACCACCCTGTATAACATTGGCAGGGGGCTTATTGAGCCACATTATTGTGCGTGTGTACACGACAGCAGGCAACGATATTCGTCAAGGTGCAACAGCAGAAGCTGCAGAAGCTGGTGGCAGAAACCATGCAGTTGAAGGCATTGCTGCCCAAGGTGGTGCATGGTGACATCCTGCAGGCCACCACCAAGCTGGGACACCTTGAGATGGGTACACGTCGAGCCATCCACCACCTTCAAAAGCAAGCCCTGAACCCTGCTGTCACTTGTTGTTAAATCGCTCAAGGGTCCTCTTTGCCACACCTGACCGCACAATAGCCATTTTCGCAGAGTTGAATTCACAAGCACTGTTGCAGGGATCACTCTCTGTGCTTTTCCTTTTTAGTGTATAAATACAAACGCACCCCCAAGTACTGTAAGCCTAATACAGCAGCTTATTCGTTTTCAAAAATGGTTTTGGTGGGATCCAATATCTTCTGTCAGTTGATCAATACAGTCAAATGAAAGTGTTATTTTAAAGTAATCAAAATAATTCAGCATATCATACATTCTGAAAGCATGCGTTGTAATCAACATTTTTTTTTTGGTTTGTGTGTTTCAGCAACAAAACATGAATAACTGTTTTGAAATACTCTACTGGCTGCCTTCATAACCTTTTCAAAGCAAATCCATTTAACTGGTGCATGACAGCTTCCAATGATGTGATGCATATTACATTAACTTTTGTTGATTATATCACCACCTTGTAGGCTGCAAACAGAGAGAGCTCAACATTCCGGAAACTTGAAGCTGCAGAGCTCGTGAACATTATTTATGAAAATAGATATGCGCACATAATGCTCATAACATTACAGCACCAAGCAGGTGGTGTTCTAAGGCTTACAAGCACTCTGCCGTAGCGTAAGAATTACCCGCAAAAAAAACTCCTTTCTAAAATAACGAGTTGAATTTGCATGTTTCGAAGTCATGAACTTATAATAAAAACTATTTAACGAGTACATTGTAGTCTAATCTGAACCGCTGAATTACCTTATGTCGCGCACTGCATTGTGAGCTGTTTTGATAGTTTTGGAAGATAGAGACAAGGAAGTGGAGAAACTGCGTGTGGATTGTGAGCACCTTCGAGCAAAGTTGGACATTGCATTAGGGGACTGTCAAAAGGAGAAGGAGGTAATTTAGTGTGCTCGACTTAGTTTAATACACCATCGGATTTTACAACGTTGCGGCTTTAGACATCAATTCCAGTGTATCTAGGCTTATAAAAGAATATACATATATGTATGCATCTGCCGTTTCACACAAATCCTTCCGAGGGATTTTCACCTGCTTTGGTTAGATTTCTTTCTAGAAATATAATGTCCAAAATAAATGTTGTCAATAGATCCGGCACAGTTAACCAGATATTTGATACGAAAAATGTAGTCTTCAAGATGTGTATTTTCTCAGATGTATAAGCTGCTTTTGTTAGCCAAGGGAGTGCAGAAAATTATTCAGGCAGACATGCAAATTTCATGCGATGTTAATCTTATAAAATATTCTTTTGCTACTCCTGGCTACAGGATCCTGGTCAGTGTGTTTCAGATAACTTTCATCTTTTCATGCTATTAAAAGTTGCATCATTCTAATGTACACTCAACATTTAAACTAAGTTAAAAGTTGTGCACAAAAACCAGTTAAGTCCCACAATCCCTTTTTTAGACTAGACTGAATTTGGAAACTTACAGCCATGGCTATGTTAAATACAGTACATGCAATAATAAGTACCGTACAAGACCACCACATTTGAAATACATTCTTACTGGAGAAGCATTGCATGGAATTGATACCTCATCAGATAGCATAATCAATACCAATGAACGAAAAGTATAAAATTTCACTCTTTTACTTCAGGGTGGCTTTCATGTGTGCGTGCGCAATATTGTCTTAAGTGTTTCCTGTGCTTCAGGACAAGTTGCAGGCCCGGCGACAGCTGTCTGATGCACAGCGGCAGCTGGAGCAGCAAGCGGATTTCTGCACGTCTCTGGGAGCGGTCGTGTGCACGCTTCTCTGGAGGGTTTCTCGCTCCGAGGCCAGCGTACAGTCAATCCTTGTGGGGGTGTGTTCCATTACACTATTTATTTTGGTTCTTGTCATACATGGGTGCGTGCTATATGCTTGTTTTCTCCCAATTTAGTAATACGGGTTTTTTTTCCACTGAGTATTTTGAGTTCCCTGAAGCATTGCTCAACTAATGGTTATGCATCATTGTTTTTTTTGCACAAAAATGTATCCCTGCATTAGCTGTACAAGTTCCTCCAGAAATGTGTTTGCAACTTTGAACATTGTCTTTTAGAGTAATTTGGATAAAGTGCACAATTATGCACCATCTTCAATGCTATCTTATGTAACATGCATTAGCTAGAGCATTGCATGTTAATAAGCAATATTACTCTGAACTAATGTACACAAATTTGATCTTACAATGAAAAAAATCAGACAAAGATAAAATGTTAGAGAAAAATCCAATTCAACTTCTTAATGAGAATCTTGCAAAAATATTTTGTTATAAAATCAATTAAATACTAGCTTAGAGGGGTATGCATTACCGAATGCCCCCGAGCAGTCCTGAAGATCACGACTGCTCCCTGACGTCGCTGGCTTTGGTTATATCTGTCATGTGACCTCAAAGCGTGCAGCAAGATGAATATGCATATTATGTATTCAAATACCATGCGTAGTTCATGTACATTTTTTATTCCTGAAAAACATACAGTAAGCAGATTATCTGAAGTGCCGACTGCATGTACAGCATTATTCTATTGAAAATACACAATATAATGTTGCTTTGATAGAGATGGTAAAAATACTCTTTATATGTTGATATCGGTTTAATAGGCATTCAAATGGAGCATTTATGCCTTATATAAAGAGTGAATTCCCATGAAACCAAATATAAATTATCAATGGGCCATGAGACACCACCTATCACAGCGTAGTGTTTTATTCAGAATTGATATTCCAACTTAAGTACTGCAGTGATGAGCATGTAAATGTTCTTTGCTTTCAACGTACTAACCTTTCTGCAACTGTCATTCAGTGCAAGGTAAAAGAGTTCTTCACCCTCGCCAGCCAAACAGTGGAGAGCTACGTGAAATCATTGCCTGGCGACTTTAAGACTGAAGATGGAGAGGAAAGCCAGTTTGTCTTGGCAATGGCTGGCATTGTTACAAGTGAGCTCTTAGCCAATTCAAAAAATACCTTCACTGTACCATAATGTTTATTGCATTTTGTATAGTGGTACTTTATATATTAAGTCCTGTTACTTTACAGATGGAAAGTGAACAAAAATCTGCCTTCATAAAATGTTACTACAGTATCGTGTTACAACTGTATATGCCCAAGTACTTTAAATAATATTTTGACTCCATAAACATGTTAGCAAGACTTCTAATGCATGTCCCTGTGTGTGCTCAGATATTGCAGCCACTGCCTGCGGTCGGGAATACTTGATGAGCATGCCTGGAGGGAAGACCATTTTGGATGTCTTTCTGCAGATATTAATGGAGCTTTCAACCGGCCAGTGCATCAAATTCAAAACGTACGTCATAGAATGTGTAGTTTATTTAAATGAACTTGCTGTAAATCGTGAGGAAAGCATCTCGGCTATATTTGTGCATGTTTTTGTTTTGTTTCAGCCTCATTTTAATGACACTGTATAATGTCAGCATCAACACTAGTGGACTCCAGTACCTGGCAGAAAAACAAGGGATGGTCAAACTCCTGTGTTGGCTTTTAGAAGGTACTGCTGTTGGAACTGCACATTCTAACGGTGACATTTAATAAAAAAAGTATATACAGTAAAACCTTGGATTGCGAGCATAATTCGTTCCGGAAACGTGTTTGTATTCCAAAGCACTCGTATATCAAAGCACTTATATAAAATTGTGATCACGTGACGCTCGGCAGACAAAGCGTATGCGTACTACTCATTGCAAGACCTCGCTCGTTTATCAAATTAATATTTATTAAAAAAATTTGCTCGTCTTGCAAAACACTCGCAGACCAAGTTACTCGCAATCCAAGGTTTTACTGTATGGATAATTTTACAAGTACTGTAGAATATTTTCCAATATAAACACGAAATCTTAAATTCCATATCACTGTTTACAGATTAATGACCATCTCCATAATCGAGGTTTTTTGGTTAGATCGCGTAAATATAAATATAAATATTGTCGTTAAACCCGCCACCACCCGACACAGCCAATTAGTAAGGTTTGTGACAGAAATAAAACATGCCAATCTTGTTACTAGTTCAGCACACCAGTGTGTTGGAGGGTAAACCCACAACATCTACAATTCTAGTACTACAATGTGTGAGATTACGCGCCAACATGGGTGTGCTGAACTAGTAACGAATTGGCATGTTTTGTTCACATCACAAACCTTACTAATTGGCTATGCCGGGTGGTGGCGGGTTTAACGACACATTTCTATTTACGCGATCTAACCAAAAAACCTCTTATGATATTGGTCACGAAAGCCTACGTGTTAAACAGATCAATGACTGCTTGTTGTATCAGGTGAGCAGGATGCAGAGCTACGTTGTCAGGCACTGCGCCTCATCCAGTCCCTGCTGCTAGAGCCCGGCACCAGCCAGGAAGTGGCAGATGGTGTGCGGGCCTGCTTGCCAGAGCACTTCCTGCAGTCCCTGTTGGCCAACCGGCACGTTGAGCTTCGTGACGCCGCGAAGGAGCTCCACGAAGACCTCCAGGCCATCCACATTAAGGGCTAGACTTTTGTTCAGGAGCCCACAGTAATATCCAGTTATCTGACTATTAGATTATTTGTTGGGAAAATAAACTGCATGGTCTTAAAGTATAAAGCCAAGGTCTGAAGCACACAGACGTTTTTGAAAACGGTTCAAAAGGAAAAAAAATCTGAATTGTTGATTCATCATTTTGTGTTCAGCAACTGAGGAAAATTGACGAACTGGCAGTGGATTGGTATTAAACTTGGATGACATGTTTTTCTGTTCAGGTGCCAAAGTTAATGCAACCTGTGCATTATATTGTGAAGTTAAATAATTCAAACGAGTTTATAATCCAGATTTCAAAACAATGTTGCTGATGTCATGTGAGCAATAAATAAATAACATTTTTAAAACTTTGTGTACAGTATTAATTCATTGTACATTAATATCTGCATTTTTCGCCAATGCTGGAGGTGTTTTTATTTCTAAGAACCAGTTTTTCTTCTGCATGCTTTTTCCTACTAACCTTGCATCGTTAAGTGAAAAGCAGCACTTGAATGACGTCTATTAAACTTAATCTTGTGTGAACATGTTTGATGAAAAAATATCCAGCTGAGCTGGCTATGAATTAAAATCTGGTACTCGTGTAAAATCCAAATTGAGGTATTTCTTCTTTTGGGATGAGCACAGTTGGGTTGAGACATTAAACAATAGACCACACATACATATGTATCATTGACTGGGGTTTGAGGGTGTGGATGCTTGCTAGGCAGGTTTTTCTACATATGATGTAGTCAATATGGGTAAATCAACTGCTTTACCAATATATTTATAGCAGGCACAAGTGTAAACTTTCGGTTTTGTATAATTCAGTTCAAATGGAGGAGCATAGAACACTTGATATGATTTTATAATACTGATATTCATTGGGTAATGATAAAAAAATGCCACTGTAAGAGTAATTTATACTTAAAAAATGTGAATTAACAATATCCAAACGAAGCTTGTATACATTATAGTTTGAAGTTCCATTTACTGAAGACGCCATTATATTCTTTGTACGCTTAATGCTGCACCTACTAATCAATGGTAACTACATCAAAATCAGCATCATTGAGCTCTAGTAAAGAGTTGTTGCAATTGTTTAGTGGTCCAAGAATGCATCTAACTTTAATTAAGGTGCCCTGCCATTCCTCTCATGCAATGGGTACGCCTGACATTTTGGCTGACCATTTTACTCTAATTATGTTACCAGAAACCTCCCAGTCTGCGTCAACAACATTCAAGAACTACCGTCATACGACGAAATTGGTTCTGCTACATCCCCTGTAGGTAGTTTTCGTGTTACAGCATGAAACAACATTCTAATTGATGTATTCCTAATCTTGCATATACTTTTCTTTAGTTATTTTAAAAGAAATGTACAGACACAATCATAAAGAGATCCAAAAAGTAAGCAAGCAGATATATTTTTTTCCGAATGGGCCTTCAGAAGTTAAATGAAAAATAAATGCAGATTAAATATAACATCAAAAATAACCCTGCCTTCACTAATTATCCAAAATGTACACAGTGTTCATTCAAAAGGTTGTAACCAAAAGTACCGTTCTGGCTAAGAAACTTGCAATTAGACCTCGTCCTCTTCGTTTCCACACCCTGCCATTAACTTCAAAGACATGACTCGTACATTACCACGGCTCCATTTATACCATTTGGCGTCATCTGGTCCAACACCATGTGAGACTAGGCTCTAAGAAAAGCTGTCTCAGGTGTGGACCAATCAATTTCAAGGACAGTGCATACATTATCAGAGTTGTGTTTTTTTTTCTTTGCATTCCGACCGCAGGTATTGTGATCAATGCAAACATGACTCCTTGTACAAAATGTGTCAGTTTTGTTGCCAGATAAAAGGGTTAAAAAAACAATTATCGGCTCCATTTATATTTGTGCCTCTGGTTCCACAACACACTCTTAAAGAGGATAACAATAAAAACAAACTAGATGCGTTTGTGTAACTGCTAAGGACAGATCGGAGACATAGAAATATTAAGAGGACAAAATACATGGACCGAGATTTTTCCTGGATCATGGTAAAAAATATTCCCAACTTTATAAAGAGCAAATATAATAGAGTAACGATGATAAAACGTTGACTGAAAAAATACTTTTAATATAAGACAATATATGGGTGTTAACATATACTAGGTTGAATTGCAAAAGCATACATCGATAAGTGTTTTGACCAACGCTTTAACATCCTTATATGTGCTGTCCTGGATGGGAATGATGCGTGCAGGCCGGAACATCCCACGTGTGTTTTACGACACCGTGTAGAGGTATAGGGTGCCAATCTCCACGAAGAACTGCAGATCACACAAACACAGGAACAGGCGTAAATGCAAATCCTCCGTTTACAATACAAAATTTACAAAAGTGCCTGCCATCGCCATGGAAATAATTTAAATAATAAATAATGTATCATGTAACGTGGACGTCAGTCAATTTCAAGTTAAAAATACACATGTATTCATTATACTATAATCGTTGGTATCAAATTATTGTGATTGACGCTTTGGCTTTACATTTCAGCGAGCAGGCCTTTATGTTCTGACCATATGGAGTGCACTAAAATACTCAATGCAAAGTAGTAAAATAAAACATTTAAACCACGTATGATCATTTAGGGAACAATATGATAACCTATGTGTCGTTTAGGCAATGACACGGAGGTTATCATAGCCAATATGATTCACAACTGCTTTGTAATGCCACGTAATGATATAGCCACATTTCTGCGGTTAAACCATTCACCATACAAACATTGCCAACCAAATTAAATGGTCACAGATTCAATCGTAAAAAAAACTATTCTTTGGCAATGTCAGTTGGTGGAGGGTCTTACGACAAAAATGTGGCCACACAACTACATGGCCGAGTCCAAAAAGAAATTTCGAATCGCAATATATTCTTACTGCATGCAATCATTTCCACAAGATGTTCTGTGCCGGGAAACAGTCGAGTGCTTACCACCAAGACGAGGATGGAAAAGCCGAACCAGGCAAGAGGGAAGGTGTAGCCATCAACAGCCGATGAAAAGTGCCCATAGCAGCCCTAAAAACATGAAATGAAGAATTAGCCACAAATGCCATGATTGTTGTTCCTGTAATTATTGCATCACTCGTGCATAATTTCACCAAAATTCAAGCTGTGGATGCAGGCCTACATAAAATATTAACTTTTTTTCTATCTGACGTGAGAATTATAATGAATCACATCAATGTACACATAGTGCCGAGTAAAGATTTAGTATTATATGAGCAGGAACCCGCGGAACTTCCGCGTGGATTTTATGATGAGGAGCAGGGCGCTATTTATCACCAAACTCGTACAACTTCACATGCACACAAAAGACAAAGACAAATATCTCCCCCTTGACAGACTGTAGGGCCAAGTGCTGTTAGCGAGCACCTATGAAGGCCGGCACGGCACACGAGGGGGTGGGTGGCCAGCACCACGCCCGGCCGCCTTTGTATCCCTAGTGACGATGTTTACACATCGCACCAGGTACTCATTTGAGGCTGAGTCGACCTATGTGTATGTGTGACACACATATGTGCGTGTCAGACACACACAACAACCGCCATTCGCCACTAAGTGGCGGTGACGTCACCACGACGCTTGTGCCAGGCCATGTGCACCTTGAGGCCACACACACACAGACACACTTTCAACACACACACACTCAGCGGTGACGTGAGGACTCATTGCAGCTGGCCAAACCCCAAAATAGTTGAGCGGTTCGTTTCGCCAGCGCGAGTGGGCGTTTGCAAGTTGCATTGAAAAATATTCTTTGGTTCTTTCGGTAAAGTCACGTAGATAGAACAAATTTGAATAAAGTCAATAAAAATTAAAAGCATAGGTGCGCCTTTTGGCGTCATCTGGTCCAACACCATGTGAGACTAGGCTCTAAGAAAAGCTGTCTCGGGTGTGGACCAATCAACTTCAAGGACAGTGCATACATTATCAGAGTTATGTTTTTTGTTTGCATTCCGACCGCAGGTATTGTGGTCAATGCAAACATGACTCCTTGTAAAAAAAATGTGTCAGTTTTGTTGCCAGATAAAAGGGTAAAAAAACAATTTCCATATTTTGCTACTGGCAAAGGAGGTTCCAATGATGGTTGTTAGCTATGTGTTTGTCGTAAATTGGGGGGGGGGGGGGGGGGGCCTTCGTCGAATCAGTGTATCGACTTACGATCAGTTTGACTAATGAACGGGCCTCGGGAACACAACCCGTTCGTAAGACGGGGACTGGCCCAAAAGTGTTATGACGGTGAGTTACATATAATTTTGTATTTTGCCGCACGGGATTACTAATTATTGCACGAATAGGGTGTCTAACCTTTATTTTATTATCAAAAATGTGTTATCATCACGTTTAGAGGGCTGTAACGCGGTTGCAGCAAGCCGCCATCCAGCCTGTGCAACGGTTGCTAAGTAACATTATGTTAATGAGTCCCGTCGCTCACGCCGATTGGATGCAGTGCGTGACGTCACCACGACTAAACAAAGGAGGGCAAAGTGTTATAGTGGGAAAAAAAGTGTCTTGGCGTTTTATTATACAAATTATACGATACTAATAGTATAGTATATGATGTCACCGTGCTGTATTATGTAGCGCCTGTGGCATTGCGCACCGAGCGTTGTTTTCGGGTGCCGGGGCTAGGAAAGGGCCGAAGTGTGCTCACTTTTTGGAAGATGGCATCTGGCTTGCCCAGGATGCAGCCCATGCGACCGTACAGGTATTCGTCATTTTCGTTCATCACGCAGCATTTCGTGGGCCATGGGCTGTCGGCATCGTCCTGCTTGTGGTATTTGCTAAAGGACGACGTGTAGGAGATCCAGTCCTCAGGTCCGTTCACCCCACAGCATTTTTGCTGAAAAATATCAAGGGCATAGAAGATAAATCAGGTCACACAAGTGGCCCTTAAAAAAACAACCACACCTATTTCATAATGTACGTGTACAAAAACACTAAAGATGACAAGTACATTTTTTGGGTAAAGTTAAAAACATTATTGGATTCAGTTTATACCAATTATGTTTGTTATAAATTATTATGAGGTTGAAACACTGCACAATAAAAACAGGTTACATCATTGTGTGACACGAGTGATATTTAATCAATGGTAACAATGACAAATGTTTCACGTGACTTATATTTGCTAGATTTTAAAGTGTTGTGTGTTATCTTGAACTTGTTACATGCTGAAAATGCGCATACCGTTGACATCAAGTCCTTCCAGTTGTCCGTGAGTTGAGGAATCTCGCCGTAATCACGAAGCATCTGCTTGAGCATCAAGTTCTTTGTGCCCACCAACTGGGAACGTGACAATTCATGAGTACATCTTCAGTTTAACTGTTGAACCATCTATCGGCAATGTTTACTTTAATTCATAAATTCACTCCAAATTTGTATAACGGGTACAATTTTATATTTAAGTCTTGCAAAAAGATTTTTAGAAAAAATACTAAGCCGCGTTAATAAGTGGTGTGGGGAAAACAAAGTAAATCCACTACCATGGCTTTTGGGGATTTAGAAGCAGGGCTCAAATTCAGCTGGGACCGCCTTTGTCAATGACCTGGAAACATCTGTCTGCATCCGGTACACCACATCCCTAGTGCCTCTTGCTCTGGCTGTTGCTACTAGTGCGGTAGTGGAGTGGTGAGCGCTCTGCTCTTTGAACCCGCCAACCAGAGTTTGATTCCTTCTCATGACCAATAATAGTGACGAAAATTTGAACCGGTCCTCGGCCTCCCTTCGGGCAATTCAGCCAACAGTGACGATGTGTAATGCTTACTCATTACACATCGTCACTGTTAAAGGCAGCCAGGCGTTTTGGCCATCCACTCCCTCGAGTGCCATGCTGGCCTTCGTACGTGCTTGCTAACAGCACTTGCCCCAAGAGTCTGTTAAAGGCTATACGGGGAGTCTTTGTTACTACGAGTTAAATGCTTTTTCCAGTCTACCAGCAACATGGAAAATATTTCGTGAGAAATGAAGCCCTGCTTCAAAGATGAATGTCTCTGAAACTTCAGACTATGATTCCCAGTGGCGTTTGACTTACATAGTCCCTGTGAGTGAAGATCACGATGCATGATGCTGCTTCGAAGATGAACACGATTAACATGAGGATGAAATACTGTAAAATACAAAAAAAACACACAAGTGTGAAACACATTATCATCATGCAATATTAGTCGCACTGGTTTAACTACATGCAAAATTGCATTCAATACCCAGTACCGATCACGGTGAGTTAGTAAAATTATGAGAACTAACCGGGTAATAAGGTCCAAGGTCCTTGCAAAATTCATAATAACTAATAACAATGTTAATAAAACTGTTACAGTATAAGACCTCTACTGTAACGTCAATGTGATGTACAGACTCGTATAAGACTCTCAAAGGGTTTTAATGCTAAGTTACTAAATAAGGTCCACAAGTTTAATCACTCTAAATTTGAAGACCCGTCATTATGCACCCCAATCCTGAATAAGTGCACTGATTGTATACTGGTCCGTCTCTATTGATAACTTGCTGTAGATCTGGGTTGACTTAAAATGTTATCAAACATGTTTTGGCAGTCCCTCATGGTGCATCAATGTCAAAGTACAGACTAACCAAAACCACGCGGCTTTCTTCAATGACACTTTCATACACTTTAGACTTGACTGAAGATCAATGGGATAGATAGCTATCTCTCAGTATTAAGTTTTCTGCCCAAGAGCAAATAGACTTGAAATGAAGATAAAACTGTCACAATATTGCAATCTTCACTCTAAGGAGCATTGCTGTTGGGCAGAAACGTAATAAAATGGCATGAGATAGCCATCCACATCCTCGATCTTCATCTCCAATTAAGTCTGAGATATATGTGTGCGTGTGTGCGTGCGAACTAATTCGGCGGCCTACCGCTAGCAGGGCAGACCGCTGCATCCTCCACACGGCGTACATCCCAAAGATGCCGAGCAGAAAGAAGGCAAAGCCACAGAAGATGGCGATCCAGGCTGCGGCAAAGATGTCCGTGTTGTTGTCGGCGGCCAGGAACGGGTAGATTTTGTAAGGGTCAGTGACGACCCATATGGCCAGGGCCATGAGGGCCACTCCACACAGCTGAAGACACACCACATTGCATACCCGCCCCGTACTTTTGGTTAGTTTTGGCCAAGTTTATATTGGCAGTGATTTGATGGAATGCCACAATTTAGGAATGCGGTTTGATTTACAGACTCAATTCGTTCAACACCTGGTCAGTTTTGCAGCCACAATTGACTGCATGCACGGGGTCACATAGAATATTGATATTAACATGTAGTTGATGCGTGCATTGTGAGCTCAAATATCGAAATTAATTGATGAATCGATACATCGTCACCTCTACTGGATACACAGGAACTGGAGAGTACTAAGATCCAAAGCCCTCAAAAATCTAAAACTGTACCCTAAATATTTATTTATTTATTTAGAAAAACACATTATTTTGAAAGTTCCATTAACACCGCACAAAATATCCACATGCTGATGAACACACCAAATGAATACCACAAAAAAACAACTGTGTGAGCACGTTCGTGGGAGATGTGCGTTGTACCGCAATGATGGCATTTCCGAAAAACACGAGCGCCCGAACTAGCTTGGTCACCGAGGACCAATCCTCTTCGTATTTCACCATGCCTGGGCTTGTTCTGTGACACGGGAGGTCGGAGGCATTCATTAACAGCACGTCAATTCTATGAGAAAAGCTGCACGATTACAGGACATCAGCACCACACCTATATAGCCTTCAAGGCAACTTCTCTTTCCCACAGTCCTCCTATACACCGCCAGCTGACATGTCATCCATTTGGGACCAAAATAAATAACCGCAACTTTATAAATGTTACGTGTACATAAACAGGCATTTTAAAGGCCACCAAATATCCTGCTTTTCATCAAGTGTTCAAAAGGTTTCTCAAATACTAACCAAATTGCATTTACTTAGAAGTTAGCTTATTTTTAAACCCCCACACCTTCATTCAATCAAAAAATTGCCAAATTAAAGTTTTATTACAACGCGAAATCCCACTGCGCCGATCTCTAAAAACGTTTAAATCCCATTAAATAAAACATGTTGATCGCCCATCAAGTTGCACACTACTCGATGCACACATACAAATGGCAGAAAATGCGTGACGATAAAGCAAATGTATGAAGGAATGCATATGTGCAGAATCGAATAGCATATCTTCTCTGCCTTGCAGTGTGCTGGGTAAATAATGCCCGACACGCCACGTGCAAGCAGCATAGTATCTACATGATTTTGTTTGTTTGTTCCATGTCAAATGCAGCCAATTTAGAGTAAAAAAATTACTTTTCATCAAAGTTCTGTAATGCCAACTCAGTGCAGGCAACTTATAAAACACGCATTCTCATCGTGTATGACAAATGTATGCTACTCTACATCGAGTTTTAAATCCAGCCCTATCTATACACTCTCACAATGCCTTTTAAAAATCCAGCATGTCATTTGAATCAAAGGTCATGTTTCTTGATTATCACTCAGTTCACTGACAAATAAAACGAGCAGAACAGGTAACGTATATTCTTGGTTCTATATGAATCCCTGCAGTCACGAAAGCTTTAAATCGAAAGGTAACGTATATCCATCAGTCGAAAACGTGTGTAAGTACACAATTACGTCTCCTTGCGTAGAAAAAAACCCTAAGCAGCTTTAGGTTTTTACCGGTACATTAAACCAGATATATAAGTATCCTATATTACATGGTATTTTTCTATGCCACTTGATGGTTCTGTAATGTCCTGAAGCAGTGAAGTGAATATACTTGCATCCTTTGCAGCTGTTGTATACACTCTGTGAAACGTTGTAACCTTTGCTAACAAGACTTATTCTCCAATAGCGTTTCCCAAACTGCGGCATGCGTATATCAGCAGTGGTTATATGAGCAGTCTGTCGGCGACACGCCAAATCATGTATATATGGGTACATATGTATAAAACTATAACACAGTGCTAAATATTTTATGTCGTTCAGTACAAATAGTTTTGAGAGGTTATATTACCATTTTGTAGGTGGCACATCGGCTTAAGTTGTTTAAAATTATGGTATGTAAGTTGAACTTCTTTCGCACCGTACATAGCTAACCGTGCTAATCGGAGGTGCGGGGTAAAAACAACAATAAGAGTGAGCCAAGTTTGGGAACCGCTGCTACACATTACTTAAAGCCAAGTTAAAATGCAGCAGCAATAGAAAACCCTTACCTGTATACACTCGTCGAGATGCTGGGGTTAAACGTGCCAGGTGGGGCAAGCGCTTGTAGTGTCACGCCTCGGAATTCCACCTAGTGGCTTTATAGCCACAAGTTCTACCCAAGTACGCACGTACACTTACAGGCAAGTGCGCAAAAAGGCCAAGACCCAACCCAAGCCATGGGTGTGCCTATTGCGTATCTATTTAATGAAGCATACGCACAAACCCTCACACAACGCCCTCAAAAATATTTAGCATTGTATTTTTATTAAAGTTTTTGTTTAGTGGTTATGAGTGGTTACAATGATGAATAAGACTCCTGTATCAGAAACAGTTTCAACCACACCGACATCTCCGTACACACATCAAGGGGTGATATATGATTTTAGCATGCGAAAGTCTTATTTGAACAAAGTGGTTAAGTTGACAACACAGCAATGTGTGATGTATAAAACTATTCATGCTGTAGGAACATGCACAGTTGAATAATTAGGGCAACATTAACCGCAGCATAAACAATAGAGGCCTTGTTCGAAGCCTGATTTTATGTTTGATAATATATGATGGACAAACAGCCAACAGTCTTGCTGTCGAAACAGATGCCACCAATTCTCTAAACAGCACATGTTCACGTCACACCAATCAGTCAGACATTCACTGCCAACGTCACACTCTCATGTTGTTGGTCATCCCTTGGGTGTGTGTTGACGGAGGCAATCTCGCATTTGTATTAATGAATCCCGTTCACATGGGGACCCTGAGAAGATGAACAAATAAACAACAAAAAGAACCAATCACAATACACATACATTAACATTGTTAACTGTAATGGAATTTTTTGTATCAACTTGTATACGTACATCGCATATTAAACCAATGTCTATGTAGGAGGTTAACGTCCAATAATTGTATGTTTTTTGTGGGAGATTTTTTATCATGCATCGATGAACACTTGGGGGTATCCTACATTATTATGACAACACTTTCTGATACAATGTTGATTTGAGGCTTTTGTGACTGCAGGAATCCATGCTCTTTGGTTCTTTCGGTAAAGTCACGTAGAAAAATAATAACAGATCACGACGTTTCGATCGCCACACAAGAAATCGTCCTCGGATGGGAACGATTGCTTGTGTGAGGACGATTGCTTGTGTGGCGATCGAAACGTCGTGATCTATTATTATTTTTCTACGTGACTTTACCGAAAGAACCAAAGAGTATACTTTCGTCCGTGCAAGCATCTTGCCTCATTCTTTTTATCGGTAATAATAACAGCAGCACAATCCCATCAGACACATTCACAAATGCATGCTGTACAGGCTGTCATTTTTGTCAACAGCCTCAATTGTTACCTTTTATGAAAAAAGCGTGAAGCATTTCAAAAATATCGACTGTGAGTGTTCAGAGGCAACATCATTAACGAGGCTTGTAGGTTTGATAGCAAACACACGCGGAAATGTTTATCGATATTCAATATGTATGACACTCATGGAAAATGATAATGCTTGAGGATCAATAGCAAAGTCATACAATAAAACACTTCACTCAATTTGGGTAGCAGGGTGGCATAATTGTTGTGGTATGGGACTGTCTGCCTTGCCCAAGCTTCTATTTATTAATAAATCGTCAGGAATTGATATACTTTTGTAATTTGCATTTATATGTGTATTTATTTATTTTGAGTGACTTGCTTACCTTACCTATACTTTGCACTCCGAAAGATTTTTGCATTATTCTAACTTTCTGACTCGCCCCGACTGGACATCTGTGCAAAAAGAGCTTCATAGCTCATTGGATGCCTTAGGTCGAATTTAAGATTCTGATTCTGGTAAGACTTGCACGTCACAACAAGAAATCCAAAAGTTCAATTCCAGACTCGAACGCCTTTCTGTGTGGAGTTTGTATGTTCTTCCCTGTTTTTGCACGAGTTTCCTCCAGGTCCTCCAGTCGGCTCTCATAGCTAAAATAATCTTTTTAAAAACTTTTTTTTAAACACGCTTTTAAGAAATCTACTAGTAATGGCAGAACTCCACGACTCCAGGAAGTGGCCCCGAAGCTTGCCATAACGTAAGGGACCGTAGCCAATTACAGCCAACGTCAGTTGACCGTGGACCATTAGACCCAAGCCGAAACATAACATATAAAAAATAATGTAATTTTTTTTTATGATAGAATATAGTATTGTCATCAGTATATGACATAAGTATACCAAGTTTGCAGTCGATACAACATTGGGAAGTGGGTTAAAATTGAGTTACAAGATTTGAGGATACGACAACAACAACAGAGTTAAAAGAAATCGTGCAAAATGGTATTTGCCAAACACACCATCGCTAAAAAATCACTAGCAAATGGCTTAATTGGGATGACACTTAGCAAATTCATCCTTTACTGCAAAAGAAAACGTGTCAGAAACCTCAAAAAGGGTCTTGAGGCTCAGTGAGGCTTTGATTGGTAAACAAGCAAAATAAAATAATGCAACTAACTTTCACAAATAATCACTTAACAGTACACCATTGAGCCCTCTATTTAGTATTATTACCAAATATACTTTAAGTGATAACGACCATATCTTATTTAGCTATAACATATTTTTTTAACGTTAAAAACAGCACCCAAGAGACAGGGACAATTAATTACTTCATCGCTCGACTTCATATCTCCTGTTAATAAACCCATGCTGCAGAGATGCCAGTCAACACACCTTGAGTTGGGTGGAGTGCAGTTCGTACCAGTGCAGTTCGGCATCACTTTGGTTTGTATGGGAGGGAAACCAGCTCTTTCTGTTCCATGAGAGATTTTAGAACGCACGACCGTAAAAAGAAAAATTGTAAAAATCACGCCAATCACCCAACCATTTCAGGGGTTTCTGAGCAGATCCGTTCAGTACACACATCGAATATAATTGCATAGCTTGTACACTACACTGAAGCTATCGATGTCATTTCAACACATTTTTATGTATAAAGAGGATACATGCATATGAAGATGATGTACAATAATAAAGACGTACACGTGATGAGATAATGGTGAAAGAAGAGGGATTCTCGTTTTTGAAGCTAAATGTACTGGTGAAAATGATTTCTGTACTGATAGATTCAAGTAGCCTCTGACCAATTCACCTGGAATGTGCCTGATCTTGTCAGATCTAAGGGCTGGGTACAGTTCGTGCTGGGATGGGCAACATGCATAAAACAGGCGTAATAGGCTGTGGGACTACAGTTTAGGGAGCAGAGGGAATTTGCAGCAAAATCCATTGCTGTACAATACTTAGAGACTGCCATGCCTGTGTTTCCCACCTTCACGAATCCCCTACAGCAACCCACGCATTACAAATTAGCTCACAACTAGTTGTGGTGAAACACAGCAATCTCTGTGTAAATCACGATTCAACAACATTTTCCATGTAAAAGAGGGATGAGTTAAATTCGTCTCAATCGGCAGTTAAAAGGCTAGAGGGAAATTTATATTTCAGAGCCATGTACTGTAGATAAACTGTGTAACGTGAAAACACAGATTCCATGTGACACACACCCAGCTAAAGAATGTTTTGGAGTGGTCCAATTCGTGATTCTGCAAACACACCCAAGCAAAATGCTATGGACAGTCACCAGTTAATGCTATTTTGAGGATACACCCATAATATTATACTTGAGAAACTCACCCCCCCCCCCCATTCTTCAAAATGGCACAGAAATAATGCATGCACGATGCAGTGCCAGATGACTGTTTCTCGTAAGACTGCATCATTATTTTAAACATCAACACTGTCTCGAAAGCTGCAGGCAATGTGACCTTCGCTTGGTTAATTTTACGTTCTAAAAAAATGAATGCGTCATTGCGAGACCGTCAGAGATGCAACAGCTTGGGGAGGCATTCACCCAGCAGTGGGTTGATCATGCCTGATGATGACGATGAGAAACAAATACTCGATTGTACAGTAATGTGTTACCTTCATCCTGTCTTCCCTTTGCTTACGGAGCAAAGTCAGAATCTCCTGACGACGTTTCGCCTGATAAAATGTTAAACACAGGAACACGATGATTTACATTCATCACACGTGCATAATTGTTCAACATGATCGGTGTAAGAAATGGTAGGCAGCATGTAATTGATGTGTGTTATTAAACGCAAAGGTGTGGGAAGCTACATACACAACATCAATAATATTATTAATATACGCACACATTTTTCATATTTGGCCCTCTCTTCCACTTTTTCTTTTAACCTTGTCTTCATGGAAAAGTCTTGCTCCTCTGTGGACATGGTAGAAAAATTACGAGACAATCATTTTACTTCTGTTCATTGGTGTTTTATTCAGACATTACAAATATCACGCCAGAAACAAATACATTTCATTATTCTTTTTTTTTATAATTAGCAACTCAATGAGTTATTTAACACTTCTTGCACGTAAAACATTTCTCAATACTGTACTTCTAAAATCCAAAATTATTACTTCACATACAAAATATACCTTTATAATGCAACATTTTATCATTAAGTGAAATAAATTTCGGTCTGTTATATGTTGTATGGGGCCGTCCATAAATGACGTCACGCACCTAGGGGGGGGGGATCAGACATTTGTGACGATGTGTGACAAGGGGGGGGGGGGGGGTTGAGAAATGTGAAGTCACATCAAAATGCGCAACTTTAAATAAATATAGACAACACGTTCTACTTAATTAAACAGACTTTTTAATAAAAAAACATTCTCCCACAACATCAGAGTGCAGCGGTACATTAAATACGCACTACAATGACAATAGTTTAAAGGGATTTGAAGCATGTTTTATTTTTGGTGGGGGGCAGAGCTTCGTGACGTCATATTTGAGGGGGGGGGGTCTGACTTTTTGTGACGCCGTGTGACGAGGGGGGGGGGGGTCAAAAATCGTCCAAAATCGCGTGACGTCATTTATGGCCGGCCCCTATGCAGTATAAATGTGTGCACTGTGAACCCAGTGGCGCCGGGCTTAGATTTCCGCCCGTGGCAAACATGAGAGGCGAGATATATCTGAACCGTGCCGAGCTCTTCCGCCTTCACAATCTCCTAGAGACCAGCGTGGTGAAGTATAGTCAAATATAAACTAAACCATTTTTTATTTTACCAGATAAGGCCCACTGAGCTATATCGCTCTTTTTCAGAAGCGACCTGACTATCACAGAGTTCAAGTTCATTGATTAGGTATAGCCCTGTGAGCCATTCGGCTCTTGAATCGGGTGCAACCGCAACAAACAAAAAACAAAAACATGAACAAGAAAACATCTTAAAGTGAATGTGACTAAGTGCAAACAGAAAATCCAAGAAAGGACAGCAAAATATTGCAGAAAAAGCACCGTACACCAACACTGTGCAAAAATCCCAGTGGGATGCAAGTCAAACAACAACAACAACCACAATACAACTTAGATTAAGGCCATCAGTCTAACAACTTAGATTAAGTCATATCACAAATGATAGCTCAACGAAGTGGCCTATCATGGAAATTTATAGAAGCAGCTATATATTCTAAACGCCGTGATGTTGATTCTAAATGTTGAGAGAAAAACCGGAGGACTCGGAGAAAAATTCACGCGACCACGGGGAGAGAGGCACGCAAACTCCAAATATACAGCAGACGTCAGGGTCGGGAGCGAACCCATGGATACTTTAAGATTTAATTTGGCTGTAAATTAATATTGTTACAATCGTGTACAATCAAACCGTGCATTGCTATTCCTTAATAAAAACACGTGGATAGCCGTCTGTATGTAAACGTGTCTGATTCATCTGCAGCTTACTTGCGTCAGTTGAAAGTGGTGCCTGAGTATCGCTTCCTGCTGAAGACACATGCCAATACAAATTCATCAGTCAGCTTGTGTTTATCTTTCACACTTTCTGTGAAGACTCTGTGTACTTCACTCTGTAAGTCCTTGAAATATCGTAACTAAGTTATAACCAGCGGTGAGTGCCTGCCAGTTTTTATTACCAAATCTCTGTGGAGTCATTCATAAGCCTACTTGTTAAACTGATCTGTGGTGTCAGTTGTGGTTTGAGATCTGTAATATCTTGTTTGATATTTGTATTATTTTATTATTTCCCTTTTACGTGACTTTACCGAAAGAACCAAGAATATCTTACCAGCAAAGCCTCATTGAGTGTCTCACTACTTTTTCAGGAGGGTCCTGCATTGTGAATGTTTGCCAAATACCTTTAATTAGTCTTTGGCTTGTGAGAGGAGACACGAGTACCCATATAAACCCCACAAATACGATGCTGCAGTATGAATAACACACCAAAGTTGCTCTCTGTGCATGTCTCTATGTGTGCCACCACCTCTCTGTCCTACAGGTGTCCATTTGATAACTGTTTTTTACCCTTTCATCTGGCAACAAAACTGACACCTTTTTTACAAGTAGTCTTGTTTGCATTGACCACAATACCTGCAGTCGGAATGCAAACAAAAAACACACAACTCTGATAATGTATGCACTGTCCTTGAAATTGATTGGTCCACACCCGAGACAGCTGTCCTTAGAGCCTAGTCTCACATGGTGTTGGACCAGATGACGCCAAGAGGCGTCATCTGGTCCAACACCAGATAAAAGGGTAAAACAATTATCATATTTAGCTACTGGCAAATGAGGTTCCAAAGGTGTCAATTTCTCGACGTGCGTCTGTGCCTCTCCAACCCAGTGCCTCTGTTGCGTCTCGACGTGCCTCTCTGGCTCTCGGTGTATTCCTTAATCGCTCAGTCAAACCCAGCCAATTGAGGCCGGGGGGCTTTATATTCAGCCGGCACACGCCACATTACCTCGAACTGCTGCTGGCTGTGGCCACGAGACGCACAAACCACGTATAGCACGCTCTGCCAGCGACCCGGAGAACATTCGGCGATGAGAAAAAATAAATTCCAGAGTTGAAGCTTTCGCGACTGCAAGGATTCATACTCTTCGGGGGGTTTTTTTCGGTAAAGTGACGTAGGTAAAACTTAATAATACAAATATTTTTAATACTTATTTCTTTTTTTACCTACGTGAAAAAACCTAAGAGTATGAGAAAAAAGAATCCCTGGCCAACTGCAACCACGTACGTGGACCCCGCTCCCTGTCCGCCACCCGCAGCCGCTGCCCGATGTCGGCCGAGACGAGACGCGACTCGAGCGGCGGCTCCAGGCAGGCCGACCTCCACAGGGCCCGGCCCACCTCCACGTCCCCCGCCTCAGAGCCCGTGAACGCGGCGCAAAGCTCCCACCAGCGGGTGCCCTCCTCCTCCTCCTCCATCATCATCTCTTCCATCGTCATCTCCTTTGCCATCGTATCTTGCTGCTGCTGCTCCTCACCGTCCCCGTCTAGGGGCGCTCGGGCCTGGCCTCCCCGCCGGTCGAGGTGCGTCATGCTCCGCCCCGCGAGACCAGGAAAGACCGTAGGCTTAGTTCGCCCTCGGCCTCAGCGCAGGCCGCGAGTCCTTGACGACGGTTGCCATGACAACGCTTGCCTAGACAACAGTTGCTATGATGCAAGCCCATTCACAGCTTCGAGATATTGCAACAAGAGTCCAAGTATTCTTGGTTCTTTCGGTAAAGTGACGTAGAAGGGAAATAATAAAACAGTAAAAATAATACAAATGATCACGACGTTTCGATTGCAACACAAGCAATCATCATCATCAGGTGTGAAAACCACAGCAAGAAAAGTGGCCACTTTTTTCAAATTTTCTTGCCGTGGGTTTCACACCTGATGATGATTGCTTGTGTTGCAATAGAAACGTCGTGAGAATGTAATTGTTTTATTTGTAGTATTTTATTATTTCCCTTCTACGTGACTTTACCGAAAGAACCAAGAATATTAATCCCTGCAGTCACGAAAGCTTTAAATCTAAGAGTCCAGTAATTAGTGAATTTTGGCGAAGTCCACTGTCCTTGATGAGCTTAAGTTTTGAAAGAAAACCGAATCCCACGAAGAAAAACCCACCACTCATTGACGAGGGGTCAACAAACGTCCCCAAGTGTGGGACGTCAACCCGATTCAAGAGCCGAATGGCTCACAGGGTTATACCAAATTCATGAAACTAAAAAAATTGAAACTTTTTAAACTTCTCTGTGCTGAAATCTCCTGGCCACCTCGTGGCACCGCGGGGATTTGGGAGAAAACATGTATTAAAAAGTCTATTTAATGAAGTAGAACGTGTTGTCTATATTTATTTAAAGTTGTGGGTTTTGATGTGACGTCACATTGCTCAAACCCCCCCCCCCCGTGACGTCATTTATGGACGGCCCCTCATCGCTATTGAGGGTTCTCTAGTGGAGGCCCCTGTACGTACGTGGAACTTCTTTCGCACCATACGTAGCAACTGTGCTAATCAGAGATGCGCGGGGGGGGGGGGGGACAAGCTAAACACAAAACAGTTCTTAAGAAGTTATTCTCAATCTAAATTTAAAAGTACATAGCTCCAACGGCTTCATAATATTCGCCAGCAGTTGCGTGAGCGAGGAACCACAGGGCTGAACCTTTGCTTTTTTTACCCTCACCACAAATCCATGCCTTCAATACGTTCACCTCCGCCTTCATCATCCACTTTATAGGATTGACCTTCCCCTGCGGCTTAAACCGAACCGGCCGAGCCAGCCATGCAACTTGGCCGACAGGAATCAACTCGCAAATTGGGCAGAGTCGAAGAAGCCCAATCACTTAAATAAAAAAAATACCCTTAATCCAGAAAGTAAATCTTCACCGTCAACACTTTTTCAGGGAGGGTGCTGCAATGGAATGTTTGACCAATTTTAATGAGCGCATTTGTGGTATGGAAATCCGAGCACCCGCAGAAAATCACATTCCACGGAATAACAAAAAGCTCAACCCAGATTATTTCCTGCACTGCCATCTACTGATCTCCTCGCAGCAAAGCTTCATTGTGATTCACAGACGGACGTGACCAGAGGTCGCAACCAGGTACCCGATACCCGTACCCTACCCGATACCCGGCTACCCGTACCCGTCTGGATACTGGTACCCGTTTGCGACCCTGGTGCGGCCGGGTATGGGTACGGGTAAGGAATCAAAACCCATTTGCGACCTCTGGACGTGACCCACCAACCCGTACCTCCAGTTCTGGATGTGCAAATCAGCAACGCACATTCGACTGTTTGGCAGCAGCAGAGGAAATGCATTCTCTATCAATGCAGTGTATTTCTGGAGTTTAAAAATCTCAATTGAAAGAGGAAGAAATGCCCAACTTTGAATTAAAACAAGTTTTCATCTTCCCAGTCATACGAGTTACGTAATAGACAATGACGACGTGTAATTGGCAGTGGTTATAAAATACACACCCAAGAAATGACACTTATTTGATGCTTGCATTAAATTATGAAATTGCTAATTATATAATGCGATTTTGTATCTGCAAGCATTTTGTATCTGCATACCAATTACTATTCGTTGCCAATTCTGAAAAGTAATGACAATGAAAAAACAAGCTGATCGTTTTAATCATTCATCAGGATATTTGCACGCATTTCACGTTATTAATGCATTAGCCGTTTTAATATTTTAAAGTATGCACATTATTACACACTTGTTAAATAGAGTATTGGAAGCAAATGAATGACATTTAACACTATGTACAAAAAACACTTTTAATCATGCCGTACAATATCACCGTGTTCAATGCACCTTTTATATCTACACCAAGTTGTACAGATTCTGTATGTGTAGCATTAGCTTTTTTTTCTCATGCGTAGAACCTACAGCCATGACACAAGTACCAAGCGCTGCGTGATGTGTGGGTATTCAGAGCATGCGCCCTGTCTGTGGCATGAGTAGGAGCTCTCTCTGCAGCACAGGGTCGCCCCCCACTGGTACGCGCCGGCCCCCTGCCGTGCTGTCCGTCACCAGCGTGATCTTGTTGAACACTCCGCGACCAAAGTATTTGGCCACGACGGAGAAGCCATCCGATGAATGCTGCAGCTGTCGAGAGACAATCGTGACAGAAGAGTATAACTTATTTCAGCAATATGTAATAAAGCAGGAACTTTATACATAGCGGTTAACGACCCATTAAAATGTGATATTTTTCCAGGGACCATAATTACCAACAGAAAATTTGGCATTGTCTACAAACGTTGTTTTTCAAATCGAATTGTTATAATTTTATGAAAATTAGAACTATAAATATTCAGCAATTTTCCATTTGTGTTTTATTATAGGGAACAATTATTCTGTTTATCAATGTTTCAAAAGTTTTGTGTGGATGACTAAGCCAACAATTCTAGATTTGAAGTTTTCGTGACTGCAAGGATCCATACTCTTTGGTTCTTTCGGTAAAGTCACGTAGGTGAAAAAATAAAAAATAAAAATAAGATAAAAAATAAAAAATCACTAAATAAAATCACGATGTTTCTTATTTTTTTTCACCTACGTGACTTTACCAAAAAAGCCAACAATTGTTGGATATATTTACCAAATGATACAATACCTCATGGTTATAACTAAATAAATCAGAATGCTCCCAATCTCATCAGATCTCAGAAGCTCACCAGGTTGACCCTGGATAGTGTGCGGCAGGGTGGCCACCATGCACATCAGATTCTTAAAAGCTCCTGGGTAATGTAGTGGGTAGCAGAGGGCATTGCAGCAAAAATCCACTGCTGTGTTGTATTTATATGTATGTATGTTTAACTTCTTTCACACCGTTCGTAGCCAAACGTGCTAATCGGAGATGATACCATGTGTATGTTCACTGCCTTCTCCAACCCGGACTGACCGGCAGGAAGTGTGGTCAGGTAACCCCCACAACCACATAGAACATCGACAGCCCCTCTCATCCATCAGTGAATTCACTAAAGGGCTGTACACACACACACCTCGTGGTGGAACGTCTCGTGCAGGTCCCGTGAATGCTCTTGAGCGCGAATGCGCTCCTGCAGCTTGCGGTTTTCGGGCAAACAGGCGGGGCACTCGGCATCGCTCTCGGCGTAGCCCTCGAAGCAGTGCTGGTGGTAGGCGTGCTCGCACAAGAAGTGTACAGATGGTAGCTCCAGCGGATGCTTGCACACGCTGCACTTTGTCACCTGAAAAATTTTCGCACTGGTGGAGAAAAAAGAAAGTTGTAAATCATCAACTTATAAAGTCACTAAACGGCTGTCTAGTGCGTTTTTTCATCTGTAAGTACCTTTCCTCGTAACAGTGAATACATTGTTGATAAGTACCGGTGCAACTCTACGGGAATTAGTCACAACCATGATAAAAATGTATGTCATTTGTTTCAAGGGTAAATAAATCATACTAGGTCTCCCTTGAAATGAAAACTTGTCTCAAAAGATATCACTTAGTTCTAAATAAAAGCCAATGAAACATAAGCATAGCTTCAGGAATGCAAATAAGTTGATAATGATGAACACAGACAGTCTTTTCCCATATTTCACACTGAGAATATTATTAGGGGTTGGCGCAATGCGCTATGAACTCAGCGACCCGAGCTTGATTTGTGGCCAAGGATAACATCAGTGGCAAGCAATATATGAACTGGTCCTAGGCCTCCCTTCACAAACCTACACTGCATTGATCAGCATGGCGAAGTATGGTCAAGTATAGGGAAGGTTTGATAAAACAGTAGAAAGATTAATTGCTGTACATTTTTTTTATTTAAAGAAAAATGTATTAACTTCGACAACTTATTATTTTCCAAAATCGAATTGTTCCTATTTCATAGTCATGCATGACGGTTATTAAAAGATCCAAATAGTTCATTAGAAACTAGATTACAGTAACAACTACTACAATTGTGTATTACAGTTTGAGTAAAACCTTGGTGGGCAAAGAGGCTTAGTGTACAAGTGGTGCTGTAACTGTGCACACACACCCATATGTATGTAAAACTTCTATGTATAACCATGCTAATCGGAGGTTTGGGGGAAGGACAACAAACTACACAAAAAGCAATTTTAAAAAAATTTGTTTTCAATCGAGATTATTTAAAAGTGCATAGCTCCAGTGATTTCCTAATATCAGAAGGAAGAGTGTTCCAGACAACCACAGAAGCGCATCTGAAAGCGCGCGATGCGGTGACCATCTTTGTTCGATGGCCAGTCAAAAGCTGCTGTGAGGATGACCAGAGTTCGTGTGATGGTTTATTCTCCAGCACATATACACACCTGGTGCGCAGCTCCTCAATATGGCCACGGATCTTCTCCGTTTCCTCTCGATACCCACGCACGTACTGCTCATCCTCCGCTATCTGCTCGCACTCTGACTGTAGCCGCCGGATGATGTAGTCCTTGATGACTGCCAGTGTGGCTGTTGAGTTGTGAGCCAGGGTCTGCACCACTGACAATATGTACGTACCACAACAGAGATTTAATAAGTTTAATATCAGGAACATTTGACCAAATCACCCAGAAGAATACGTTCGACCCCACAGATATTGAAAACTCGGCACGGTGGAGCCTGGATAGAGCTTGGAAGGGCAACCACGATGCACACAACAGGTGTTATAGACTGCTGTGGGATTGTTGGGGGCCGCGCAGCAACATTGTTGAACTGTCCTTCTATGCTCAGAACCACCTTCAAACCAAACCGCACTGACCAGCATGGTGAAGTATGATCAGATAACCCCTCTCCCTATTACCTATAGGGTGTATGGAGGCCCTCATCCAACAATTGATTGACAATGGTATGTACATTAGGAACTGTGATAATTATAAATGTCGAAAAGAGCATTTAACAGTCATAACATTGACAATGTTTATGAATGCGAATGTGCAATGTGGCTGCGGTGGTTTTACCAAGAAGGGGCGGCATGAGGTTGTTTTGGTCGATGTGCTGTAGCACCTCCGTGATGAACGGCCGACAGTTTTCCTCCTTCCGAGCAAAATATCCCAGGGCCTGCTCCCAAAGGCAGCTCTCACGATCACTGTAGCGCTTGCACGCTTCGATTACACGTTGGTAGTCATCGCTCTCCATGTGAAACCGCACTATCTGCTGATATCTGCTCCGGGAAACAAATACGCAGAATTCTTATATCCACACACATGTAATGATGTAGAAAATCATTACGGTCACACTTGCCAAAGGAGTGCATTTAATGAGGCATCCAGCATCTGCTGTTGCCACACTGTGCTTTTCTTCCCTAATTGCTTCACTTTATCATCCCATACCCTTAGGCTCTCAATCTTCGGAATAAATGTTTTTTTGCAATATCGCAAATAGTGCTCAACAACGGATGCTCATGAGTCATGGCAAACGTAACTTTATTATTCAGTAATATTTACAGAGTTCATAAAGCGGAAAATGTGCCCACTCACAGCTGTGCCTTCTCGTAGAGGAACAGAATGCCATCCTTGAAGTTGTTCATCTGACACATAATGAGGGCCTTGTCGAAGTTGCTGTTGAACGCTCCGCTCGTCAGCAAAGCCATTGTGGCATTTTCCAGGTTCTTTTTTTTCTAACTCATCAAAACGAAAGAAAACCGAGTGTCATTACTTCCATGTGCTCCTATTAGAGATAAAATGCCTGCTGCGTTTGTGAACACTGCAGCCATTTGCTCCACCACACAATGCAGTTATTAAAAAATTTAATATCTTGCATCTCCTGCTTTTCTCTTCTGTTTAAACCCTCTGAATAATATGACTGATGAGCTACAACTTGAGCCTAATCAACATGAAATATGTACACAAGCATCAACACATATTAATGTTTGCAAGGCAGAACTAAAATTGCATGATTATGAGTTAACTTAAAACAAACGTTTAGTCATCTGTGTACTTTTTATTGGAATTCAACTCACATTATGGTATGTCTAACAAACTCAATTAAAGCTGTCATTGTGTAACATGAATGTAAATATATTTTGACAAACAGCCGAACCAGTTGGGCAAAAGTATACCTACCAAACGCTCAGAAAGTTCAACCTGGTTAAGCAGTGATTGGTAGTGGTCTGTCTTATACCCCCTTGAAGAGAGGTACAAATATACAATGGGAAAATGTGTTAAGTAAAATGTCTCTGATTTCATGTATCTCAATATCTCCCACCAGCAAAAGGAGAGAAATAGAGATATACAACCCACTTAACTGTCTGCACCTACTTACATAATTTAATATCAACAACACCTAATAGCTAAGCAATGAATCGTATTCTGGTGCAGGCACACCTGTGGATCAGTCTCGTGCATCCAATCGCACAGGTAAAGCTCCAGCAAGGTGTCGTTGACACCCTGCGAACATCGTGGCTGCACCTCAGCCATGTGCTCCAAAAATGCTTTTAGCTGCTCCCGGTTATTGGCATATATGTGGATGAATTCCTCCGGGTTTGCCTGCGCGAGTACACATTTGAAAACGTCAGATCAACGCAGACAAAACGCATCCAACCTGGACCACAATTACATTCACTTAGTTACAGCAAATCCATGTACCGTTTACAGTTCAATTCGCCTTTATAGATTCATGTTTAAAAAAAGCAAACCACAGTGCCATGTGTATGGCAGCTACTTTTACAAACGTGGGAGGAAAAAACAAGGATGTGCCAGGCAGACGTTTCTTGCTCAAGAATTTGTCATGCCGTTGTTCTATTCTTGCAAACATTACAATTTAGTTTCTACTTGTTATGTTCAAAGAGGGAATTTCGTGCGACTGAATTAACGACATGTCTCGGACCGCATCCGTGAACATAAAGCAGACTTGAAACACGGTAGGACAAACACCTCAGCTGTGGCAGATCACTGTTACAATTCAGTGGGTTCACATGATATCGACTTCTCCAAGACAGAGGTTCTCTGCAAGCCATCTGGCTACCATGAGAGATTCGTTCATGAGGCGATCCACATATACAAACACAGAGACAATTTCAACTGAGAAGATGGATTCTGGCTTAGCAATCATTGGAAGGACGTAATAAACCATTTCGGATCTTAACTGATTGTGTCCACGTTTACGGTGACTTTTAGACCGCGTTCCACTCACTGACATTGACTATATATCTTGTATTCTCCGCAGGGAATGGATTCTTTGCTTCGCTGCAAGCTTCCTATCACCACTCTCCCATTGACATATTTCATTGCTTCCTCTTAGTACCTTTCACGCGACGGTCAATGGTATAGTGTATAGCACATTATATAATAAATAGTATTAAAGTGTAATGTTTAATACAATGTATAAGGTAATATATAGTATCGTAATTTTATAGTGAATATATAGCAGTGTGCTATACAGTTGAGTGGGTAGAATAAAACAGTGTAATATGACAAGGTATAGTCAATAAGCATATTAGTTGCTGCGGCACCATATTATTAACATTCCTTCCCTTAATTAATTCTAACCTTATTCCCTCCCTTTGATACTGCTAATCCTGCATAATGCATGGGCATAATGACTTTAAACCCCTCGCCAATCCTCCTACGTATCTCACAAGTAGTACTAATCGCATATCTGCATTTCCCATAAATATGCTAAATTCCTCTTGATATGCAAATTATTTTGTCAAGACGCTCTTCGCCCCTCCATTCCAGCATAAATAGTCGCTCCAAGCCTGGAGCGTGCCATTCAGACTCTGTCTACGTGACAGACCTGTTTTCCACCTGAAGACGGCTGCTTGCGTTGTGGCCGAAACGTCGTGAGAATTATTTTATTATGTTTTTATTATTTTATTACTTCCTTTCTACGTGACTTTACCGAAAGAACCAAGGAGCTGAATTAACCTTTTCAGTTTCTGCCGCAAAGGCAGAGGTATCCCCGTCGCCGCTGTGGGGATCAGCTCGCGGCCGGTACCCCGTGCACAGAACTTTGAGCAGCCCTGTCGTCTCCACTGGGGCGTACTGCACCAATGTCTTGCCGTACTTCTTCAGGTTGCTCTCGGCCTGCTCAAACGGCAGCTTGGCAATGTACACCAGAGCTTTGTGGCAGTCCTGCACACGTGAGTGACGTCCACAAAGCAGAAGGGGAAAGAAAAAAGACAAAGCATGTTTTGGGACTTGTGAAATATACTTTTGCTTACATTCACAATTACAGTTTTTTTCCCAAGGAAGATAGCAGACTGACATAATATTTAACTAGAGCATGCGATATACAAAGATGTGATTTGAGTTACATACGTTAAAAAAAACAAGATCTAGTTTTGGCCTTCAGAGAACCATAACATAGTTTGGTGACGTACCGCATACACCTGCATATCTAGTTGGTGATATACTGTGCTCCTCTGCAGCAGTCCAATACAAGAAACACACCCTGCTGGAAGACTTTATTCCCATATTTCAGTCATGAAATTGCAATATTAAATAACTGTTATGGCATGCTACTTTAATGCACCAGAGAGACGGTATGAAATGATTCGCAAAATACAGTTTAAATTGACTTAGTTTTTCACACCTGTTGTAAGGAAGCAGTAAAGCAGGGGTCCTCAAACTACGGCCCGCGGGCCACATGCGGCCCGCCGAGGACATTTATCCGGCCCATGGTCACTAATTGGGCTGGAGGGGCTGCCTGCTGTTTTCCCGTGCTGGTCAGTGACAGACAGCCGAGGAGTAGGAAACCCAATTTAAATGACAGTAAGTGCATTTATATTCTGATTGCTATTCAGTTGTATGAGGTTATATGTTGTATGTTGTGTAAGCCCCGGTTCATACTGTTGCGATCTCTGAGCAGTGCGAGTTCAGCCATATGCTTGTATGGCTGAACTTGCATTAGATTCGGAAGAAAAAAGGCACATGTGCCTTCTTTTTTCCTGCAGTGGAATCGGATCGCATGGGTCTTCTCCCCCATGCGATCAGATTCCTATGCGAGTTCGCAGATCGCACTGCGATCTATGAACAAAACTGCAGGTGTAATTAACTTTTTAATGGCACCCGCACCAGTGTGAGCCTGGGGTAAAAGCGGAGTTCCCCCAATCAGACTGCATTGATGGGCAGTGCAGTCTGTATGTCTCTGTGTGGGCAAAGTTATTGCTGGTATATTGTTTTTGTAGCGCTGTATATATATTGGTATTTTACTAATAGCAATTTTGACTCCCTAGGAAACAATGATGTCAAGAAAGAGAAAAATTGACTCGGAGTGTAGGATATTCAAAGAACAGTGGACTTATGATTACTTTTTCATGCAGTACAAGGAAAGAGCTGTGTGTCTGATATGCCAGAATATAGTGTCTGTGTTCAAAGAATACAATTTACGTCGACACTATGAAACTCAACATAAAGATAAATATGATTGTTTGGTCAGAGAAGTGAGAAAAGATAAAATATTAAAACTGAAAAATACATTAACAACTCAGCAAAATACTTTTGTGAAGCAGAAGCAGCTAAATATTTCATCACTGCGAGCAAGTTTTCAAGTTGCTAAGCTAATAGCGTGTACTGGCAGACCATTCGTGGAGGGAGAATTTGTTAAAGAATGCCTTCTTTCTGTTGCCAAAGAGATGTGTCCAGAGAAGGCCGATTTATTTAGTACAGTGAGTCTTTCAGGACCTACAATTACACAGAGGATTGAAGAAATGGGAGACAATTTGCATCAGCATTTGCAAAACTCCACAAAAAACTTTCCTATTTTTCCTTGGCACTCGAAGAAAGCAATGATGTTCGTGATTCTGCACAACTTCTAATTTTTATTCGTGGGACGAATGACTATTTCGAAGTCACAGAAGAGCTTGCTGCACTGCAAAGCATCAAAGGAACAACTACAGGAGAGGATATCTATGAAAAGGTTTGCCAAACTGTGAATGGTTTGGAGCTGAACTGGGCTAAACTAGCCAGTGTGACAACTGATGGTGCTCCTAGCATGGTGGGGTCTAAGAAATGAGTAATTGGTCGCATTAACCAAGAGATGGACAAACATAACCATTCTCATCCAAAAGCCATACCCTGCCTCATCCACCAACAAGCACTGTGTAGTAAATCACTGAAGTGGGACTCTTATGAAAATTGTGGTATCTTGCGTTAACTTCATTAGAGCTCATGCACTAAACCACAGACAATTTCAGGAATTTCTGTCTGAGCTAAATGTTGACTATGAAGATGTTCTGTACCACACAGAAGTCCGTTTGCTGAGTCGAGGGAGAGTTTTGAAACGTTTCTATGACTTACTTCCACAGATTACAGCTTTTCTGCTTTCAAAAAACAAAGAAGTACCAGAGCTCAATGATGCAGAAGGGAAATGGCACCTTGCCTTTCTGACAGATGTAACAGAGCTACTCAACAGTTTCAATGTACAACTTCAAGGAAAGGGGAAGCTCATCTGTGATATGCAATCACATGTCAAAGCATTTGAAGTAAAATTAGACCTCCTTATCAAACAAGTGAAGGAGAAAAACTTCTGCCATCTCCCCACAACTCAAAATCTGTTAGCGGAAAAACCATTGGTTGCATTCCCAAACAAAACATGTGTGGATTCACTGGAAAAAATTGCAAAAGGAGTTCCAATTTAGATTTAAAGAGCTTCATCTCCATGAACAGGACATACAGCTTTTCCATAACCCATTTTCTATTGACATTGAAAATGTGGATACAATTTACCAAATGGAACTGGCTGAACTGCAGAATTGTGACTCTCTGAAAGACGCATTCAAGTCAAGCAGCCTTCATAATTTCTATGCATCTCTCCCCTCTGAGACATATCCTCATCTCAGGAACCATGCACTCAAAATGGCAACCATCTTTGGCAGCACTTATGTCTGTGAACAGACTTTTTTCAGAATGAAACATTTGAAATCTCCAACCAGATCTAGACTAACGGATGCACACTTGCATCACTTGTTACAACTAGCAGTGACAAATATGGAACCGGACATTGACCATCTCATTAGCCAAAAGCAGGCCCATAGTTCCCATTGAAATACTGGCAAGTTTGTTGATTTAACTTTACTTGTTCTTCATTTTAAATATTGTATTTGTTCCCGTTTTGTTTCTTCACTTCAAAATAAGATATATGCAGTGTGCAAAGGAATGTGTTCATAGTTTTTTTAAACTATAGTCCGGCCCTCCAACGGTCTGAGGGACAGTGAACTGGCCCCCTGTTTAAAAAGTTTGAGGACCCCTGCAGTAAAGCATTATGATTAGTAAATCATAAAAAGCTTTCTAGACTTGAAGTTTTCGTGACTGCAAGGATTGGTTCTTTCGGCAAAGTCACGTAGGTAGAGAAAATAAAATAAAACAAGACGTTTCGGGCGCAACACAAGCGTCCGTCATCAGGCGGGGACAACCACAGCGAAAACAATCGCAGAAGTATGCCAAAGAGATGACTATGACAAGGGATTATATAGGAGCCTCCTTTGAGTCTTGCTCGTCTCTTACTGGACATCTGTGAAAAAAAGCTTTATAACTCATCAGATTCCTCCAGTATAAATAAATATTCTGATTCTTGCTAGAACTCTTGTGAGATTAACACAATTTTAGTGATAAAGTGGTGAAGCTTGCAGAGGTCATGGCTAAAAAGTAACCTTGATGTCTTCGAGCTGGATCTTGAGGTACCACTCGTGCTGTGCGTCCTTCTCAGCCAGGTAGAGCGCGTGGTCATAGTATCCTGCCTGGCGGAGCACCTTGATGGCCGTCTCGACGTCGAACGCCACTTCACTCGTCTGTTAACATAACAGGTGCGCACGTTTAACGTTACAATGCAAGCTACAATTTTCAACAAAAGAAAGTGTTGCTGGGGAAGACATTTCTTTGTTTGTTAATCATCTCCAGACAAATGTATAATGGTGAAGGTAATCATTCATAGCCCTTATGTCAATCCACTGCTGTATGAAGGCCTTCACATACCAGGTCAGTCATGGGGCTTGAACATATTTTACCACACAGATCAGTGTAGATTAGTCCAAATTCCCATTTAAGGACCATATATCCACATGACGAAATGTTCTCCACGATGCTAAAGAATTAATACAGTAGTAGTTTATACATCAATTTGGAAGTAATACAAAATATTACTTAAGTACACTCCAGCATACCTTTATGAACTCTTCCAGCTTAGAGCTGTCCTTGAGCTTGGTATAGCAGTTGAGCAACAACGTGGTGTGGTCCTTGTTTGCTCGGGATTGGCGATGCAGGGCCTGCAGGTATGCCGTTAAGTTGTGGATTCGCTGAGCGTCTAAGAACTTGCGAATGACATACGACGGCTCCAACTTGCCAATGGTCCTGGTGAAAAAATAAACCTCATTCAACACTACACATAGTATACATCTCATAAACCAATGCTCTAAATTTAATGCACATTTATTGCACTCATGTGTTAAGTCACAATTCAGATACTTTCACGTAAAATAACACTGGTCAAAAAAAAAAAACTTTTTTTCTGGCCTGGACTTTTGCAGCAGCTGTTTTAGACTAATTTCAGGGTGCTGATTCCAAATCTGATCTCAGATTTGCTCTATCACATCTCATTTTATGCTATCGGCATACCCCATTTTCATTGATTTTACCCGAAATTAACTCTGTCACTTATGATTGCAAGTTGTTGCGAGTCAGTGACTGCTTTAGTGTTAAAATATGGTGCTGTATTTTTAGGATAGTGTGTTTATAATATCATTTTATGTAGATATCCACATTTATTTAATATTTTCTTCTGCCGTTTTTATTGAAAATGCAATATTTGATATCTCAAAAACCTGATGTGATAGACAAAAACTGATGCCAGATTTGGAATCAGCACCCCAAAATTACCTTAAAACCGTTGGAATATCTTATGCCAGAAAAAGTGTGTTGACCAGTGTTATTAATAACATCATAAGAATAAAGACAAGTGCTCTCAATGCAGTGTTCGTATGCCTCTATCAGCTGACGCACCTTATGTACTGCTGGATGGCTCCATCGTGATCTCCCTTGCTGTACAGGTGATCCCCATACTGCCGAAAGATCTCTGCTAATCCATCCGTGTCCAGGTGTTGTGTCTTTGCCACGCTGATAGCCAGCACGTACAGATTTTTCTTAAACAGCATCTGTTGTGATGGTAATTAAATGCATGTTACTGCTACTGTACCTGGTACATCCATCATGCCTGAACCTAAGCTCAGCTGTCACACCCAATGGATTTCATAATTTTTTCAACATTTACCCATTTTTGTTGGAGTGGCACCTTTGGTGTCATCTCATCCCTGTGACCACCTACATAGGAAGGCTACTGAATACATAGAGACTCATCTAAATTCCTTTTGGTTCTAGAGTTAAAAGCAGAGTGACTGACAAGTGTAAAAACTCTTTAGATAAAGCAATACTAATATAATTTGAAAATAATGTAATTCAGCCATCCATCAATTGGGTGCCTTGAGTGACCTGTTGCTCCATTCAAAGTTTTCCGCCACTCTCCAATAGATTTACATTATGGAAAAGAAATATTTTTTTCCCATTTTTGTTGAATTTTCTTATTCTTGAACTATTTGAGTTATTTTATATATATATATAAGAGCAGAAATATAACCACCTTTGAACAAACCAATAATAGTAAGATAATGCAGACAAGGAATATATCAAACAAATTATTTTGTTTCCTGGTCTTTTGAATTCTTTAGGGTGGAAAGGATCGATTTGTTTTTGTCTGGTACAATAAGTTAATGTTCCTTACCTCCAGCTTGGTCTGCGTGTCCTTCTCATGCAGGGCAACCAGCTTGTTGTCGCCCGTTAATACAAAGAGGGAGCCCCACTCCACCAGCACGTCCACCACGTGAGGGAAGGGTGCCGAGTAGGCAATCAGCTTGTTCTCCAAGTCGTACACCGTCACCATGTGCATGTCCATCGCTTGCCGGTCCAAGCCACTGCCGGACGATCTGTAAATTTAACATCTGGTCTTCATTACAGAAATTACCACCGTCTTTAAGAGTCAGTAAACAAATTATTAGCCCAGAGAAAATAGATTTTAAAATGTCATTGCCAGACACGTTACCCTTATACGGAAAATAATATTACGGAAAATAATATTACGTAAAATAACCCCCCACAATGCGCACGGCGTGGGGAGGCCCTCATCCAGAAGTGAATTCCAAAAAGGGCCACACAGGCAGATTTATTAAAATTGGCCATTTATATTGAATTACTCATTATCATCATCATCATTGATCACTCATAAAGGTTCGACATTTCTCAAATGGGCTGCACGAAACGTGGACCCACCTAGGCATGGACTTCGAGTCCTTGGAGACGACGACCAGGTATCCGCGGAACCAGCACACGAGGCGTTTCTCTCCCTCGAAGGCGAAGCAGGGCCCACGCTCCTCGGGCTGGTACATGTACACGCAGTCGTCGCGCGCCACGATGAACTGATTGTCCTGCGAGAGGTCGCTGAGCGTGGAGCAGCGCAGGGCACATCCGTGGGGGTCCAGCACGTGCCGCTCAATCTTTGCCTGGAGTATGTATGACTAGGGAACGTCAAAACAAGAGTAGAGAAGAAACCTTAGTATTTAGAAAACATGTAGAGAACATCTACGACCGACAAGGAGCGATTATTCAGCACGTGTGTAGATGCTACATCGTTTGTGTTCACGACAGGACTGACAGATGGCGACTGCTTGTGTAGGCCTTCATTCAGCAGTGAACAGATCATGGTAGCTGATGATGTATATGTAATGCATTGTTTGAAGCCACAGTAAAAAAAAATTTTACAAATACAATGAAAATACTTTTTCTTATTTATTTTAAAATCAATGGTTGAAGCTACAAACAAGCTGAAAATTAGTATAAGAGAACAGTGGGAAAACATTGTTCATTTTAAATGTTTTATTAAAATGTGACATATGCAGTGTGATTTAAATGCATCAAATATGAATATTCAATAAAAAATATATATTCAAATACGGGTTCTTAATTTTTCAGCATAAAGGCTGGCAAGGTGTATGTTTTTTTTGTATCTGTTATTAAACCACACAAATGGATATAGTCACCTGCACGTTGTCGGTGGTCACCACGAAGAGGTGCATCACCTTGCCCACCTGGCGGAAGGCCAGGCCCGTGATGGGGTACGTGCTCTCATGCACCACCTGTGTCTTGCTGTGGCGGTCACGTGTGATATCTCCCTTGATAAGTACCACGCTGCCGTCCGTGAATCCTGCAGCACAAACGCAGCAGTGGCCCTCACTTGCAAAACTTGCAAAACAGCAGCCAGTAACCGCCCACGCATGACAAAACATTTCAACGTGTCCAAATCCAACCGTATCTCAGGACGCTGTACAGAAACAGTAGGTCGGTTAAATAAATGAAGTAGGCCCATTGGCAGAGGAAATAATGAATGCCTTGAGCCTGGACTTAACAGTGGCAGGAAATCAACAACACAAATTGGTCGATGGCAATTTTAGACAATGAGGGTAGCAGAGGAAAATGGTCAACTTACAACTGAAGGACAGTTGATTGAGGAATTCGTTGAAAACAAAATGTATGTTTCCTGGTATTTGGATTATATGACCATATTTCCAGGGTCTCTCGTTATCAATGTTCACAAATGCTAAAACACTCTCCAAGTGTCAGGCATTCACCTATGCCCATGTAGTTGAGGCCCTCATGGATGGCGAGGCAAGTCACTTCGGTCGGCTTGTTGCTGGGGATGGCTCTGAAGATGCGGCAACACAGTGGGATGCCCGTCTTGTCACGTTTGTCCATATTCCACACTTTTACCTATGTTGACGAATAGACAAAAATACGTAATTGAGCAATTTCCTCAGAGAGTTATACTTAATAGGAAAGCCAATTTGTTTAATAAGCAACATTATTTAGCGATTATAAGTAATAAGTGAATGCCATGCACATGTATAATTCAAATGTCTTGAATTATTGAACAAAACTAAAGATTAGAGGTGGCACAATGACCAGCGTGGGCCCTGGGCCCCTTCTCCAACCCACAATGACCAGCGTGCTGGCGCCTGGTCATACGACACCATGACCATGGGTCGCCAACCTGCGACTCCGGAGTCGCATGCGGCTCTTTAAGGACTTTCTTGGTGACGCTATTTATTAAGGACCACAATCGTGTATTCACAAACATTTTTACAAAATTCGGAAAAATGGCTCTTGTTATTTTGGTTGCCGGCTCCTGCCCATGACCGAAAAGGGTGGGTAGGCCTTCACCGAGAAGTGGATTTACAAAGGGCTATAAATTAATCTATTTTACGAGATGTGTATTCAAAACCAGCGTTTTAAAATATCTAATTAGTGATGCAGTTACTTGACAATGTGGAATATCGATTTGCAATGCTTCACATTCCCATTGGCTGCAAAACGAGCATCAGAATTGACTTGCCATGGGGTTGATTCCTTGCTCGTCTTCGCCCACCGACACGAACAGGTTGTGCTGCTTCAGCTGGTACAGGTGCGACACCCGCAGTTCGTACGCCTTGAAGCTGCTCAGCTGCAGATTCCGATTGAGGAAGTGAATGTTCCCTTCGAAATGTGCGCGTGTTAAGGAACTTCAAGAGCATCGCACGAGTTGTCACTGCAGACATGTTCACAGATTATGCCTAACTTTCCATAAAATACAACTCATCTGCTCTATTACCCACACAATTGTCAGTTCATATATAACATGCATTTCCTGCCTGTGACGCTATCAATGTAGTCCCAACGCAAACCCTGATTTGTAAATTTGAATTCCATTTGTCCAAACCTTTGTGTTGGTACAAGTGCGCGGACACAACCTTATTCGAGCCAGTACAGGGGTTCTCAACACTGCGAGTCGGGGCAAGCTGCGTGGAATATCGCGCAGGAGACATTTGGAACGCGCACAACTTGGGGGCCACGTTGTTGCATGAAACATGAAGACACCGCACACGACAAACGCGTATCACCGGCATGGCGAGGGCATGTGATGTATGTCTCTGTAGCATTAATAACCTAGGGTGGTGGGGGGGGGGCATGGACCAGTGGTGTTGTTTTTGGGGGGGGGGGGGCACACCAACAAGTTTGATGAGACCCACCGCAATCCCCGATACACTCAGCGGTGTCTGCCCGAGAGAGCGGTGGCACAGCGGTTAGCGCACCGCGCTACGGAAGCCGCCGACCCGGGTTCGATTCCCGCTTCACGACCAACACCGGTGACGATTGTCTGAACCGGGTCTCCCCTAGGCCGACTCGGCCTCAAATGAGTACCTGGTGCGGTGTCTAAGACATCGCCGCTGCGGAAGACAAAGGCGGCCGGGCGTGGCGCTGAGCACCCACCTCCTCCTCGTGTGCCGTCTCCGCCTTCTTAGGTGCTACTCGCTGACGGAACTCGCCCCCCAAACATCCTGCGAGGAGGCGCTACACGAGGGGGGTATTTGCCTTGTTGTTTTGTGTTTCTCGCCCGACTCGGCGGGGAAGGCCAAGAGGATATCCCCGAAGAGCATCTGCCCGCGTCCGCAGGCGCACACGCTGACGTTGAGCGCCGCGAGGACCATCGAAGGCCCCGGCGCCTCCCGCGGGGTCCCGCGCCGCCTCTTTGTCGAAGAAGGCGAAGCGCCGCCACTGCAGGAACGCCATGGCTCTTATTACCCCTTCCTCCCGCTACCCGCCTCACTAAAACCCTACAACGGATCAGCGCGCCTCACTAAAACCCTACAACGGATCAGCGCGTCTCACTAAAACCTTACAACGGATTGGCGCGCCTCACTAAAACCCTACAACGGATCGGCTCGTCTCACTAAAACCCTACAACGGATTGGCGCGCCTCACTAAAACCCTACAACGGATCGGCGCGCCTCAATAAAACCCTACAACGGATTGGCGCGCCTCACTAAAACCCTACAACGGATCAGCGCGTCTCACTAAAACCCTACAACGGATTGGCGCGCCTCACTAAAACCCTACAACGTATCGGCGCGCCTAACTAAAACCCTACAACGGATCAGCGAGTCTCACTAAAACCTTACAACGGATTGGCGCGCCTCACTAAAACCCTACAACGGATCAGCGCGTCTCACTAAAACCCTACAACGGATTGGCGCGCCTCACTAAAACCCTACAACGGATCGGCGCGCCTCACTAAAACCCTACAACGGATCAGCGCGTCTCACTAAAACCTTACAACGGATTGGCGCGCCTCACTAAAACCCTACAACGGATCGGCGTGCCTCACTAAAACCCTACAACGGATCAGCGCGTCTCACTAAAACCCTACAACGGATCGGCGCGCCTCACTAAAACCCTACAACGGATCGGCGCGCCTCACTAAAACCCTACAACGGATCGGCGCGCCTCACTAAAACCCTACAACGGATCGGCGTGCCTCACACAAACCCTACAACGGATCGGCGCGCCTCACTAAAACCCTACAACGGATTGGCGCGCCTCACTAAAACCCTACAACGGATAGGCGTGCCTCACTAAAACCCTACAAAAGATCAGCGCGTCTCACTAAAACCCTACAACGGATCGGCGTGCCTCACTAAAACCCTACAACGGATCAGCGCGTCTCACTAAAACCCTACAACGGATCAGCGCGTCTCACTAAAACCTTACAACGGATTGGCGCGCCTCACTAAAACCCTACAACGGATTGGCGCGCCTCACTAAAACCCTACAACGGATAGGCGTGCCTCACTAAAACCCTACAACGGATCAGCGCGTCTCACTAAAACCTTACAACGGATCGGCGCGCCTCACTAAAACCCTACAACGGATTGGCGCGCCTCACTAAAACCTTACAACGGATAGGCGTGCCTCACTAAAACCCTACAACGGATCAGCGCGTCTCACTAAAACCCTTCAACGGATCAGCGCGTCTCACTAAAACCCTACAACGGATCGGCGCGCCTCACTAAAACCCTACAACTGATTGGCGCGCCTCACTAAAACCCTACAACGGATCGGCGTGCCTCACACAAACCCTACAACGGATCGGCGCGCCTCACTAAAACCCTACAACAGATCGGCGCGCCTCACTAAAACCCTACAACGGATCGGCGCGCCTCACACAAACCCTACAAAGGATCGGCGCGCCTCACTAAAACCCTACAGCGGATCGGCGCGCCTCACTAAAACCCTACAACGGATCAGCGCGCCTCACTAAAACCCTACAACAGATCGGCACGCCTCACTAAAACCCTACAACGGATCAGCGCGTCTCACTAAAACCCTACAACGGATTGGCGCGCCTCACTAAAACCCTACAACGGATCGGCGCGCCTCACTAAAACCCTACAACGAATCAGCGCGTCTCACTAAAACCTTACAACGGATTGGCGCGCCTCACTAAAACCCTACAACGGATCGGCGTGCCTCACTAAAACCCTACAACGGATCAGCGCGTCTCACTAAAACCCTACAACGGATCGGCGCGCCTCACTAAAACCCTACAACGGATCGGCGCGCCTCACTAAAACCCTACAACGGATCGGCGCGCCTCACTAAAACCCTACAACGGATCAGCGCGTCTCACTAAAACCTTACAACGGATTAGCGCGCCTCACTAAAACCCTACAACGGATCGGCGCGCCTCACACAAACCCTACAACGGATCGGCGTGCCTCACACAAACCCTACAACGGATCGGCGCGCCTCACTAAAACCCTACAACGGATTGGCGCGCCTCACTAAAACCCTACAACGGATAGGCGTGCCTCACTAAAACCCTACAAAGGATCAGCGCGTCTCACTAAAACCCTACAACGGATCAGCGCGTCTCACTAAAACCCTACAACGGATTGGCGCGTCTCATTAAAACCCTACAACGGATCAGCGCGTCTCATTAAAACCTTACAACGGATTGGCGCGCCTCACTAAAACCCTACAACGGATCGGCGCGCCTCACACAAACCCTACAAAGGATCGGCGCGCCTCACTAAAACCCTACAACGGATCGGCACGCCTCACTAAAACCCTACAGCGGATCGGCGCGCCTCACTAAAACCCTACAGTGGATCGGCGCGCCTCACTAAAACCCTACAACAGATCGGCACGCCTCACACAAACCCTACAACGGATCGGCGCACCTCACTAAAACCCTACAGCGGATCGGCGCGCCTCACTAAAACCCTACAACGGATCGGCACGCCTCACTAAAACCCTACAGCGGATTGGCGCGCCTCACTAAAACCCTACAACGGATCGGCGCGCCTCACTAAAACCCTACAACAGATCGGCGTGCCTCACTAAAACCCTACAACAGATCGGCGCGCCTCACACAAACCCTACAACGGATCGGCGCGCCTCACTAAAACCCTACAACGGATCGGCACGCCTCACTAAAACCCTACAGCGGATCGGCGCGCCTCACTAAAACCCTACAGCGGATCGGCGCGCCTCACTAAAACCCTACAACAGATCGACACGCCTCACACAAACCCTACAACGGATCGGCGCGCCTCACTAAAACCCTACAGCGGATCGGCGCGCCTCACTAAAACCCTACAACGGATCGGCACGCCTCACTAAAACCCTACAGCGGATTGGCGCGCCTCACTAAAACCCTACAACGGATCGGCGCGCCTCACTAAAACCCTACAACAGATCGGCGCCTCACTAAAACCCTACAACAGATCGGCGCGCCTCACACAAACCCTACAACGGATCGGCGCGCCTCATTAAAACCCTACAGCGGATTGGCGCGCCTCACTAAAACCCTACAGCAGATCGGCGCGCCTCACTAAAACCCTACAACGGATCGGCACGCCTCACACAAACCCTACAACGGATCGGCGTGCCTCACACAAACCCTACAGCAGATCGGCGCGCCTCACTAAAACCCTACAACGGATCGGCACGCCTCACACAAAACCTACAACGGATTGGCGTGCCTCACACAAACCCTACAACGGATCTGCGCGCCTCACGCAAAACCTACAACGGATCGGCGTGCCTCACACAAATCCTACAACGGATCGGCGTGCCTCACACAAACCCTACAACGGATCGGCGTGCCTCACACAAACCCTACAACGGATCTGCGCGCCTCACACAAACCCTACAACGGATCGGCGCGCCTCACACAAACCCTACAACGGATCGGCGCGCCTCACACAAACCCTACAACGGATCGGCGCGCCTCACACAAACCCTACAACGGATCGGCGCGCCTCACACAAACCCTACAACGGATCGGCGCGCCTCACTAAAACCCTACAGCGGATCGGCGCGCCTCACTAAAACCCTACAACGGATCGGCACGCCTCACTAAAACCCTACAGCGGATTGGCGCGCCTCACTAAAACCCTACAACGGATCGGCGCGCCTCACTAAAACCCTACAACAGATCGGCGTGCCTCACTAAAACCCTACAACAGATCGGCGCGCCTCACACAAACCCTACAACGGATCGGCGCGCCTCACTAAAACCCTACAACGGATCGGCACGCCTCACTAAAACCCTACAGCGGATCGGCGCGCCTCACTAAAACCCTACAGCGGATCGGCGCGCCTCACTAAAACCCTACAACAGATCGACACGCCTCACACAAACCCTACAACGGATCGGCGCGCCTCACTAAAACCCTACAGCGGATCGGCGCGCCTCACTAAAACCCTACAACGGATCGGCACGCCTCACTAAAACCCTACAGCGGATTGGCGCGCCTCACTAAAACCCTACAACGGATCGGCGCGCCTCACTAAAACCCTACAACAGATCGGCGCCTCACTAAAACCCTACAACAGATCGGCGCGCCTCACACAAACCCTACAACGGATCGGCGCGCCTCATTAAAACCCTACAGCGGATTGGCGCGCCTCACTAAAACCCTACAGCAGATCGGCGCGCCTCACTAAAACCCTACAACGGATCGGCACGCCTCACACAAACCCTACAACGGATCGGCGTGCCTCACACAAACCCTACAGCAGATCGGCGCGCCTCACTAAAACCCTACAACGGATCGGCACGCCTCACACAAAACCTACAACGGATTGGCGTGCCTCACACAAACCCTACAACGGATCTGCGCGCCTCACACAAAACCTACAACGGATCGGCGTGCCTCACACAAATCCTACAACGGATCGGCGTGCCTCACACAAACCCTACAACGGATCGGCGTGCCTCACACAAACCCTACAACGGATCTGCGCGCCTCACACAAACCCTACAACGGATCGGCGCGCCTCACACAAACCCTACAACGGATCGGCGCGCCTCACACAAACCCTACAACGGATCGGCGCGCCTCACTAAAACCCTACAACGGATCGGCGTGCCTCACACAAACCCTACAACGGATCGGCGCGCCTCACTAAAACCCTACAACGGATCGGCGCGCCTCACACAAACCCTACAACGGATCGGCGCGCCTCACTAAAACCCTACAACGGATCGGCGCGCCTCACACAAACCCTACAACGGATCGGCGCGCCTCACTAAAACCCTACAACGGATCGGCGCGCCTCACACAAACCCTACAACGGATCGGCGCGCCTCACACAAACCCTACAACGGATCGGCGCGCCTCACTAAAACCCTACAACGGATCGGCGCGCCTCACACAAACCCTACAACGGATCGGCGCGCCTCACACAAACCCTACAACGGATCGGCGTGCCTCACACAAACCCTACAACGGATCGGCGCGCCTCACTAAAACCCTACAACGGATCGGCGTGCCTCACACAAACCCTACAACGGATCGGCGCGCCTCACTAAAACCCTACAACGGATCGGCGCGCCTCACACAAACCCTACAACGGATCGGCGCGCCTCACTAAAACCCTACAACGGATCGGCGCGCCTCACACAAACCCTACAACGGATCGGCGCGCCTCACTAAAACCCTACAACGGATCGGCGCGCCTCACACAAACCCTACAACGGATCGGCGCGCCTCACTAAAACCCTACAACGGATCGGCGCGCCTCACTAAAACCCTACAACGGATCGGCGCGCCTCACTAAAACCCTACAACGGATCGGCGCGCCTCACTAAAACCCTACAACGGATCGGCGCGCCTCACTAAAACCCTACAACGGATCGGCGCGCCTCACTAAAACCCTACAACGGATCGGCGCGCCTCACTAAAACCCTACAACGGATCGCCGTGCGGCGCGCTTCTATTGGCTGCGGTCGCGCAAACCACGCGGCTCGTAGGAGCGTGCGGTACCCACGTGACCGCCGAGGCGACCAATCGGCGTCGTCATCGTGGTCCATGGGGGCGGGGTGGCAATCTGTCTGTCCGCCTGATGATGCCGGTTGTAATTACAGATTGTAAATGTTGTGGGTTTGCTCTCCTAACACACCGGTGTGTTGCTGTACCAGTAACGAATTGGCACGTTATGTTTACGTGACAAACCGTAATACAATGTGTCGTTAAACCCGCCACCACCTGACATATTGCTCGCGAAAGACGACGTCTGACAAACGTTACTAATTTGCTGTGTCGGGTGGTGGCGGGTTTAGCGACACATTACGTGATCAAAAAAGCCTTTATTATGCACTCATAGCTGTCAGCCCATACGGTTTACCCCAAATTCTTGTACGGGGAAATTGAGTTTTGAGGTCGATACGGCGTACAGCTGTTTCAATACGGGCAAAATGTTTTTTTTAATATTTGTTTGTGTTTCTCCCTTGCGATAACGACACGGGGTGACCAACGAGGTCCGACTTGGTCTGTAATACGGTAGGCACTGACAAGGGGTTGACAGGTATGTCCGCTGCACTTTCCCCTCTTGCATTTGTGCCAATGTGCTCAAGTAGTGGCCACATCTTGTCCGGCATCGATCTCGTCTGATGTCGTCATCGAGCCCATTCTCTGTTAGGTCTTCCTCTCATTCCAATTCCTTCCGTTTCTTTTCTTCCCCCGAACAACAACACTTGAAACGTTCCTGTCGTTTCCCATGATACATATATTCTTTGGGTCTTTCTGTAAAGTCACGTAGATAGTTTCAAATAAATTTTTTTATTAAAAAATAACAAAAAACTACGTTTCGATCGCAACACAAGCGTTATTTTTCTTCCTGATGACGAACGCTTGTGTTGTGATGGAAACGTCGTTTTTCTCATTTTCTTTGAACTTATCCACGTGACTTTACCGACAGACCCAAAGAATGAATTCCTGCAGTCACGAAAGCTTTAAGTCAACATCCTACATATTGTGTCCAAAGAGTGCCAGTTTCCCTTCTCTATCACTGCCTGCACCACCAACCCCACCAACCAGGCAGCCCTCCTCTGTGCAGTCACAGCCGCGCTACTGCCAGCTGCCAATTCGAATCGAGAAGGGGCTCAATCACGTGGCGCGTCGACGCGTGACGCCGACTCGCCACGTGACGCGTGACGCCGACTCGCCACGTGACGCGTGACGCCAACTCGCCACGTGACGCGTGACGCCGACTCGCCACGTGACGCGAGCTGGAGGGGCGGGGGGCGACCCCAAAATCTCCCGCTGCCCCCTCCCCTCCTCTCTCTTTATAATCACGTGACCGGCACCCCGCCGAATGGTGGGGGGTTGCACGGGTGGTGGTGGGGGGGGGCACGGGTGGTGGGGGGGGGCACGGGTGGTGGGGGGGGGCACGGGTGGTGGGGGGGGCACGGGTGGTGGGGGGGCACGGGTGGTGGTGGGGGGGCACGGGTAGTGGGGGGGGGGCACGGGTGGTGGGGGGGGGGCACGGGTGGTGGGGGGGGGGCACGGGTGGTGGGGGGGGCGGTTAGCGCTACGTCGGAGCCACGAACTCGGACAGCTCGAGTTCGATTCCCGCTCACAGCCACCGACACTACCGACGATTATCTGCACCGATAATGGGCCTTCCCCTAAGGAGGCATCCATTTAGTACGTACGCATGGAGGGGGGAGGGGGGGTTCACCCAAATCCGTAGCTTGCGAATGGCGGGGGGGGGGGGTCTACTGACAATGTACGCATAGTAAACAGGGGGGGGGGGGAGAAGCTTCGATAATAATTTGTCTAACTTGGCCTTCAAATGAGTTAGATAGTCCGGCGGTGGACTATCTGTTTGCTTAAACACGTTAATATTTTTAATGTTCGATCGTTTCTGCGTGGATTAAATATCGGCTGTTCTATAGGATTCGGGGGGGGGGGGGGTGTAAAAGTCCGCGTGCGTACAGGGAGGGGGGAGGGGTCAAGTATTGACAGATGTTTGCGTACCTACTAAATGGATGGCCCCTAAGGGCGACTCCGCCTCAAATGAGCACCTGGTGCAGTGTGTGGTAAGCATCGCCACTAGGGGAGACAAAGGCGGCCGGGCGTGGTGCTGGCCACCGAACTCCTCGTGCCCCGTGCCGGCCTCCATAGTTCGGTGCTGCTCGCGAACAGCACCGAACTATGAACAGCCTTGTTACAGGATATTACGGGGGATAATTTTGTTGTAAGGGGCCGTCCATAAATGACGTCACGCACCTAGGGGGGGGGGGTCAGACATCTGTGACGATGTGACGAGGTGCGGGGGGGTTTGAGAAACGTGACGTCACATCAAAATGCGCAACTTTAAATAAATATAGACAACACGTTCTACTGCATTAAATAGACTTTTTGATAAATGTTTTTTCCTACAACACCAGAGTGCAGCGCCACATTAAATACGCACTGCAATGACAATAGTTTAAAGCGATTTGAAGCATGTTTTATTTTCAAAATGGAAATATGGTTATGGGGGGGGGGGGGGGGCAGAGCTTTATGACGTCACATTTGAGGGGGGTCTCACTTTTTGTGACGCCGTGTGACGAAAGGGGGGGGGGAATCGTCCAAAATCGCGTGACGTCATTTATGGGCGGCCCCTTTACAGCTTATCGGGATTCCTGAAGGATAAACATTCTGTTAGGGGGGGGGGGGGTCGTGGCCAAGGGGCCGTCCATAAATGACGTCACGCGACTTTGGAGGATTTTTGACCCCCCCCCCCTTCGTCACACGGCGCCGCAAAAAGCCAGACCCCCCTCAAATATGACGTCACAAAGCTCTGCCCCCCCCCCTCAAAAAATATAAAACATGCTTCAAATCGCTTTAAACTATTGTCATTGTAGTACGTATTTAATGTGGCGCTGATGTTGCAGGAGAAGAAATGTATTAAAAAGTGTATTTAATTAAGTAGAACGTGTTGTCTATGTTTATTTAAAGTTGAGCATTTTTATGTGACGTCACATTTCTCACCCCCCCCCCGCACCTCGTCACAGATGTCTGACCCCCCCCCCCCTCTAGATGCGTGACGTCATTAACGGACGGCCCCCAAGTGACTCCCCCCCTCCCCTCGTTGCGTGACGTCATTAACGGACGGCCCCCAAGTGACTACCCCCCTCCCCTCGTTGCGTGACGTCTCCGAAGGCCCCGGATGGGCCACGCCCACATGGGTGACGCCCCACCCCCCCCGTGGAGCTGTATGTAAATGTGGCGGCCATGTTGGCTGAGGGGTGAAGTTGAAGCGGCGCTGTTCAAGGGGGCAACAGATGGTAACGGATTCGAAGGCGTCGAGAAGGACCGAGAGACGGGGGTTTTAACTGGTTGAGCGGGTTCACGACACGCGATGTTGACGCTAACTTTAGTAGGAGGGTTGCCTGTGCTGTTTTGCGACTCGCTTTGACTTGAAGCCGCGCGCGGATCGGGCTCGCCATGTTATCGTCGTCGTCGTCGTTGTTGTCAGGGGGCGCAGTGATCATGCGGCCAATATTCGTAACAGTGGCGGTCGTCGCACACACACACACACAACAACAACTATCACGTTTACAATGCTGTGTTATTGATGTTACGATCAAGCGAATAATCCATTAACTGTTTTGGTTTTATTGTATCGATTCCGAGTCGCGAATCGAATCGGGTCTCGATTAACTCGAATTGCCCGTGTCGCTTTAGGCAATTGTTATTTTATGTCCACGTGTTACATTTTTTGTTGAAATTGAATAGCGTTTGCGTGCGATTTAAGTATATTTTAACGTAAATATTGCAACGGACGTGTGAGCTTGTGCGGCGATTTCAACGCATTATTTGCGTTCCGTTATTTATATCAACATTACCGCTTAATGTCCATTATTTATATCAACATTACCGCTTAATGTCCATTATTTACTGCTCAAATGAGCATTGAGGCGGTGCTGATTTGTTGACAGCCGAGAGGCAGTCGTTGAAATTCCACATTCCAAAGGTGGGGACGAGCGTCCATCCCTACAAACTTCAGGGTCCATCCCTACAAACTTCAGGGTCCATCCCTACAAACTTCAGGGTCCATCCCTACAAACTTCAGGGTCCATCCCTACAAACTTCAGGGTCCATACCTACAAACTTCAGGGTCCATCCCTACAAACTTCAGGGTCCATCCCTACAAACTTCAGGGTCCATCCCTACAAACTTCAGGGTCCATACCTACAAACTTCAGGGTCCATCCCTACAAACTTCAGGGTCCATCCCTACAAACTTCAGGGTCCATCCCTACAAACTGGTCTTAGAGAGTTTTCTCGTCTTGAAACAACGCTACTGAAATTACGCACTCCCCGAAGGCCGTACAGCTGATAGGTTGTGTAAAATATAAATATTTTTAAATGCGGAGAGTATATATGCCTACACAGTGGTACTTTTTTAGGCAAAATAATGGGATACAGTATTGTAATATTGCATGGTAAAATATTGCAATATTGTTTGCTAAAATCGCAAAAATGGAAAGGGTAGTATTGCTTGTGTAATATTACTACTAAAGAATAAATATTTATGAACGTTCAAACTACTTTAAAAAAAAACTATGACCGTAGATGTGGAGCAGTAGATGTGGCATCACGTGGATGTGTAAATAAGAACGCCATCTTACCTAGGGGGAAGGGATAGAGAGTGGTGCTGCTGTTAGTATTGTGGGGTACGGGTGAAGGGTATAAAACCAGATGTGTTATCCCAATAGAAACAACTGTTTTAGGTTCCACGAAAACAAAATACATTTAAGTATATCCTTGGTTATTTCGGTAAAGTCACGTAGAAGGGAAATAATAAAATAATAAAACAATAACATCTTTTTTTTAGTTTTATTTTATGTTTTCATTTTATTATTTTCCCTTCTACGTGACTTTACCGAAAGAACCAAGAAGATGAATCCCTACAGTCACGAAAGCTTTAAATCGACATTTAAGTAATTAAAAATGTGTATGTCATTTAAATAATTCCTGGACCAAGTGAAATGTGTGAATTGTGTGGAATCTTTGGTTGTAAATGCATGTTTCGAATTCGAAGTGATTTCCTATTAAAATTAGCATTGAGAAATTGATGCTAGTCTCCCATCTACAGCCCTGAGTAAGTGGTGGAAATTCCACTCTCCTTTGACGAGGGCTAGTTTATCCATAGGAAAATTATGCTGTTGACTTCCCCAGAAAGTGGTACTCACGTTATCGACCCGGAGGGCTGATGGGCCGAGTTATCCCCCGAACCACGATGTGACCTCGCAAACATTGCGTTTGCGAGCCGCTCGCTCTGCCGCAGAGCCACCTTTGCTTTGAAGGTACAAAATCTTGCCTGAAACATTTGTTACAATGTTTTCTCAAAAGTGGAATAATTTTACACGTGTTCTCTTTCTGTTGTTTTATAATCTGTAGGTATCTGCCATGCCTACAACCTGTGCTGCGATTAAATGTCCGGAGGAGCGAAGCAGAGATTCGTTCATGAGGGGTATCACCTTTCACGGGTAACAGCACCGTTTGCACTTTTTCCCAACTCTGAAATATAAAATAACTTGGCAACACTTTTTTAAACACATGGTGAACAAACATTAACCACTACAAAAGTGCCTACATTCGTCAACTCTGATGCCAAGCAGGATTGAATCTGATTGATACTTAGGGCTTACCAGGTGTTGTATTCATGGGGCTTAGAGGTGTCACCCCATCGTGAGGATGAGTTTGCTCTGGGTTCTACCGTACACAAATCTATTCATCACCTTGAATGGTCTTGGCCACACATCTTGGCACACAACCCTCATACATATGCATCAATTAGATACAAAAAGAGGGCAAAGTGTAGGAATATCCATTGGTAAAATTTCTCCTCTCGTTTTTCTGAGATAGGGTCTAAAGTACCGCAACATCTACCCTGAGCCAATTGTGACACAGGTGTAGAGGAGTAGAGGAGAGTAGTGGCGTCGTGTGCGCTGTCCAGTGCGATGACGTCACGGGACGTGGGGTCACGTGCGCTGGACAGTGCACATGACGTCACGTCTCCTAGGGTACTTAAGGGATACCCCGTGTGACGTAAGCGGGGTCATTGTGGGAATGGGTAAAGTAAGCAGGGTGAAGAGGGAACCAGGTGTAGAGAGAGGGATCGAATAGGGAGTCTGGGGAGAAGCCGGTGGTAGCCGTAGAGGTGCTTCTCTCTCCGGTCGGTGGAGCCGGCAGAGTCCACGATCCGACACGAGAGAGAGAGAGACCGGAGCTAGCCGGCAGGGACCCGGACTCAGAGTAGGACCCCTAGCCCCTGGGAGTTGTGTACCATGTGTAATATTGTAACAGCTTTAATAAACCCTGGCGGAAGCCCTTAACTTACCTCCGTCTACGAGTACGTCCATCGGAACTACTCAACAAAGGGTTGAACGATTTCTAAATTTCGACACGGTTGCCACTAGGTGGCGCCAATATGCGCACAACGTATACCATAACCTCACCTGTTACGTTATTTTAACAACTACACCTCGTGCAAGTGTTTTATTTGTAATTCTGTTTGTTAATGTTTAGTTTTCCAAAGGATCCGTTTCGAAGAAAACAGTGGAGGATAGCTGTTCGCCGACAGACTCCAGATAAAAAGCTCTGGGAACCAAGTAAAAGTAGCTGTTTGTGCAGCAAACATTTTAAATTGGACATGTTTGACAAGACTGGGCAAACTGTTCGACTGAGGGACAATGCCGTACCCACAGAATTTGACTTCCCACCTCACCTGAAGGTATGTACTTTGATGTAATCTTACCTAGAAAAGTCATTTTTGTCTGTCTGTGTGTCTGTCTCTCTGTCCGTCTGTGTACGCAACTTGCGACGCTGTTAACTCACAAACTGTGGGGTTCACATTTCAAAAAAGTACCCAGATACCACACGATAAGCCCGGGGGTGAGCCAGCGCTATTCACCGGCTATCATCAGAGATTTCTTCATGAAGCCATCCAGATACAGTGAGGGAAAAAAGTATTTGATCCCCTGCTGATTTTGTACGTTTGCCCACTGACAAAGAAATGATCAGTCTATAATTTTAATGGTAGGTTTATTTGAACAGTGAGAGACAGAATAACAACAAAATCCAGAAAAACGCATGTCAAAAATGTTATAAATTGATTTGCATTTTAATGAGGGAAATAAGTATTTGACCCCCTCTCAATCAGAAAAATGTCTGGCTCCCAGGTGTCTTTTATACAGGTAACGAGCTGAGATTAGGAGCACACTCTTAAAGGGAGTGTTCCTAATCTCAGCTTGTTACCTGTATAAAAGACACCTGTTCACAGAAGCAATCAATCAATCAGATTCCAAACTCTCCACCATGGCCAAGACCAAAGAGCTCTCCAAGGATGTCAGGGACAATATTGTAGACCAACACTATGTGGATATCTCTCTCTGTGGGTTGTCCCTCTGTGTGTGTGTCTCTCTCTCTCTGTGTCTCTCTCTCCATGTGTATCTCTCGTTGACATACTGGTCTCTCTCCTCGTAGTTGCTCTTGCGAGTTTTTTGTTCTTGTTGCCCGGTTCTCTGACATTGACATGCTAATCTTCTCATTGGCACAACCGCTGGTTGCTGGAGCCGTCTCACATTGACATGCTAATCTCTAACATTTACGTACAAATACCATCTCTAGCTCCGCCCACGCGGGGGTAAAAACATTTTTTGAGGGTGCGGGGGGTCGACATTTTTCGGAAACCTTTTAGATCAACTATTTACCCCCCACTTTCTATAACTTTGGACTTCTGCAAGCCTTTTATAGTTTTGATGACAGACAAATGGACAGACAAACGGCACGCCGGGCTTTGACAATAGCTTAGTGTATGTATATGTTATGTTTTTAAGAGAAGACAAGTTTTGAAATATATTTTTCCCCCGGGCAACGCCAGGTACTTCCTGCACAATGTAAACAGTATAAAAATAGACTTTGTATTTTGAGGGGGAATAATGGATATATAATATATTGCCTGGGAAGTGAGCGGTGACGTCACATCTGTGATGTCACCCGCATGCGGCAGCGTCACGCGGTGTGGCTGCTGACGTCACGCATCCCCCCCAATTCTCCGCGTCGGCCGTGTATCCCGCACGAATGCGCGGCTGGGTGGGGGGGAAATAATGGATATAATATACTTGGACTAAACTATTAATTTACGTGCGAGGAACGGGTACACCTGCTAGTATGTAATAAAACAACCCATCAATGCTGAAAATGGGAATCTGATGCTCAGGAGCATTTTCACTTTTGAGACAACTTTTATGTTTTGGTTACATCCAGATCCAAGAATTCAAGCCACGGAAGACACGAGCAGACGTGAATTGTGAGCAAGTCATTATCTCTCCACCTGAAGACAATATATTGCCCTCTGTATATCTGGTAAATACATGCAAACTTAAAGTTTATCTGCTTCTTTCATTTTAGTCTCCCCAAATTATTAGAACAGCTTGAATAGAACATGTATGCTTTAACGTGCCTCTTTTTTAGTTTATTAATTTTATATTAATATATATATAAATATTTTTTAATACTCCACAATTTGTTCCCATTTTGAGATGACTCAATTGCAATGAAATGATGTTTCCCACATGCTATCCATGACTTGGAGTTTGCTTGGTAATCTGGTTGTAAAGTCATGCATCAATTAATACTGATAAAATACATGCCTCGAATTGTATAAGAATTTATGTTTTTATATTTATGAAACTAATACGCTAAGATAACAGTCCACTGGAGTGAACAACAATGTTCAAATGCAAACGAGATGGTGAACCGATAAAAAAATTAAATGTTGATTCCTGCATCGAATGACAAACCTGAATCATAACAAATTGATGTTTGGGGGAGGCAATTTATTGCTGCAACCCTACTTGGTAACATTTAAATTGGATCTACAGTTTCATCCAACACTGAATGCATTCAACATATGGCAAACCCGTTTTACGTACATTCTGTGCCTCAAAACCTCATTATGTAATAAATGTTTTGACTTTAAATCCATGCTGTATTTACGCATGCACACAGCTGTATTTGTTTACTTATGGATAAGGTGAAGGATTTGCATTTATCAACCGCTTCAATGCCGCAGCACCCCAAAGCGCCTTAATAAAAGAGAAATATACAAAATTACGTGCGCAAAAAATGGGGAAAACTGAAAGGGGCATAACAAAACAATGAGACAAACAACAAAAAACAAAGGGCATCGCAGATGCCTTTAATGAGCTTTGAAAGCTGCGCCTTTCTTTCTCTCTTGATTCCATTGCATGTGCACACATTCAAAGTCTTTTGAGGTTTGACATTTAAAATATATATTTTCTTCACGTATGTGTGCAGGACCATCAATATGCAATACGCAGTATTGACAAGATGAAAAAAACGTTGCAAATTGTGGAGGAGCAAAGAGATTTCTTAGCTAAAAAGCTGAGGAATGCAGAACTCAGAGAACAGCGTTTGCATACCACATGCACAAAGATCTCTAATGAGCTGGAGAGAAATCAATGTCTCGTTAATGAGTTGAGGATGAAGCTTGAATCGTTATCTGGCGACCGTTTAAGTTCACAGTAATTGTTCTAATATCAGGTTAATGATAAAGTACACACCTTAACCCGTTGAAATATTTTTTCTTTTCCACAGCACCTTTCATATTGCAATATTTTGTATATAAAATGTATATTAAAAAAACGTATCGGCATTATCCTTTACCAGAATGAGTAGCATTAAGATAACTGACTTGTGTGCCAGAAGCTTTATAATGAAAGGCAAATAACCATTTATTTATTTATACAATCCATTGATATAGTTTTCTATTTTATTTACATGTCGTATTTGTACTGCTTTGAAAATATACAATATCCCGTTGCAACTTTTATTTCTGTACTTTATTGTTCCGAATGTGGCAGAGATATGAAAATCCTAACGTCTTTTTTTGTACTTAACTAGATCTGATAATGTAAACCTTATGGAATGAAAGTGTGGTAATACGTATAATTTAGACTGGTTTCAATTACCCAATTACAACTTAATGCTTGGGTTTTACATTACAATTCAAAAAGTAAGAGCATCATCAGAATAAAGACTTCTCCACATTGTCGCGCGATTCAACATACCAGCTGACTCCTACATGCGAGCCTATCTGACACGTCCACCCCTGGTGGACGTCTCTTGGGTGGGCTCACTCCTTTGTCCACCACTTTGTCCACCACTTTGTCGTTAGTCTCGACCACCGGGCATCCTAAATTCTTGCGACGTGCCCTGCTCAACTCCAAACTTGCCCAGCCCCTTTTATTACCACTCGTCTATAATTTGAAAATTGTCAGCGTTGATTTGGGCAATGGTACTTCTACCTAACACGAAGAGCCATTGCTCAAAACGTTGCCTATTTTAAATTGTCCCTCTTTAAGGCAGTGTTATTAATGTTGTCGGAGTTATTTTTGCACCACTATCAACGTCGCAGCATCAAACCATGTTTCTTACTTGATTAAGGGGCCGTCCATAAATGACGTCACGCACCTGGGGGGGGGGGGTCAGACATTTGTGACGAGGGGGGGGGGGTGAGAAATGTGACGTCACATCAAAATGCGCAACTTTAAATAAATATAGACAACACGTTCTACTTAATAGACTTTTTAATAAATGTTTTCTCCATCAGAGTGCAGCGCCACATTAAATACGCACTACAATGACAATAGTTTAAAGCGATTTGAAGCATGTTTTATATATTTTTGTCGGGGGGGGGGGGGGGCGCAGAGCTTTGTGACGTCATATTTGAGGGGGTCTGACTTTGACGCCGTGTGACGAAGGGGGGGGGGGGTCATAAATCGTCCAAAATCGCGTGACGTCATTTATGGACAGCTCCTAATATACGCCCGAAGCAAATGAACTAAATGTCACTTGCACGACTATCGTTACGCATTTCGTTGCAAAGTGGACTGCAACAAGATGAAACACCTCGTTTCTAGAGTCCTATATGATGGTGCCTGTACACCGAATGAACTTAATCCCCAGCTGAGATGACCGCCCACTTAACACACTGCGAGGAGTTGACACATGGCGTGGCTTTGCCGGTGTTATATCTGCAGGCAACTTGCAGTCACGTCATGCAGTTTACCCGTGTTACTGGCCACGTGTAATGTTTATAAGAGACGGACGGCGTTAATTAAGGTGACCTCGATATCAATGTGCATTATAAGATCATATTTCCCCGTAGGACAATTTTCGCGTTTTTAGTTTTCTTTTACAAATGTATAATGAGCCCATCATTTTTTTTCCTGAAGACTATCTTACTCAATAGCTACGAATAGGTAGCTTCATATGCCAATTCAAACATTTAATCAGAAACGATTAAAATGAAATTCTTATGAGGCCACAGTCTCCAGCTCATCATCCAAGCTGTCTCCCGGACCTCTCGTGTAACTGGGAAGGGCCATTGCCCGAAGCGTCGCCTGTTATACAGTTATTATTTTTTTAATAAAACTGTTATTGACAAATGGGATTGATTCAATGGAAAAGAAAAAAATCGCCTTTGGCCAATAGGCTCCCCCCAACCCCCTCCCTCCCCTCTCTCCCATCTCCCCCAAACCTCCTTTCTCCCCTCCATCTCCACTCTCCCATCTTTCCACCCCCATTTCCCCTCTACCCCCCATTCCCCCCCCTAACCCCCATCTCCCTCCAGCCCCCCCCCTCCAACCCCAGCCCCCCCAGTTCCCACCCCACTTCACACCTCCCCTCATCTCCCCTCCGAACCTCCCCCCAACCTCCCCTCTCTCCCATCTCCCTACATCTTCCACAAACCTCCCCCTAACCCCCATCTCCCTCCAGCCCCCCCCCCCCTCTAACCCCAGCCCCCCCCCCCCCCCCAGTTCCCACCCCACTTCACACCTCCCCTCATCTCCCCTCTCTCCCATCTCCCTACATCTTCCACAAACCCCCCCCCTAACCCCCATCTCCCTCCAGCCCCCCCCCCCTCCAACCCCAGCCCCCCCCCCAGTTCCCACCCCACTTCACACCTCCCCTCATCTCCCCTCTCTCCCATCTCCCTACATCTTCCACAAACCTCCCCCCCCCAACCCCCATCTCCCTCCAGCTCCCCCCTCTACCCCCATCTCCCTCCACCCTCCACCCCCACCCCCCACCTCCCTCTCCTCCCTCTCCCCCAGTGTGGTCATTACCGGTGGGTGGGGGTGAGAAAGCGGCTCTACATTTCCCAACGCGGATAGGCTTCCGCCCGCGCTCGCGATTGGCTCGCGCTGCATTTACGCGACCACGCGATTGGTTCGCCGGAGAGGGGCGGCCGCGTCCGCGCTGGGAAATGTAAACGGGTCCCCTCCCCGCCCCCCCCCCCCTCGCCTTGCCGATGCTGCTCGCGTCCGCAGTCCGACGAGGAGGAGGAGGAGTGGGGCGCTCGGCCTAGCGCGGCTCCGTCGGCGCTTTCGTTCTTCTTCTCGTCGTGGCGTAACTACTGCCGCCGCTGCTGCTCGTCACGTCGTCGGCGATACCGAAGCAACCCCTCCCTCTATCCTCATCCCAGGTCGTCGTTCTGTGCACAGCGAGGAGGGATTTTTCCACGGTGAGAGAGGTGGCTTTGGTTGAGAAAATGAATGGTGGTTGGGATTTGGTGACACGGCGCCGCAAGATGGCTCGAGGCGGGCGACTTCTTCCCTTTATGGGGTTTGTGTGGGGGTGGGTTTTTCTTTTTTAGGGTGAACATTTAAAATGGGATATTTTTTGTAAACGAACCACCGGCCATTACGCATTGTTGTGTTATTGTTTTTGCGTGCGAGTGGCAATAACGCGCGAGGCGTGAGGGCATTGCCGTGGTGAGGGGAGTGACCGAGGGGTGGGTGCGGTGGTGGTGGAGATGATGATGTTCCGGGTTGCCGCCCTTCACACACGCACATGAAGTCGTTATGTGACGGCTACGTTGACAAAAAACGACTCTAATTAAGTTGCCATCATCACGTTGTTGCGTACATTTAGTACTGTGGACGTCACGGGGGGGGTGGGGTGTGCTGTGGCTATCCGTGACACTCGCTTCAAGCACGCCTTTGGTGGTGTGCAAGGTAAGGGTTGCGATTGAGTTAACAAGCCACGGATAGAAACACAGTTACGTCATAATAACAGTAGGTGGCAAAAACGCACTGCGCTACACGTACCGAGGCACAAACACCCCCACCCACTAAGTTGGATTCCCGGTCACGGCTAACGTCAGTGACGAGTGATGTGTGAACGTGCCACTTCACCAGCCCGCACTCTCTAGCCCATGGTGGTGAAGTATGGTAAAACAAACAACACCTCCCCCACCCCCTGTGACCGACAACTGCGTAGAGAAATAATTTTTCATCCAGCAGTGGATCGACAGGATCTGGAAGTGAAGTCCGCAGTGAGCAGTCCACGCGTAACGAGCGTGGCAGCGGCCCGGAACAAGATGATGTTTATATTCTTGGTTCTTTCGGTAACGTCAGGTGATGATGATTGCTTGTGTTGCAATCGAAACGTCGTGAGAATGTATTGTTTTATTTTTATGATTTTATTATTTCCCTTCTACGTGACTTTACCGAAAGAACCACGAATATGAATCTCTGCAGTCAGGAAAGCTTTAAATAGAAAGATGTTTGCCCTGTGTTAATGCCACCCGTCGGATCTAATTGGACTGCCCATAAGGCGATTAGTGGGGTTTAATGGCATTGTTTAAGCAAAGGATTTCTTCACTGCTGATCAGTCGGCCCACTTCGAGGTTTCTCTCATTTTGCCATGGTAATTTGTTTTACTTTGAATTCACTGTAATTCAATTGCAATACTGTACAAGTTGATTCACTGCAGAGTGCTGCAAATTATTCATTCGTATTTGGTCCCATGTGTTAAAAATAATAAAGACTGCTTTGGCAGTAATCATCAAACTCAAATACAAATAACTTTTTCCGTTCTTCAATTCCTTCATCGTTGGCCCATCCCAGTAACTGTATGTATCATTTCATTTCTATTACATGCGAATGATAATTATGCAGATGAGTTTTTAATGCATTATTTATAACAGTATGCAAGCATCAATCCGATGCATTGCGGTAAAAATGACGCGTGTGACGGCATAAAAAACTCGAATATCCCCCCCACACTAATTGAAACCAAGTGGAAAAGTACACTTTAGTGTTCTATGGGCTTTCAGTATAAAAATTGAGAGATTTCAATACCGCATTTCCAATGCATTGTAATGCATCGCTGACTATAACAGCATGAATTATTCAGCCACCATTAATTTTCATGAAAGATTGCTGTTTTTTGACGGAGCAGCGTTAATCGCTGGACGTTTTGTCATGCCCTCGTTATGTTCGAGGTTTAATTGAGGTTCGTTTTGCTCCCGCCCCCCCCTCCCCCCTTTCAGAGGCGGCACTGAGAACACACCAGGCACCACGAGACATGGAGCAGTGCACGGGGGCAAAGGCGACTGATCCCCAGCCGATCACCGACACACAAGGCGACCGTCGCTGGATGTCCATTGTAAAAGCGGGTGGTGGTCGCATCCGCCTCTCTGTCCCGAATACAAATGACCAGTCGAGGGCACTCCACCACAAAGCACGGCTCCAGTGGGGCTCTTGATTCATTGCGACAGTTTTAAAAAAATTGGCCAAACCCAAAAGCAGAGCTGACGAATACGGTTCTTCGTTCAGATTGCAGTGGTTATATCATCAAAGCGTTTAATTGCTATTTTCGATTATTATTTTGAAGTAAAAGCAGTTGTGGTACATTTTGGATTCCTGTAGAGTTTTAAGTGATACAAAGACGAGACGTATGTTTTGCATACGTCACCTCTCTGGTTAATGCTGGTTGAAAGCGGAGAGAAATCTTTATGCTGGAGCATAGAAGTTCAGTGCAACAATGGCTTCAGCTGGACTGCCCTCGACTGCCCACCACCTAAACCACACAGCGATATGACAAGCTGTGTTATGCATGGTGGTCACCCTTCCAAAGTATCCAGGCTAAGGCTTCTTCAGCTTCCAAGATCTGATGAGATTGAGAGCATTTCTGGTGATTTGATCAGAGGCTTTATTAACATGAGAAACCAATGGAATGCCTATGGTTCGTGACTCGTAAAAATTTAAATGAGAGGTGTTGATGTTTAAAACGATTATGGGCTATTAAATGCAATGTATAATGTATGTTTATGAAATGTTCAATGAAATATTGTACAGTAAATGACTTGTCAATCATTTTAAATTGTTGAAGTATATACAGTAAGTGTGATTCTGTTGTGACCAGGTCATCTTTAAATTCACTCTTGTAATCAGTCTTCTTTTCAAGCAGGAGCATGAATAATGCAATTTAATACGAATCGCAATTTCAAAGGTCCCACTGTAAGAGTTGGCCCAACTCCAATTGACTTGCAGCCAACTAAAGTTTTATAATGAGCCAAGTTGTTTAGTGCCGTGTAAAACATTCAGTGATGCGTGCAAGTTTGAATATAATTTGTGGTTAATACTTAGATTGGCTAAAATTGAGCTGTCCAGATCATTGTGAACTAAATAAATCTCATCTTCAAGCTCTGCAGCTAGCAGTGTATCACTACGTGTCAGAGAAAAGCCCCAGAAGATGACAATCAGATAACTCATTCTGAAGTAACTGTAGTACCTATCTATCGACACTAGATGCCATACCTTTTAATGCCCCACAAATATTGTTCATTGTATGTCAGAAACATTTGCATGTTTCAGCCTCAGAGCTGCAATGAAATGGATTTTTTACGTTACAGTTTTGCGTGCAGTCATTGTTACTGTGCCGAGACCATAAATGCACTACTTTTAAGAACCCCCAGTTTATCTACAGATGTCTCCCTAATTTTCAACCAAGGATCTTTAAGGTGCTGTCACATTGTTCCGACCCCTGAGTCACCCGGCCACCCCCATGAATTATCTCTAAGTGAGCAACTACATGAAACCTCCTGTTCATGGCTCATAGGCAAGGCTGTTAACTAATGTTTTTCGTTTCAGCACGAGTCCTACGTGATCGAGTGCAAGAGCAAGGAGCCCGAAATCCTCTTTGTGGGTGACTCCATGGTTCAGCTTCTTGGACAATATGAGGTTACCATCCCAATACATCTGATTTTAATTTGAATGGTTGTGAATATATATGTGAACACGATTGTAACATTAAACATGCTCACTAACCTTTTGACACATTTGTATTGTTATTCCATTTTTAAATAATATTACTGTTTCTTGCAATGCCATCTGTTTCCCAGATCTGGAAGAGGCTGTTTTCCCCCCTGCATGCACTAAATTTTGGAATAGGTGGGGATGAGACCCAGCATGTGCTATGGAGGCTCCAGAATGGAGAGCTAGAAAACATCGACCCCAAGGTACCGTTGTCTCAGAAAAATGCAACGATATTATTTAAAAAAAATTAAAAGTCATGCAAGGCCCTGATTGATTATAATATGTTAACCGCTGTGGATTAAATGTGCTCATTACACCCCCCATTCAAATATTTAAAATATAACTGGCAATCGAATGTTTTATACATTAGCTTTTAATTGGATGTTATTGTCTGATATGTTAAATATGAGAATTGACATTTACACGTTTGATTTTATAAACTTTTGTGTTTGTCTGCAATGTGGGTGTCTGATTCGTTTTCAACTTGACTTTTTGTTCGCACACACGCAGGTTATTGTGGTTTGGGTTGGCACCAACAACCACAAGCATACACCGGAAGAGATTTCTGAAGGGATTTTAGCGATCGTGACATACATAAATGAAAAACACCCCCAGGCTGCTGTTGTAGTTTTGGTAAGAAACGCATCTTGTTATGGTGACATAGCTTTAATACTCAAAACTACATTTGGCCATATTTCACTTCTAGTAGTCTGAATGCATTCTGTAAAAAAGAAAACATGCTAATTACTCTGTTTACAGGGATTTTCAGCCACTTGTTAAAAATTGCATGCTGAGGACCAACAGGATTGATGACACTTTGCATCCATGACGTCATAGCATCTCTACATGTGACCACTGATCTGTACCTCATATCTTCGGGTTTCTTATCTGGTTGTTTATCTCACATTGTCTCTCATCTCTGTCTCTCGTTTGTCTTTTTTTCATCATTCTAATATCTCGGTGAGCCATATCTCTCGGCGAGTCATAGCTCAGCAGGCCACTCCAAGGGCCTTCACGTGCCCGATGAGGCCCTTGGTCTGTCAGTTAAAAAAACCCTGCTGCTATCTATCGTTTGATGAGGCTGCTGAATTTGAAAGAAAAAAAACCTCACTGCATTAGTAGTAGTGCACAAGCAACTATAACAAAAATATACAACACATTGTCAGTAATACTGGTTTTAAAAATATAGAATTGGTGACGTTCCGGGGAAATGACCCTTCGTAGCACAGTCATTGTATGATCGTCAATGCCACTAATTGATTGAGTATATTGCTCACACTTGTGTTCCACAATTTGGCAGGGCTTGCTACCTCGTGGGCGGGATCCAAACCCACTTCGAGAAAAAAACCTGCGCGTCAACGAGCTCGTGGCAAAAGCACTCGTGCCCGCCAACGACGTGAAGCCGCCCCGGGCCCACTTCCTCGACGACAACTACGGCTTCGTTCACTCAGATGGCACCATTGGGCGCAGCGACATGTACGACTTTTTGCATCTGACGACGGGCGGCTATGAAAATCTCTGCGGCCGTTTGCACGAGCTTATCCTGAATCTTCTGGGCGAGACGAACGGCGCAGCGAAGACGCAGGGGGAACCATCCGCCTAATCACCTGAATGCTCCCTTACCCCACGGACGGGCTCGTTAGTTTTAGCCGACGCATTCATATGTGCAGAGGTTTTGTTCGGTCAAACTTTTTTTATTTACTTATACAATTTCGGGTGATAAAAACATTGGTCTTTTTTTAGATGACAGTTTTTGCTTTAGTTATCAATTAACCTTTAGACTGCAATCAATACAACAGTTTTGGGGATGGTAATGTAAATAATTGCATAATGAAAACCTGTTTAGTTTACTCTGGTGTATACTTGCATGTGTCAATTGACTCTTTTTAGTCTTTTGCTTAACAGCTCTAATGTTGCTAAAGAGCACTTCAGGTTGTATGGGAGGACCTTAAAATATTTGCAGTCCAAAGGTTAAGTGTCACTTCAAAGGATTATCAGAATGTCATGAACGTCTTAACATCATAATGCACACTGTAATCTGCCTATACGTTGTATGTGCCTGGATTAGAATAAGTAAGGCAATAATGCAATTAGTGGATTTTGTTTTATGAACAAAATTGCTGGAACCAAAAGCCTTATTTAATTTTCCTAATTTAAGTACAAATCTCACATTTTCTCCTATCAAGTTAACGATCAATGTGAAGAGACAATGTGCACGCTCATGTGATGAGATGGTGGCAGAACAATGGGTTTTTTTTGCTTGCTGTGGAAAGCTTTTTCTGTTTGTAGCATTTCGAACTTGTGTAACATTTAATTAAGAAGGAATATGTGACAGGTTTACTAGATAATTCCAAGAAAAATTGGTTCAGCAAATTTTAAATTTGTCAAACTAGTATCAAATATGTTCAAACCAACGGTTCTAAATTCACACAAACGCTCTCAATTTCTATATGTTCGAATAAAAATGTAACATGTTAAATTTACATTCGAATATGTTTTTTTAATATACAAATAATTAGGAATAGTGATTACGTAAACGTATGAGAGTTGAACAAATGGTTTTAACCTAAAAACAACTTGTATTTTTGATTTGTATAACTTGCTGAACCCCAATCTTTCTGGGATGTCAGAACAAAGAAAGTTCATAAGTACTGCCAGTGAAAGTCGTCTGATGTATGTTTTGTGTTTTAATAATGGCACAGGATGAATACTAATTTACAGTAACCGTCATTGCTTCACAAATATCACTGAAATAAAATGTAATCTCACACCAGTGTTTTATATACTTTTTGCTTGTTGCTGAACTTGCCACTGGCAATGTTATACGAACACCAAACTCTTGACTCTCTTAAGCGAATAACTCGTACTTTCACACTGACCTTGTTACCTAATTAGCTATTCGTTCTCAAAGCATTATAGACGCTGAGTGTCGGCTGGTCTCCTTTTAATAATGTACCTATTTATATTGATGCACTTGCATGGTTTCTGTTTACTATTCACGTGTTTGACATTTCTCTTCGAAGCTTATCACGATTATTGAAATGAGCATGACTGATTCTGTTCATGTTTACTGTTATGCCACGTGGGGCAAAATTATTTTTTATAAGTAGCAATTATGAATTTGCAATAATAATGAATAATTAACACTTAAAGCTGCATTGAAAATATAGTCCCCGCATATCCTACAGTGATGTGGCCATGTGACATCTAATATATTGTAGTTTATTTGATAAAAAACTATTTTTTCATTTTAGTTTGGAACAAGAGTTGGCCATAATTGAGCTGGGGGTTCTGCCAGTGCATCACGTTTAGAGCTGACAGATAACATTGGCACTAAATGTGTTATTACAGAAGGATACTGCATCTAAGCTGGACCAAAAAAGTGACCAACGTATAAGTAAGAAAAATGTTGCACATAAAAGAACGTCTGATGCAGACAATTATAAGGAAACTGGCACAAATTGGACATCTGTAGGACGATGTGTCAAAAAATGAAACCGGATTGATGCCAGAACGATCTGCAATGAACAATGAAACGGTTCTAAACATCTTCGCCCAGTGATTCTCAACCTTTCTGGACCCACGTGCAAATGGCAACGCAACACATTTTTGCAAACCACCATGCATTAAAAATGTGGTTAGTGACTACGGACCACTTTACATGAACTGGCAGACCACTACTTTTGACTAAAGGTGCAAAAACAAATAGCGGAAAGTTGGCGCAGTGATAAACTATATGAATGAGCAGTTTCTATGTTCTCCCGCTGTTCTATATGGTATTGGCCAAACATTCCAATACTTCAAATGTCTGCAAATTACTTGATTAAGATTACACACAACTCCTTGGCAGAAAGGTTTCTTGAGGCTCTTCTGGATAAACAGGCTGCATTTTTTTTGTTTAAACCTTCACAATAATATGTGAGGATGGTATAAAACGTTATAAACCCTATAAACAAGAAAATACTAGAGACCATTTATGTTGCAGACACTTTGCCTTTTAGTCCATGTCGTGTACACTTAAACAGCCAGAATCAGAGGTCGCAAACGGGTTTTGATTCCTTACCCGTACCCGGCCGCACCAGGGTCGCAAACTGGTACCCGTACCCTACCCGATACCCGGCTACTCGTACCCGGCCGGGTAGGGTACGGGTACCCGATTGCGACCTCTGGGATGAAGCCATGTTGCAGGTGCGGGTGGGTTGATTCTAGGAACTTGAATTGTGAGAAGAGACAAGACGTTGGGAAATGAGTGACAAACAGTTACTCACCAGTGACTCACGGCCTACCCGTACCCGGCCGCACCAGGTCGCAAACGGGTACCCGTACCCGGCCGGGTACGGGTAGCCGGGTATCGGGTAGGGTACGGGTATTGGGTACCCGGTTGCGACCTCTGGCCAGAATACAACATTATTGTATTGCTCATTAATGCTTCCTCTATTGCAGGTAGACACCGTGATGGATTCTGAAAATAGATTTTCGCAATAAAATTTTAATTTTAGAGAATGTTTAAATTGAAGGAACTTAACTGACACATTTAAAGTGCATGGCGACAACGCACCATCATATAATTTCAAATGTGGGCTGCAAAATTATGTATTTTAACAGACTTAGGACCCCAGGTGATTGTTGCTTGCAATACTGTCCAAGGCATGTGTTTTTTACACAGTCGTGGAACTGCTGTACAAATTATCTGCCACCCTGGGCATTGGTGTGGAATCGTTGGAAACAACCTTGAGTGATCATTTGGGAATGAACAAGGTGTGTGCACATTGAGTCCCCAGAATCTTGATAGGCAACATCGAGGGAGTGTGAACATATTTCATTGCAATCTTGACTTGTTGGAAGGCAGGCTGGGACAGGTTGAAGATGTGATTTATTACTGGTGAGGGACCTGGATTTCCCATTGAGACCCCCGACCCCGAATCCAAGCAGCTGTTCATGCAGTGGAAATATTCTCTCAAATATGATGGTCAATGCTTAAAATATGCTGCTTAACATTCTGTTAAAATAGAGTAATGTTTAGTCCTGGTCAATCAACGGCTGGATGATGGCCTCCCATGCCATATTAGTCATGGGGACTGTTTGACCATACTTCACCATGCTGGTTGGTGACGTTGGCAACCCAGCGTCTTTATTTTTCGAGCTCAGATATCACTCGCCACTTAGCGGTGGATGGGACATTATTTCAGGTCGCTGGTTTCATGGTGCATTGCGCTAACCACGGCACCACATCGCCATCCATTAAGAAAATGGTTTACATATTCACGGTACTGTATACAGTCGTAAAGAATGGGCTCTGTAGCCGACACCATTTCTCATAATGCTGGGTCATAGAGATGAGAGCAGTACACGTATAATTGTTTACCCAAAATATTTTCTACAGGGGCTCTGTAGAGCCCCCTCGAGTGGAAGCCATTGCACCGGCAGTGGTGCGAGCAAGCAACTGCAGGGCCGCACCTTTACCTTCTGAAGTCTATAAATAGTTTACATTTATAGAGTCCAATTCAGTCGCAATTGGGATTGAAAGACCCCTTGTCTCAGCAAATTTGTTGAAGCTATCCTCTGACATTCCATTCACCTATGTATTTACGATTAAATCAGTGTCCACATGTCCTCAAGGCCTTGATCCATATTCTCTGACGTCATCTTGTATTTCCAACTGCTCCAGAAACATTGCTCTCTATCAAATCTCCGACTAATCTTAACATAATGCAGGAGTCATTCGCTATTGCTTTACTGCGTCATGACCTTCCCCTCGCTGTATATTTATGTATTTTGCTGTTTAACACTGAAAACCCATCTCCTACCCCCAGTGACATGATATGTATTCTGATCACAGGTTTTTCTCCTTTTTTCTGGCAACAAAACAGGTGTTCAGATGTTAAAACACCAAATTGAAACCTTTTACAAGGAATCATGTCTGCATTAACCACAATGCTTGTGGTCAGAATGCAAACAAAAAACATACTCTGATAATATATGCATTGTCCTTTAAATATGTATTCTGTTTGAGCTGCTCCTACTCGCACGTATTTTTGTGTGTGTACTGTCTTAATTCTAGATTTGAAGTTTTCGTGACTGCAATGATTCATACTCTTAGGTTTTTTCGGTAAAGTCACGTAAGTAAAAAAAAGAAATAAAATAATAATAAATGAAAATAAATCAATTAAATCACGACGTTTCGGAGACGGAGACTTGTGTTGCCTCCGAAACGTCGTGATTTAATTGATTTATTTTCATTTATTATTATTATATTTCTATTATTATTTTTATTTTTTACCTACGTGACTTTACTGAAAAAAACCTAGGAGTATGTGTACTGTCTTGCACATATTTGCATTGTATTCTGAGACCTTCCCACTTAAATATCCATTACTGTTACTTGGTTATCACATTTCTTCGTGGTTAAATGTTACGTAAAACTAAGCTATTATAAATTGGTGCAAATCGAGTCATGGAGTGGACGCCACACCTGCCACCACATTCACAACACCAGTTTCGTTTGGGGTCCTGCTCAAAGGTTTTTCTCGCACCGCAAACCAGAGCTACCAGTTAAACCAGAAGTTCGCAATTTTGCTCTACCCCTTACGCCACCACATTCTGGTACACGTGTCCGTACTTTTCAATTGGCGTCGGCTGCGCGCACGGTTCCGTGTAACTCTGTGCAAGAAGAGGCTTTAACACGAAGGTGAACATTTCTGACGAATACCAACATAAATCCCTGCCCCCAAAACTTCAACTGCCCAGCTGCAATTTTCGAGGGGTGTGTGTGTGTTTTTTTACGGCAAGCAAGGACTGAAATAGCAGATCGCATCATGATCTCGTGCAGTACAAGCAGACAATGCCTGGCACAAATGCAACAAAACAGGAACCCCCACCACCACCAGGGGTTAGACAGGTAATAATCGCTTGTGTCTGTGTACAGGAATGGCAGGCCAAAGCTGCACGCATGCAGACGTCAGCCAGCACCTGCCTACCTAATCCTCGGACGGATTTTCCACCTCAGTTGTGATTGCCAAGTGATGTTTTCACGCGAGCACAGTCTTTCAGGCGCGGACACAACACATTTTCACACGTTTCTATTCCCCTCTATATTTCACCAGAGGTGTATGAAATATTTACTTAAAAGAGTACACGAGTTATCTATCGTCCTCTGTAGCATGTGTGTATGTAATCGTGCAAGAGGCTACAAGTCCTAACCGATGTATTTTCAAAATGTAAATTACGAATTCTTCTTGAGGAGATCAAAGCAAACACAACATTGAGGATTTATTTTTGCCAGCCTAAAGCTCCAATTAAGGTGAAAGCTATGGTCCTTCCAGACCAATGTTTTACAGCAGTATTCGATTGAACAGGAAAGCTGTGGGTTGGTGCAGAGAAGGCATGATTGAGACGCAGTGCCTCAGTGTGACACCAATGTCATAAAATATATCACGTTAAACATAATAAGAGATGAGACAGTTCTAACTGACAGGGCACACATATGTAAATCATGTTGAGTTTTATCGTGGCATATTTTAGGGTCGTAATTTAAATGTAATGCCAATCCAAATGAAAATTGACAGGAAAAAATTACATTGCCACCACACAAACGCTGGCTAAATGCTTGCGATCAGTATTAGTGTGGCATTTTGTTTTAAAAAAATGCATCCGCAGATATTTTTGTACGAGAAAAAATTAAAGGCACTTGGGTTTTTGTGCTCATCACAAACCTGAAGGCGATGAGGATTTACTCAAACTATGCCATGCTTCCAATGCTGTAAACCCCCATAAACCCGTTGACACATTCCCTTGATGGACAAACACTTACACGTTCTCAGATTCCAAAACACGTAACAACACGTTAAAGACTCAGGGGTATGGCTCTGGACAAACAAAGTAAATGAATGTGAGTTTACTCTAAAAAAACTGTAGACCTTCCCGAGCAATGTTTTCCTGCACAAATGAAAAGGAAAACTACGGATGGCTTCAATGTCTCATCAACAGTGTGCACTGTTGCACGGATGTCATTGGGTTGTCGGGGTTTTTTTTAGACAGGACCTAAACACTGATGGAAAAACAAACAACACTGATGGTAAAAACAAAAGTGGTCCGTGTATATTTATCACGCCTCATGTCCATAAATGCAACGTTTAAAATAAATGATTTCAAAGTGATGAGAAGCAGCGATGAAATCAGCTCGCGTGCTGGTACCAGGTAAGGACTGTTTCATCGCAGGAATATTTGAATTTTCGCGTGGATTTTCCTCCGGGGTTCCTCCGTTTTTTCCCCCCTCCCTCCATATTCAGAAACATGCGTTCAGAGCATTTGTCTACCGCTACAAATTCCCACACGATAAGCCACTTTCGTTGAGCTGCTATCATTTGTGGCCCAGGTCACTTGTGGAACGAAAAAGAAACAGAGGGCTGTACAGCTCAGTTTTGGCACCAAGGGTGGCACAGTCGGGTTTTTTACCATCGGGTTTAATTGTATTTTTATATTAAACCCGATCATCTGAGATTGGAAGAAATCCGGTTTAATTGGTTCTAATTGCAGAACCTTACTTCGCCAACTTCTCAACTATGGGCTTCATCCATTCCAAGCTAAGGAACTCGCTGGCGCCCACGATTGTGGAGGAGAAGCTCGTGTTCATCACGACCAACCTTCCCGCCGCATTCTACGACTACCCCCAGTGCCCGACGGCCCCGAGTACGATAGCAGCACCGACGAGGAAGCAGCCTAAGCCTATCAGAGTTTCGTATTCATTAAACCAGGTTTTAATTCCCCGAAATCAGGTTGACTAATTGTATTAAAGAAAACACCCGATGCCTGCCGCTGGAAAAATCGGTTTATTTCCACCCATGGGTGGCACCGACATCTCCAACATTGACCCCCATCCCCCCCCCCCCCCCCACGAGACTGACCCCCCCTCCCTCCCCGCCCCCCTCCCTCCCTCCCCGCCCCCCTCCCTCCCCGCCCCCCCTCCCTCCCTCCCCGCCCCCCTCCCTCCCTCCCCGCCTGGCGCCCTCTCGTGGCCGCAGCTGCGCTCCGCGTCCCCCTCGAGCCGAGCTCCCATTCCTCCGCCGACAGAGACGCGGCGGGCCAGACGGCAAGGCGGGTAGACATCTTCCTCCTCATCATCATCTTCCTCGTTGTTGTTGGTCGACCGGGCGAGCACCCCGAACCAGCCGGGACACGACTGAGCTTCACAGACCGACCGAGCGACGGACTTGGACAAGACACGATTCAGTGATCGGGTTGAATCGCCGAGTCGACGGGTTAGTTCGCGATGTGATGCAGGTCACAGCCACAGCTACTTAGACCGCCGCCGTCAACATCAGCCACAGAAGGGGTCCTCTTGAGCCACGACAGCCCAGCGACCACCTCTGCGGGCAGCCGAGTCGGAGGTGCGGCCAGTCGGACCCACACAGCCAGACGTGGCCACATGGACAGCCACAGCCGGGTCCCCGTGCCACCTAAGACAGGCAGACGGGGAGACGGCGCTTTAGCCATCTGATTAAAGCCAGGTAGGTGAGCCAGATAGGTAGATGTACGAGATAGCGAACTAGCCAGAGAGTCAGACAGACGGTCAGGTAGTAACTCAGTCGTCAGGTTAGCCACGGGGTCGCCTTAGCCAGCCTTCAAGCCAGACAGTCAGTCACTCAGTAATCACCTTTAACACGAATTCACATGGGCAGCTAGCGTCTCAGCCACCGCGTTAGCCACGAAGTCAGCTCGCTGTGTAGTAATCTAGCCATCAACTCAGCCAGCCAGGCAGGCAGGTGACTGTGTCAAGCCCCCTCTGAACGACAGCTGCCTTGCCTGTCAAGGCATCTACGCGCCTGGAACTGCCTGAAGACATCAGTGGCAATGGCGAAGAGACCTCCGTGTTTTTAATGACGATGTGGACGGTGTGTGGCGAGTGCGTGTAAGAATAGTGAGTGAGTGAGTGGTGAGTGATTGGTGAGTGAGTGGTGAGTGAGTGAATGGTTGAGTGTGTCGCCGGGTCATGCTGCGCGGAGCTGGTGGTGACTGGAGCAACGTTGACATCTCCACACGCAGCGGTGAGTGAGGGCACAGGGGCATCATGCAGCCAACCTCCTCCAAGGCTGATCACAGAGACCTTGGGAGACACACACACACGCACAGACACGCAGAGAGACAGGCACAGACAACTACACACAGACGTAGTAGAGGACGAGAGATGTGGCCGGGTGACATGGAAGTATTGTGACATGTTAAGGTGGTTAAGGACGGTGACTACGGAGGGTGGGTGACATGGTTGGGGGTCACAGGTCAGGGTGGGTGCTGATGAAGGGTGGTATGACTGGGTGAACGACAATTGCAGGGTTTTCTTGTCATTAACACGGCATTGTGAACGACATGAATGGGTGACAAGCAGGGGTTGGTAACGAGAGGATGACAATAATGGGTAAATAACTCGATAGGGTGACCAAGCAGGTCAATAAGGCGTGGTGATAAGGGCGGGTGACAATGTAAGGTGATTTGGGCTGGGTGTCAAGGATTAGAAGAAGCAAGATAAAAGGGTGACAAGCCATGGTGACAAAGATTGGTAATGAGGGTGGGTGATAAGGCAAGGTTGAGTGACAACCTAGCCTTATGGGTGACACTGGGTGATGAGGGTTCGTGGGTGACATGGCAGTCAGGCTGACAAGTCGGCGAGGGTGAATTACAAGGTACAGTGACTTGGCAGCTTGACATGTTAGGGTAACTGACAATGATGGATAAAAAAAGATGGGGTGATATGGGTTATTGACAAGACAATGTGACATGGCTGAGTGACGAACAGGGTGAGATTGGCAAAGCAGATACGCACCAGGGGACTGTATTCTAAAGCACATAATCGCGGCCTCTGTGGGGTGTGTATGTAGAATGGAATGTGCATTATACATTTGAATGATTATTATAATTTTATGTTTTTGGCCACGTTTATGATTTCGTTTCATCACCAGTGAAAATTTATACTATTTGAACCTGAGCTTGTCCTTCCCCGAGGTCCATTCCGCGTTACACGAGTGCCATGTGTGTGTGTGTGCTCGAACCAGAGTTGGATTTCTTGCGACAATCATCATCATCGTCGTCGTCATCATCATCCTCCTGGTTGCTCTGCCTTCACGGCAGCTCCTTGGCTGCCATCTTCTCCATCCTTCTCGCTTTTTCTGCCCTGTTATTCGCCACCAAAACGACCCTTCTTCCTTCAACTCTTCCAACATCCCAATCCTTGGTCTTCCTCTCGTTCTCTTGCCTTCCTTGCATAATATCCTTCTTCAAAACCATCCACAGTGTCCAGTCCAGTTCGTCCCATGACTTTTATAACCATTGTTTTTATGATGCCATGGAAACTTCTTCAATGATCTTCCCTGACCAGCGAGCTAACTTTCTGCGCCACACTCATCGCCAAGTGGAAATTGGAATCTGAACTTTGCCTCATCCTCCCTTAGGTTGACTCAGCCTAAAGTGGGAGTACCTGATGTGACGTGATGTGACTACTTTGGCTGTGTTCCTGGTCACAATAACCAATGGAAATTGGTTTCTAAACCATCAGATGTGGCTGCTCTGGTTAAATTCCTGGCCAAAGTCACTACTGTTGTAAATTGCTGTCGCATGCTGATCCGAACCAGCCCTTAGTTGACTTAAAAAAAAAAATCAACAGATTAGTCAATAACATTGTGGTCTTAAAAAGCAAAAGTACTTAAAAGGCCGACGTTTTGAACAATGGCCCCTGACAGCACATAGGCCAGACAGAGTGGTTGGCTGAAACTAAATTAAGTACTATGAGGTGTGAAGACTTGGGTTCTATTTCTCGCTATGATGCAGAATAACAGTTGTAATAACTGAGCTTGTTCTGGACCTCAACTAGGTTGCCCCAGCCAAAAATAAGCACATTACTGCATCGGGTGCAGTGTGGTCACGAACATCAGCACAGGGGAGAGACAAAGGCAGTTGGGCATGCTCACTAAACGTGTTATCTATACGTACATATGTTGAATTTATTTCGCACCGTACGTAGCCAACCCTGCTAATCAGAGGTGCGGTAATGTATACTCTCCACCATCTGTATTAGTGTGTACACTGTGTTGACAATTGTTCTGTACATGTACAGGACACTATATTGTATGTGTACACAATGTACATTGTGAGCAGGGTTTTAACCCAATGGACACTACGCGTGAATAAGCAGGCCAAGTGCTGTGTACTGTGCAAGAGTGCACCCGGGATCTCGGGTCGTGTTACTCCAGTCCCACATTTTCGAGGCAGGTCTTCGCTCGTCTTTCTCTCTCTCTTTTCCTACAGGGCTGGTAGTGCTCCAGAGGCTTTGCTGCTCCCCATCACGTGGCCAAACCATTGCAATTTCCTCTTGACGATGGTGTTAAAGAGAGGAGGCTCCTGTATTCCACCTATAGAGTGTTAATAATCGTCTGCCACACCCGTTCATTTGATTTCTGTTTCGGATAAGAAATCCGCAGGATCTTACGGTAACATTTCATTGCAAATGCTTGCGGACGTTTCTCCGTCACGGCTCTTAAGAGTTCACGTTTCACAGCCGTGCATGACAATGGGAAACAGCTGAAGCGATGAAATTGCGTAAAAATGAATGTGTCCAGATACGCCGCTTATCACACTGATTTGGAACTAAGCCTGATGATGATGGTTGTAATCACCGGCGAAATGTCCTACTTGAAATAGTTAATGTCGTGTGTTTACTTTCCAACACACCGGTGTGCTGAACGAGTAACGAATTGTCATGTTTTGTTTCCGTGACAAACCTCACTAATTGGCTGTGTTGGTTGGTGGCGGGTATAACGACACATTTATATTTACGATCTAACCCAAAAACCTCGAATGGATAATATTGGTCGCAACAGCCGACGTGTTAAACTAAGCCGGCTTGTATTTCGAAACCACGTCGCCCTCACTTCTCAAACCAACTATTACTCTGTGAAGCTCACCAACAGTGAGGTTTGTTGTAGGAATTCACAAAGAATCAGAGCTTCTTCGCAGATCGGTTGGTTTGGGACGTGTAAGTGATGTGGTTGTGAATATCAAACAAATCTAGGAAGATCCTAACCAAATTCCCCAACGTTTTTCTTTCGGTATTTAGTGGTTTTTATTGTTTTTGGGGGTTTTTTCGGTTTTTTAGTGTTTTTTTAGGTTGTTTGTGTTTTTTTGGGGTTTTGGGGATTTTGGGTTTCTTTAAACGGTTTTGGGGGATTTTAGTTTTTTTGGGTTTGTTTTTCGTTTTTTGGGATAGTAGTAGATACTTAATGTCAACAGTCGTATGTTTGTACGACGTACACATTGCATTATTTGCACGCACATGGGGTTACGTGCCGTGTGTATACGCGGTGTGCATTCACGTCACAAGAGAGTGCACGTGGACCATCACACGCTCCCTCCCGTTGTTTATTTAATTGGCATATATTTCACTGTGACTATCTGCAGGGGAGGCCGAAGGTGTTTTGGGATTTAAAGATCTTGTTTGAGCACAGTGTGCTGTCCAGTGTGCTAATGAGCGAGAGTGTTTCTGTAGGTGCTGGAGAGTGGAGTGCGTGCGTGCGTGCGTTTGTTTGAGGCCCATGATTTATAACTGTGGGAGAGTGTGTCTAAGTGTGTGCTTATGGTACATTAGCAGAATAGTGTGTCTGAGTGTGGTCTGCGTGGGGAGTGGTAGTGTAGCGGTTAGTGCGCACTGCGTTACGAACCCGGTAACCCGAGTTCGATTCCCGCTCACGGCCAACACCAGTAACAATTATCTGAACGAGTCCTGGGCCTCGCTGAGGTCGTCTCTGCCTCAATGGGTACCCGATGCGATGTGTAAACATCGCCACTTTGGAGACAAAGACGGTCCGGCGTGGTTCTTGCCATCTACCCCCTCGTTTGCAGTGCCGGCCTTCATTGGTGCTCACTAACAGCACTTGCCCCAACAGTCTGTCATTGTGTGTCTGAGTATGCCAGGCATGCTTTTGTGATTGAGTCATAGCATGTGTATTCAGGGAGTGTTCCCATGTTTTTATTTCATTCAAATTATCATAAAATCGGGCCTAGATGTGAAATTTCGGATGATCAATTTTTTTTATGATTTCAATTGATAAAAATAAACGTGACATCGCTTAACATGATGTCACTTCCGTGCTTTTCCTGCTAATAGTGCAGTCATATGACGTAGTTTTTACATTGTGATAACTTTTTATTTAATTATTAAAACGTTAAATTATATACAGTACATGAATATTACTATTTTCCTAATGGAACTTTCTATTCAAAATTTAAATCACTGATACATTTCAATTATGAAAGTGATTACATTTAGTGTATTAACAATAAGAGTTCTTAAAATTTAAATTAAACCCAAATTTGGGCCTGAAAACCAAAGATCTGAAATAAAAAGAATGTCATTAAAAACTCATCCCTCGTGTGTATATGTGGGGACAGTGGTGCAGCAACATTAGTTTGATTCCCACCATAAGATCAGTGGCAAGTGATATCCTAATTGGTTCTGGGCCATCCTGTAGGTCAACTCAGCTTTGAACACAAGGAGTTGGTGCAGTATGTAATAAACATGAGCAGTGGGGAGACAGCACTTCCGAGTTTACCGTGCTGGCCTTAATAGGCCCTCACTAACAGCACTTATCGCAATGGTCTATGTAGGCCATCCAAGGGAGTGTATATCTATGGCATTGTGTGTGTCAGGTTGTGTGTATGTGTTTGGTAAACTCTGCCGTGTGTATGTATGATTTACGTCTAGGGAGAGTGGGTGAACATTTGAGAGAGTTTGTCTCGTGTATATGAGTCTGATTTTCCAGTATAGCATGGTGACTGAGCATGCATACATGCATAAGAGAGTGCGAAAATACGTGTGAGATTTCGTATACATATAGTATTTGCCATGAAGCTGCATCTCAGCTCAATTATTCATGGTAGAGTTCTGGTGGTTTCATCAAGTAAAAGCCAGGTTCGTACCTCAAACCCAGACCTTTGTTTTTGTCCTTTGCCATTAACTTCTTCATGACCTCTTGCCACCACAAACCAGTCCCCCTTTCCAAATTTCCCCGTCTCATACCACATTCGATTTCTTTCATTTTACTCTTTCTCCTCCTCCTCTCCAAAAGCCTGCTTTCCATTGTTGCTTCCATTGTTGCTTTCCATTGGTAACTTTTCCCATTGTTAATTTACATCCGTTATCTCCATTTGAGACTTTTCTTTCATGGGTCCAACCCACAGCTCTGGTGACGTTTCGCTTTGCACACACCAAATACTGCGGTGGCATTTCGTGTGCCCCATAAAGTACAACCATGCACAAGTTATGTTTTTTGTAAGCCAGCGTTTGTAAGCCAGTGTGCGCACTTCCAATGTGTCCCCATTGATGTTGTTGCCATTTTGTTCGGAACACTTCTTCTGTCAATTTGATTAACGGCTTTAATAGGAATGAGGAAGGCTTAGCCTTTTGGTTCCCATGGCTTGCTGGCTGGTCCACATGGTAACACCGGTAACATTAGTAATTGCACCAGGCCCTGCATGATTGCTTTTTCCACCCTGTTATTTGGGGCCGGGGCTGTGTCCACAAGACAACATTGTCTTTAAAGTTTAACTTTGATACCACTTAAGTAAACAATGTATTTGGTTACACTGGCAGGAGCACAATTAACAACAAAACTTTACACGTTTGTAAATAACACCACGGTGGCCTTAAAAGTAAAACAAAATCTAATTACGTGACATTTGTGGTATTGGCCTTTCTTTATAGCACGTAAAATATTTAAATTATATTTATGCCATTCAAAACATTTTTATTGACGAATTTGTTGAGTTTTTTTACCTAAATACAACGCAATTTTATTGTCGCCAACACGGTACATCCAAGCTGGTGTTTATATAACATATCTGGAATGGACTTATATTATTCCGTAACACTGTTGCATGCATTGATGCATTGGTGGATTTAAAAAAAATATATAACCACATCATGTTTTGTGACACTCTATACTGCCCTACTATGCTATTATAAAGCAACTTAATGTGTCTTTTAATGGTCATGTGTGATAATTAAAATTAGTATAATCATTTGCATTTGTTGACAGGGTCAGTGCTGGAAAATCCACATTCCTTTGTCTCAAAAGAGTATGTTTGGTCGTCACTGTTGACTTCCCAGACGGTTGACAGTATCAGGACACACCACACACACACACACGCTATTCATGTGTACACAGCAAATAGGTCCCCATTGTGTGTGGTTAAATTTGTTAGGAACCTGAGATCGGGGGTCCCTTTTTGAAGCACTTCAAACACCTTATTTGCTTAACGTTTCATAATCGCCAACGCGGCAATTTCACTTGCTTTCGTTTATTTAAAGCGCCGAGTAAATGCAGTATTGGCAAACGTGTAAATATTACCCTTTTTCAAAGTACAGATGGGGATAATGTTTTTTTTTTGTTTCAGAATAATTCGTATCTCGATAAAGCGGTTTCATGGGCTGGCTGCGTTTTAGCGCCCACATTTCACTCCACTCCAACCTAACCACCTCTGCTGTGGAAGACCGCTCTTGTGTCCCAAACACTGATGTAGTGCCACGTGCTGAAGAGAGGACTTTGTGTGCCGTACTCTCATCCGGCTGATACAAGGCTCCGGAGAAAAGTAACAATCGCGAATAAATTACGTTGATACGTTTGTCATTTGCCCAGCTCAAGCCTAATCAAGAACGTGGTCATTTGTTTAGCAAATTAGGCACACAAAGACGTTGTCTTTACTTCATAACAATTAGTATAATTTACAATTCTTCGTCAAACCAACACTGGACGAAGATCTCCCCATTCCAAGTTGGTCACCATGGTTGTCTGCGCTTGTACCACGCTGGTCGGTGCGGCCTGGTGAAGTGGGGGACCCAGGACCAGTTCCGATATCACTCACAGTGACATCGCTCACTGTGACACCCCTTACTGTAATAACACATTCCTCCTGCGGAGGGAGCTGGTAGGAACGTTGGGTTGCTCGGTCAATGGCCAGGGTCAACGGCGGCGTGGTGTATTCGCAAATATGCCCGACTGTGAGAGCGGGCACAAGCCGGCGTGAGTAGGTTAAACGTTGAGTTTTATAAAGGCACCACGGGGTGACCAGCCCCTCCCCACCCAACCCCACCCCTCCCACCCCCCACCCAGCCCCACCCTCCCCACCCAGCCCCTCCCCACCCAGCCCAACCCCTCCCATTTTTTGATGCACGACGGACGGACACAGTAATCCCTTGTGAGCTGGTGGAACCAGGTGGTTCCTACCAGTATCACTGTGACACTGCTCACTGTGATATCACAGTGACACTGCTCACTGTGACATAGCTGACAGTGACATCACAGTGACGTCGCTCACAATGACGCCGCTCACTGTGACATCGGTACGGCTTTGATATCGATTCGGATATCACGCACGACTGATGTTAGCTGCGGATGGGAATCAAACTCGTGTGGCCATGTTCTTAGTGTTGTATGCAAACCACTGCCTTGTTTGGGATTATTTTAAGCTTGTTTACATGAATGTAATATAGCATATTTAGAGATGCAGTAGGAATATAAAAAACTATAGTAATCACATTAATCTATTTTTGTTGGTCAAATTAGTGTGTGGAACACGCTCCCTTTAAAATAGAGGTTTTTAAGCATTCATACATTGTATATTTTGGCATTAATTTGATAACATGTGGTGTAAATTGTGTTCTGGAGATTAAGCTCATAAAGCCAAATACAGATTTCCTCGAGTTAATTTCAAATGCCTGAGATTTACATTTCAAACCGAGTAATGCGGACATCACGGAATAATACGCCTGTGTTAAACGGAACTGTGGAGTTGTGATTAATTTGATGTTTGCTGATACTGGCAGTTCTGCACGGGCTAAATGTAAAAAAAAAAAAAATTCCTTTTTTTTACATGTTACTACGTTGGCAGTGATGCACAAGTGCAAAAAAATTACAAATACTCAACACATACGTCAAAAACCACTGCCCTAAAAGTGAAAAAGTACACATAATAGGCGACATTTTGGAAAATGGTACTTCTTTTAGCAAAGTGCAATTAAGATATTTAGTAAACATAGCAGAATGAATAAGAAAGTACACAATGTACACATTCAGAAACAATATATTGCATCAGATGATTGAGACAACTTAGGTAAACACTTTAGGATATTCAAATAACCATTTTCCAGCAATCGGCCTTCTTTTAGCCTCGGACCGTTACATGAAACGTCGCGTATTACAAAAAAAATCCCCATTTATTCACGAATATGTTGAGTTTTTTTGTTGCTGTACAGGCGAGAGCATTTTTTTTTGGATGAAGGTATTGAAACTCTTACAAAAGTGTGGATTTTTCCATTGCATATGGTTCAACCATTTGCCCGTTCACCACAGCCACCATTGATTTAATCTTTAAGAAACACGGCGGAATGAAAAAGACCCCACGTTTTACAAATACGTCGTTGTAATTGAGTCGTGCATCTGATCATAAGGCTAAGTTTTTGCATGCAGTACTGTAATTATGCTCTGCACTATTTATAAAGCTCATATTTTGCTGAATTTAATGAGGTACAACTTGAATCGCATTGTATTTCAGACACAAACGTTCGTCCACGTTCTATAATGTATTTCATATTTAACAACCAGCAACATTTGCAGCGTGTTTTGATATTGCTGGTAACTTGTTCAAATTTAGCAGACTATACGAGACCAAATGACGCTACCTCACAGTGTCACTGCCAATCATGCCACGGTGTAATTCCTACAAGTTATAAAGTACCATTCTTCTATCCTCATTGGGATATTTACTACACAGCACCTCCTGAATTCACCATTGTAAATGTGTTTACCGCAGAATCATCTCCCGGTAAATCCCTGTTCACTACTATCTTCGATACCCTTGTAACGATGCATGTAATCGCCCGTAAGCACTCATCCTATATTCACGATCAATCAAGCCCCTCCATTTGTAACTAGGTCAGAGTTCCATTATTCTTCTTTGGTATGGCCGATGTAGATGCAGAGCAACGACTACAATTTCACATTCAGGTGGTCGGGCCAGACAACCGCATCAGGAGCAGCGGAGTGTATCGCTGTGATGTCTCCTTCGTATTTGTGGATCGGGAATTGCGTTGTTCTATGTTGTACAGTCTATTCTGGACGACCACAGTCGCATACTGGAAAGTTTTACATTTTCCATGTGTGTGTCACGTATCCGCATCTTGCCATGGTTTGTGCAGCGGATGGGGTTTAGGGAGGACCATGAGCTTTGTAGAAGATCAAACCCAGGGATATCGTTCCATTGAGAGAGAGACAGTGTAGGCAAGGGTCGACTATTAATAAATCGTCATCTTCGGTCGTAATCCATCCACTGCTGGATGAAGGCGTCAACATCCCTTACAGCCATGTGATGCAACAATATACCTCCTGCCTGCACACAGGCGGATTTCGTCATTCCATCACCACGTTTGACGACCTGTCGGACACATTCCAGGAGAAATATCCTAAAAGTATATGAGTTGTCACCGTAGCGCACGTTAAAAATCAACAAGGCGGTGAAGGTTAACTTATTTTCCATTTGGGCAGAGCAGTGGTGCAATGGTAAGCGCACAGTGCTATGAACCTGGCTGACTTTAATTCGATTCTTGGCCATGGCTAACAGCAGTGCTAAGGGATAATCTGAAGTGGCCCTGGGCTTTCCTTCTGACTTCACCAGCCCAAATTGACCGGCAGGGTGACATGATATTTTATAATCTACTCTCTGACAACTGTCACAATCGTTTTAGAGCCTACACAGACTCCTCTGCTATATATACTGCGCCATGGATAAAAAAATACTATATTTTGCAGCGGTGAGCGCACTGCGCAGTGAACCCGGCATGACTGGCGTTGGTAGGGAGTGATATCTGAACCGGTCCTGGGGCCCCTTCCACACCAACTTCACCGACCCATATTAACCAGTTTGGTGAAGTATGGTCAATAAACATCGATGGGCCGACATTACATGAGGATTAAAGCCTTCATCCGGCAGTGGATTGACAAATGACTCGGTATTATTCCTCCCAATTGTATAATCACATTAACCATGTAAAGGTATTACACGTGTGAACTTTCACGTGGTAATACACAAGAGTTGGTCATTCTTCCCATGACCCCGCGCGTCACTGTGTTCCCCATAACAACCCTCCCCCTGTGTGTGTGCGCGTTCGCCCAAATCGCCTGGTGTCGTGTAAAGAGCCTGAAGGTACGGCTGTATTTAGAATACGCTGCAGTGTTTTTTCCTCTCTAAATCCAGATTCCTCCGCCAATCTGCTGAATTAAACGTGCAAACGTTCGACCAACATTGACCGATGTTGGCCCAACGCGAGGCCAACGTTGGCCCAACATTGGTTGACTGTTGGCCCAATGTTGACCCAACGTCGCATGTTTATTGGGATATGTGCTTAATGCAATGGCAGTAAAACAACGCTTATCCACGTGGAGATTTGACCATTCTTTATTACATGGGAGCATGTAAGTGCAGTACAACCATTGCTTTTGCTACACTGTCCCGTCACATGGAATTATTCTTTTTGACAAGCTCGAGAACAAGAAACTTGAGTTAAACCACTTCATTTGAGACCTTAAAATTAATTTAATGAACACAGTGTGACCAGAGATCAATGTTCTTAGATACACTATTATCATGATTTTGCGTTTCTTACAACCATTGCTTTTGCTACCGTGCCCTTTGCTGCCCACCATTTTGCCCGCTAATAAGCCCATTTACAACCTGCGTCTGTGTGTGGTGGTCAACCGGGGAGCGGGAGTGTAGCGGTTAGCGTGCTGCTCTACGAACCTGGCGTCCTGAGTTCGATTCCTGCTCATGGCCAACACCAGTGACAGTTATCTGAATCTCTCTGGGCCTCCCCTAGGTCGACTCTGCTTCAAATGAGTACCTAATGTAGTGTGTAAACATCGCTACCAGGGAGACAAAGGAAGTGAGCCGTAGTGCTGGCCCCCCACCCCCTCGTTTGCCATTCCGGCCGTCATAGGTGCTTGCTAACAGCACTTGGCCCAACAGTATGTTCAGGTTATACGGGGGATCTTTGTATTTGGCGGTCACCCAACCGAGTGCAATCCAGGTTTGACTCAGCTTCGCTTATTCTTGTTGTTTTTCAGCGTGGGCTGCCGGTCTGGCCAAGCGTTTGGGATGGGGTTTGGGCTGCTGCTGCAGGGCTCAGGGCTGCGCAGGACCCTCCGGGGCTGCCTCTGCTGCTGCTGGCTTCTGCTGGCGTTGCTGGTGCCGTACGCGAGCGGGGGTGACTGCCGGGGGAAGAGACTCGTTCTTAACGGCACTCACGGGGAGGTCACGGACGGACCGGGCAACTACTCTGCCAACGGCAACTGCGAGTGGCTCATCACAGGTGAAAGGGATAAATAATTCACACACCTTCGCATTGTTCCACCGCAGTGTGCCGAAGTCCGACACAAGACTAATGTACATATGCAGCCCATTAGCCAATCCACTGCTGGATGGCTGGCCTCACTACCTCATGCAGGTCGTGGAGGCGAGTGAGTGATTGTGAATGCGGGGAGCGTAGACGTCGGAGTTTAGTGAGGACAGCACAATAATGGACGACCTGCAACAGGCCTGAGGAAGCCTTCATCCACCAGTGGATTGACAAAAGGCAGCGATGATTATATTTCTGCACATTTTTTGTTACATTATCCCCACATCAAGCAGGTGTAAATTATTGTTATTTAGACAGAGACAATGTTGGATTACATTTTTAAAATCAAATTGTTTGACTGCATCAACTGGCGATGCAATCACGTGCCTGTAAATTATATGTTGACTCACGAGCATCTCCACACTGCCAATGATAACAGCAGCAAGAGCTGTTGTAGCAGGAGCCATGTTGCTAGCACTGCACTACAGCGTGCACTACAGCCGTTACTGCAGTGAGTCTGTAGGTTAGGTTGTGCAAGCCCAAGCGCATTGCCGTGCCCCGCGGGACAGCTGCTGTAAGTGTTTTCTGGCGTTGAAACGTGCCAAAGATTCTCATACACGGGGGGGGGGGGGTGTTATCATGGTGAAAACCTACGCTTGGAAGTGTGATCTTCTCCAAGGAAACCCCGGGTCGAATTGTAACAACGTGTTTTCAATGTACGCACACTAAATTGGTCAGATTCTCATCACTTTAAGGTACCAACCAGTCCACGCGGGGAATTACGGGGAGCTTTTCCAATAAATGTAAGTGATTTTACAGCAATATCAAGTGAGATGTACCTTAGAGATGCTGCATAAATGGCATTGGCCAGCTGCCATGAACGTACATGTGCTGCATATTTAACATTGAGGTTGAAAACCTCGATGCATTCATTAGCGTTGCCCGTCTGTCCATAACGGGGGTGGGCGGGGGGGGCGGAAAGCAGGGGGGTGGGGTGGGGGGGCGGGGGTAGTGGGGGGTGGGGGGTGGCGGAGGGGGCACTGTAACTCTCATGAAGATGTTTCAGGGTGAACCGGCCTATGGTATTCAGTTATGTTGCTGTCAGGAACTTAACCAATTGAAAACCAGACAAATTGATCAAAGGGTTTTCCATAAATTGGAAACCCAGTCCATGCTGCTAATCAAATTATTCCCGAAGACGGGACGCTTGTTCGAAGGCATTAGTTCGGTTAAAATAACGCCCGCGTCTTTTCTTCGTGCGACAAGGCATATTTACTTGTTTAACTGAGTGTTCAATCGCTTCACGTTGAATGTCGCTTCCTAGCTCCGAGCCAAGGTGATCACATTGTCCTCAAGCTGAGGGCGATCGAGACGGAGTGCTCCTATGACTTCCTCTTTATCTACGACGGCGACTCGTACAACAGCCCTCTCATCGCGAGTCTGAGCGGAAACACTCTCCCAGACGTGATCGTGGCTCAATCGGGAAAGGTGAGCTTCCACACACACATCGGTACAAATGTCGGTGTCGTTGAGATACAGTCCATTCTGCTAGAATGCATAGTATTCATCACGCAAATTGGATATAACGCTATGAATGTATTAGGGAACACATTTTTTATAATGCGAATTGGATAGAACGCCATTGAGTGAATGGAACTACGTCACGCGAGTAGGAATAAGCGGTCGTACAGCCGGCTCAGCGTAGCATCACGCAAGGCTTTGGGATGCTGCAGGATGCTTCTAGATGTTACCCACGTGCCTTTGTCTTTATTCAGCCTGTGTACGCACCTCACGTGTTATCGTGGACTCTGCTTTACCATATATTATACATTATTTATTATAACGTGATGTTTCCATAACGCGGTGTTCTAAAGGTTCGCAAGTCCCGCATTTGAGGAGAACAGACTGTATTGGATGACTAGAGCATGTAGAAGTATTCCCCAAAGAGGCCACATGAACAAACCAAATTTGTCTCTCTGACAGTCGATTTTGTTAGGCTTCCAGCGTATTGACTTAATTAACTGCTTAATTGAAAGGCAGTGAAATCTCACCGCTTTTACTCTCATTTGAACGGATCAGGTTTTTCAGGATAAGTTCACGCTTCGCTAATTACCGCATCCCAAACGGCAGCTCGTCGTTTGTCACATTCCCTCTAAGCTTGCATTTTAGCACACGCTTTATCATTAGAACACGCTGTAATATTCTTACCGTGGCCGTAAAACACTGGCAGCTGCAATAAAAGTCTGTTCAATTATTAATCCGCCGCAAACTGCGCCCGTGCCATGGCGGGCGGGCGGTCTGTAGATGCTGATCCACCTCTTCAGCGATACGAATTACAACCTGGAGGGATTCCTGGGCACGTACTCCATCTCACGGTGCCCGGCCAATTGCTCCGGGCACGGCGACTGCACGGGCAGCGGCAGCTGTGCCTGCTCGCCAGAGTGGGTCGGCGAGTCCTGCCAAAGCCTGCGCTGCGACGTTGCCACGTCCGGCAGTGGCACGTGCTCTGGCCAGGGGACCTGCTTGTCGGTACGGACGACCGCTTCTCTGTTTCTCGCGCTGTCGCCCCCAGCGCTCAGACGAACCCGAATGTGTCGTTCTCTTATGTCCTCTTATTGCGCCTGCTGCCTTTGCTCCACTCGAAGAGTCGTAAATGTTTTTTTTTACTGCCGTGAAGCACTTCAGTTGCCGACTGGTGATTTAATGGCATAATGAGCAAATGTTTATTCATGCTGTTCGGGTGGTGGGGGGGAAGAGTGTGCTCAAAGGGAAAGCCAAGCTCAGGATAAAAAAAAAACACATTGCAAAGGCACATTGTCAGCAACAGAAGCTGACTGCTATACAAGGAGCCCTCAATCGAGCATTAGTCAGCCGATTGCCATTCATTTTAACTTTAATGGTCTTTTGGGCACCTGCTTTATTGTGGCATTAAAGTTGCAGTCTGCAATTCGTAATTACCAATCGCATGTTACAATCATTTTCTTATCGTTCCCCCTGGGGCTGATTGTTTTTATATATTTTTTTTTTATTTCCCCCTGGAAGAACGGACAATGTCAGTGCTCCTCCAGCCTGCACGTTGGCGTGAACTGCAGCCTGGCTCTGCGCAACAACTCGGACGGGAACAAGTGGCACCTCATCGCGCACACGCAGGCAGCGTTCACGCCGCGCTTGGGAGCTGCGGGGGTTTTCATCCATGCCACCGGCTGCCTCTACGTGTTTGGAGGCAAGTCGTGGGTCACCGCCCTCCCCGGTGTCAAGATGCTGCGGTCGGCTCTTCCGATTCTATTTGTTAGGTGTCGCGATGCGTTGTTTGGCTTTGGTGTCCCGACGGTTTGACCCACATGCTGGAAGTTTCTTCTGTTCTTGAAGTTCCCAGGAGGTTGGGCAAAACGTCGCACGTCATGCCGAGCAGAGTGCAGGCCCAACCCGAGAAACACGTGGGAGAGAGCCACTCACTCGGCGCAACCGCGAACGCCTACACCGCACGCACTGCACTGTGATTGGTTCAAGGCCGGTTTGACTTCGTGACACATACATAGGCCAGGTGTAATTGTATATATGTATTTTGTGAATCTGTTTAGACACCACATTTGTAATGCATATGTACTTGATGTATAATCTGCAAGGAAGGCTGCCCACGCTTTTCACCTGTGCATGCTTGACCCACTCTTCCCCACTCCTTTGTGCATTAACTGTAGAGCCTGAATTATAATACTAAAAATACAATAAATTATAATGTGTGCACAGGGCCACCTTGTAAATAAGAGGGCTTTTCTTTCTCTTTCTCACCCCTGTTGCCCTGACAGGTTTCACACTCAGCACGGTGCTTAATGATCTCGTAAAATATAACATCACCAGCAGCAAGTGGGAAAATGCCACACCCCCTGTTTCACCGGTAAGCAATAACAATTCTCGTTCTTTGTGTCATTGCTCACCTTTACATCACGTCCAAAGAAGCATGGAGGGAGAGGCACGTGCCTAAAATCACACAGACAGACAGAGGAACAACACATGAGAACATACGCAAGTTTGAGACATCGTTCGGCAGGATGCGTCGCTAGAAAGGATTATGGCGATTGGTCAAGACTAGCGACGGGTTGGCATCCAAAGGAGAGAACGCGCTCAAAAGGAAATCCACCGTGGAGATGGAACAATAATCATGTGTAAGAGCTAGATGGATTGATTTATCTCAAGACCGTGAGAGATGTTGATGGCTTGGGAGGTCTTTATCCTCCAGTGTATTGATCGTGGGGACTGTTGTCATGAGTCCCAGACCATGCAACGTATCGCATCCACCTTCCCACTAAGATCTGTTGCGGGAGGCACTTCTCCACTTAGTATCTCAGGAAGCCATTGAGTGGATCGCCAAACTAGATGTCCAATTCTAAGCTTTTCCTATCGTACGAAAGAATAAGATGATGTTTGTCCAAGCGCAACAATTTTCACTCATTTTTTTACCCAACGATCGATATATAACCTTAGCAGTGCTGAGCGTCCCCCCCCCCAAACTCCCTAGGCGTCGTGATTTCTTTACGGAACACAAATGACGGCTGGCACGCGCGTGTCGTCCCCCACCATAGGAGGGGCGATACCTGCACACGGCGGTGGAGTGGCAGGGCGGCATGCTCGTGTTTGGAGGGGAGCTCGCCCGAGGCCGTCTGGCGAACAGCCTGTGGTTTTACAGCCCCGGCGCGGCGAGCTGGACACGGCTCTCGGACGAGGCGGCGCCCCCACCGCCACCGGGCCTCGCAGGGCACGCGGCCGCCTTGGTTGATGACACATTGTACATTTTTGGAGGTAGGGTGAGACCCCATTGGCAGTCCATTACTTTTATTATTCTCATCACTTTTATAACGCACATCTTGCTGAGTCAGGTGACGGCCCTGCGTGTCTGTGTACTTTGTATTTGTTTATTTGTTTTGTTGTTTCACGGTTGATGAGCACAAGGCCCGAAGGCCCAAAATAACAAGCGGCCAACAACAAATCTGCACCATTGGAGTTGTAAGCGATACCAGTTCATACGCTTCTTGAATTGAGCAAGGTTATTGTCAAGAGCTGAGGAAACGAGACGATGGAAGAATTGAATTCCAGAACCGAACAGTGCGAGGGAAAAAAGCAGAAAGAGACGTGTTTTAACATGCAAGTGTGGTGGTTGTACGAGTTAGTTCGTGAATATGTCATGGTGTGAGTGAGTGTGTTGTTGTGGTGAGCGGTAGTGTAGCGATAGTGTAACGAATCTGGCTATGACCCGAGTTCGATTCCCATTCACGGCCAACACCTGTGATGATTATTTGAACGAGTCCTGGGCCTCCCTTTGGTTGACTCGGCCTGAAATGAGTACCTGGTGCAATGTGTAAACATCACCACTTTGGAGACAAAGACAGGCCGGTGTGGTTTGGGCCACCCACCCCCTCATGTGCCGTGCCAACCTTCATAGGTGCTCACTTCCAGCACTTGCCCCAACAGTCTGTTAAGACTATAAGGGGGTTCTTTGTCTTTCTTGTTGTGACCTGACATGCAACGGTGTCTGGTAGACCGAGTTTGTGTGAAGTCTTGACATGTGCTTATTCACTGTATATATGTATAATGACAATGCATCACCTTCCAATATAGTGATTTGCTTTCTTTACCAAGGCGCGAGGGCAGATTGAGATAATGTGCATATTTTGTAATGGAGACCCGTAGAAAAGAATCGGGAAATTACCGGTGCTAGAGTATTGCGAGCGAAATTCGGCAGTAAGTGATTACAAGTGAAAATAGTAAATCATAGTGCGTTGCCAATTTAATTTGAAACAATGCTTTATATGTATGCGATATGCTTTGTAGACTAGTTGGATGTAACATATTTTTTTTATCTTGCCCTTTTCTCTGAAATAATTTTGACAAAATGCAGGGATTGTGACTGAAAACCTACACCATGTCATTACCCTAACTGAGAATATTCTAATTTGGACACCGCAGGCTTTACATAATTCCGGGCCTGCATATTTTGAAAAAATCTCATAATGGTTTTAGGGAGTAGTGGTACTCTGGTGAGCACACTGAGCTATGAACCCAGAAACATATAAATTCCCGGCCATGGCGAACACCAGTGATGGGTGATGTAATGTATCAACTATTTCCCCCCAGCCCCCCATCAGCCTGCTCTGACCGATGTGATTAGTTATGGCCAAACCACCCCACACCTCCCTTCCCCCGCTGCTCCACCAATAAACGACAGGCTGTGAGGAGGCCTTCATCCAGCAGTGGACTGACAAGATCAAAGTGATTGTCCTGCTCAAATGAGCACTGAGGCAGTGCTCGTTTACCATTTTACAGCACCAGAGCCAGTCGTGGAAATTCCACGTTCCTGTGGTGGGGGCAAGTCTGTCCATGGCACAACCACTGTTGGTGACTTGCCCACAAAGAGATATTCATGCCATGAACCCCGGGAGCGATGATTTTCTGAGCCAACCTCCAACCAAGATTTGAACTCTGAAACCTTCCAACTAAGGGTAGCTGGGTGGCGAGATGTTATCTGCCTCGCGTGGATTCGATTCCGACCCTTGACGCCTGCTGTATATTTGGAGTTTGCAAGTTCTCCCCGTGGTTGTCGCTTGGATTTTTCTCCGAGTCCTCCGGTGTTTTCCCCCCCACATTTAGAATCAACATTCGTTTAGAGTGTTCGGCAGCTATACATTTCCACACGATAAGCCACTTGGTTGAGCCATCATTCATGGCCAGGGTCGCTTCTGTAAAAGAGCTACATAGCTCAGTGGGCCTTACCTAGTGATAAAAAAAAACAACGCGAGCCTCTTACACTACCGCCGTGCCACTCGGCCGGCTGAAGAAGAGCCGTTTGTGTCCATCGGTTTGCAGGGAGGACCGAGCAGGAGGAATTCTCCTCGGCCATTTACGCATTTAACTTGATGAGCAAGGCGTGGAGGAAGGAGGTCCCGCTGGCGGGGCAGGCCCCGGCAGCGCTGGGCCACTCCATGGTGTTCTACCCCGAGGGCCGGATGCTGCTCGTGTTTGGAGGCCACCAGCCGTCCAGCACCAGGCTCGTCTCACGACCACCATTGTGTTTCCTCCTTCTCGCAAATAATTCACAGCCGGGCTTTTCTCGTGGGGTTGTAACCTTGGTGTGTGATCATTAACTGCCCCCTAGTTTAGTTAGTTTATTTTATATTTCCATTGTTTGTTCGAAATGTAATTAAGTTTATGAAAGTGTGAGATATGGAATATCTTTGCTGAGAGAATCTGATTAACATTGTAAGCCGCAGAAGTGTCTTGGCTTTTTATTTGGCTTATTAAAAGTGATGAAATTGCGTTGTGTACTTTGCAAATATACTGCACATTTTATCCTGCTTATTTATTTGATGGAAATGTTGTTATGAAACATGGCATGTAACGTCTAACTGAATGTAATTCTTCAATAACAAATGGAGTGCCTTATTTTGAGGTTGTCATTTTTACCTCAGCAATGATCCAGAGTTTGCATAAACTACAGTGATAGTACAGCTCATACGGCTCATTATATAAAGATCTGTATGAATAAAAAAAGCGCTATTTTATATATATATATAAATCAAGTACATTTTACCCTTTAATCAATGTTTTCCCAATGCCCGGCACCGCCCCTAACACGACAGGTTTAGCAATCGCGTGAACTCAGTCCACGCTTACCATGTGGACCGGCGGTACTGGGCTCACCTGGGCCGTGACGAGAGCCCGAGCGTGCCGATCGAGCGCGCCTTCCATAGCGCCGTCATCATGGGCACCTACATGGTTGTCTACGGTGAGCCCCTCCTCTCTCTACTGTGGCTGAGTGGCTGCTGTTGTGAGGAGGTTCTGCCTCAATCGTAAAACCATGCAAGAGCTCAGTGAGGCTCGCAGGTTGGCTACGTACGGTGTGAAAGAAGTTCAACATACGTTTTCATGTTGGCTACGTATGGTTCGAAGAAGCTCAACATACATGCATGTTAGCTACGTACAGTGCGAAAGAAGTTCAACATACACACCTCCAATTAGCACGGTTGGCTACATATGGTGTGAAAGAAGTTCAACATACATGTTTTCTATGTATGGTACGAAAGAAGGTAAAAATACATACGTTGGCTATGTACGGTGCGAAAGAATGTGAACATACCTCCGATTAGCATGGTTGGCTATGTACGGTGCGAAAGAAGTTCAACATCGACACATACAGGTTCATGTTTGAAGTGGAGACCTCAAGTCAGGAATCAAACAGAAACAAACAACCAATAAATAAACCGCTCAGAATCAAAAAGACCAAAAAGTCTGGATAGACCCAAAAATTGGCACGAGTGTAGAGGTGTAATTGTGCATGGCCACGGAGGTAGAGGTGTAATTGTGCATGGCCACGGATGGCTAACAAACACAATGGGCGGGGTTAGGGCCGTACACAGGGGTGGTGCTCGCACCGACGTCCGCACCTGCATCCCCCACAGGCCCCTCCCGGGGGCCGAGTCCTATAAAAGGTGGTGAGCCGGAGGGCTCGAGGTCAAGATCAGCTTTAACCAGCGAAGACGGAAGACCAGCTAGAATAGGCCCCAGAGCTCCCCTGGCTCGCTGTCCTTGTCAGGGCCGACCAGGGCAAGCCGGTGGCGTGGCCCCGAGAGCCCAGACTGACGAGCCGGTCTGGAGACTCAGGGTGCCGGGATCCCAGCTTGACCAGGGCTGGGATAGGTAGCCTCCCCTTGCTCCGTAGTGGAGGACTTGGGCGTAGGTTAGCGGGGTTAGATGTTGTGTATCCCTGTAGCCAAGTGAAGGGGACGATACCCCCTTAAGTACTGTGTGTACCCGTTACTGTGCACAAGTTGGTGTAATAAATAAGTGTGCCTCCGACCCTGTCGTCAAGCCTCCTAAATACTTACTACACGAGTAACAATGCAGAGACTACTGCACGAAAACCAGAAAATAATTTAATTATGCATCGGACAAAAAACAATGTAATAACTAACCAAAAGTAATGTTACGTGCTCCTGTAGCAATACTTAAACATAAATATATGAAGAGAAAACAAAGAACAATGGGAAGCAATGATGTACTTATTGGCCAATGGGCGAGTCTGTGCCCGTTAGACCCAGTGGCTCGGGTGCTCTGTCAATCGACTCGTTTGAGTGCAGAGACGTTGCAGTTGTATAGTGGACTTTGTCCAATTACCATGGAGGTGTAATTTTGCAGGATTATTCCACACGTAGAGTTAAACTTGATGAGTATAAAGTATATTTGGCAGCTGTATTAGTTAATTACCCAACAAATGTCTCCGCATTGTGTTTTTTAACTGAGTTATTGTCCAAACGATGTCTCATTGTGCGCAGTTAACTTTTTGAACGATTCTTTGGTCATTGAAAGTGACTCGAACACAGACAACTTGAATTAGCCCACGGCATTTGGGATGGCCCTGAAATGCGTTCAATTGTGTTGAGACCTTGCAAGCTAAGTAAGGACTGAGCTCATTTAGCACTTGGATGAGAGATGGCCTGGAAATACCTGGTGTTGATGACTAGTGCTGTGAGGTGGCCAAGATATGGCATTTGAGCATAGGATATTTGAATCCAGCTGTTTGGAAATTTGAGTGTTAACCACTCCAGCTTCTTGCGTGCATGGGTTCCCTGGCGTGCTCCCACACGAAGCCAAATCCTCGAGCAAGGCTGCGATGTTAAGTACCTTACCTGGTATACAGGAGGTCGTGACTTCGATCCCGACCCTGACGCCTATTGTATATTTGGAGTTTTCATGTCTCACTCTCCCTGCGATCGCGTGGATTTTTCCTCTGGGTCCTCCGGTTTTTTTCCTCATTTTAAATCAACATCATGCGCTTAAAGTATTCTGCTGCTGTATATTTCCACATGTTAAGCCACTTCGTTGAGCTATCATTTGTGATAGCCAGGTCGCTTCTGAAAAAGAGCTATATAGCTCAGTTAGTCTTACCTGATCAAATAAAAAATCATGTAGTAGTTTTATAGTTTAGAGATGCTTGACAGTCTGAGGCTTTCCTGTGTAAATGGAGGAAGGGAATTATTCGGTAAAGTCCCGTAGGTAGAAAAAAATAATAATAGATCACGCCATTTCGATCGCAACACAAGCGACCGTTATCAGGTGAGACAATTACAGCAGGGAAACTGCTGAGTTAGTTGCGATCGAAATTTCGTGATCTATTTTTTTTCTACCTACATGACTTTACCAAAAGAACCAAAGAGTATGGATTCCTGCAGTCACGAAAGCTTCAAATCCAGATGGAAGGGCATTATTGTGACAGTAGCACATAACAGACTAACACACGGAGTCAAAAAAAACAAAATCCATGCATACGAAGCATATCCTTTACCGCCTGGCCGTCGAAGTGTAGAATATTAAAAAAATGTGTTTACTTTATATATTAATGTTACATGTTGATGCTGCCGCAGGTGGAAATGTTCACATTCACAATGGAGAAGAAAAATGCTTTGCCAACGACGTCTATTTTTACCACCTGGGCTGCCATCAATGGGTGAACAAAGATGACCTCATTCAGAGCATCCCTGGTAAGTTCTGATGTGTTCCGTTTGATCATTGGCACAGGTTCCATTGACTGATGAGATGAGAGCTTTCTTTTTGTGTGCCATGGTATCGAGTGAGATGATTGAACACTGTACTGTTGATGGAATATCCACAAGTTCCTGAAATTGGTGTTTAGAATCATTGGTTCAAAGGCACCCGGTTTAGCTTTAAAGTGTGATAGGGTTTTGGGCGGCATTAGTGAAGGTGAGGATAATACCATTTTGTTTGAGCGAAACTGATTTTACGAACGTCGCGTTTAAAGGCTCTGTTGTTTCCTGCATCGGGGCCTTGCACTCAAATCAAAACTATACCCAAGACAAAACAAACACACCACGTGGGCAGCCAGTGTAACGCTGCTACGCCAGTTTCATTTCAACGAAGAGGGTTGCCCACATTACATTTTAACTTGAGACGCGTGCGGTTATGCGTGAGCTAAACGGGGTGGCGATTGTGCTGATTGCGGTTGTGTCCCCATTCCCCACCCCCTTGCCCCCTCCTCGGTGCGAAACCTCCTGCACCGTCGTCAACGCCGCCGGCACCGCCTCCGCACGCAGTTACCGCCGATGACCACGTGCCGCTGCAGGGCCGCTTCTCGCACGTGGCGGCCGTGATGAACGGGAACGTGCTGCTGGTGGCGGGCGGCTACAGCGGCGTGCCGCGCGGTGACCTCATCGCGTACAAAGTGCCCATGGCTGTCGCGCAGAACACCTTCGCCTCCAAAACGGTGGGGCGGCGGTGCGGTGGTGCGGCGCTGTGGTGGTGCGGCGCTGCGGTGGTGCCGTGGGGTGGCAGTGCAACTGTTTGTGTGTGCGGCGAAGCAGTGTCACAGTGGTTTATTTGCATGTTTTGTGTGTGCGGGGAGGCGGTGTCGCAGTGGTTTAGTCGCGCACTGCTCACTGAGTTAAGCTATGGCTAAAATCAGCGGTGGGTGCATTTTGACCCTAAAAGACCTTTGGTTGACCTTTGGTAAGACAGCCACAGACGTGCAATTCCATACAAAAGTGATGTGGTGGAGCAGTCACGTTGTGGTTAGCGCACTGCGTGCCGGACCTGAGATTGATTCCCGGACGTAGCTAAGATAAAGCAGCGAGTGATATCGGAACCGGTCTTGGGCTCCCCCACTTTTAACCAGTTTGCACTGACCAGCATGCTGAAACACAAACAACTCTTGTGACCGACTTGGCGTTGAGAGGGCCATCATCCAGCAGTGGATAGGCCAGGGGCTTTGCATTGTTTCATCTATCATGTGCCTGGTTGCCATGATTATGAATGGGATGTGGACAAGTCCACAGCAATCACTCGCCCCTGCTTTTGTTTTCTCTCTATCTAAGAAGTCCGTGCTTGCTTTATTTCAGTCCTATAGCGGAACGCTTCTCAAATTCCAATTTTCATACCTCTCTCCACGGTTTAGCTTTCTGTATAATTTTTTAGACCCAATTTTCATGTAAATTTTGTTTTCATTTTATGCATGTATAATTTTTTGGAGAGAGAAAAATGGAAATGATGTGCAAATACTACACTCTGCTGATTTTGGACTTTGCCTCCAAAGGTTTATTTGGAATTGATTAACGTTTAACAAAGTGATGCCACGCACAATTAACACGTTTGGCTACATACAGTGCAAAATAAGTTTCACATACATACACAATAAAGAATAAACGTGGTAGACATAGTAAAGTAAAGTCAGCAGAGCGAGGCATTCATTTGTATTTAACATTTTCATCGTTACCATTATAATTTCCCTCAGCATAGACCCTGCTTGTGCTGCAACTGCTTGCATTATTATTAACCTCACCATCGTCAGCATCTTCATCATCAGCATCATGCATACATTATCAACGTACATTTGTTGCCATGTTCTACCACATGCGTGAGTGGTTAATGCAGTCTCGATGCCTTGTAATAGCTGTCTAGTTGTTGTTGGAAGACCTGAACACGTCTGACTGACAGAAAGGATAAAATCTTTGCTTTCTTTATCATCTTGCGACCGGCAAAATGGGCCCCGCAGATATCATCATCATCTTCTTCGCTGAGGTGAATTTTAACGTGAACTCAGTGAACGGCACCCTTGCCCATCTTCTCCCCCGCGCAGCTGCTGTCCCCGTGCTCGTTGAACACCGCGCTGGAACCATGCACCAAGGACCCCGAGTGCGCCTGGTGCTCCACCAAGAGCAGCAACCAGGCCTGCATGTCCCACCAAGAAGCCCTCCTGGTGAGAAGAAGTCACAGGTCACGGTGACCTTCCGCCCAAACGGAGCACTCCTCTCACTCACGAGCCGGCAAGAGAGTGCGGATTAACGAGTTTTGGCGATTAGTTGGCGTGTTAACCACCGGGCCCTCCAACATCCCCCCCCCCCCCTTTTTGCTGCGCAATTCCTCGTCTCTCATCGCAGCTATGCAGGGAGGAGAGCACGGTGTCGCTCTGTCTCGGCATCCACCGCTGGCTCAGGGGCTGCCAGGCCTGCCTCGCGTTCGCCGCGGGCGGGAAGCGTCTGCCTGGCAGCGTCCCCCTGGCCCGGCTCGCGGAGCCCCTGGGTTGGTGCGTGCAGCGCCCCGCGTGCCTGCGCCGCCAAGGTGCGTGTCATGTGATCCCCAAATCGCCTCTCCTGGTATAAATCCGGATTCCCGCCACCTGCAAATCAACCGGGGTTCTCTAGTGCAGTGAGTTCATTGGGTCAGCCTGGTCACCAACGAGCGACCATAGAGAACCATAGACTCACTTAGAAACCCATAGACTGTCATAGACACCCGTCGATTTACATAGAGACCCATTTACTACATAGACCGAGTTGTAATGAAACATGGTTTAATTGTTTGTGAACTTGGCTTATTTTATATGCAAAATATTGCTTTGAATTTCTAGCATAATTCCCGATTGATATTCAAACACGGTTAGCCTTTTGCTCGGACTATTTGAATCACATTAAAAGGACCAAAGGCTTAGCTTGCTAACACATGTTGGACTTCGAATAATGTATCTGTGTGGAAGAATTAAAGCGGCTTTCCTGAAAATAGGCAATAATTCCACGGCGATTACTTTGGCAGCTTGAACGGGGATGAAATGTTCCATCACACGCTTTAACTCCTCGCTTTTATAACACCTGTAGCACTCCAATTTGCATCGTCGCGGAATTCATTCAAATGCCGCGACATGTAAAGCTGTGCCCGCTGCTACCTGTAGATAATGGCAGCTGCAGCAGCGGCGGCGTCTCCGGCTGGTGGGGCACCAACCCCTCGTTTCTCACCGCCTTCGAGGATTGCCGCTCACGCGACTTCCCGCCCGGCGTTCACTGGATTAAGCATTTCCAGCCGCAGAACGACAAATATCCCGACGAGGTACCCCCCCCCCCGTTCCCCCCTTCCTCGACCACCACCCCTCCTTTCGGGGGCATCTCGCCGCGGCGTGCGTTGCAGGCCGGCACGTTGGGCGACGATGCCTCGCTAACGCTCGCCTCGCTGACGCTCACGTTCACCTCCACTCTCGCACTTGAGGCGTGAGTGTGGCCCAAGTTTAAGGCTTCTCTGTATGAAGTTTGACGTTAGAACCGCGGCGGTTGTTTATTTGTTTGCGACGTGCGGAGCCCCGGCACGTGGATTCACGGTTATGGTCAGGGCGTTGAGAGTTATCGCTGCAGTCCCGGTGTTTACAGTTATGGCTAAGGCTCCATTATTCTATTTATGCCTGCGGTACCTTTGCGCTTCGAGTTACGGTTGCAGGTCCGCTCTGGAGAGGTATGGTTAAGGCGCCATTGTTTATAGTTGTGGTTGAGGCGCCAGTGTGTGAGAGTTGTTGTTCAAGCTGTGTGTGTGGAGTTTTATGTGTTGAGGCCTCGGCATAAATTGTTACGGTTCAAGCTTCCCATGTTTGCAGTTATAGGTTTAAAAAAAAAATCAGCGTTTGCAACTCGGCTGTGATGTATGTCTGCTTACACCGTGCTCTGCAACATGGTTCATAACAAAAACAATTATATCAACCGACTTTGAATTTCCGACATGCCCTTTGATTACCGATTTTTTGCGGTGCACACATTTAAATGCATCATCGCCTCTGTGCATTTTTTTATTTTAAATTAATATTTATTGAGCTCAGGCCCAGAGCCGGAATATGCCACGTGGCCAGCTACAAGGGTTGATAGAATTTTAGGGTTATTTTTATAATTGAGCAAGGATGTACGAACTTGGGAAAAGAGAATTCCAAAATGGAGATGCAAGAATAGAAGTATTTAGTCCTGCAGTGTGGTGGTTGGGACGCAGTGTGAATAAGATGAAACAATCAGCCTGGTAGCGCAAGTCCTCAACATGGCTGGAGGAATCAATGAGTGACGTTTACGTGAACAGTAACTATGGTAGTAGCTATAGAATAGTGATATGGAGGCGACGACCGCCGGCGAGCGAGTGACTGGAGTGAATGCGGGAGCAACTGGGAGTGAGCGAGCGAGCGACCGTTGGTGAATGAGCAACCGGGAGTGAATGAACGACTGGTAGTGAGTGAGCTGATTATTTGGTTCTTTCGGTTAAGTCACGTCTAAAGATAAAAGAATAAATTAAATTAAATAATAGCATACGACGTTTCGATTGCAACACAAGCAATCATCATCAGGTATAATGAAATAGCGACATAAAATCTAACCAGAAAACTATAGACAGACATATTAGCAGACAGATATCACCAAGATACATAGAGGGAGCAACACAGGAAACCAGAGAGGGGTGATCATCTCTGTGGGGTGGCCTTAAATAGACAGAGGGGGGAGGAGGCAGAGAGAGGGAGGGGGTTAGGGAAAACATTTGCATATCAATGAGTGGTCCAAAAAACAAGGTTCTGCAAGTGCGATGACACGGCAAGCAAGTCTGAAAATCAGAAGGACAAACTAAAATTCAATAACCTAGCAAAATATCGAAATGTAATGTAATACAACACAGAGAGTCGGTCAACACACACTTAACGCATAGCCTGGTTGATTACGTATTTAAAAGATTGCTAAGTTAGAATTTAAGTGTGAACATTCCAAAGAGAAGACACAGGCAGAGAGAAGAGAGAGAGAAAAAAGGATAAGCTCAAAACTTCCCCATAGAAGTGGTTCAATCTTAATTTTAGAACTTTCGTGACTGCAGTAAATGATTATTGATTTGCAAATGTTTTCCCTAACCCCCTCCCTCTCTCTGCCTCCTCCCCCCTCTGTCTATTTAAGGCCACCCCACAGAGATGATCACCCCTCTCTGGTTTCCTGTGTTGCTCCCTCTATGTATCTTGGTGATATCTGTCTGCTAATATGTCTGTCTATAGTTTTCTGGTTAGATTTTATGTCGCTATTTCATTATACCTGATGATGATTGCTTGTGTTGCAATCGAAACGTCGTATGCTATTATTTAATTTAATTTATTATTTTATCTTTAGACGTGACTTAACCGAAAGAACCAAATAATCATTTACTGCAGTCACGAAAGTTCTAAAATTAAGAGTGAGTGAGCTAGCGATGTCTGCCGACTTTACGCAGGTGTACGTGATCCAGAACGTGAGCACGGTGCTGCCGGCGCTGCTGCTGGTGCGTGGCCGGGACGGCCGAGAGAACGCCAACGTGACGGCCGTCTACCGTGGCTTCTTCCACACTCTCGGATTCTTGCTCCAGCTCTCCGTGGAGGTGATGAACATCAACGCCCGGTTCCTGCTGGGCTCAACTCCAAACTCCAGTTCCCTCGCCAACCTGGTCAGTATCCTCAAGCTCGGTAACTCGACTCTATTTTCTGGCGGGCCGCATTGTAAAGATGAATGTGCGATGGCGTGCCACGTGACATAACGTGTCTCTCGTTGCAGAGGTTGCAGCGTCATATGGAGTCATGGTGTCTTTGCATCGTCACCTCTCATCTGAAACGTGTTGTCTGCAGCTCTCTCATCTCTCGGTTATCTCGATGTCACCTGTCTCCACGTCTTCATCTCGGCAATCAATATCTCACTCTGGGGACCACTCCGAGAGCCCCTTGTGGGCCACGTCTAACCACCCCTCTCCGAGCTGTCGGTTAGCAAACTCTGATTTAGACAATCGTGTTCCTGCCGTCTCGCTGAGCTCGTCAACGTGTTTCCTCGGCCTAGACATTGGAGGCGAAAATATCGCTGTCGCCCAACCTGGAGAAGGACGACATAACGCTGCCAAACTCCGCCCGGAGCAGCCGATACCTGTTCGTGATGGAAGGCCAGCAGGACAGCTCCTCCAACCTGGAGAGCAGAATGGCACTCACGTGGAACACGGACAACATCGACAGTCGGGTGTGTGAGCGCGTCTTGTTGACCTGCCCGCTGTCACGACCTATAAAACGGGCAGGGGCCATCTCCCTGCTCAAATGAGCTTCGAGGCATCTGTGCTCATCGCCCGATTTGCAGCTCTGAGCCAGTGGCTGGAATTCCGCATCCCTATGGCAGGGGTGAGTCTCCCCATAGGACAACCACAGTTGACATCCCCACAAAGTGTTACAAACTTTATAGACCCCGCAGGTATGATTGTCTGAGTTAACCCCCCCCACCCACCCAGAATTTGAACTCGCACTCTTCCACTTGTGAGGCACTCGCCCGATCAGATGTTTCCCTAAACCAATGTGTGATGTTAACGCTCCCCTGTGAACAGCAGCAGCAGCTCGCAATGTGAATATGAACGTACCACTCCCTCGTCGGTCTCCCCGCAGCCAATCAAGAGTCTGCACTTGGAACCGTACAAATCGGGTGACTGCGACCAGCACTCAAACTGCCCGGCGTGCCTCTCCGATCAACTGTGCGGCTGGTGCCCCGTTAAGGCGTCCTGTCAGCACCGGCTGGCACCGGCGGGAGCCGCGTGCGCTGCCGAGGGCGGCGTGGAGGTGGCTCCGACGCTCCTGCCCGAGGAATGCTCGCTGTGCTACGTCCGCACAGACTGTCGCTCCTGCACACAGGTGCGTCTGCACATGCACGTGTTACCGTGTGTGTCACCGTGTGTGTCTCCGTGTGTGTCTCCGTGTGTGTGGGGAGCGGGAGTGCAGCGGTTAGCGCGCTGTGCTGCGAAACCGTCGACCGGAGTTCGATTTCCACTCACAGCCACCAACACTAGTGATGATTATCTGAACCGGTCGACTCGGCCTCAAATGAGTACCTGTGCAATGTGTAAACATCGCCACTGGAGAGACCAAGGCAGCCGAGCGTAGTGTTTGCCACCTGATCCCTCATGCGCCGAGCTGGCCTTCATAGGTGCCCGCTAACAGCACTTGCCCCAACAGCCTGTTAAGGCTATACGGGGCACCTTTGTCTTTGTCAGAGCCATGGTGGTGCAACGGTTAGCACACTGTGTTATGAACCTGGTGAATAAAATATTATTTTAAATTGTTAATGTCATTACAGAAATAACTCTAAATTCAAGGGAAAGAAACGGTTATTTAATGAAAATGTACTTTCTCTGCCCAGGATGGCCTGTGTGAGTGGCTGAGCAAGGACCTGGTGTGCATACGGAGGGGGAGGATTCAAGGTGCAATACAAGACCCCAAGAGCTGCCTCAAACCCTGCTATGAGTAAGTCTTTGAAAACAGAACAAGCACACGTACACATGAGTTGTACACTCAAGAGCACAGTTCAATAAATACAAGTCCAGGAATGCTCATGAAAACACATCAACAACAACAGCCATCATTCACCACTAAGTGGCGGTGACATGCCCACGGCGCTTGTGCCGGGCTACGTGCACTTTGAGGCCACTTGAAATGTTGAAGGCTCGCTGGCAGAAGGTCATGGGACAGGCGCGGGTGCCATGGGTTCACTGACTTGCTTCCAAGGCAGCCTGTGTTATCCACCACACAAGGAAGGATTGGGTAGAATGGAAATACGTTGGTGTCAGGGCAGGATATTTCAGCAGGGAGGAGAGCAAGCAAGACGCAGCACAGCCTAGGACGGGCCCAGGACGAACTACAACGACTTACAACAACAAGCCTCAGGGGCAGCCAGGGCAGAACCACCGATTCCTCACGCACCGCTATACAAGTGTCCCGAGCATATTCTTCATCTCATGTACACCGACTGAACAATTTTAATACAAATGGCATAAAAACAATGAAATAAGCATGTGGCTCAAGCACACTGTGGTTCCTAAGCACGCGTGAATGGCACGTTGTGACGCGGCGTCTCTGTCTCGTGCCTTGCAGAATGCGCTCGTGCTCGGAGTGCCTCTCCGAGTACAGCGAGTGTGCCTGGTGCGCCTCCACCTCCGAATGCTTCCCCTTTTCCATCTACCTCGCCAAGTACCCCAACGGGCAGTGCCGCAACTGGCTGGACAGGTGGGGGCACTGCTGTGGCTACCTCTCAAGTGCAACCGGGTTCAACCCCGGCCCCAGCTCTCAGCGTCACGCAAGCACACATTCGTTCTATTTGAATTGATTGAAAGAGATGTTTACAATCATGATATAAATGCACATGGAATTCCATGCGTCCATAATGCACTGTTCAACGTCTATGCAAGTTGCTCGCGAATGGTCAGCAAAACTGAATGTGCCACGTAATCGGGCCTGTACAACATTGTACAGGCGCGACAGGGAAGTGAGAAAAAATAAAAACGAGAGGGTATAGACGAGACACATGAAACCACCATTACCATGAATCGTGACTAATAACAATCGAAATGTGAATCTTCACCACAAACCCTCGCATGAACGCTGAACGTGTCGTGGTCACACCAACAGTTGAACTTTTAATTCAAATCTTAGAAGGTCAATTTGTAGCGTTGTACAAATCAATTTCGCTGCATGAGTGCAACCAGATATTTTTTGTACACTTTACACATTTAATGTAAACCCACCACACCGAGCACTCATTTTACTTCCAGTTGGTTGAGGTTCGAGACCACGAGAAGTAAAGCCGTGCCCTCCCAGTGGCTCAGTGGCATTTTTACACAATAATCGCTTTTCGTGTTGTCCCCCCTATTTGCATTCCTGTCGTGTTTTTGTATTATTTGTTTTAACGTTTCTGATCTGTCCCTACTTGACGTCTGTGAAAAAGTATAAATCGGCCTGATTCTCATTCTTTGCAGTGTCACGTCATTACGCCTGTGCCCCAACTGCTCAAGCTTCGACAAGTGCAGCGACTGCCTGCAGAGCTTCCAGTGCGGCTGGTGCTGGAGCGTGGCCAACCCCACCAAGGGCCGGTAAGCGCCGCCTCGGTGACGCGGTCCCGTCTGCTGGAAGGCGCCGCAAACGAACAGCGCGATGGCAAGCGCTCGGTAATCTCCACAGGGCGACGAGTTGCACTCGGAGATGTAAAGAGGAACACGCGGATCGGAGAGCGTTACGGAGGTTAGGGACGTTTAGTTTCACGCGTAGGATTTTACGATCAATATTGTAATTCATAATTAGATTCGTTCGCAAGTAGGGGTGATGGGGGTGGTCAAGACTAACGTCGGAATGGTAGCCAGGGCAGAGAATTCACGCGAGAGGAAGTCCACCATGGATAAGGAGCGACAAAATCAGGCTGTGCGTAGAGCCACCGTTAGGGGGAATGCCACATCGCAGAACCGTTAAGAGGTGGCACGACGACTTGGAGAGGCCTTAATCCACAGCAAAGGATCGATCATGGCCGGTGGCGGCAATGATGATGAAGGCAACTGGAACCTTTTGTCAAAACATTAATTCCAACAACGGCTGCAGCTGCTGCAAAAGCATTCCGCAGCAGGTCAGTCGTGAGAACAATGCGTGGGGGCTGTGCCCGCAGGTGCCTCCTGGGAGACTTCGAGGGCCCGTCCTTCGGAGGTAACTGCTCGCTGGAGGTGCGAGCGGTGCACGCGGACGTTGGCACAGACCAAGAGGTGGCCTGGTCATACGGCGCCTGCCCCGATGTAGAGGAGTGTGCCCTGCGCCTGGACAACTGCCACGCCAATGCCTCGTGCGTCAACACCCCCGACTCGTTCACCTGCCAGTGCCAGCGCGGCTTCCAGGGTGACGGCGTCGTGCACTGCAACAAGACGTACGTACGCGCTGCGAACCCGGCGACCCGACTCCCACTCACGGCCACCACCAGTGACAATTATCTGAACTGGTCCTGGGCTTCCCCTGGTCGGCTCGGCCTCAAATTAGCACCTGATTCAGTGTGTAAACATGTCCACTACAGAGAAAAAGGTGGCCGGGCGTGGTACTGTCCACCTACCCCCTTGTGTACCGTGCCGGCCTTTAGAGGTGCTCGCTATCAGCACTTTCCCCAACAGTCTGTTAAGGCTATATGGGGGATCTTTGTTATTTGTGCTTGTGCACCACTGCCAATGCAGCAACATCACCAAATAATTCACCAAACTTGTATATGCATAAATCTTATTGCTCATTACAAGCTATTGTTTAATAACCTAGGGACCAACCTTTGCTTGATTATAATTTGCATCGACTGAGCTTAAATTGTCTGTGATGTAGCGCAGAGTGTGAGCGTTTTCAAGTTATATCCTCCCATGGGTGATGGAACGAACCGCTTGTGCAGAGAAGAATAATGTCTCATCACTATTCGTAGCTAAAGCTGCTCTTGTTATTTTAAGGGTGTTATTAGCACCCATGTTAAAATAGCATAAAATAGCAGAGCTGTCTCATCCATGGACAGGGGGTGGGAACGTGTCAGAGGGAGGATAGGAGGCATAGCATGGATTATTTGAGAGGAGGGGCCATGGAAGGTTGGAGGTGGAAGCAGGATAAGATGGCGGCCGAGACTGGAAGCTGGACGTATCAATAAAGAAGAGCCCTTCCCCGTGTGCTGAGCCTCTGTGTGCCTTCGTACATTATTATTATGATCGTCATTGTTATTTGTAGGTGCTACAACCACTGCCAGCACGGGAAGTGCAGCGGGCCCCCGGACTTCGTGTGCCAGTGTGACCTGGGCTGGACGTCTACGTCCCTGCAGACCAACGCGTCCGGCGAGGAGTGCGACGTCAACTGCGGCTGCAACCTCCACAGCGCCTGCTCCGCGGGCGTCGGCCGCTGCGACGAGTGCCAGGGTAGGCGCCGTGACAATTCGTCCCGAGCCGATATTCGTTGCAGCAGAATGGCCCTTCTCTCACGCCGATATTCCATTAGTGGCATAACGCGGGTTGTTTTTGCTCCGATTTCTCTTCGCTCCGTTGCTGTGCTTAAATTTTTTTGCTCGCGCGGTCACTTTAACCGAAAGCGCGCGACCACGGCGTGCGACGCATGCAGAGTGGACGACGGGCGACCGCTGCCAACTGTGCCGCACGGGCAGCTACGGGAGCGCCGTGCAGAGGGCCACGGGGTGCCACCCATGCCAATGCAATGGGCACGGGGACTTCGCGCGCGGCGAATGCGACGTGACCTCGGGCGCCTGCTACTGCGCGGGCGACACGGAGGGGGAGCACTGCGACCAGTGCCGCCCGGGCTTCTACGGCGATCCGAGGTCAGCGCCGCGGGGCTGCGTGCCGCCTTTTGCTAGAACTTGGTGTGGGGGTGGGTGAGGGGGAGGGGGATGGCCCTGCAATTGGGTGAGACTGGCAACGGGATCACGCCCAAGAGGATGCCCTCGCTTGGAAAAGGGAGGAAATGAGATGAGCTCGCACTGTCACGGGGTGGTGTGTACTGTGCGACCACTTGGGAAAGGCCTTCATGCAGCAGTGGATAGAACATGGCAAACGATGGGTGAAATTTGACCAAGGTGGCGTTGCATTATACCGATAAGGGGTATAGCACCACAGCACTCTCTTGTGGCCACACGCATTCTACATCCATGCATTGTGCATGTGTGTTTTGCGTCTTGTACCGCTCTACAATCCTGTCAATCTGGGTTACATTCTCGGCCACACGCATCAATTTCAGCTGGTGTCTGTGCCTGGCTGTGGTTTGCTTAGCCTAAAGTAATTTCCTGGAGTGCTGCTGCGTTGACTTCGATCCTGCACTGGGCCTAATCTGTTCTTGCTAATGGCACTTGCTCTAGCAGTCGAATGTATGTATGTTGAGCTTCTTTCACATCATACATAGCCAACCGTGCTAATCAGAGGTACAGAGATACCAGGGGCGTATTTGTAATTATCTTGGTGGATCTAATTTGTCCCACACGTCAATACCACAAGTGTCATTTGGCGTCCTTGGCAGATGTGAAGCTCACACCAAACAAAGAATGTGATTGGAGAATTTATTGTTAGCCATGAGTAGCAACCAGGTTTGCGATGATTGATTGCTCAATATCGATTCTTACTCTCATAGTCTATGAGAGCAAATATCAACCAATTTACTATGGATGCAGATTATAAGCAAATCATATGCTTGCATTACATATATACTTTTTTACTAACCGGTGGCAAAGCCACATTGCGTGAAATTCACAGCATAAACATACATGGCATGTTGGTTTTTCGCAACGGCTTGCAAAATCCAATCGTGGTATTCCTGGTTGTAGTTGACTCAACTCCTGAAATTGGCCGCGGTAGCGCGTGGCCTAAGCCCGAGAATAAATTCTCAACACGCAGCCCAACCAAAATAAAACCACGCTTGGGACAAAGATATTTTTTCGATTGCTCTGCAACCAACGCGCCACTGTCACGCGCGCCGTGCCGCCCTGCCGCCGCGTGGTTTCTCCCACGCAGGGCCGGCGGGAGGTGCTACCTGGCGTGCGACGGTCGCTCCTTCCTCTACAATGTGGGCGGCTCGTCGGCACTGGGCTCCGCTTGGGGCGCCGGCGTGGCGCCCGGCGGCCGCGTCTACTGCGTGTGGGTACTGCACGCAGCGTCGACGGCGGCGGTGAGCTCGCCCTCGCCGCACCCCGCCAGTCGCTCCATCCAGCCCCGACTGCCGCCGCCCATCGTCTTCCGCCCGGAGCCCAACATGAGCCTGCAGTGTGGGGTGAGGTGACCCATGGCAGCGTGGTGCAACTCCAGTCCTCGCGGCCCTCCGCACCGCCCGCCCACCCCCCCACCCAGCTCCTCTCTGCCTCCCCCCCCACCCCATCGCGTCCTCCTACCTGCGTCCTCTTCAAGGAGTCCCGTGTTACCGCCCCACCCAGAACGCTAACGCAATGTCCGAGCGCTGTAGGCAGTAGGTTAACCGTTTCATGTGTGATTAGTGCAGGGGTTGGCACCTCCGGGAAATATAGCGGGGTTTTTTACCGAATTCGAAATAAATGGCTCTCGTTCTTTTGTTTGCTGACCGTTGGATGAGTGTGCTGCAAACCTCTCTCATGACCAAGAGCAGTGGCAAATATTTCAACCGATCCTGGGCCTCCCCTAGGTCGCCTCAGCCTTAAACGAGTACCCAGTGCACTATGTAAAACATCGCCACTCGGGAAGACAGACGGCCCAATGTGGTGCTGGCCTCCCACCCCCTCGTGTGCCTGCCAAGCCTTCAAAGGTGCTCATTCGTTAACAGCACTTGCCCTCACAGTCTGTTAAAGGCTACAAGTGGGATCTTTGTATAATGATTCACCTCGCTTATGAATTGTCACGATTCGATTACTTGATTATTTAGCTGCCTCTAGTGGCTGCAGGGATCACAGCACCCCCATGGCACACGTGATTTGATGTGCGTACCGTGAGCTTAGAACAATAGTTATTGGTCGATGAATCGATGCATTGTTACAGCCCTGGTGATCGATAAATGGGGTGGGTCTGGATTTACTGAAGCAATCAATCAATCCAACTTCATTTCTTCAAATATGCCTTTCTTAAACAATGGCCCCTGTACATAAATGATAAATAAACCATGCAATAAAAAATATAATTAAGTTAATATAAAACCATACATTTCGTGACATTACTTTAGTTTCGCATTTAAATGCCATGCTGGACTGGTAACATTTCAAGTACATTTTTTTTTGTTACTTTGGACGGTCAGCTGAAGACGGTGCCGTGAGAGAACCATCTGTGAGAAGGAAAGCACTGATTTAAAAACGGGGCAGACAATGCTCGCAAAGCATTTTCAGGCTCATTAATTTCAGAGGATTACACGATTATATAATTAATTATCGGAGTGATAGACCTTTCCTCTGCATAAACAAATGAAATGTTTCTTATTCAATCAGCTTCTTAGATGTCCAGGCCAACGTTATGCAGGAGCATTCGTTTAAGGAAACAAATTCTCAAATTTATTTCGACTTTATAGTTCTCATTGGAGGTCAGGCTTGTTAAACAAATACTTCTTGGTTGCAAGATGTCACCGGCAAAGACACTCCCTTGAAACAATGGGGCCCTCAAGCGTAAAAAAAGGTCTTTTAAAACGTATGCATTGTCATAGAGGATCATGGGTACATAAATAAAATAAAATGTTCACTTCAGTGTGTCCTCACAACAACAACAATCCATCAGCCTCTTGGGCAATGTTTAATGTTTGTTGGATGTTGTTACCAGGGCTTAATTTCAGCCGGGAATGTATGGGTCAGTGACCCAGAAAATGTCCTCGGCCAGAACACCACATCCATGGTGGCTAATAGCCATGTGTCAACTCCAGTCTATCAGCGACCTCGAAAATATTCGTTGAGAAATTAACCCCTGGCTGTTCGTGGCTTTGTGGATTTTCACCGGTTCCGACTGTAACATTTGTGAACATTTGTCATTGCCCTGCCCCCCTCCCCCCTGCCATCCCCCCCCCCCTCAGAGGGACTATGTCTACGTTTATGACGGCGTCCCCAATTTCCTGAGCAGTGGCGCAACGCAGCAGGCCGTGTGGGCCGACCCCAGCCTGATCGCCGCCTTCTGTGGAGGGGGAAGCGGGCAGGCGCTCTCCGTAGAGGCGCTTTCAGGTTGGATGGCGCGACAGATGCACGGGGGCTCACAATTAAACGCCTGACCCCGCAGACAATTCTCACAATGGAAGTTTTATCTTTAAGTGAATTCATCATTGTCGTGTTTCTCGTTTGGTGTACGACTGCGGGCGGTGTATGGATTTTCAAATTTATACGTTGACATTCCCTGGTGGTGTCAAATGCGATGATTGAGAAAACATGCGTAGTGTGTACTGGTCAGTATTGTCTATTCACAGTGACTTAGTGACTTGATGTAAGAAGTAAAATAAGAAACAAAAATACACCTGCGAGGCACGTTATTGGCCCTCCTCTTCATGATTAAATGTATTCCCACATTCGTATGGATTCATCTAATCCAGAAGACCCATAGACTCAGAATGAGATCTACAATTGACTACCTCTCCATATAAAATTAAACACGCCCGCTCTTTCTGCACGGCTTACAGCATCGTGTTTAGACATCACCGATAAGAATCCACAATCGCGCGCCGCATCGTTAACGTGTCCCTTCGCGGGAGCAGGCATCCTGACGGTGTACGTGCAGGGAAACTTCTCGGGCCCATCCGGCGGCACGATGGGCTTCAACGCCACGTTCACCGTGGCCGCGTGCGACGGCGCGGGAGCCGGCGAGGGGGGCGGCCGGTGTGCGGCGGGGAGGGTGTGCCAGGAGGGACGCTGCGTGTGCCCGGCCGGGTACGAGGGCCCCGACTGCAGTGCCCGGAGCTGCCCCGGCTCATGCGGCCAGGAGCTCGGCCACGGCTGGTGCCACCCGGTAAGGCGTGCGGGCGAGCTATTTTTTGTGCGAATGGGCGAGCAGCATGATTGGCTCATCACGTGAGATGGGAGCGGAGCGCCAGGTGGAGAGACCCCCCCCCCTCCACATGCTTTTCCCGTGTACGCAGGGAACACATTTGGGGGTCTCTCCACCCAGAGCATCACGTGAAGGAGCGTTGAGCCATTGTGAACAAAGCGCGGGGGCAGACTATTTTCGTCTTGTTAAGACTTTCAGTGTCAACAATAGCGACGCGTATATAGGCATACCAAAGGCGTTTCTATTCGCGCCTACGAACGTTCGATTTCAAACAGTAATTTCCGTATTCTGTTACTTGCGTGTGATTTTCAAGGCTGGGTGACTGAAGCTTGGTGCAGCTGGTTTAGCAGGGGGACCGCCGTTACATTTGTTTTTTTATCTGCACGTCCTCTTTTGCAATTGTTACGTTCTCCCTTAATGAGTTCTCACATGCTTATTAAAATGTTAATTTGTATGCAGAATTGAATTTGCTATAAATTTTATGATTACTACTATGACAATGATGATGATAATGCTGTAGCTGAAGAGGCTCTCTTCACGCAATGTGAAGCAGGCGATTAATTATTGAGAGGCACTCCTGTTCCATTAACCCATGCCTCTGTGTCCACTGCCATCTTGCAGGTCAGCAGGACATGTGTTTGCAGCGCCACCTATTCTGGACCAGACTGCAACTCTACCAAGGACCCCGACTGGGGACTGTGGGAGCTACTCATGGACTCGTTCATTGAAGGGGTCAGACAGGATTCAAACTACTTTGGCGTGCGCAGTTCCTTGCCCCCGGGAGGTTTTAACTTCATAAATTGTACACGCAGACCTTACCGCTCATTGCACATGGATGTATCAAGACACAGGAAGCGCCTATGTAGGCACACAAAAATATCCTGGCCAGCTCTGCTTTTCTTATTAAAGAAATTACAAAACATACCAAAAGACTCCTTTAATGAATTCACATTTCAACTGAGTAGTCCGTATTTATGCGCTGGGTAACATAGATTAGCGAAATGACAGGGGATTACGACGTAGGCCTGACATTAATTTGTGACACATTTGATTCTTAAAGTATGTATATATATATATAATCCTTCTGGTGTCTGCTGCTTTGGAAATGAGAGCGCGGTAGCGTATTAATGGCTAGCGATAACATTTTAAATTAAATGAAAAACATGCTCTTTTTAAATGAACGTGGCCTGTCTCCTGACCGCTTTTACCTTTGGTTGCCATCGCAGATAAACGGACACGTGGTTAAACGCTTTGGCCACTCGCTTGTGGCCGAGCCCAGCAAGACATTGTGGCTGTTTGGAGGCTACTCCCCGTCGCTCGGGATAATCGGAGACCTGTACAGGTGAGACGGTTCAAACCGTTGCCATTTTTTACCTTTCACGTTCATTTTTCGTCGGCTTTACATGAGTACGTAGGCTACTTGTCCCTCGCCTTAGTTGTGCGATCGATGCCTTGAGATGCATTCACTGTGGATTCAAAGTTTAGGGTCAAGGTGTCTCGCCGTGGCCCCGGTTGTTGATGCCACCACTCCCCACCAGCGCTTTGCACCCCCTGCCAAATCCCACAGCTGCTGCACTGCACGGTAGACACGCGACCTCCAAGACGTGCCGTGACAGTCTCCCACCATCTTGCTCTTTCGTCTTGTCGAAAGTCACACTATCGCAGATAAACGTGATTAACACGATGCTGATTTTTCTTGCGGACATCTGTGATGGGACATGTCATTTGCTTTAATGTGAAATGTGTATTCCCTTTTGCTTCACTTACCGTACATTGCCAGCATAGTAAGCTGTGATCTACCAGGTGAAGGCCTTCCCAAGCCGTCGCCATCTCTCTCTATCTCACGATCTAACAATCCACCTCACTCCTGCACAACAGCTGATTTAATCTCTCCTAAGCTCTGAGGTGCATGCCCTCTGGTGTGTGTTTCCTCCGGACAGTTAGAAGGGAAAAACATCCTTCCTAAGAAACTTTCAGGGCGATTGTTTGCAAATAAGTGGCCAGCCGTGGTGAGAAACGCTTGAGAGAGAATTCGTATTCAACGGTGTCCAACGATGGTTGACAACTCGACACGGTTACACTTTATGTGCTACTGTTGCCGCGGTACGCGCGATAAGGTACAACGCTTCGGAGCTCGCGGCTGGATCGTGGGAGGAAGTGCAGCCATCGTCGACGGTGGCACCGGCCAGCGGCAGCGCCGCCTCGAGTCCCGGCGGCCGGTACTTCCACGCAGCCGCTTGGTTTGGCGCCCGAGGCCTCATGATCGTAGTCGGTGGGATCACTTCAGCTGGCGTCGCCAACGACACCTGGGCATTCAACGCATCCGCTCTCACCTGGCAAAGAATTGAGGTGGAGGACAGTCTTTGTTTTTTATTTTTTTATCATCATCTTTCGACGGTTTTATACCGAGTGTACTGCCAGCGAAGTATCCATTTGGATATCTCCAAGAGCCAGCGCGACCCTTTCGTGTTGAGAAAACAGCCCACGAAAGTGGATATCGCAGTATTAATTTGGCTGGTCGAGCAGCAACGTTCAGCAATTCTCTGGCCAGAGAAAATTATAGGAATGTTGTGGTGTCCGTAGCAGAAGTAAAAGATGTTATCTTAAAAACAAAGCTGCCTCGGCTGCACTCGAAGTTTATTTCGAACCGGTTTTCATGCTCAACGCGTAATAAATAGGACCAGACCGAAATTTAAATCCTTCGGTGGCCTTTCCAGTGATTGGCATAGATGCCCTCAGCAAACAATTAATTCTTTATCATGATTATTATATTCCAAACCCCACGTTTTAATATACCCCTGCTGCAGTGGTTCTGTAAAGGATCGATCGCAGCGAGCGTGGAAGTGCAAGGTGGCTCCTGGGCTCCAGCCGCCGTCATTGGCAACGGTGTTCCAATGGCTCATTTAAATTATGCACGGCAGCCACGAAATAACCATTGATAAGCGTCATAGAAATGACACAAACGAAATTGGATATTTAACGCGGTGATTGAGAGAGAGAAAGAGAGCACGTTTCTTCGGCGGGACAGTAACTGAAGAACCTTTGCCCATGTTCCGGAGGAAATCACTGCTTGAGGTATCTGTCTCTCTCAGGGGGGGGAGGCCGGGGGAGCAGCTGTAGGCACAGCCGCTGCGTCTCCAGCCGAGGGACTCTCCCGCTCACTCGCGAGCGACAGTGTTCAAAGGCTCCGTCTCACCGAGCGCACACGGCGCACTCCCCCGCCGCTAGCCATCGTTGTGTTCGTAGTGACTCATGCACATGGCTTGCTTTTTTTTTTAAACAAAACTAACAACAAAAATTCCTTCTCACACGCGTAAATAAATAAATCTTCCGAGTTTGTGTTCCCTCGGGGATTAATTCGTTTTTTTAACGAAGTCTAAAATTTTAGGAATAAAAAAAAGCTTCAAAGCCATGTAATGGGAGCGAGGAGATTGTACCCCACAGCTAAGCACTGTATTTTATTGGCAAGCGTTGACAACTCCGAGCCCTTACCTCACTTACGGTGGTGCACTGTCAACTCAGCTAAACCCTCCTTGCGCTAAGAGGTAACACAATGAATTAGTTAGACCTCTACTCAGGGCAGCTCCCAATGAGATCTCTGCAGCTCAATGTTGCGCCGTAGTTAATGGCGGTTATTGAGTTTTGTGCTTCATAATGCTGTAGCATTGCGTGCATGTGTCCATGCGTCCATGCCCTTGTGCTTGTGTCTGTGTATCTGGATGTGTGTATCTGCATGTGTGTGTCTGCGCGTGCATGTCCCTGTGCTTGTGTCTGTGCATGCGTGCATCTACTTGTGTGTGTGTCCATGCGTGGCGTGTCCTTGTGCATGCGTGCGTGTGCGTTCCTGTGTGTGTGACACGTGTGCACCACCAGTCGGGGACGCTGCCCCCGGTGGCTGGCCACACGCTGTCGGAACGAGAGGGCGACTCTCTGCTGCTGGTCGGGGGATACTCGCAGGAGAACGGCTTCAACAGCCGCGTGTACGAGTACAGCGCGGCACGGGCGGCGTGGCTGCCCCTCGCCACGGGGGGCTCCCCCCCAACCGGTATTTTCCGAACAAGCTCACGCAGCGACTGCGAGCGGCCTTGTGCCCCAGGCGCGACATAAATCTACACCTTGGGCTGCAGCCAACCCTGCCCTTATGCTCATTCGTGATAATAGTGCGGTGTTAAGGTTTACCCACTTCACAGCAAATGTATATAATCGGTGTAGCTCATTTACATTGCTGGTCTTTGAGCCGCTGTTGGACATTCCACGTTGAGCCCAAGAGCTCAGTGTTGTGGCCTCTGACCCTTGAGCCACCCAGGTACCTCCTGGCAGGCAGGCGCCGTTTGGTTTTGCGTCGTGATTCAGCCCAAGGTGTTCTCTCTGTGGCCGACCCTGACTGTGGACCTCACATAGTGCTGGTGACAGCGTCGCCCCTTGCATTCTCGTAATGACATTCCATGTTGTTATAGCTCGACCAGTAGTAATCCAGTGGAATAGTGAGTGTAATCATTGGTAATAGTAGTAGTAGTCGTTTTCTTTATTAAGTAATTTGCATTCTCAATTGCCCAATAATTACTTGAATGACACGTGCAAATACTAGTGAACGAAATGCCAAATCAAGCAACGCATTTGCGTAGCGTCACCACTGAATCGTTGCCGCCCCTCCCCCCCTCTTTCCTGCCGCCAGGACTATATGGGCACACCAGCGTATACCACAGCGCCACCCAGGCCCTGTTTGTGTTCGGCGGTTACCGCTACGCCCTCAACTCCGTGGGCGTCTCCGACGAGCTGCACGCCTTCCACTACCCCTCCTCCAACTGGAGCCTCGTCAGCCCAGCGAGGAACGCCAAGGTGGGGGCCCTCCGCCACCTCGACACCAAACAGCTGTCCTCGCGGTTGCACACGCGGCGACGTCTTTAACTTTCTTAGAATTTTTACACCAGATGCGCTCTCGGCTTCGCGCCACGAGGCGAGGCAAACGTCGATTCCGAAAGCTCACAGAGAGGTGCAACCGCGCTGTGTTGAGAAAAACGGTCGGTGTAAAGTGAAATTTGCCTCACTACTTTAGGAGCTCCCTTTTCACGTGATCCCCGGTACGCACGGAGTGGCGCGCTGCCCGGTGTTGGAGATTGGCCTCCGAGAAAGCCAGACGACCTCTGACAACTGTGATCCACTCAAGGGGGCCGCTGCATTTTCTCACGCGTTGCCCAACTACATAGCGCACGGCATTCAAACTGAAACTTGATATTATTAATGTTTTCATGAGAGCTGCAATTTTAGCCAAATAAAGTGAAAAATCTCATTTGTAATACGAACTCCACTTTAGTGCAGGAAATGTATGGCTGGACAGAGGCCGTCGGCTAACGGCGCTTAATGCCATTGTGGTCGACTGCCCTTTTGAGCCCAGAATCTCAGTGTTGCCAGCTCGGTCGCTCCGACCCGGGAAGCCATGCGGGCACCCCCCCCCCGGCAGGTGCCAGTTTATTATGCCGTTGTGATTAGAGCCGTGACTATGCCGAGTTGCGCTCCGTTCGCTCATCCCGATGGCGTTTTTCAAAAGCGGCGATCATCTTTGTCCTCCGCAGCCCGCTCCGCGGTATTTCCATGCTGCCGCCCTCCTGGGTGATGCCATGGTGGTGTTGGGGGGACGCACTGATGCCCAGAACTTCTCTCGCGCCCTGCTTCTCTATCGCATCGACTGCAATACGTGGATCAACGCAGAGGACATCGGTGATGACACGCACAGCCAGAGCGACCCCTGAGTTTGTCCGCTGTAGACGGTGTGGTCGTCAAAGCTGCTCATGTCACTGGGCCATTTATTAGTGTAGACATCGCTGTTGATTCATGAACTTCTTTCACACCGTACGTAGCAATCCTCGCTAATTGGAGGTGCGGTATTAGAATTGCACTCTGATTATATTATAATCGCACTGCTCATTAGAAACGCTCTGTGCTCATATTAGAATCGCTCTGTGCACGTATTAGAATCGCACACAGATGTGTAGTGCGCTGCAGATTATGATAGGCCTGGATTAAGACGTGTCATGTGTTTTATTTAATATCAGTGGTTGTTTTAATCTTAGTTAAATGTCTAAGTGATGATGGAATGAATATCAATTTACTCTGTTTAAGTTTCAGGCCATGAAAAAGAAATGGTGTTAGCTGGAATGAAATGCACATATCTGTTTGAAGTGAATTCCCATATGCATCCTTTGCTATCAATAAAATATGATGGCTTTTTATCTTTGACTAGCTGTACTACCCGGCTTCGCCCGGGACTTGTATCCACCACGGCCGGCCGCCTTTGTCTCCCCAGTGGCGATGTTAATACGCTACAGCAGTTACTCGTTTGAGGCAGAGTCGACCTAGGGGAGGTTCAAATAATCGCCACCGGTGGTGGCCGTGAGCGGGAATCGAACTGGGTTCGCCGGGTTGGTAGCGCAGCGTAGCGTTAAGCATTACACCCACTGCTCCTCACACACCACACACGCACAGACACACACACAGACACACACACAGACACACGCAGACACACACAGACAGACACACACACAGACACACAGACAGCACGCTAACCACTACACTACCGCTCCCCACACACCACACACGCACACACACAGACACACACACAGACACACACACACAGACACACACACACAGACAGCACGCTAACCACTACACTACCGTTCCCCCTACACAACACACGCGCGCGCGTCCATAGGTACACATACACGCGCTTGCTGCAGACACACACATACACACACATACATACACGCAGACACACACATACACACAAACACACATACATACACACAAACACATACACAGTGACATGCGTATTCCCATCGCGGGGCACGGGACGTGCCTCCCGGCAAATCCCTCACAAGCGATCGTACACAGATGGACAGACAACTGAACAGTACGACGTTTGGCTGGTAATTGCATCCAGCATCAGCGAAAGGACGTACTCTGAAATGGGAATTGTTGTGGTTTTACGCTTGTACACACCGGTGGGCCAAAGCAGAGACTTATGAGTGTTTTATCAACGGGACATTTTTTGACTGATTGGCCGTGTGGGGTGGTGGAGGGTTACAACACATTAATAATTAAGGCGAGCGAAAGGCAATAAAGTTATTTTTGAAGAATGGTTGCGAAAGCGTACGTGTTACAAAAAGACTCACTTTACTTAAGAAGCAGGCTAATGTGTACATGATAGACTGTCAGTACAGCCACCCAGAAATATAACCAGGCTACACTGTACATTCTAGAGTGGCAGTACGCTCAGCCAGCTTAATGAGTATTTGTTGAGTGAACATTTAAACAAATCCATTATTGGCGCGTGTGGTTTAAACATAATTATACAGTAGTTTTTTCATGAGAAATGCTAATTGTTGTGGTTTTCCGCTTGAACACACCGGTGGGCTAAAGCAGTCAAGTCTTAGTCTTTTATGAACGTGACAATTTTGTGCAGATTGGGCGTGTCGGGTGGTGGATAAGGGTGACAACATCTTAATAAATAAGGCGATCTAAACGCAATAACGTTGTTTATGAATAATGTTTGCGAAAGCGTACGTGTTACAAATTGACTAACTTTACTTCCTAACCAGGCTAATGTGTACATGATAGACTGGCAGTACACCCAGCCAGCTGAATAAGCAGGCAGCAGTCTACATAATAGACGGGCAGTACGCTAAAGCAGCTTAATGACTATTTGTACAAAGAACATTTAAAGAATCGATTATAATAACCAGGCTACAGTCTACATGATAGACTGCCAGTACACCCACTCAGCTTCATAAGCAGGCTAGAGTCTACATGATAGAGTGGCAGTACGCTGACAGAGCTTAATAAGCAGGCTACAGTGTACATAATAGACTGTCAGTACGCTCACCCAGCTTAATGAGTATTTGTACAGTGAACATTAAAGTAATCGATTGTTGGCGCGTTGGGTTTAAAAGTAATATTAATAGCACACATTGTGGTGGGGGTGTAGTGAAGAGTAGGAAAAACTTTGATGAATTTACCTCAGAGTGGCGTGGTGGGTGTCGGGGCCTAGTAGCGTGCAAAGCCTGCGGCCTCGCCTAAAATTGTCGACTTGGAAGAGGCAGGGTACGGGTGGCGTTCCTCCCCCCCTAGCGCGCCAACAACACTGTGTAATGGCTATTATTTAATTAATTACGGAGCTTATGAAAGTGGCGAAGGCGTGGCTAGCGGTTGGCAGGGGCAACCGCCGTCCAATGAAACTGCAGCCCTTGGCGAAGGCGTCGCTAGCCGTTGCCAGGTCCAATGAAAGCGGCGAAGGCGTCGCTAGCCGTTGCCAGGGGCAACCGCCGTCCAATGAAAGTGCGTATGTTCCGGAGACACACAGACAGACAGACAGATTCACGATTTTATATATATAGATGCAGGTTACTCCCAGTTGAAATCCAGTAGGCATCATCAATTTTTATGTGTTGCTTTTTCCTTGGTTGAAAATAGAGAATTGTAAATCAACTGAAGATGGTGAAAAATAATTACATTTCAAATTATATTTTTTTATACAATTTCTTTTTTCACATTGATCTCTGAGAAAAGTAGAAATGTAGAGATGTGTGCCTAATTCTTTACTCGCCAGGCAAGTTAAATGTATTTTTTTTCCATATTCTTACGTAAAGATGGGAGGATGGCAGGTGAGCCGATGGAGAGGATGACAGCCTCGGCGGCCGTGGAGGTCGGGGGTCGCGTGCTCGTGGTCGGGGGCGTGGACGGCGTGGCCCGGGGTCAGATGGGAGCCCTCTCTCTACCGCGCGACCCCTGCGTGCTGCTCGCCGCCCCGGGCGCCTGCGGCGCGGCCGGCTGTGCGTGGTGCCTCGACGGGCGCAACGCCTCCTGCCGCTCACGAGAGGAAGCCGAGAGGTGACCGTGGGGTGTGACAAGTGATGTCGGAACCGTCCTGCCCCCCCCCATGCCCCCCCCCGCCCACCCCCGCCCACCCACAGCCTCAGTAGTGCTTGGACGGGTGACCACCACGCGTGAAGTAGGTGTTATAGGCTGCTACGGGGCGAAGTTGTGGACAGCAGAGGGCAGTTAAGCAACGTCCACTGCACCTTTATGATCCCACATCTACGCTTCTCACCTTCACTAACCCACACTGGCTGGCGTGGTGAAGTATGCCCTAACAACTCTCACAGCTGGCACGGAGTGGGGAGGTCTTCAGCAATGGTTTGACAAACGCCCGTGAATCATTATTATTTTTAACGATCACAGGAAGTCGTAAACGCAGGCCGCTGGAAGAAAATCTGCCGGCAGTCTCCAATCCGTTGCCTCTGTCTAGCGGTTCATGAATGCGCGCCCGCTGAACGCTAACGAGCGTGCATGCGTCCCCCCTCCCCCCCCGCAGGCGCGGCTGCGCTACGGCGAACGTGACGTGTCACGTGGCAGCAGCGTCCGACTCGGAGTGCCGCCTGCGGACGTCGTGCCCCGAGTGCCAGTCGCGCCACCCGGCCGAGCTCGGCCTCCAACCTGTGAGCCAACGAGCAACCACCCCCCCCCACACAAACACGGCGGGGACACGCCGTGCTCGTTCCCATTTGCGAGGGTCCCATCTCGTTAGTGCTTTCCAGCTGAGGTCGTGAGCGTTCGCGCGTCAGTCACTGTGGGGGGGGACTATTACGAGAGTAAACGTGATCCAATGTGAGGGTAAACTTGTGTCGCTAATCGCCACTTGTCTATTTGAAAGTTGGGTCAAATTGATCAAGGGGTCGCCCAAAGCTTGGGAGACACAAAGCAAGAGCAAAACACACAATTATCCGTTTTTAGCTGAAGAAATAGAACTGACATGAGGGTATGGGGCAGCAGGCGTGGGGGGGAGGGAGGCCGGGTCAAGAGACACATGAGAGAGAGAGAGCATTACGATCAACACCGCGACACAGCTCGGGACCAAGCAATTGGGGTCCAGCACCAACAACAACAACGATGGCAACAAGACCCTGGGGAAAGCCATGGCAGCCAGGGCAGTAACAACGAATCCCAAGGCGTACAGCATACTGTAGTGGGATAAAATAAATGTGGCTTTGATGACGACCATCGTAACTGGGAGGCCATTCATTGCCACTTGAGAGCATTGCCATCATCACGGCAAACTCCCTGTGGGTTAGAAGTTCCCACGAGCTGCGGCCTTCCCTTGCAGGGTGCACACGGCACGTGCCCAGCGAGAATCTCTCGCGCAATTCTCCGGGCAATCGCTGCGGAGGAGCAGTGCACCATCTGTTGTTGTTCAGGGAGGCCGATGTGGGTATTTGTTTAATGCTCCGTTTAATGTCCTGTCAGTTGGGAAAGATAGGCACCACCATGACTCCTCGATAAGCAAATGCGCCGTGCAAGTATTTCTCATTATGGCAAGCAATGTTTACTCTTTGAGTTTAACATTCAGTTACTCGTTTTTTTTCTATACGTTTTAACAGGCAGATTATTTTATAGATAAAAACTCCTGAGGCAATCCGATCTTTGAGGAGCCATGATCCGAAATGGATTAAACAATGCACTGCATAAATGATCTACCTTTACGTGTATATACGCACCGAGATGTGTATACAGTATTGCAATACTCTTTGGTTCTTTCGGTAAAGTCACGTAGTTAGAAATAAAATAAAATAAAACAAATGTGATTTGTTTTATTGAAATGAAACAAATGTGATTTGTTTTATTTTATTTGTAACTAAGTAACTTTACTGAAAGATCCAAAGAATATGGATTTGGATTCCTGCAGTCACGAAAGCTTCAAATCAAGTATTGCAATACACCTCTGATTCGCACGGAATACACATCCGATTAGCACGGTTGGCTACGTACGGCGTAAAAAAGTTCAACGTACATACGGCAATACAACACGTGTCTCATGGCTACCAGATCTCAAGACATTGCACAAAACAGTGACTCAGCCCATCACCCTACCGTGGTCGATAAAATGAATACCTCTTTGCATGGCGAATTCAAGAGTGTGATTGCACTGTGGAGGCAATAGGAATGCAGATTTCCCATCTTTTGGCTCAACAGCTCTGCAAACAGGAAATGAGCACCGCCCTCAATGCTTGCCGGTTTGAGCAGAAAATCACTTTCGAAGAGCTACGGTCCAAGCCCCCCGTGCGAGTGCGTGCGTGCGTGCGTGCGTGCGAGCGAGCGAGTAAGTGCGTTTTGCCTCGCGAACACGCAGGTGTGCAAGTGGTGTGCGGCGTGCCCAGCAACCGCGGCGTGCGTGTGGCACGAGAGCGACTGCGCCGACGCCACCGCCTGCGGCGAGAGGCAGCAGCGGGGCGACTCGATCCAGGCGGGCGCGTGCCCCGAGGCCACGTGCGAGGCCTCCGACTGCGCCAAGTGCCTGGCCGCCGGCAGCTGCATGTGGTCGCGGCACTTCCAGAGGACGGGTAAGAGAGGCCTGGGCCAGCACCCCTCTGTGGTTGCTGGGAAGGGCTGTGAGGATTGGCGGGTTGCGTCGTTGTGGCCGGTATTTTGGGTCTTTATTGGCGCAGGACCACCACAGAGAGCACCCCCCCCCCCGCCACATTGGCCTGGTCTAAGTGCAATACCAAACGGTGCCACGAGGGGTCCCCGGGCAGCTCCCAGGGGGTCACCGCACTCGGACAACACCGCTGAGGTTCTGCGTCCGAATTCGAGCAGTCGCCCCAACCCCCCCCCCCCCCCCCCCTATTAAACCGGGTAAAACAAAATGTGGCGAGTTTATGCTTATATTCCTGTAACCACTGGCTGCGCAAAATATAATTTCGTTGGAACTTTTAATTCGGCATGCTTCCTGCCCTGGGAATTACCAACATTTTACTTTGCTAGGCGAGCGACGAACGTCTTTATAGCAGGGCGCGTGAGGAAACGGAGTGACCTTACTGGATAGAATGAAATTCTAAAAATCTCGAAGGTAGTTCTACAATACTACCATCTAGAGGATCTAGAGCAGGGGTCCTCAAACTTTTTAAACAGGGGGCCAGTTCACTGTCCCTCAGACCGTTGGAGGGCCGGACTATAGTTAACAAAAACTATGAACAAATTCCTATGCACACTGCATATATCTTATTTTGAAGTGAAGAAACAAAACGGGAACAAATACAATATTTAAAATGAAGAACAAGTAAAGTTAAATCAACAAACTTGCCAGTATTTCAATGGGAACTATGGGCCTGCTTTTGGCTAATGAGATGGTCAATGTCCGGTTCCATATTTGTCACTGTTAGTCGTAACAAGTGATGCAAGTGTGCATCCGTTAGTCTAGATCTGGTTGGAGATTTCAAATGTTTCATTCTGGAAAAAGTCTGTTCACAGACATAAGTGCTGCCAAAGATGGTTGCCATTTTGAGTGCATGGTTCTTGAGATGAGGATATGTCTCAGAGGGGAGAGATGCATAGAAATTATGAAGGCTGCTTGACTTGAATGCGTCTTTCAGAGAGTCACAATTCTGCAGTTCAGCCAGTTCCATTTGGTAAATTGTATCCACATTTTCAATGTCAATAGAAAATGGGTTACAGAAAAGCTGTATGTCCTGTTCATGGAGATGAAGCTCTTTAAATCTAAATTGGAACTCCTTTTGCAATTTTTCCAGTGAATCCACACATGTTTTGTTTGGGAATGCAACCAAGGGTTTTTCCGCTAACAGATTTTGAGTTGTGGGGAGATGGCAGAAGTTTTCCTCCTTCACTTGTTTGATGAGGAGGCCTAATTTTACTTCAAATGCTTTGACATGTGATTGCATATCACAGATGAGTTTCCCCTTTCCTTGAAGTTGCACATTGAAACTGTTGAGTAGCTCTGTTACATCTGTCAGAAAGGCAAGGTGCCATTTCCATTCTGCATCATTGAGCTCTGGTACTTCTTTGTTTTTTGACAACAGAAAAGCTGTAATCTGTGGAAGTCATAGAAACGTTTCAAAACTCTCCCTCGACTCAGCCAACGGACTTCTGTGTGGTACAGAACATCTTCATAGTCAACATTTAGCTCAGACAGAAATTGTCTGTGGTTTAGTGCATGAGCTCTAATGAAGTTAACACAAGATACCACAATTTTCATAACAGAGTCCCACTTCAGTGATTTACTACACAGCGCTTGTTGGTGGATGAGGCAGTGTATGGCTATTGGATGAGAATGGTTATGTTTGTCCATCTCTTGGTTAATGCGAGCAATTACTCCTTTCTTAGACCCCACCATGCTAGGAGCACCATCAGTTGTCACACTGGCTAGTTTAGCCCAGTTCAGCTCCAAACCATTCACAGTTTGGCAAACCTTTTCATAGATATCCTCTCCTGTAGTTGTTCCTTTGATGCTTTGCAGTGCAGCAAGCTCTTCTGTGACTTCGAAATAGTCATTCGTCCCACGAATAAAAATTAGAAGTTGTGCAGAATCACGAACATCATTGCTTTTGTCGAGTGCCAAGGAAAAATAGGAAAGTTTTTTTGTGGAGTTTTGCAAATGCTGATGCAAATTGTCTCCCATTTCTTCAATCCTCCGTGTAATTGTAGGTCCTGAAAGACTCACTGTACTAATTAAATCGCCCTTCTCTGGACACATCTCTTTGGCAACAGAAAGAAGGCATTCTTTAACAAATTCTCCCTCCACTAATGGTCTGCCAGTGCACGCTATTAGCTTGGCAACTTGAAAACTTGCTCGCAGTGATGAAATATTTAGCTGCTTCTGCTTCACAAAAGTATTTTGCTGAGTTGTTAATGTATTTTTCAGTTTAAATATTTTATATTTTCTCACTTCTCCGACCAAACAATCATATTTATCTTTATGTTGCGTTTCATAGTGTCGACGTAAATTGTATTCTTTGAACACAGACACTATATTCTGGCATATCAGACACACAGCTCTTTCCTTGTACTGCATGAAAAAGTAATCATAAGTCCACTGTTCTTTGAATATCCTACATTCCGAGTCAATTTTTCTCTTTCTTGACATCATTGCTTCCTAGGGAGTCAAAATTGCTATTAGCAAAATACCAATATATATACAGCGCTACAAAAACAATATACCAGCAATAACTTTGCCCACACAGAGACATACAGACTGCACTGCCCATCAATGCAGTCTGATTGGGGGAACTCCACTTTTACCCCAGGCTCACACTGGTGCGGGTGCCATTAAAAAGTTAATTACACCTGCAGTTTTGTTCACAGATCGCAGTGCGATCTGCGAACTCGCATAGGAATCTGATCGCATGGGGGAGAAGACCCATGCGATCCGATTCCACTGCAGGAAAAAAGAAGGCACATGTGCCTTTTTTCTTCCGAATCTAATGCAAGTTCAGCCATACAAGCATATGGCTGAACTCGCACTGCTCAGAGATCGCAACAGTATGAACCGGGGCTTACACAACATATAACCTCATACAACTGAAAAGCAATCAGAATATAAATGCACTTACTGTCATTTAAATTGGGTTTCCTACTCCTCGGCTGTCTGTCACTGACCAGCACGGGAAAACAGCAGGCAGCCCCTCCAGAGATCAGAGATCACTCTGTTATTACCCCTCTATTATTTACTCAGCGGTGCGTGTGCTGGGGATCTACATCCCCAGCACACAGGAATATCACTGGGAGTGGAGCCGAGGGGCAAGTGAGGGAGCTGAGGGAGGGAGAGCCAGTCAAACGCAGCCAGGAGAGGGCTGGCAGCCTTAGGCCTGGGGGGCAAGTCCAGTCAATTGGCCCATTGAACCATTCACCAGCGCAGCCCAATGAGTGCCCACCGCCGCAGCTCAATCAGTGCTCACCAACGCAACCAAATCAGTGCTCGCCACCGCAGCCCAATCAGTGCCCACCACCGCAGCCCAATGAGTGCTCACCAGCGCAGCCCAATTAGTGCTCACCAGCACAGCCCAATTAGTGCTCACAAGCGCAGCCCAATTAGTGACCATGGGCCGGATAAATGTCCTCGGCGGGCCGCATGTGGCCCGCGGGCCGTAGTTTGAGGACCCCTGATCTAGAGGATGTTCCCTTCACACGGGGTGGCGCTCCACATGCCGGCAAGACTTCTGGAATGAACGATTTCCACCCCCCCACTCCTGCCCCCTCCCCCCTCCCCACGACTTGTCTCTTGTAGCAGGGGAATCGTGGCGCATTAACGTGCAGCCGGCGTACAACTGGCGGTGCCTGAGCGAGTCGCTGCGCAGCGCGTCGCCCCTGCGTGTCGAGTCCTCCCCGCCGCTCGCCTGCCCCGTGCCGTGCCACAGCCTAACCACGTGCGAGGACTGCGCGAAGGCCAAGGGCGCCGGTGGCGGGTGGCAGGAGTGTGTGTGGAGCGGGGCCCTGCGGCAGGTACAGTGGGTGTGGACTAGCGGCGTGGGAGGACAGGGTGGGGCACGGTGGTAGCAATCCTGTCTCACGGCAAATGGTTCCCGGGTTCGATTCTCGACTGGGGGCGCCTTTCTTTCCGTGTGGAATTTGTACGTCGTCTCTCTCTCTCTCACCCTGTTCTGCGTGGGGTTTCCCTGTGGGTTCTCCGGTTTCCTCTCACGGCCAACAAGAAAATAACAATGTGCATTGTGACTGGCAATGGGTAAAATATCCCAATGCTGAAACATTACCAGCAAATCACTTCCACGACGGTTGAGTGGCGCATAGCGGGATAGGCGGCTCGGACAGACAACCAACGCGGATGTGTAGGACCGTAGAAATCACTGCAATTACACGCGGCATTGCCCCCCCCCACCCCCCGGCTGCAAACAATTGACAGGACACTCCTGATAAAAGTTCCTTGAGACTCGGTGCAGCTTTCCTGGGTTAACGAGCTCAGCATCCGACAAGAGCGCGTATGCCCATAGGTCGTTGGTGTGTGCTCTATCGCCTATTCTAATAACCCAGTTCACCATTACCCCACCTACGATCTCATCGGAGCAACGAAAGCCAAGCAGGCTTGAGCCTGGATAATGCTTGGGCCGTGACCACTGTCATGAGCTATCACGTCATTACCTTCGTCGTGATGGACAGCAGAGGGCAGTTCATAAAAATATTTTTGTTGTGGTGTACTTCTATGCCCCCTACACCTGTTGTCCTTGGTAAAATAGCCCGTATGACCCTCACAGCATAGGTAAAGCCATCATCCAGCAGTGGATTGACAATGACATCAGCGCCGTACCCACTCGCGTGTCTTGTTTACAATGTGATGGCTCGGAAATCATAATTTGTATTATAGGTCACTGGGGGGGATTATACGATTATTTAATTTCAACAATTGGGAATTGGGCCTGCTCTTCATTAGCTCTGGGGGGAAAAAAAATACATTCTTAATTCAGTTGGTGGGGCGTGGTGGAGCAGTGGCGAGCAATATCTGAACCATCCCTGGGGGCTCTCACCTCTTCACTGTCCCTCACAGACCGGCATGGTCAAGTATGGTCAAACAACCCCCAGTGACTGACACAGCGTTGTAAATGTTGTGGATTAGCTCTCCAACACACCGGTGTGCTTTTCTAGTAACGATTTGGCACATTCTGTTTACGTGACAAACCTTACTAATTGGCTGTGTCGGGTGGTGGGGGGTTTAACGACACATTTATATTTATGCGATCTAACCCAAAAAAACCTATATGATGGATGATATTGGTCGTGAAAGCCTACGTATTAAACTGACAGCATGGGGAGTCCTGCACCCAGCATTCTATTGGCAAAGGGGGTTGTGAAATTCAGTCTCTTACGACATTGGTATGCAATTGTAAACACACAAGAGACGTCAGTTGCAGTGATTGGCTGGCACTGGAGGGTAATAAGTTGGTGTAAAAAGTGTTGGAACTCTCCTGGATACTGAACTTTTTCCAAGACTTGGAAGGCAACATAAAAATTTATTTTTAAGTGGCATATTTAAAAATAAGTTTCCGGTTCTTTGGCCATATACGACACGCCACCTTCTGCCAGTGTTTACCCAAAGCAATCCATTTTAGCTCAGGAAAAGTGCATGTGGCTCTCGCAGTCATTCAGAAATGTAGTCTTGTGAATTATCAATTGTGGGAAATTATTAAAATGTTTGTGGTTGATGCTGTTAAGCAATGGGTTAAATGTTCACTGACACCATAGGATGTTCTGGTGACTTCCTGACACCCAGTATGTGCACATAAAAAGTGTGTGCTCATCAACTACGTATCCTGCCACTACTTCAGTTGTCGTACATTAACTTAAAAACAATAATAATCACAATAAACTTTCACGTATTATACAATTACACATTTTGAACCGCCGCTCATTTGACTTATATGTGTGTCTCGGTGGCAGGAGGCCGATTTCCTTCGGTGAATGCTTGTGCAGGCGTTTTCATTCGTTGTCTTGTGCGGTACATTAATAAGTCTCGCGTTCGACCCGACATTCAGGCGGCGACGGCAGTAAATGGTGACCTTGTTGGGGGCTGATGCTGCAAGTTAGCGGTCGGGCCACCTCACGTGAAACATAAGCCCGACCGGTGGCTCGTTTTCTCAGACGTTGGCGATTTTTAATTTGCAGTCCTCCCTGTCGTTCGGTTGAGCGAAGCACAAATTCTCACTTTAAAATGAAACTCTCCCCGTGGGAGGCGGCCGGCTGGCTCGGAGAGGTTGGAGCGCTGAGCCGGCAACGCCGAGAACCTGAGTTAAAATCCAGGCAATCGGTCCGTTAATTTAGCTGGGGTTCTCAAGTAGGGCGAGTTAATCGTCTGAGGCCATTTAGAATACACGCGAAATAAATAAAAAAAATTGGCGTTTTACTTAATTTGTATAAGTGCCAACAGGTCCGGGAATTAAAAATAAAATGTGGGTCTGTCACATGACGAAGCGATGCTGTCATTGCAGAGCAGCTCTTGTTGTGTATGGATCTAAATTGTCAAAGGATGTGAGGAAGAATGCCTGCACCTCTGCACATGCTGTCGTCTGCACTGCTTTGCAAGATTTCCAAATGGATGAATCGCTTCTTAACGCAACCGACAACCACAATTGGAATACCACTGGGGGGAGGGAAAATGTACATATAAAAACATATATTTATTGGCAATGCTGCTGGTGCTGTGTTGGCAGTAATTGACAAGCACAGCTAACAATAAAACCCGACACTTTCATCGGTAACACTGCCCTAAAAGGAAAAAAACACAATGTGACTTTTCAAGCGGTGGCCTTTCTTTTTAACTTTTCTGTGCTGTGAAGAAGGACCCCATTGCTTGTAACGTCACCTCTTGTGTGTTTACTTTCGGGGGGGGCAGTGCTATGGACGAATGTGAGTGTTTTTTTTTAATACATGGTGTGTCTTTTAAAAGTGGGTATCCTGTTTTTTTTATTGTTTTTATTACCATTCAATGCGAGCCCTATTACAAAGCGCCGATCACAGAACGGAGGGGAAAAAACATTCCGCAAACAACAGGTCTTGGGTATACATACAAAAGAGATGCCCTTTTATAACTGAATGGTGGCGTGCATTGCGCAACCATTTTGTATCACGGTGATGCACCAGCGGCCAGCATGATTGTCACGTGCCGACTTTCGTTAATTTTGCTCGTGGCACCGCTGCCAACGCAGCGGCATCGCCAAGTAAATTAGTCTCGTCTCCCGTTAAAGGCGGCGCACCGAACTCGCGCATCTCGGCCAACTTGGCGCTTCGGCGTGCGTTGCTCTGCCGTCGCTCGTTCGCAATCTGCGCGATCTTCGCCCGAGAGCCATTTATTTTTGCCCTTAAATCTTGCCGCTCCCACCCCTTTGCCCCCTTCCCGCACCATATCTGGCAGTGCGCGAGCCCGAGCTTCCTGCCGATGCGCTGCGCGGGCGGTGCCTGCGGCCAGCTGGTGTCGGGCTCTGCCGACGGCTGCCCCGCGCCGTGTCTGGCGGAGCGGCAGTGCTCATCGTGCCTGCGCCAGCTGGCGTGCGGTTGGTGCGCCGTCAATGGTCTCAATGGCCTGGGCGGCTGCATGCCGGGCAGCCTGGCGGGGCCCAGCCCTGGGCGCTGCTCCGTTGAGTTCATCCCGCTCTACGTGCTCGCCCAGATCCCCGGTGAGAGGCACCGTGTCTGTGTCCAGCAGACGTGGGTGCGTAAGCATTGATACCCTATCAACGACGTCCAGGTGCGCTTCCATGGCCGTCTGGAACTCTCTTATGATATTAGGAAGTCACTGGAGCTGTGCATTTTAAATGGAGATTAAAACCCCTATTTCTTTATAATTGCATTTTGTGGTTAGCTTGTTGTCCTTCCCTCGCACCTCCAATTAGCACGGTTGGCTATGTACGGTGTAAAGGAGTTCAACATACATACATCTCGATCAGTCGTCGTACCCTACAAATGGCTTGGTGCGTCTAGTGCAGCAAGCGCTGTCCCTCCAGGTTTGGTCTGTGGAGAGCCGCAATGAAGGAAGACCCAGCAGAATAGTCGATGATTGTCAACCCAAGGGAGAGAAGAGACAGAGATTCGTACTGTGATGAACACACCGTGTTTTACGATAGGGCAAATCCACCATTAAGTCGGTTATTGATTACAAACAATTAGTATACGTCATTGCATTGTGAAATATAAAATAACAAACGTGTAGATATAGTAACGGGAAACATTAAAACCATTAATGCTTTGTCGATATTCCATTATTTTACTTGTTCTACCGTAACTTGCGTGACAGGTTGCGGAATTACTTGAAACTGAATATGGCTTGAGTGGGGAGACCTCTTCGCGTTTGCAATGTTAGATTTTACAAACGCCCTGCTGCACATATTACAACGAATCATACATTACAAGCTGGCACCCGCATGAATTATCCATAATGTTATGACCAGATAATTTATTAACAGCATTAGCTGTGGGTTGCACTAGCACAAATAAATAAAACCTCACCTTGTTTGTCTTTAGCACCAACTTATATTAGAATTAAATAGAGCAGACAGTACACCTCTAAATCGAACCGATGAATTTTGTAAATGCCAAACATAACGGATTATAGAGAACCAGTGATTTTTATTGGTTCCCATATGTTGTGTGTGCAATTGAAAATCAAATATCAAAAAATATACATATAAAATAACATAAGCCAATATTTCAGGCAATAGCTCTGAAAAAGGGCAGTGACTTTACCGAAATAACCAAAGAGTAATTCCTGCATTCACGAAAGCTCCAAATTAAGTTTCAGGGCAGTGAAGAATGGATCTAAATGCCAACACATTATTACCGGTAATTTAATTCCACGCTCTAAGACTTTGCTAAATGGCAAATTTTGCCCATCACTTAAGCAGCTCACAACAAACATTGTCGTTCGGTCATTTGGTGGCTTTTATACGCTGGACGTCACGAGATCGCTTTTTATCCATTTTTTTCTTACAACCCTGGAAAACAGCTACATGGGCCTTGAGCGCCCTCACCCCCCTTAACTTTGCGCTCGTTCCTTCTCTTTCTCTCGGCTTGACTTGGCGGGAAGTGAGCAACTCCACAAGCACGCAGCCCTTTGGGAGCTGGGCCTACGAGGCGTGCCCCGCTGAGAACGAGTGCCTCAACGGCCACAACAGCTGCAACGCGAGCGAGGATTGCGTCGACCTGCCGCACGGATTCGAGTGCAATTGCAAGCAGGGCTACGTGCGCGATAGGTGCCCGCCGCGTCGTCACTGCACGCACGTCCACACACGAGCACGCACGAGCACGCACGAGCACGCACGAGCACGCCCACCACACGCGTTCAAACAGGGACGGAAACGCTAACTCGGCCACGTGCGGGAAGGATGCCCCCCAAACCCTGCCACGTTCGGTGTTGGTTCGGGGGGTGGGTGAGTGGGTGGGTGCATGTTGGGGCGAGTTGAAGTAGGTGGGGAGGTGCTTGTTGAGGCGAGCTGAAGTGGATACGTTTTTTGTTCGTGCGTAAACACACACAAAGACGCACCGAGACTTTCCCCGCTTCGCCCCTTAACGGAACGGCAGCGGGCAAACTGCGTTCAGCGAGCAACGGTTTCTGCCAGCGGGGCGCACGAGGGGGTGACGTAGGCAGCGCCACGCCCAGCCACTATCGTCTCCCCACTGCTCGTGAACAGGTGCACATGTGCCAATTCCGAATTAACCATAACTAAAATATGACACCGAATGAAAAAAAATGTTTTGGTTCAGCAAAATGGTTGCCTAAAAAAACCTTTACGCACCGTGTCTGAAAATTTTCTTCAAGTCATTATTTTTGTTTATACGCTTTGTTAAATCAAACATTGTTTTATCATTGCTATTTATTAACCACGAGTCATTACATTCACTGTTACCTTCTTTAAAAAAAAATTACCCTTTATCTTCACAAAATATCAACATCTTTCATCCGTGCACTCACTCGTTGAACATTAACCATTTTTTTTTATTGACTTCGATACATAACGACACGGTAATGCGCACAAAACACTCCTTTTACTGTTACGGTCCAACCTTCCGTGACGGCCAACAACGTCCCGAGCAGCCGTTGCTGATGTTTTTGTTTGTTTTGCTCTGCGCGTTGCGCCGCGCCGGCAGCACGAGCGGGCCGTGCAGGCCCGAATGCACGCAGGGCTGCGTCAACGGCGCTTGCACGGAGCCCAACAGCTGCCGCTGCCTCTTCGGCTTCGTGGGGGAGAACTGCTCCCTCCCGTGCCCGTGCAACGGCCACAGCGACTGCCAGCGAGTGGGAGCTCGCACCGCCTGCACCCAGTGCCTCAACAACACCGCGGTGAGGAGCCGGCGCGGAACCGCACGCTCTGCATCTCCTCCGTCGGATATTTCAATTCCGGTAGATTTACCCGTGCTCGTTTAATTAACGAGTGGTCGATCGTTGGCTTTTATTTCGTTTAGGTTTATTTTCCCCGGTTAGGCAATGGGTGCGTTTTTTCTTCTTCGTTTTTTTTCTTCACGTGTCGTGATTTGTATCGGTGACGCGACGCCGTGGTGGGTCCCGCGTCACAGTTTCTGTTTACGAAGCGCCTCTCGTGCCACCCTCACACAGAACCTCCAGAGCGCTCGTCAGTTGAATTCAAAACCATTCCATATTTTCTTTTAGTCGTCTGTGAGTCAGACTTTCTGTAAAGGAACGGTAATTTTCCAGGTACAGCATCAAATAAGGGTTTCTTAGAAATTCAAGGAACAAGGGACCTACGATATTGACGATGCAATATGTACAACTTTTGACCCATGTAAAATTACGTGACTGTCTCTGCCTGACGGGAAACAGGGCGACACCTGCAACAAGTGCCAGCCACTGCACGTGGGCTCGGCGCTGGGTGGCGGCCGGTGCGAGCCATGTGCCTCCTTCTGCAACCAGAACTCAGACGTGTGCATGAGCCACGAGGACCTGGAGCGCGCGCGGCGCGACCCGCAGAGCTACCCGCTCGCCCCCGACAAGGTACGGGCGATAACACGCGTGCACTGTGAGCTCGAGTGAATCGATAATTATCGGTTGACGAATCGGCGCGTGCGAGTAGACTGCCACGTGATCCTCACGAGTGTGCCCGCTTCACCTCGTGTCGTGGCTTGGGACCTCAGGTCATCCAGTGGATCCAACAGGGGGCGACCAAGGACAACCTTGTGTGCGTGAACTGCAAAAACAACGCCTATGGCACCTTCTGCGAGAGCTGCGTCAAAGGGTACTTCCTCCTCAACAAAACGTGCACCAAGTGAGTGTCGTCACGGCATCATCATCATCATCGCGTCGTCATTATCGTCGTCATCATTATCGTCATTATCGTCGTCGTCACTGAGCTGTGTACATCTGTATCAATCTCGCCACACGAATGTCAGTCGTCGCAGCTAAAAAAGTCACCCGATCGCCGACGTAAACCTATTACCATCATCGTCTAATCCTTCACACTTCCATCGTGATCGTAATCTGAGCTGCGACTAAAGGATGTCCATTTAACGATACATTACAAATGTATACATTCATATGATTATATGAGTATGTTACGGCTTATTTAAAAGTGAAAAACTTGCGGTGATGACTTAGTTTGCACAACAGGCGCCTATTTAAACCCCAGACTTCAGCAGCATTATTTGTATTTTTAGATTTGTTCTTTTCCGACCAGCAATCTTGCTCGGATTTTTTTGGTGTTCTGGTACACTGTCGGTCATCAAGGCCACCCTTCAACGGTGTAAAAATGTCCAGACATTATTTCTCTTTTGTCCTCTGTTATTTCGCAAAACCACTTAAGTTTGTCCCGGTTTGTGCTGAACCGCGCGCGCTCGTGAAGGTGTCAGTGCAACGGCCACTGGGATTCGTGCAACACAGCCGACGGCACGGAGTGTGTCTGCAACAACAACACGGAAACTAAATGCCCCAGCACCCAAGCCGATCGCAAGGACTGCTGGAAATTCCAGGTTTGGCGCTAATCTTGCACGGTTGCCCATGTCGCTATCAATATAAGAATAACAGTAATTATAAGAATAACAGTAATTGTTCACTTGTAACGCTGCACCGCCGCACTGCATCGGCCAAATTCTCTCCCCCCCCACCCTCCCAAACCACCAAGCTCTGCGGTTCTCTATGTATTAAGCTGTTATCAGTGTTTACATTTCCGAAGCATCCCTGCATTAGCGCCAAATACAGAGGAGAAAGACGCCAATCTAAACGTTATGCCGCGTAAAAGGCTGTGTTCCTGTTATTTATGGATAGCCTCTCCACTGGTGTAACATATGGGATTAACCCATGCTGATGTTTAACCAAGGCCTCATTAATCACAGCAACACATAAGTAACAACACATTCCTTTTCAAAATCTTAAGCTGAACCTGTGCGCGAGAACATTGTCATCACAGCACACCACCAAAGTGTGCTGGAACAGCTTTGCTCGAGTAGAAATGGTTTACACCTAGATCCCTTGAATCCTGCTTAAAATAATAAAATGTTGTTAGCCTAATAGCCGCCGGGCTCTGTTTAGTCTTTGATCGATCGATGGATTTTATTTGTTGACACGGGTAAAAAAACATTCAGCCTTAAACTGTTGTAAAAGAATGACCCGCAGGCAGCACAGAAATATAGCGCCAACCCGCGCGGGAATCGCTAACCACACATGTAAGAAAAGGGAAATCTTGTATTAAGGAGCGTTGTTGTGTCACGGGTACAAGCTAACGGCCGCAGCTCAGAACCGACGTGCGGCAACAGAGTGACTCGTGTTCCCGCGGGGACGCGGCGACCACCAGGGCAATATTTTACATGCTCGAGCCCGCAACCGTAAAAGTAGTAAAAAAAACAATTGTTCCGATCACCGGCTCTGCGGCACGTGTTGTGTGCGTGCATGCAGTGCGCCGGGTGCAAGGAGATGTTCCTGGGGAACGCCACGGACGGGCGGCAGTGCTATCGCAAGGTGACGGTGGAGCAGGACCAGTGCTTCGACCCGAGCTCGCAGAGCAACTGCTACAACGACCAGGTGCAAAACCTGCCGGCTGGACGCACCGTCTTCTTCGCCGTCCAACCAAAGTTCACCAACGTGGACATCCGCCTCACGGTGGACGTCACGTTCGGAGCCGTAGACATCTACGTCTCCAACTCCTTCTCCACCTTCTCGGTGGAGGTAAACAGCACGACCGGGCGGCACATCGTCACCGTGCGCGACCCACAGGTGATCGCGGTCGTCAGCAGCAGGGCGGATCACGACACGGTGAGGAGGAGGAGGGACACCGGGAGCAGCAACTCGAGCGACAGCTCGGGGAACGCGAGCGCCGGCACCACCGGCGTAATGACGACGCAGCAGCAGCCCTCGTCGCTCATCGACATGGGGCCCGTGAAGAGGCTGCAGCGTGAGACGGCGCAGGGGCTCATCACCTTCATCACGGTGAAGCATCCGGACCCGATCCTGCTGGTGCAGGGCGTCCGCGACCGCCTCGTCATCACGTTCCCCTACACGGTGCACGCGCTGCGCACCAACGGCTTCTTCGTGGTGGTGCTGGGCGTGGGGGCGGGCGGAGGGGACGGCGATGTCAACAACGGCGAGTCGCAGGGCGTTCTGTTTTTCCGGCAGGACCAGGCGCACATCGACCTCTTCGTGTTCTTCAGCGTCTTCTTCTCGTGCTTCTTCCTCTTCCTCTCTGTCTGCGTGCTGCTCTGGAAGACGAAGCAGTACCGCGACCTGCGCCACGAGCGGCGCCGTCAGATCCTCGAGATGAACAAGATGGCGAGCCGGCCCTTTGCCCGCGTCACGGTGCACCTGCTTCTCCAGCACGCCGGGAGCCGTCGCGCCGCCTCCGCCAACGGCGCCGCCGCCGCGCCGGCCACAGCGGCCGCCGCGGCGACGCCGGATCCGTCGCTACTCGGCCGGTCGAGGCCGCACGGGCGCCTGGCGCGGTTCTACGCCCGTGCGCAGCACTCGGACTCGAAGAGGGGCACGGCCATCGGATCGTCTGCCGCCAAGGGGGCGATGCTTCCGCCGTTCGACGGCAGCAACGGCAACGTCGGCAGGCCGCCGCACCACACGACGAACTTCGGCGGCGATTTCGGAGGCTCGCGCCGGGGCGACGCGACCCTGCTGCTGCTGCGGCCCGGTCCCGTGTCGCTGGAGCCGACGGACGACGGCATGGCGGCCGTGGCCACAGTAATGCTCCAGCTGCCGGGCGGCTCGCAGGCCCCGAACAGGGCCTGCTTGGGTTCGGCGCTCGTGGCGCTGCGCTACAACCTGCAGGACTACTGCGGCGGCGCCAGCGGCACGGCAAACTCGCGCAAGGGGGGCGGGGCCCAGCATTCGGAAAACACCCCCAACGTAACCCTGCAGTGAGCGAACGAGGGAGGGGGCTGGGAGGACCCCCCCCCACCCCCGTAGTAAATACCTTCACGGCTTCTACCGCTTATCGTGTCGAAACTTTTTTGTTTGTTTTCTCCCTGGAATATACATAAAAGCAAAAGCAGAGCGAACAATGAGCCCCGTTGACAAAGCGAGCCGGTTGGCTGGGCCGCTCGGCGTGCGCGTACCAGAAGCGATCGCGACCACATGCACAGCACGGTCCGCGCGGCAACAATCGCCAGCGTCTGCCTCAAGAGACACTGCTACTCTCCGGCCCCTCATGCAAAGAGGCATTGCGGCCAAACTCCATGGCATCTGCTATTAAGCACAACCTGTGCAAATCGCTGAAGTATATTTCTTGAGTATATGCACATTATTACAGCAAAGCGTTCTCTTTATTTTGTCACACAGCAACATATTACGTTTCTCAGTTGCACATTTTTTGTAAAAATTTCCTCCGTTTTTTTTTGTTACTGCGTGCGTGCATCTGTGTGTGCTGCCGGCCCATCAATATTTGGAAATTGACACCGTGCTGAATTTTTGAATGTGATGAAGTCTCCTAAAATATGTATAAAGTGTGTGCTCATCTACTGGAAAAAATATAAAACTTGTGGATGTTATTTTTTCTTTAAATACTCTGGGTAACCACTGCTGACATGAGCACTTTATTTAACAATAACTGTGCACTACTGTGCATTTAACGTTTAAGTTAAAGAGTTTGAACACTGTACAAAACATACAGGATTGTGGGATGTACATTGTACTTGCACTTTTATATATATATACCTGAATGTTACATTTGATTTCGATCAAAGTATTCGTATTCCTTTTTGCATTTGGATTTAACTGATTGTATATTCAGGACAAGCGAACATTGGATATTGAACATTTATCCTTTTTTTGTACATTGTTGTCATTCAGTGCCACCCGTTAACTTGTCAAAGATTTCCCACAAAGTGTTAATTTCGATGCTCCCGTTGGAGTTAACGTTCAATAAAGAGCTTCCAACGCTGCTACGTCGGTGTCTTGACGCGCTCCCTTCCTTTCGAAGTGGTGGAAACCGCGAATGCCTCCCCCTGGGCCAGTTCCCAACCTGCTGCATGTAATTGTGTTTGCCAATTAGCGGACATTTGTAAAGTTGTAATTGTCCGGTAGCCGAGGCATAATTTACATGTAAATGGAGACAGGTGGTTTAGTCATGGCAAGAGACTCGAGGGATCTGAAGGCAGGAGTTGAGAACCATTGTTTTTTAGACCGGCTGTTGACGATTCTACTCTGTAGGTTTCTCCAGCCACATAAACCTTTCTTCATCACTTGCAGAGACACACGGCACTTGGCATACGAACCGGTAGTCAACACGTCTTCTCCCTCTTGCTCAATTGAGCGTTGGGCGGTGTTCCACCTACCTTTCCTTTTCTGTGCCATTCATAGCAGTTCCACGTTCGAAGTGGCAGGGACCCAGTTTATCTTCGTGACAATCTCTAGTGGCGTTGATGATGACAACGACGACGACGGTTGAAGATCTGCCGCCCCATCTGGCGAGCTTCACCGCAGAGCGGTTCCCCCTCCGCGAGCTTAACATCCGCCGCCTCCGCACGCCCCGCTATCCAGCCGAGCTTGGAGACAGCGATTAGCGACATGGGAGAACGACAGCTGCTGGAGGTCCCGCGTAGTCGCGGAATGCGCTCGCTTGCGCGCCGAGCGCTCACGCTACCACGGCGCCTCTGTCTCCGCAAGCCTTGTTGTTGGCTGCTTTAACACCGACTGCTAGGATTCCACCTTCTGAACGAGACAATTTTTTTTATTCGCTGAGGAATGAACGGGGACCTGCTGTGCGTGCCCTGAATTCGCGCACGTGGCTTTGCCGGGTGAAGTCCCGCGCGTTCATCCGGATGCGTCAACAGCAGCAATCGCTGAAAGAATTAGTAAGTACATCTTAATTGAGCAAGCTGCTTTAACCATCGGAAGAAAATCAATTGGTGCAACATCACCACGTTGGAATCGTATCCGTGCGTTGATATTTGTTCGCTGGAGTCTAAACGCCTGGGTTCGAGTTGACCAGAAATCTCAGCTGCTTGCACAACCAAAAACTCAAAAGAGTGAAGCACCTCGCACGTACGTAGAGTGGCACTTCTCGTCGCAGTAGCACGGGGCAAAGAAATGTTTCGAAGGAAATTTCACTCGGTTTGTAGTGGGTGCATTTCAAGATGCAATCAATCCCTTTATGCAGAATCATGTACTGGTCTGTTGGGATTACGAGATGCGTGTTGAAAAGTGAGAACGAGTGATTGTACAACAAAGGACATATTTTTAATATATATAATTACGTCTTGAGTAATTTGAATATTTAAATTCAAGATTATCGTTTTCAAAGAAACAACGTTAAAATAGAGCGTGCGCCGTGGTTACGTGTGTTGGGGAGGGGGCAGTAGGTTGTGGCCTATTTTCGGTGTTGTCTTGGTTCCTGCTGCGATGCCAAATAAAACAAATGATGAGGGCAGTGTAATATGTCAGTGAAGTCACTACTCTTAGCACCGTGTATCAAGACCCTCTTTTTTTTACCCAAGGGACTCCAGCCTGGATTTATGGTGGCTTCTCAGACACTCCAAAGCCAGTGCTGGAAATTTCATGTGTTTGCTTATAATTGGAAAGATTTTGGTTTGAACCCAAGTCGAGTTAAAAAAGAATGTGAATATATTAGGCGCCTAACAATGACAGGTCCTTTTATTAAAACCGTTTTTTATGCAAATCATAAACCCATAACAATCATGCGCGTAAGAATTGGCTATTTATTATGTATACAGTACTTACGATTTATGCAAATGATATGCTAATGTTACATTCGCGTTAATGGATTGGACAAAAACTGCATAAACGTGGGATTACAAATGACGGTAAAAAAAACAGACAGTCACAGTTTTTGCGGAAAAATAATTTAAGTGCAGGGAAGGCTGAATCATTACATGCTTTATTTTTTATTTATCATTTTGGATCATAGCTAAAAGGGAAAAAACCCAAGAGGATGTAAACCAAAGATTGAGCGATTACATCGGCTCGCGTGCTGGAGCTAAGATGGATTGTTGCGTCATGTGACCGTACGTATGTGTCGTGGGTCAAACTGAGTCGCAGACATACTCTTGGAGGCAACACATTTATTTAACACCACCAGGCTAACTGCACTCGTCACAACGTAACTAGCTACAATGGACCGGACCACAGCTCGGGTCCAGGTCCATGTGTTGGAGACTCGGTAGAGCGTACACGAAGGCTTCTTCAGGATGAACAACAACGCCGGCCCCTCTGGGGGACCCGGCTTTTATTCTCTGCGGCGTGGCCGGCTCCACCCTTGGCCACGACCACCTTCCAGAACCCTCGAGCAGGATCTGGACCCGGACCACGTGACCACCCCTAGGCCCCACTTGGGGCCCCCGTGTAGACTTAACCCGTCACGTGTCCTCTTGGGTCAACCGGAGTGCCACGGCCTTCAGTAACCCCGGCACACCCACACCCTGTCTTGTAGGGCTGGCACTGCACGCCAAGCGTGATGCCACCCAGCGCAATCAACCAGCGCTCACCGAGCCCCTCTAGGGCCGGCACTACACCCACACCACGTGGTGTCCGCGATGTCGCTACATCACATGCCGTGCCTCTAGGGCCGGCACAGCATAGTGACATCCCGCGATGCCACTACATATGTATAACACGTAGACTTTCGCGACCAATATCCATAATACAGGTTTTTTGGGGTTAGATCGTGTAAATATAAATACAAATACAGGAGGATTTCTCCACAAATCTGGCTATCCGCCTGATGATGCTAGTTGTAATTACTGGCGAAACGTCGTACTCAGATTGTAAATGTTGTGGATTTGCTCTCCAACACACCAGTGGTGCTGTTTACGTGACAAACCTTACTAATTGTCTGTCGGGTGGTGGCGAGTTTAACGACACATTCAGATTTACGCGATCTAACACAAAAAAACTGTCTTTTGTACGTATGTATGCATGCCGAACTTCTTTCGCACCGTACGTAGCCAACCGTGCTAATCGTAGGTGCGGGGGATAGGACTGGCCCGGGAGTGTGCCTTCATCCAGCAGTGAGCAGACCATGGCTGAAGATGTGGATGACGACGATGACAATGAAAACCGTCATTGTTTTAATCAATCTTGACTGATGGACGCCTGCAGGCGCAAAGAGCACCTCAAGCTGCTGAACGAGAATGAGGAGCACGATAATTCGTGGCGCTTTCGCAAAGCCCAAAGACATCCGGCATAGGCGCACTTAGTTTGGAGCCACTGTCACGCACACAGGAATAAACAAATTAGCAGATTGTTGATAACTCGAGCATCTCTGAGTCCGCGTTGTGACCCCCCACAACTGGGGCTCCCGTATTATAATCGGCGAATATTGGGCTTTTCGAAACGCCGGCAACTGATCGTATCTCTGTGTGCGGTGCACATCACCGGGCTGTCGACGAGCAGGTTGAATTTATTCGGCGATGGTCATTTCAGTTTTATCAACAACAACAAAAAACCCCGACCCTTCCGTTGACAGCGCACGCACACTCGCAAAGGTCTCGGGAGAGAATCGCGTGCACGTTGTTCCCGGACTCGGAAGAGCTTGGGAAAGGAAGGAGGAGGAGGAGCAGGAGGGTGACTTCGTGGAAGAGGGAGCAAGCCTCGTGTGTGCGTGTGCTCGCAATATCTCTGGAGCAGCGCGCAGCAGTGGTCTGCGCGAGATGGCTCGGTGGGATATGACTCACGAAAGCGCCCCCGATAAACCTCCTGCCCCCCACTCCCCGCGTTTCTGGGGAGTGTTTTGTTGTTGGTCAATGTAAGGACTCCCCTATTCCTTGCATTTTGCAGAGCAATGTATGCAGCCGTGCAATGCATTGTGTGGGACAATCAAGGCGGACGATTTTGCTGGCGATTGTCAAAATATACCCTGCAACGGTTTCCTCTGTGAAGAGCACGATTGCACAAATTTGGATACAACGGATCGCTGCTCCCTCCACCCCCACCCCCGAGTGAGTGCCTGGGATGGCAGCTCCCAGTCCGATCACAGAGGGGGTCACATGACTACCCGAGGTTGTGTGCTCTGTAGACCAATGAGTGTTCATGGAACACACGTTTTTAACTGTTATCACTGGCCAGACAGAACTCTGTCACTCTATGCCATTGCCGTACTAAGCTGATATCCACAGTCGCACACGGTAAATGTGTGTTGCCTGGGAACAATTGCTGGCAATTAATATCCCAAAATCCCACGAGTGCATTGTGGCCAGACCGCTCACAGAGTCTGCGGTCTGGATATTCATCATTCCTTCTAGGAGCAAAGAATTGATTTCCGACAGATTATTTCTTTTCTTTATTTTTTAAACGCACAAAAAAAATGTGTCAAAAGCACACAGCCTTTGTGCATCGTGCAAAGCCCATCAGCATTTCCCGAGGTAGTGCATTGTGGTTCTCTTATCTAAGGTCACCACTGAAATACATTTGAGCAAATGTGACCGATTGACAGCAGCAGAAGAGATGTCGTGATAGACGACGTTTGGACCCACCGGTTCCATCCTCGACACCACTGCTGCTGCGAGTCTGTCACATTTGTGCAACTTCTTATTTGATGGTACCCTCCGGAAATTAAATTTGTTTTAGCACGATGCACAGAAGCTTTGTGCGTTTTACAAATTTCTTGAGTGTTCTTTAAAACACGTTGTTTTCCAAGCCCCTGCGATTGTTTCGTTTATGTTGGGTTTTTTTAATATTCGAGACTGAGAATAAGTTATTCCCTTTTTTCTGGCAACAAAACAGGTGTTAAGATGTTAAAACACCAAATTGAAACCTTTTACAAGGAATCATGTCTGCGTTAACCACAATACTTGTGGTCAGAATGCAAACAAAAACATATTCTGATAATATATGCATTGTCTTTTAAACTGATTGGTCCACATCAGAGACAGCTTTCTTTGGAGCCTAGTCTCAAAACGGTGTTAGACCAGAGCACGCCAAAGGGCATCCTCTGGTATGTGGATCACGAGGCCATGGACGTGATGGTGTTGGAGAAGCTGCTGAGTTTGGTATGGGAGCTGCGCATTGACATGCCTGCAGTGGACGATGACGAATTATGCTCCCTGTGCACCGCAAGGTGCATCCAGTAGCACCTCTTGCTCCAGCGGGACACCAGCCTCACCACCTGCACCACTCCAGCCGACACCAGAAGCTCCGAGGAGTAGCCGACGCACGACCAGGCCTTCGCGGCAACCCAGGTGAGGAGCTGGAGGTCCGACGACTGCCGGCCTCGGTGGGACTCCCGCCAGCAGGGACGGACGACTCCGCGGCCGGACGTGTCATCTATCACCTGCTACAATTGTGGCCTACGGGGACACGTGTCGTCTGGCTGCCGGGCCCCGTGTTTTGCCGCATCACTGGACCACGATCCTCGGCACTGCACTCACCTTCGGCTCCAAGACGGACTCAGGCAAGTCCCGGCACCTCACACTCTCGGCCCGCACTTTCCACCCGCACACACCATCACAATTCGCGTGATAATCATGTGTAGGTCGGCGGGGAGTCGAGTAACTGTAAAATCGATCGTGCGCTCAGACCAGATCAGTGGTATCAGTTGGTCCACAGAGTTGTTGCCGCAGCTGCAGGTTCCTCCGCCGTTGTGGGTTTCATGGAAGGGGTCGAGGTCCGGATGTTGGTCGACACAGGCGCATCAGCGACCATCATCTTGGACCTAATTTTTAACATACTCCCTGGTAATTGTCATTTCTTGCGGCCCGTTGATGTACCGTGTTTCGCCGCTAATGGGGGTTCGTTGGGCACAATTGGCCGGATCGACGCCCAGATCCGTTTTGGCGATGTCTAATTGAATGGTCCTATTTTGGTTTTTTCAACCCTTGCCGTTCCATGTTTGCTAGGGACAGATTTTTTGGGCAAGATGCCATTAAAATGCATCGAACGCCCATCTGGCCGAAGCATGTCCTTCTTGCCCTCACCCTCTCCGTTGCGTATGGCTTGCGCTATCGTCCAGGCGTTGTGCACTGTACGTATTCCGCCCAGGTCTCAAATGTTGGTTCCCCTTCGTCTTCGGAAACCCCTTGACTCGGACGCGATAGCAGCAGGGGTTTTGTTGGGGCCTTCGAACACGGCGGTATGCGGTTTGAACTTAGTCGGTGCACAGACGCTCGTTTCGGGTGACAGAGAACCCTTTATCCAGGTCCTGAATGCGGAGATACGTACTATCGTCAACCCTCAGGGTACTGTGTTCGCTCATGCGGCACCTTTGCTCAGCTAGTGCTAACCTGACGGACTCCCAGCGGGGTAAACTGCATGCGTTGTTGTGCAATTTTTCGGACGTCTTCAGTAAAGGTAAATTTGACATCGGGTGTATCGATTTACTTAGCCACCACATCGATACAGGAGACGCCGCCCCAATCCGGCAAAATCCATTCCACCTCAGTCCGGCGGAAAAAGGTGTCCAACACGCCCGTTACGCAAGATGCGCTGTTAGGCCTGAGTTCGGACGATTGGAGACATCTCCAGGTGGAAGACGCTTCCCTCCTTAAATTGCGCCATCGCACCAGTGAGCCACACGAGGGTAGAGGTCACGAGGGGCTGGTTTCATTTACCATTCGGGACGGCCTCGTCATGAGATGGGACGGCTGCGCACAGAAGTACGGGGGAAGGCTGTGTGGGCTGCTCATGAGCACCTCCTGCATTTGGGGAATACACAAGACCCTGGCCATGCTCCAGCTGGACTTCTTCTGGCCGGGCATGGCAAGGGATGTAGCCGACTTGCTCCAGGGCTGCACCCAGTGCGCTCGCCGGAAACCTCCCTCTATACCGTCCTGTCCGCCTCTTCAATCCATGTGTGTGTCTTGCGTGAATGAACTTGTTGCGCTGGACATCTTGGGGACCTTTTCCGCCACTTCCCGGAGTAATAAGTATCTGTTGCTTGGGGTGGATTACTTCACTCGTTGGCCTATGGCCTGGCCGCTCCCCAACCAATCGGCAGTGGCCATCACGGAGGCCTTTCTCCAGGGCTATATCCTGGATAAGGGTGCTCCCGAACGGCTGCTAATCGATCAAGGGAAACATTTCTCGTCGACCTTGTTGCAGGATGTGTGCTGGGCACACATAAAATTCGTGCCTCGCTATACCACCCACAAACTAACGGTATGGTCGAGCGGCTACACAGAACACTTACCTCTATGTTGAGCCACCAGGTGTGCGAATCACAGGTCGATTGGGACCTACATATCTCCGGAGTCCAGGCCGCCTACAGGATGGCACCCCATGCGGCTACGGGGTTTTCACCATTTTGCTTAATGTACGGCAAGGAGGTCAACCCCCCCGTGGACGTCCAATTGCGCGCAAAGCAGCCCTCAACGAAGTCCAAGATGGCTGAACACATTAGATCCAATGTTCGGAGGTTGGTTAAGGCGCGAGAGGCTGCTAAACACAACGCTGAGACTCGCCAATTGGCTAACGAGCGCCTGCGAAGCCTCCACGTATCCAGTCATAAATGGGCTGAAGGTGACAGGGCTTGGCTGCATTGCCCCCAGGTGCCCTTGGCGACATTGCCAAAATTGCTAAAACCCTGGAGGGGTCCGGTGGACATTGTGCGGGTTGTCCAGCATGGTAAACAGTGCTGGTATGTCCACCCGCCGCGTCTCAAACCTTTCTTCTCTCCTCACACTCCACCTACACTACACGGGGGCCGAGAGCATGAGGTGTTCGACGGGCCGAGTCGTGCGTGCACGGAGTCTAACCCTTAGCCCAGCCATGGCATTACGTCCTCAGACGCCGCAGGAGTAACGTCACCACTGCGGGCCACGCCGTCCGCTCCTGATGGCGAGCACTCAACCGCCCAACTACGGAGTAACCAAGATGCTCAGGTCCCTACGGACCCGCGGCTACGACTCCCCCCCCCCGCCGCTCCGGACGGGCCAGCTACGAGAACTCGCTCCAAATCAAAAACTTTTTCATAAATCCCACCCACATTCTCACGGCCTCCGCACCACTCATTTACCTTCCGCCCGGTTGGTGCTTGTCCTTGCCTCGTCATGCCAAAGGTCGACTTCATCCGCATCGGCTGCGTTATGGGGGTGCGGGTGGGCGTGCGATAATATGTATATGTGTAAATAGTGTAATATTTGTACAGGTGGGTTGGGGTATTTATGTGGGGCCGTTCGTGTTATTGTTTAATGAGGCACACGTACTCGTTTTTGGTTTGTTCACGGATTTTATTGTTGTTTGACAGCCGGGACGGCTGGATGCTACGAAGGGGGGGGGGGGGGGGGGTTGATGTAGTGTCATTGACGAGCATTGTGTATCACGTCTTGTTATGTATACTTACCTGTTGGGTAGGATCAGCCGGGCCGTTGGGACACTAGATTCTCCCAGCCCCAAGAGAGTTTCAGAAGGAGGGCGTGGCCAGGAGCAGAGAGACCCTGGCACGAGTATAAAAGCCGGACCTCGGGACGAGTCCGGCAGTCTTCATCAAGCTGAAGAAAGAAGACCAGCTAGGCTAGGACCCTGGTAACCCCCAGACCCGCCGTCCTTCTAAGGGCCGCGGCTGTAGTGGGCCAGTGGTCGGACCCTGGTAACCCACGGGACCCGACGTCCTTCTAAGGGCCGCGGCTGTAGTGGGCCAGTGGTCGGACCCTGGTAACCCCCAGACCCGCCGTCCTTCTAAGGGCCGCGGCTGTAGTGGGCCAGTGGTCGGACCCTGGTAACCCACGGGACCCGACGTCCTTCTAAGGGCCGCGGCTGTAGTGGGCCAGTGGTCGGACCCTGGTAACCCACGGGACCCGACGTCCTTCTAAGGGCCGCGGCTGTAGTGGGCCAGTGTTCGGACCCTGGTAACCCACGGGACCCGACGTCCTTCTAAGGGCCGCGGCTGTAGTGGGCCAGTGGTCGGACCCTGGTAACCCCCAGACCCGCCGTCCTTCTAAGGGCCGCGGCTGTAGTGGGCCAGTGGTCGGACCCTGGTAACCCACGGGACCCGACGTCCTTCTAAGGGCCGCGGCTGTAGTGGGCCAGTGGTCGGACCCTGGTAACCCACGGGACCCGACGTCCTTCTAAGGGCCGCGGCTGTAGTGGGCCAGTGTTCGGACCCTGGGAACCCACGGGACCCGACGTCCTTCTAAGGGCCGCGGCTGTAGTGGGCCAGTGTTCGGACCCTGGTAACCCACGGGACCCGACGTCCTTCTAAGGGCCGGGACCGAGTGGGCCAGTGGTCGGGACCCGAGAGGACCTTGGAGGAACGTGAGTGTAGTCCCAGTGATTAGGACGCGCAAGCCCGGAGGCTATACCTCCCTAGGTATCGCGTAGAGGGGCCACTACCCCTCTGTGTTAAGGACCCGTGTATCCCTCAGTTATATTAAATAAACGTGTTGCCTCAATTCGGTTGAAAAATACAACTTGACAGTCATGGCATGCAAAGTAGAAACATGTAAAATTATTGGGACAAAAATGCTAACATGCTCATCCGAAAACACTTAGCTCACTTTGGACAATTAACGTAACTTGCCTGCCATAGACACGCGCGCGCACACACACACACATACATGCGCACGCACAAAGACAAAGATCCCCAATATTGCCTTAACAGACCGTTGGGGCAAATGCGAGTACCTATTATAAGGCTGGGACCACACACGAGGGGGCGGGTGGTCAACACCACGCCCGGCCACCTTTGTCTCCCCAGAGTTGATGTTTAAATATCGCACCGGATGCTCATCTAAGGCTAAGTCTGCCTCGGCAATGCCCAGCACGGGTTCAAATATTCATCACCGATCTTGGCCGTGAACGTGGATGGAACGCGGGTCGCCGGGTTCGTAGCGCAGCGCGCTAAACCACACACACACATGCATATGCACCAAAACCATTCTGAACTGTTCATTGCTATAGAAACCCCGAGACAACTGTTGGTCTGCTCACACATTGCAATTACCGCGTACACTTGTCTTGGGGAAAGAAAAAAAAACGGCGCATTGTGTCATTGTTGTGGAACACAGTGCAGATGCATGCTGCGTCTCGAAAAAATGTCGAGGATGTGCCCGCGTGTGACGGATGAGCAAGGAGACCTCTTGCATCTCTGCATCACCCCCCCCCCAACACACACCCACACACACCCTCCTTCCCACACACACCACATCACCGCCACCTCCTCCCCTTCGCCAAAACCATGGAGACGCATCCGCCTTGCTGCTTTATTGAACCAGCTGTCAAGGGCCTTAAGAGCATGCATGTGCAAGTGGGTGAATTATGCCTGTGTGTATACGTGCGCGCGCCTGCGTGTGTGCGCGCGCGCGCGTGTGTGTGTTAAGTGCGTGCGCACGTGCTCTCGCAGGTACCCGTGCGCGTGTACACCTTGTGATGGATGATGTTGTGTGTGCAGTGCGATATTGAGAGATCACCTTTGCTTGAATGTGCGGGGTTCTAGTTGCGGCGTGGAGGGAACGGTGTTCAGGAAAATGTAAGTAAAACTGGCCGGATTGGCTCAGAGTGCCAGAGTGCTCAGCTGGTACCGCTGAGAGCCAAGGTTCAAATCCGGGTTTCGGCTGCCCCCGATTAAACCGCCTTCTCGAGTGTAGCGACTTGATTGATGGTCTTGCTTGCTCCGAAATGACTGCACAAACAAAACCCCATCATTACGTTTGTTCCTTCACTTACTTTGGTTCAACACCAGCTCTCAGAATTGTATTCTACTCCGTATGGCTGTTCTTGCTGTAGGCCAACCACTAACTTTGACATTGAGTTGGCTGAGCCAGGTAATTGCACCAGGAGTCGCCGAGCGGTTGCATCCCTGTAACGCCTCCTCCGTATTTGTGAATCCGGCGTTGAGTCGTTATATGTTCTATAGTCTGTACTGGGTGACCATAGTCGCACACTGACCGGGAGAGTTTATAGTTTTTGTTTTTTTATTGAGCATCAAGTTTGCCTTTAGAGGCTAACCCCCTTTTCCTGATGACGCTTGTTGCGATCGAAAAGTCGTGGTTTTTTTAATTTTCGTTTTATTTTTATTCTTTTTAATTCACTTTTTGATTATTTTTCTATCGACGTGTCTTTACCGAAAGAACCAAAGAATAAGTAACCACATCTTCTGCTGCCGCCATGGTTTGTGCACTTGATGCGGTTCAGGGTTGTGGCCTAGAAGCTTCGCGGAAGATCAAAGTCAGGCATCTTCGACGTCGGCTCTTTCACGAGGAGGCGTTCGTTTGGTTTTCCAAGCAGTATCAGATTTATAATTACCAGTGTGGCCGACGTGCTACGATCGCAGAGTTTCTGGGATCGTCTAACCCTACTGTGTAAAAATATCAAATCTAACTTGAAGACTTTCTCTGTAGTAGCCCTGTGTGTGTGAGAGAGAGAGAGAAAGAAAGAGAGAGAAAAACACTTCCGCAGTCATTCTCTACAAGATTTCAAAATGGATTCCTCGTCTCACGGCAGATGCTGACAGATCAATTGCGATATATTGGAGTGAAATGGACAAAATGTATAATAGAGTAAGTGATCACTTTTCCAAATTCCACTGCATTGATAAAGTATCCTACGATGCTTTTTGCGTCGTTTTGCAACGCCGTGTCCCAAGAAGCACCATCAATTAATATAAAAAAACTCAACACGTTTCAATAACACTGTGGCCTTAAAAGGAAAAATATATAATATACAACGTGAGCACATACAATCATTTATATTTACTTTTAAGGCTACAGTGCTTTTGATGACTGTGTTAGATTTTTGTTGTCTGTTAATTGTGTTTGTGCACCAACTGCCAAATGCAGGCAGCATCAGGCAGAAGCAGGCATTACCAAATAATTCACCAATGAATTAGTGATGTTCCGTGCAAAAAAAGTACGGGGCCTCCACGTATCATAAATAAGTGGTGTGCGGCTACGCTTGGGTCCTGTTACGCAAGGGTCGTGCCACATGACTGCAAAGGACCCTAAATAAGTCATCAAACCGTGGTGCATTAATGGGCGGGTAAGTGATCTAGCAAAGTAGACGTGGAACTTCTCTGAGCGCGCCCTGATAATAACAATGACGATGGTGATGGGGCTTGCCAAGCGACAACTTCGTTAGGGATCAGAATGCGAGGAGGCGCTGAACCGCGAGCTATTCAATTACGGGGGATCGATGCAATAGCCTCCCGCGGTGTCATGGAACCAAGCGGCCCGGCTCAGAGCAGCGTGACGGGCCCTTGTGGTGGCGTGTTCCATCACGTCTCGCCACGTCCGCGTAAAATCATCTCCCTCCCCGTGCCCTGCACCGGTACCGCCGGCCCGCTGTCGCGACACCCCCTCCAATTGCACACACACTCCGGTCACTACACCCGTTGTGCGTGTACGCGTTGTGTGCCGAACTTCTTTTGCGCCGTGAATTTCCAACCGCGTTAATCGGAGGCGCGGTGGAAAGATGACGAAACTAAACACACACAAAAACAGTTTTAGAGAAATGAGTTTTAAATTTTGAAGATTTAAAAAGTGCGCAGCTCCAGTGGCTTCCTAATATCGTGAAGGAAGAGCGTTCCAGACGGCCGCAGCAGCGCATCTGTAAGCTCGCGATGCGGTGACCGCCTTTGTTCGATGGCTGAGCCAAACGCCGCTGCTGCGAGGATGACCGGGATTCGCGTGATGGTGGTTTATGCTCCTTGACGAGATCACCTCGCTGATCTCGTCAATGACATCACCTCTCTCACTACACCCACAACCATCACAACACCCACCATCATCACGACACCCACCGCCGTCAATAGCAGCATTCGCCGTGGGAATCTGCAGCAATTGCTTCGTCTTCATAGATGCTGGATCTAACCGTTTTGAATAGCTGCTGTTTTCCCCCCGTATCAGTTATAAATTAAATATTAAAAGAAGCAAAAGCCAAAGGCGAAAGCCAACGTAGTCACGGGTCGTTAATTGCACGCGGCCGCCGCTGTGTTCCTTAAACAAACAAAGCTAGTCATGTTCGAGCAATGATCAATCACATAATGCATGCCAGGTGTTTAATCAGCTCCTTAACCATCTGCAGTGGCTCAAGCAAAGTCATTGCAAGTGCATCGCTCCCACCGCTTCTCTCCTCAAATTGACGGCTGTCGAGGGTTGCGGCAGGGCTCAGACAGGGAAACGTCCGCGTCAGCGCGGACGTGGCACGGTCGGGATGGGCGTTCACATCGTAGAGGCCACCCCGGATAACGCCAGCTCCTCGTTGGTGAGAGACTTCGATGGTTTCAGCCCGGCCACTAATTTACTCGCTTCACCTTACAGCCCCTTTGTTCAATATACTGCTGGATGAAGCCCACCCCACCCCACACCCCCCCCATACTTCACCATGCTGCTCCATGCGGGTTGATCAAGTGGGAGGAGGAGGCCCAGGATTGCTTGCCACTGTTGTTGACCGTGGCCCGTAATCAAACTCAGGCCCCTGGATCCACCGCGCAGCGAGCTCGAAACCCCGACGCACCGTGGCTTAACTCCTCGGTCACCGAAAACTCAAAAGCAAATCCATTGTGGCTTATAATGAATTCGGTATTGCACTCAATGTGGCCCGTCCCAAGAAAATCTCGCTGGAAGCCAATGAATGCATCGTCAGTCCCTGCCAGGACACCCCAGCGCTAATTCTCCAAAACGTTCCAATTTGCGCCACATTCAGTGCACCGTGCATGCACCGTAATTTTGCGCTCCTGTTAATTCCTAACACGCCTCCGCTGACTCCTTCCCATTATCCTTTGACGAGCAGTGCCCTGGAAATAATTTAAGCAACCTTAATGATATGATTTCTTCAACTACGGCACGATGACTTTTAATTTCTCCAGACATGCATTCCCTCTAATTGTGTCCATCAGTATTCGTAATTCCAACACGCCTAGGCGTCTCGTGCTGAGCGAGTCACAATTTGAGCAATGATTGCGTTTCGCGTACTCAATAATCAGTGCACTTTTATAGTTAAAAAAAACAAAGTGTCTTTCGAAATTCCCCGGTCTGTAATATTATCCCGAGTTTACTGCATAGCCCGTGGCATTCGCTGTTTAAATTGCTCAGCAGAAGTAATCACGACAATTAAACTGTAAGCCCTTTGTTCAGCCAGGTGAGAGCCAATTAAGATGCATTATTTTTTCCAATGGCGTCTTCGGGGAAACTGCCCACGTATGGACGGATGGTTGTTCATCTCTTCTGATGTGCATGATGGCAATGGAGAAACTGCGAGTTATGGTTGGTGAATTAAAAGGATGATTTGCACCTGTGTGAGATACCGTGAGGGCAATGATAGAGCTGCACGGCCAGTGATGATTCATCCCCCAGCCACCGATCCTGCCAACTTCCTGTCCCTCTTTAAGTCCACGCTGAGACAGACCTTCCTTTGATTCTCTGCCGATGATTGACCGTCTTTTCCTCTCTATATATTAAACGTGCACACCGTGTTCTGCGCACCGTCGTGAGATAAGGTCGCTTTGGACGCTAAATATTTCCAAAGCGTATTGTGCCGTGGAATCGGTTTAACGCACGAATAGTCAGCGGCAAAATCGATTTCACTTGTACATGAATAATGTTTTCGCTTTACTATTGATCCATATTATATGCAAGTTATATCGCTAAATGGTGTACTGTATTTACACTCATCTGGTAGAATAGGAGAAATGAAACAGAGCAAACAAGAAACAATCGAAACGAAGCAGTACAGATGAGACAATACAATTATCATTTCTCGAATCAAAACCTCATAATTCCCATCTCAGCTACTTGGCGATTTGGGGGGGGGGGGAGGGGCAGTAGGGCGGTGGTGAGTTGCTGCATGCCAAGTGCCTACAGGAGACAGTACAGCAAGTAGGCTATGACGTATCCGTGTGAAGTCTGGGCGTTTCCGTACATAACTGTGGGTTTCCTCTGGCTACCGATTTCCTCCCACGTGACCCCTCCCCCCTCAAGCAAAAAAAATTCCATTGGAAAATTAAGAAACTCTCCTGATAAAGAGTCATGAGACTCAATGATGTGTTTTTTTTGTATACAAACAAAATTTTTTTAAAAAAGTAATCTTTAATAATTCTTGCTTTGAATCTTGATTTGCAGCTTTCGTGACTGCAGGAATCCATACTCTTTGATTATTTCGGTAATTGTTGGTAATTGTATATGTTAACGTTTGAGCACAACTTCAGTATAATTGCTCAGATGCATTTAACGGATAGCGCACGTTGCATCGGCGTTTAGCACAATAAACACTAATATGTCTGGCATTGACCGTTGAATATGGATTTAAAAATTGATGTTGATCTAATTACCAGTGAAATATTGAAACCGTGTGCTTGCGTGTGTTACTTTGACGTTCCGGCCCAGCGTCAATGACTTCGTATAATTATTACAAAGCAAGTTTGACGACGAGGATATAAAATGCCATTCCCATATATCATTACAAACTGAAAATATATGACGCTAAATAGCTGATGCAGTCCTACAACGAATTCCCATATACGATACCCTTTCATTTTCATCATATTACTTTTTTAGGTAAAATATGAATTTTAAATTAATGTTATTCAACAAATCATCTAAAGTAGAGCCGACACATTGCGCGACAAAAACCAGCATAGCAGAAAACTTGGATCAGAGTAAAACAATGTGATGCAAGGAATTCTGATGGTAGGGATTCCACTCTTACTTAAGAATAATAACTAGTACAGTATTGTCATAAGCTTTTACTGTACAGTCTTTCGATTGGATTTGTATCTATACTTGGTTTTTTAATGTGCAGCGCTTTGAGATAATTCGATATGAAAGGCGCTTTTATAAAACAAATAGTATTATTGTTGAAGATAATTAGTGCGTGACGTTTGCCCATATTTTCATGAATTCAAATTGTGGCCACCTTATCTGATGGCTTTGATGGAGGACAATGTTTGTGCGCAGCCAGCCCATTGGTTTGAGATCGGAGCACATGAACATTTCCTCCAAAGTGATTTTATTGCCGCTTCGTTTGGCAAATTCGCTTCGAGGAATGAAGGCTTTCAAGTGACCGTGCCCTATATTGGCCCGTAAAGGTGCTGTTGCGTTCACCGATGAGCGAGAGAGCCGAGACGAGATCCCCATGGACTTTTGCTCTGTGCTGCTCACCCTGGCCCAGCGTTACTCATTGGAGCTCCCAAGAGATGCACAACGGCCACGTGACAGTTCAGCGATTCGGATCCCAACGCGAATTCACAAATACATTATTTCCACCTCTCGTCTTTACAGTCTAGGTGGCATTCCCACCCCCCCCCCCCCCCCCCACAGTCCACTCTGCATTGCTCCTCGTTTGGCACCTTCGTTTGCGCAGTTCAGTTTACTCCGTGAGCCTAAACATCACTCTGTTATGCCTCGACTGTTGCGGATGAAGGCCTCCCCAGGCCATGTCGGCCATTGGGGGTTGTTTGACCATACTTCACCATGCTGGCCAGTGTGGATTGTTGAAAGGGAAGCTCAGGACAGGGTCGCCGATGTTAGCTGTGGTTGGTGAATTGAACTCAAGTTGTGCGGTGTAGTTCTCCAACCACTGCACCAACCCTTCCTCCCAACAACATATCACGTTGGCATTCCCGAATTGTTGACAACTGATTCTTAAGTACACGGTGTGTGTGTGTGTGTTATTTTTTGAGATTTTCAGGCTCCTCTCGTCAGGTGCTTGGTTCGCGAGGAAAGACGACATGACAATGATGTGGAGGGAGACCAGGCGGATCTGACAGTCGTCGCAAGACCGCGCCCGCGGCGAGCAGGACGGGTGGCAAAATGTGGCATCTGCGGTGGTGAGGGAAGTGACTTCTCGTAGCCTTATGTTCCCACACCTTCGTAACCCAGATGCCAATTAAAAGTCTCAACAATTATTGTTTTTTTATTATTCTAATTAATAACTTTCTCCCTTACAACATTTTTCTTCTATAAATGTATGATGGGGCATTTCTTTCCCAACCCTCTGTGTGCAGTTCTTTCTGGGTCTAAAGACGTCCTTGTCAATTGTCCCTGAATGCCGTTGCCGTGTTCTGATCTTCTGATGCGTGTTTCACACTCGGCCTCGCGTGTGCCGAGGCAGTGATTCCTCCTCCCCTCGCACCCTCTCCTCATCCGTTCCTTTTTTTAGTACGTACGCTTAAAAAGACTTAAGAATAATGATTGAACGGTTTTGCCAGCTTTCCTCTCCGCCTCCTCGTGTCAACTCCCCACATCCTTCCCTTATTGAGTACGTCTCGATATGCATTCATCCCTGGCTCTACACATCTGCGACCACAATGCCGTCTGTGCTCCAAACCCCCTTATCTCAACTCGTCAGCTCCGAACAAACTCCCCCCCCCACTTCCCCTCTCTATCTCTCCTCTCCCCTCCACACTCGACCTCGCCTCCGCCCCCTCAATCCCTCAATCCCTCAATCGGACCATTCCGTTACATCTCCCCCGTCACCCGCCATTCTTCAAATCCAACCGGGGACAGCAGCCCAGCAGTACATAACAACCTCAACCACACTCACCCACCCACACGCCCTCACCCACCCTCACCCACACTCACCCTCACCCACCCTCACCCACCCTCACCCACCCTCACCCACCCTCACCCACCCTCACCCACCCACACCCTCCCACCCTCACCCACACTCACCCACCCTCACCCTCACTCACCCTCACCCACACTCACCCTCATCCACCATCACACCCTCACCCACACTCAATCACACTCACCCACCCTCACCCACACACCCTCACCCACACTCACCCACCCACCCTCACCCACACTCACCCACACTCACCCTCACCCACCCTCACCCACCCTCACCCTCACCCACCCTCACCCACCCTCACCCACCCACCCTCACCCACCCTCACCCACCCACACACCCACCCACCCTCACCCACACTTACCCACCCTCACCCACCCTCACCCACACACCCTCACTCACACACCCTCACCCACACTCACCCTCACCCACCCTCACCCACCCATCCTCACCCACACTCACCCACACTCACCCACCCTCATCCTCACCCACCCTCACCCACCCACACACCCTCACCCACACTCACCCTCACCCACTCACCCACACACCCTCACCCACACTCACCCACCCTCACCCACCCTCAACCACCCTCACCCACACTCACCCTCACCCACACTCACCCACCCTCACCCACCCACACACCCTCACCCACACTCACCCTCACCCACCCACCCTCACCCACACTCACCCACCCACACCCACCCTCACCCACACTCACCCACCCACCCTCACCCACCCTCACACACCCTCACCCACCCTCACCCACACTCACCCACCCACACACCCTCACCCACACTCACCCACCCACACTCACCCACCCACCCTCACTCACACTCACCCACCCTCACCCACCCTCATCCACCCTCACCCACCCACACACCCTCACCCACACTCACCCACCCACACTCACCCACCCACCCTCACTCACACTCACCCACCCTCACCCACCCTCATCCACCCTCACCCACCCACACACGCTCACCCACACACCCTCACCCACACTCACCCACCCTCACCCACACTCACCCACCCTAACCCACCCACACACCCTCACCCACCCTCACCCTCACCCACCCACACTCACCCACCCTCACCCACCCATCCTCACCCACACTCACCCACACTCACCCACCCTCATCCTAACCCACCCTCACCCACCCACACACCCACACTCACCCTCACCCACCCACCCTCACCCACACACCCTCACCAACACTCACCCTCACCCACCCTCACCCACCCTCACCCACCCACACACCCTCACCCACACTCACCCTCACCCACCCACCCTCACCCACACTCGCCCTCACCCACTCCTCACTCACCCTCACCCACCCTCACCCACCCACCCTCACCCACCCTCACCCATCCACACCCACCCTCACCCACCCTCACCCACACTCACCCACACTCACCCACCCACACCCACCCTCACCCACACTCACCCACCCACCCTCACCCACCCTCACCCACCCTCACCCACACTCACCCACCCTCGCTCACACTCACCCACCCTCACCCACCCTCATCCACCCTCACCCACCCACACACCCTCACCCACACTCACCCACCCTCACCCACACTCACCCACCCTCATCCACCCTCACCCACCCACACACCCTCACCCACACTCACCCACCCACACTCACCCACACTCACCCACCCACCCTCACCCACCCTCACCCACACTCACCCACCCACCCTCACTCACACTCACCCACCCTCACCCACCCTCATCCACCCTCACCCACTCACACACCCTCACCCACACTCACCCACCCTCACCCACACTCACCCACCCACACACCCTCACCCACCCTCACCCACCCTCACCCACCCACCCTCAATCACACTCCCCCACCCACCCTCACCCACACTCACCCACCCTCACCCACACTCACCCACCCACCCTCACCCACCCTCACCCACCCTCACCCACCCTCACCCACCCACCCTCCCCCACCATCACCCACCCTCACCCACACTCACCTACCCTCACCCACCCTCACCCACCCACCCTCAATCACACTCACCCACCCACCCTCACCCACCCTCACCCACCCTCACCCACCCTCACCCACCCACCCTCACCCACACTCACCCACCCTCACCCACCCTCACCCACACTCACCCACCCACCCTCACCCACACTCACCCACCCACCCTCATCCACCCACCCTCACCCACACTCACCCACCCTCACCCACCCACCCTCACCCACACTCACCCACCCACCCTCACCCACCCTCACCCACCCTCACCCACACTCACCTACCCTCACCCACCCACCCTCAATCACACTCACCCACCCACCCTCACCCACCCTCATCCACCCACCCTCACCCACCCTCACCCACCCTCATCCACACTCACCCACCCACCCTCACCCACCCTCACCCACCCTCACCCACACTCACCCACCCACCCTCACCCACCCTCACCCACCCTCACCCACACTCACCTACCCTCACCCACCCACCCTCAATCACACTCACCCACCCACCCTCACCCACCCTCACCCACCCTCATCCACCCACCCTCACCCACACTCACCCACCCACCCTCACCCACCCTCACCCACACTCACCTACCCTCACCCACCCTCACCCACACTCACCCACCCACCTTCACCCACCCTCACCCACACTCACCCACACTCACCCACCCACCCTCACCTACACTCACCCACCCTCACCCACCCACCCTCACCCACACTCACCCACCCACCCTCACTCACACTCACCCACCCTCATCCACACTCACCCACACTCACCCACACTCACCCACCCACCCTCACCCACCCTCACCCACCCTCACCCACCCACACTCACCCACACTCACCCACACTCACTCACCCACCCTCACCCACCCTCACCAACACTCACCCACCCACCCACCCTCACCCACACTCACCCACCCTCACCCACCCTCACCCACACTCACCTACCCTCACCCACCCTCACCCACCCACCCTCAATCACACTCACCCACCCACCCTCACCCACCCTCACCCACCCACCCTCACACTCACCTACCCTCACCCACCCTCACCCACCCTCACCCACACTCACCCACCCACCCTCACCCACCCTCATCCACACTCACCCACACTCACCCACCCACCCTCACCTACACTCACCCACCCTCACCCACCCACCCTCACCCACACTCACCCACCCACCCTCACTCACACTCACCCACCCTCACCCACCCTCATCCACACTCACCCACACTCACCCACCCTCACCCACCCTCACCCACACTCACCCACCCTCACCCACACTCACCCTGCCACCCTCACCCACCCTCACCCACCCTCACCCACACTCAAACGCGACCCTTCTGCTCCCCTCCATCTCTCCAGCACCGCTCACCGTCTCGACACCAAAACCCCCCCTCCCGTCTCCCTCCCTGACCACGGCGCAAGCCGCGGCCACGTGGACCACCCCGCACGAGCGTGCGCAGCCCTCGTCCCTCCGTGCTTGCGTGTGCGGCTGGAGTGGGTGGTGGGTGCCGTGGAGGGAGGGAGGGGAGTTGGTGGTGGTTAGTGGTGGTGGTGGTTGGTGGTGGTGGTGGTGGGAGGTGTCGGCGCGAGGATGGGAGGGTGCGTGTAGCCGAGAGGAGCCCCGAGGCTGAGGCAGTAGCAGCAGCAGTAGCCGCTCGCCCTGCGCGCTCCGCACACGCTGCGCATGAGCTGCCGCACAGCGCTGCGAACATGAGCCAGGGCATCTGGAAGCTGTACAAAAGCAAGTCCATGAAAACGCTCGTACCTGACAGAGAGGACGACGCTCGGCTCTCGACGTGCAAGGTCAGTTCCACTCGCCCCCCCCCAACCCCCGTAAGGCTCCCACCCCGACCCCTCTCCTGTCCATTCTGCCCGTCGCTCTTGCCGTAAATTTCACACAAAGCGTTGCGGGGGGGGGGGGGTGTTGTTGCTCCTTCATTCTTTCCACAATTCATGGCCTCAAGTGGGAATCGGCACCGTCGGCATGACTAAGACGATTAGACGGGAGGAATTTTAATGCCGAGGCGATAATGCTTTAATTTCGCCAGCCTCTTTGTTCCGCTCGTAAGATCGTCCGCAGATGTATTTCTCAAACCACCGCGGCGCTGGCTGCTCCGATGAATGTGGCCGGCGCGCGGTTGAGGTACACATTCGAGTGATCTACGACGGTGGTGACGACGACGATGATGATGATGACTGCCCCCCTGGCTCTCATCTGGCGCTCGCCGTCATTATTCCTCCTCCTGCACTCCGCGACTCCCCCGTTATTCCGAGCGACCTCACCTTGACCCGCTCTGCCAGACCCCCGTACGCACTCCTCACTTGACAGAGAAGGTGTTCTTCCATTCTGTTGAATTGTTCTGCCTTTATTTCTGAGCCCGTAATGCCCCCTCCCCTCCCCCCTCCATTGTAGTCAATGGATGTTCCTTAGCCGTACGCAAACGCTGAGTATTCATGCGTGGGTTTGCTCTTCCTCTAACGGTGTGATTTTTCTGCTAAAGTTTTGATTCATGTGGGGGTAGCCGACCTTTTGCGTGCGTCCGTGTGGAGATAATTTGGGATAGGATCTCGCTTCTGAACGGTAAACAATGTGCACGAAATGCTGCTGAGATCTTCCTTGCGTTGGTAAACAATGGTGGCCGATGCTGCTGAGATTAAGTTAGAAGTGGTGAATATATGAAAGAAATGAAAGCAGAGTAATAATTCTAAGAAAAAACACAAAGCACCACAGCACAAGTGATTAGAGTTAAGCACGAGGTTTTAAATCCATGGTACCAGCGCCGTGGCAACGATATCGGAGTTGGCTCTCCATGGTCAATTGAATGAATGAAGCAATGAATTACCAACAGCACCCTGAGAAAATCGTACATCAAGGATGCACGGCAGCAGATAAGCCGTCTCTGGGAGGTAACTCCAGCGGCCTTTGATGGATGAGCAAATGCCCGCAACGACACAAAAATCGGTAGCTTACTACGCGAAGATTATTCAAGTAATTAGTTCAGTCGTTAGGAGTGTGTGTGTGTGGCTCGGAAGGCTGACAAATATCTGTATTGAAGGGAAGCGTTGACTTGACGGAAGCTCGCGGTCAAACACGGAGAGACGGAGAGACGGCGATCCTGCGACGGAGAGGGAGGATGAGCAAAGCGGCTGTTCAATCAGTTCGGCAAGAGTGCTCTCGGTGTTTGGAACCTCACATAGGACGAGGAGGAGGTCTGTGTTCTGGAAGAGTGCTTTCATTGGATTGGATATGTCCTTAGAATCCCCAGATGGGAGGACTGCCGAGGTCAAGCTACCCATCAGTTGGCGAACGTTAAGGAAGGCACGGGGGTGGGGAGAGAGGGAGGGGGGGCGCACAACCAATACGGTAGCCGGCGGTGGCGATTGCCGAAATGCCTCGGTGAGAATGGGGCGATAGCTCAGAGCAACCTCAAGAGTGCCGCGTGTCGCCCGCTACGAGGCACACATCAGAAACGTGGACGACGTTTTAGAAAATGGAACGCGAGAGGAAAAAGGGCACGAGGAGGCATGGAGAGGCGCAGAGCTTGGAATTGAGAAACGCACACATTAAACAACATGCGCAGGTTACAGGCATCAATGTGCCCACTTGACAGCAGTCTGTTGGGCAGGGCACGTCACGGGATCGTGGCTGGGGGTAGAGGCTTACCGGCAGTGGTCGCCGAGGAAAGGAAGAGATGTGAGAGGACATTCAACACAGAGATGGAGCGATGAACTCGGCTCATGTGCCGGCACAGGGCGGATTGCTGCGTCACAATACAGCGTGAGATGGAGATGGCTTTGGGGGGAGACCTTAACCCAGAAGTGGATTGACCGTGGCTGATGTTGACGATAGCCTCAACACAGCACATCCTTTGAGAGGGTATTTTTGCTCACCTCAAGTGGCCTATGCGGAGGGCTTCATGGTCAGCCGAGTCTGTCAGCAACCGTCGCACCACATCGAGCAAAACTCTCGCTCCGTGGCGACGAGCAGGCGCGTGCCATACTAGTCCAGTCTAGCGGCGAGCCAGAAGATGTCCGGCGATAAACGAAAGTCTCGCATGCACCGACCGGTAGCTAACGCTCTGCCGGATAACCCCCCGCTCCCCGCCCCTTTGCGTTGCAGCCTAAAGACGGACGTCTCCTGGAGGACGTCTCCACGTCCGTGTCCCAGTTCGCCACGAAGGTGACGCGCACAGCCTGCACCGCGCTCCTCGCTCGCTCGCTCACCGTGGCCATACCGCACGCCGCACACCCGGTCGGTAGGACGGTGGGTGGTGGGGGGGGCACTTTCCCAATTCAAACGCACACCGCCAAGGTGGCTTGCGAGAAGTTCTTGAGTGGGTGCACGGTTGTCACGCGAATTTAGGACGGACGTCGTTGGGTGCTCGCTCGTCTCCGTTGGTGTGTGCGCGCGTGCGCGACTTGATTTCGTTGAATTCCATCTCTGGGAATAAAATATAGATTCATTATATCGGTTTGATTTGAGATACGAAGAACAATTTTTTTACGCATTTAGCTCGTCGCACTACGAAACCCAGTGACCTGAGTTCGATTCCCGGCCATGGCTAACGTCGGTGGCGAATGTCGGATCCCCAGTCCTGGATCTGGCGTGGCGTGTAAACATCAGGCAAGGCGGCCGGAGTGGTGCCGGCCACACCACCACCCCCCTCTTCCGTCGCGCTGTGTCCAACGTGGTCGCTCGCTAACGTCACTTGACTCAACAGTCCGTTGAAGGCCATACGGGGAGATATTTGTTTGTTTGTTTATCCAGTCTATCGTTTTCTAACCGGATCATTGCGTTTCATTCGGACCTCCAGTGCAATGCCCGAGACGACCGAGTGTCTGTAAAAATAGACCTGATGAAGGAATAATCACGATTATGAAACACGTATCATTGTCACGAACACGGGTAAAACGGGGAGGAACAGAGGCCTCGCATTCTAAATTCTCATAATTTGACTGAAGAAATTGTCCCCAGCAAATTATGTATGAAATGTCATGCCATGCCACCAACCCAGATTCTCACAACACGGCCCCTTGTCGAGCACTCGATGGGCCTGTTGGTTCAATGGGGGCCCTAAACATAAATTATTTTCAGGGGAGAGTGATGCCCTAGCACATTATAATATCCTAGCGAGATAACAGAAGAGATATAGACGAGAGGTTGAGATGTAGTGTGATAAGGAGCATACAGACAAACGTAAAGATGCAGCGAGATGAGCGAAGAGAGAGATTCGGGCGAGATCGAGATTGTCGAGATCGATTGGATATTTGTGTTAATGTTAATTACACATTCAAGAAACTAAACAAATAAGCGGACAATTCACCTCCTTCACACGCCTGCCCTTCTCCACTTAAAAAAAACATGTTGTTTTTACACATCTCACACCTCCGATGAACACGGCTGGCTACGTACGGTGCGAAAGAAGTTCAACATCCATAGACGAGTACGTCACGTCTCGTGAGCCGCGTGGCCTTCTGGGAGTGCACAATTTCTGCCGCGTTGGCTCCACACACAGAAACAAGCAAAACTCCGAGAATTCGTGCTTTGTGGTTTCTTTTGGATACTTTTTCATGAATCAGACACCCCCCCCACATTTGAGCTACTTGGGGCTCTGAATTTTTGCTCGACTCGCTTTCGCCGAGAACCGCCACTCCGCACGCCAAAACATTTGCATGGAAGGGACTGTCAGTAAAATGCACGTTAAAACACCTTCCCCCCGCCCGCCACCTCTCCTCGTTAACAATACGGTATTCACGTGGAATGTAAGCTTGAAGGCGGTGAGTGGGGGAAAATCATTGTGTAAACAACGCCCTTTGCGAGTGTTTTTAACCATCGCAGTTCTGCGGGCAGTCTGCGAGCACGGAGCGTTTCGTTAGGGACCGTCCATAAATGACGTCACGCACCTGGGGGGGGGGGGGGTCAGACATTTGTGACAATGTGTGACGAGGGGGTTGAGATATGTGACGTCACATCAAAATGCGCAACTTTAAATAAATATAGACAACACGTTCTATTTAATGAAATATACTTTTTGATAAATATTTTCTCCTACAACATCAGAGTGCAGCGCCACATTAAATGCGCACTACAGTGACAATAGTTTAAAGCGATTCTAAGCATGTTTTATTTTTTTGGTGGGGGGGGGGCAGAGCTTTGTGACGTCATATTTGAGGGGGGTCTGACTTTTTGTGACGCCGTGTGACGAGGGGGGGGGGGAGTCAAAAATCGTCCAAAATCGCGTGACGTCATTTATGGACGGCCCCTTATTAGCCGTGGCATCTTATTCTCTGCAGTGACGCTGAAGGCATTTGCGAAGGAGGAAGAGTAACGATGAAGTAGTCATATTAAAACAGCTTCAAAGCAAATGCGACTCCGTTTAACAAATGGCAACATGTTTATGGACCGTATATTGAACCGGAGGGAACGGTGCCTCACCGGTTAGCGCACTGCTCTACAACCCCGCTGACCTGAGTTTAACTCCTGGCCACGGCTAACGTCAGTGGCGAGTGATGTCTGACCCGATCCTGGCCCCTTCACCCAACCCGCACTGACCAGTGTGGTGAAGTATGGTCAAACAAACTCTTAACCGACCGACGTGGTGTGGGAGGTCTGCATCCAGCAGTGGATTGACAAAGGCATGGCAATTGTTTGCGATTAATTCGATGAAGGCCGCTTCTGTTGCGATCGAAACGTCGTGGGTTTTTTGCTTTTATTTATTCTTAATTTATTTTTAATTTAGTTGTATTTTTAACTTCTATCTACGTGACTTTACCGAAAGAACCAAGACTATGTATTAATAGTTGACCACATCCGACGTGAGGTTATTGTGCTACGCAATTCTGAATGCCGAGCGTGTGTTTTTTTTTGTGCGTGTGTGTTCGCGATACAATTACATTTCCTGTATTTGTTGCCTTTTCTGACCCAAGCCTCCTAAACAAAAGCGAGGCCCTGTGGTCACTCACGGGGCCCTTTCACGATCCCTAAACAAACACCGCCAAAACGAATCGAGCGCATTTTCAAATGCGAGGCATTTCAAATAATATCTGCGTTTCAGAAGTCATTGATTGACATTTGCAAAACGTCTAATGCGTGACTGTAAACTAAAAGACGAGATGTATAGATATTGTTTTTACTCATTTGTTGTCGACCTCTAGCTCTGTCGATGTTGCTGCTACCTCCAGACATCAACAAGCAGCATATTCTTTGCTCTGTGCTCAGGGAGTTGCACCGCATTGTGAAGGGAAGCTGGCAGACTGGCGGACTGGGCTGTCTGTGTGGCTGACTCGCTCATTAGCTGGCAATGTGTGGCTATCTGACCTATAGCTGACTGTCAGTGTCTGTGTCCTATAGCTGACTGTCAGTGTGTCTGTGTCCTATAGCTGACTGTCAGTGTGTCCGTGTGTCCTATAGCTGACTGTCTGTGTGTCTGTGTGTCCTATAGCTGACTGTCTGTGTGTCTGTGTGTCCTATAGCTGACTGTCTGTGTGTCCTATAGCTGACTGTCTGTGTGTCTGTGTGTCCTATAGCTGACTGTCTGTGTGTCTGTGTGTCCTATAGCTGACTGTCAGTGTGTCTGCCTGTCCTATAGCTGACTGGCAGTATGTCTGCATGTCCTATAGCTGACTGTGTGTGTGTCTATGTGTCCTATAGCTGACTGTCTGTGTGTCTGCGTCCTATAGCTGACTGTCAGTGTGTCTGCCTGTCCTATAGCTGACTGTCAGTGTGTCTGCCAGTCCTATAGCTGACTGTCTGTGTGTCTGCCTGTCCTATAGCTTACTGTCAGTGTGTCTGTGTCCTATAGCTGACTGTCACTGTGTCTGTGTCATATATCTGACTGTCAGTGTGTCTGTGTGTCCTATAGCTGACTGTCAGTGTGTCTGTGTCCTATAGCTGACTGTCACTGTGTCTGTGTCATATATCTGACTGTCAGTGTATCTGTGTGTCCTATAGCTGACTGTCAGTGTGTCTGTGTGTCCTATAGCTGACTCTCTGTGTGTCTATGTGTCCTATAGCTGACTGTCTTTGTGTCTGTGTGTCCTATAGCTGACTGTCTGTGTGTCTGTGTATCCTATAGCTGACTGTCAGTGTGTCTGCCTGTCCTATAGCTGACTGTCAGTGTGTCTGCCTGTCCTATAGCTGACTGTCTGTGTGTCTATGTGTCCTATAGCTGACTGTCTGTGTGTCTGCGTCCTATAGCTGACTGTCAGTGTGTCTGCCTGTCCTATAGCTGACTCAGTGTGTATGCCTGTCCTATAGCTGACTGTCTGTGTGTCTGCCTGTCCTATAGCTGACTGTCTGTGTGTCTGTGTCCTATAGCTGACTGTCTGTGTGTCTGTGTGTCCTATAGCTGACTGTCAGTGTGTCTGCGTCCTATAGCTGACTGTCAGTGTGTCTGCCTGTCCTATAGCTGACTCAGTGTGTCTGCCTGTCCTATAGCTGACTGTCTGTGTGTCTGTGTCCTATAGCTGACTGTCAGTGTGTCTGCCTTTCCTATAGCTGACTGTCAGTGTGTCTGTGTCCTATAGCTGACTGTCACTGTGTCTGTGTCATATATCTGACTGTCAGTGTGTCTGTGTTTCCTATAGCTGACTGTGTGTCTGCCTGTCCTATAACTGACTGTCAGTGTGTCTGCCTGTCCTATAGCTGACTGTCAGTGTGTCTGTGTGTCCTATAGCTGACTGTCAGTGTGTCTGTGTCCTATAGCTGACTGTCAGTGTGTCTGCCTGTCCTATAGCTGACTGTCAGTGTGTCTGTGTGTCCCAAAGCTGACTGTCAGTGTGTCTGTGTGTCCTATAGCTGACTGTCAGTGTGTCTGTGTGTCCTATAGCTGACTGTCAGTGTGTCTGTGTCCTATAGCTGACTGTCAGTGTGTCTGCCTGTCCTATAGCTGACTGTCAGTGTGTCTGTGTCCTATAGCTGACTGTCAGTATGTCTGTGTCCTAAAGCTGTCTGTCAGTGTGTCTGCCTGTCCTATAGCTGACTGTCAGTGTGTCTGCCTGTCCTATAGCTGACTGTCAGTGTGTCTGCCTGTCCTATAGCTGACTGTCAGTGTGTCTGCCTGTCCTATAGCTGACTGTGTGTCTGCCTGTCCTATAGCTGACTGTCAGTATGTCTACCTGTCCTATAGCTGACTGTCTGTGTGTCTATGTGTCCTATAGCTGACTGTCTGTGTGTCTGCGTCCTATAGCTGACTGTCAGTGTGTCTGCCTGTCCTATAGCTGACTGTCAGTGTGTCTGCCTGTCCTATAGCTGACTGTCTGTGTGTCTGCCTGTCCTATAGCTGACTGTCTGTGTGTCTGTGCCCTATAGCTGACTGTCTGTGTGTCTGTGTGTCCTATAGCTGACTGTCAGTGTGTCTGCGTCCTATAGCTGACTGTCAGTGTGTCTGCCTGTCCTATAGCTGACTCAGTGTGTCTGCCTGTCCTATAGCTGACTGTCTGTGTGTCTGTGTCCTATAGCTGACTGTCAGTGTGTCTGCCTTTCCTATAGCTGACTGTCAGTGTGTCTGTGTCCTATAGCTGACTGTCACTGTGTCTGTGTCATATATCTGACTGTCAGTGTGTCTGTGTTTCCTATAGCTGACTGTGTGTCTGCCTGTCCTATAACTGACTGTCAGTGTGTCTGTGTCCTATAGCTGACTGTCAGTGTGTCTGCCTGTCCTATAGCTGACTGTCAGTGTGTCTGTGTGTCCTATAGCTGACTGTCAGTGTGTCTGTGTCCTATAGCTGACTGTCAGTGTGTCTGCCTGTCCTATAGCTGACTGTCAGTGTGTCTGTGTGTCCCAAAGCTGACTGTCAGTGTGTCTGTGTGTCCTATAGCTGACTGTCAGTGTGTCTGTGTGTCCTATAGCTGACTGTCAGTGTGTCTGTGTCCTATAGCTGACTGTCAGTGTGTCTGCCTGTCCTATAGCTGACTGTCAGTGTGTCTGTGTCCTATAGCTGACTGTCAGTATGTCTGTGTCCTAAAGCTGTCTGTCAGTGTGTCTGCTTGTCCTATAGCTGACTGTCAGTGTGTCTGCCTGTCCTATAGCTGACTGTCAGTGTGTCTGTGTGTTCTATAGCTGACTGTCAGTGTGTCTGTGTTTCCTATAGCTGACTGTGTGTCTGCCTGTCCTATAACTGACTGTCAGTGTGTCTGTGTCCTATAGCTGTCTTTCAGTGTGTCTGCCTGTCCTATCGCTGACTGTCAGTGTGTCTCTTTCCTATAGCTGACTGTCAGTGTGTCTGCCTGTCCTATAGCTGACTGTCAGTGTGTCTGTCCTATAGCTGAGTGTCTGTGTTTCTGTGTCCTATAGCTGACTGTCAGTGTGTCTGCCTGTCCTATAGCTGACTGTCTGTGTGTCTGTCCTATAGCTGACTGTCTGTGTGTCTGTGTCCTTTAGCTGACTGTCAGTGTGTCTGTCCTATAGCTGACTGTCAGTGTGTCTGCGTCCTATAGCTGACTGTCAGTGTGTCTGTGTGTCCTATAGCTGACTGTCTGTGTGTCTGTCCTATAGCTGACTGTCAGTGTGTCTGCGTCCTATAGCTGACTGTCAGTGTGTCTGCCTGTCCTATAGCTGACTGTCTGTGTGTCTGTCCTATAGCTGACTGTCAGTGTGTCTGCGTCCTATAGCTGACTGTCAGTGTGTCTGTGTGTCCTATAGCTGACTGTCAGTGTGTCTGTGTGTCCTATAGCTGACTGTCAGTGTGTCTGTGTCCTATAGCTGACTGTTAGTGTGTCTGTGTCCTATAGCTGACTGTCAGTGTGTCTGTGTCCTATAGCTGACTGTCAGTGTGTCTGCCTGTCCTATAGCTGACTGTCAGTGTGTCTGTGTCCTATAGCTGACTGTCAGTGTGTCTGTGTCCTAAAGCTGTCTGTCAGTGTGTCTGCCTGTCCTATAGCTGACTGTCAGTGTGTCTGCCTGTCCTATAGCTGACTGTCAGTGTGTCTGTGTTTCCTATAGCTGACTGTGTGTCTGCCTGTCCTATAACTGACTGTCAGTGTGTCTGTGTCCTATAGCTGTCTGTCAGTGTGTCTGCCTGTCCTATAGCTGACTGTCAGTGTGTCTCTTTCCTATAGCTGACTGTCAGTGTGTCTGCCTGTCCTATAGCTGACTGTCAGTGTGTCTGTCCTATAGCTGACTGTCTGTGTGTCTGTGTCCTATAGCTGACTGTCAGTGTGTCTGCCTGTCCTATAGCTGACTGTCTGTGTGTCTGTCCTATAGCTGACTGTCTGTGTGTCTGTGTCCTAAAGCTGACTGTCAGTGTGTCTGTCCTATAGCTGACTGTCAGTGTGTCTGCGTCCTATAGCTGACTGTCAGTGTGTCTGTGTGTCCTATAGCTGACTGTCTGTGTGTCTGTCCTATAGCTGACTGTCAGTGTGTCTGCGTCCTATAGCTGACTGTCAGTGTGTCTGCCTGTCCTATAGCTGACTGTCTGTGTGTCTGTCCTATAGCTGACTGTCAGTGTGTCTGTGTCCTATAGCTGACTGTCAGTGTGTCTGTGTGTCCTATAGCTGACTGTCAGTGTGTCTGCCTGTCCTATAGCTGACTGTCAGTGTGTCTGTGTGTCCTATAGCTGACTGTCAGTGTGTCTGCTTGTCCTATAGCTGACTGTCAGTGTGTCTGTGTCCTTTAGCTGACTGTCAGTGTGTCTGTGTCCTATAGCTGACTGTCAGTGTGTCTGCCTGTCCTATAGCTGACTGTCAGTGTGTCTGTGTCCTATAGCTGACTGTCAGTGTGTCTGCCTGTCCTATAGCTGACTGTCAGTGTGTCTGTGTGTCCTATAGCTGACTGTCAGTGTGTCTGTGTCCTATAGCTGACTGTCAGTGTGTCTGTGTGTCCTATAGCTGACTGTCAGTGTGTCTGTGTCCTATATATGACTGTCAGTGTGTCTGCCTGTCCTATAGCTGACTGTCAGTGTGTCTGTGTGTCCTATAGCTGACTGTCAGTGTGTCTGTGTGTCCTATAGCTGACTGTCAGTGTGTCTGTGTGTCCTATAGCTGACTGTCAGTGTGTCTGTGTCCTATAGCTGACTGTCAGTGTGTCTGTGTCCTATAGCTGACTGTCAGTGTGTCTGTGTCCTATTGCTGACTGTCAGTGTGTCTGCCTGTCCTATAGCTGACTGTCAGTGTGTCTGCCTGTTCTATAGCTGACTGTCAGTGTGTCTGTGTGTCCTATAGATGACTGTCAGTGTGTATGTTTCCTATAGCTGACTGTCAGTGTGTCTGTGTGTCCTATAGCTGACTGCCAGTGTGTCTGTGTCCTATAGCTGACTGTCAGTGTGTTTGCCTGTCCTATAGCTGACTGTCAGTGTGTCTGTGTGTCCTATAGCTGACTGTCAGTGTGTCTGTGTGTCCTATAGCTGACTGTCAGTGTGTCTGTGTGTCCTTTAACTGACTGTCAGTGTGTCTGTGTCCTATAGCTGACTGTCAGTGTGTCTGTGTCCTATAGCTGACTGTCAGTGTGTCTGTGTCATATAGCTGACTGTCAGTGTGTCTGCCTGTCCTATAGCTGACTGTCAGTGTGTCTGCCTGTCCTATAGCTGACTGTCAGTGTGTCTGTGTCCTATAGCTGACTGTCAGTGTGTCTGTGTGTCCTATAGCTGACTGTCAGTGTGTCTGTGTCCTATAGCTGACTGTCAGTGTGTCTGCCTGTCCTATAGCTGACTGTCAGTCTGTCTGTGTGTCCTATAGCTGACTGTCAGTGTGTCTGTGTGTCCTATAGCTGACTGTCAGTGTGTCTGTGTGTCCTATAGCTGACTGTCAGTGTGTCTGTGTCCTATAGCTGACTGTCAGTGTGTCTGTGTCCTATAGCTGACTGTCAGTGTGTCTGTGTCCTATAGCTGACTGTCAGTGTGTCTGCCTGTCCTATAGCTGACTGTCAGTGTGTCTGCCTGTCCTATAGCTGACTGTCAGTGTGTCTGCCTGTCCTATAGCTGACTGTCAGTGTTTCTGCCTGTCCTATAGCTGACTGTCAGTGTGTCTGTGTGTCCTATAGCTGACTGTGTGTCTGCCTGTCCTATAACTGACTGCCAGTGTGTATGTGTCCTATAGCTGACTGTCTGTGTGTCCTATAGCTGACTGTCAGTGTGTCTGCCTGTCCTATAGCTGACTGTCAGTGTGTCTGTGTCCTGTAGCTGACTGTCAGTGTGGCTGTCTGTCCTATAGCTGACTGCCAGTGTGTCTGTGTCCTATAGCTGACTGTCTGTGTGTCCTATAGCTGACTGTCAGTGTGTCTGCCTGTCCTATAGCTGACTGTCAGTGTTTCTGCCTGTCTTATAGCTGACTGTCAGTGTGTCTGTGTGTCCTATAGCTGACTGTCAGTGTGTCTGTGTCCTATATATGACTGTCAGTGTGTCTGCCTGTCCTATAGCTGACTGTCAGTGTGTCTGTGTGTCCTATAGCTGACTGTCAGTGTGTCTGTGTGTCTTATAGCTGACTGTCAGTGTGTCTGTGTGTCCTATAGCTGACTGTCAGTGTGTCTGTGTCCTATAGCTGACTGTCAGTGTGTCTGTGTCCTATAGCTGACTGTCAGTGTGTCTGTGTCCTATTGCTGACTGTCAGTGTGTCTGCCTGTCCTATAGCTGACTGTCAGTGTGTCTGCCTGTCCTATAGCTGACTGTCAGTGTGTCTGTGTGTCCTATAGATGACTGTCAGTGTGTATGTTTCCTATAGCTGACTGTCAGTGTGTCTGTGTGTCCTATAGCTGACTGTCAGTGTGTCTGTGTCCTATAGCTGACTGTCAGTGTGTTTGCCTGTCCTATAGCTGACTGTCAGTGTGTCTGTGTGTCCTATAGCTGACTGTCAGTGTGTCTGTGTGTCCTATAGCTGACTGTCAGTGTGTCTGTGTGTCCTTTAACTGACTGTCAGTGTGTCTGTGTCCTATAGCTGACTGTCAGTGTGTCTGTGTCCTATAGCTGACTGTCAGTGTGTCTGTGTCATATAGCTGACTGTCAGTGTGTCTGCCTGTCCTATAGCTGACTGTCAGTGTGTCTGTGTGTCCTATAGCTGACTGTCAGTGTGTCTGCTTGTCCTATAGCTGACTGTCAGTGTGTCTGTGTCCTTTAGCTGACTGTCAGTGTGTCTGTGTCCTATAGCTGACTGTCAGTGTGTCTGCCTGTCCTATAGCTGACTGTCAGTCTGTCTGTGTGTCCTATAGCTGACTGTCAGTGTGTCTGCCTGTCCTATAGCTGACTGTCAGTGTGTCTGTGTGTCCTATAGCTGACTGTCAGTGTGTCTGTGTCCTATAGCTGACTGTCAGTGTGTCTGTGTCCTATAGCTGACTGTCAGTGTGTCTGTGTCCTATAGCTGACTGTCAGTGTGTCTGCCTGTCCTATAGCTGACTGTCAGTGTGTCTGCTGTCCTATAGCTGACTGTCAGTGTGTCTGTCTGTCCTATAGCTGACTGTCAGTGTTTCTGCCTGTCCTATAGCTGACTGTCAGTGTGTCTGTGTGTCCTATAGCTGACTGTGTGTCTGCCTGTCCTATAACTGACTGCCAGTGTGTATGTGTCCTATAGCTGATTGTCTGTGTGTCCTATAGCTGACTGTCAGTGTGTCTGCCTGTCCTATAGCTGACTGTCAGTGTGTCTGTATCCTGTAGCTGACTGTCAGTGTGGCTGTCTGTCCTATAGCTGACTGCCAGTGTGTCTGTGTCCTATAGCTGACTGTCTGTGTGTCCTATAGCTGACTGTCAGTGTGTCTGCCTGTCCTATAGCTGACTGTCAGTGTTTCTGCCTGTCTTATAGCTGACTGTCAGTGTGTCTGTGTGTCCTATAGCTGACTGTGTGTCTGCCTGTCCTATAGCTGACTGTCAGTGTGGCTGTCTGTCCTATAGCTGACTGTCAGTGTGTCTGTGTCCTATAGCTGACTGTGTGTCTGCCTGTCCTATAACTGACTGCCAGTGTGTCTGTGTCCTATAGCTGACTGTCTGTGTGTCCTATAGCTGACTGTCAGTGTGTCTGTGTCCTGTAGCTGACTGTCAGTGTGGCTGTCTGTCCTATAGCTGACTGTCAGTGTGTCTGCCTGTCCTATAGCTGGCTGTCAGTGTGGCTATGTCCTGTAGCTGACTGTCAGTGTGACTGTCTGTCCTGTAGCTGGCTGTCAATGTGTCTGCCTGTCCTATAGCTGACTGTCAGTTTGTCTGTGTCCTGTAGCTGACTGTCAGTGTGGCTGTCTGTCCTATAGCTGACTGTCAGTGTGTCTGCCTGTCCTATAGCTGGCTGTCAGTGTGGCTGTCTGTCCTATAGCTGTCTGTCTGGCTGCCTGTCCGTGGTGGCTGTGTGGCCAGCTGTCTAGATCGCTTTCAGCAGGGTAAGCGCTGGCTGTCTCGCCGGCGGGCAAATCCGGCCGGCTCGCTGGCCACCACGCATGCTATCGACGTGCCGTGTTTAGCCACACCACGGCAGGATCGTCTCGTTCCGTCCTCGCCGACTGACCCCCGGAGTACGACAAAGACGACAACGATCGCCCGGTGTGGCCTTAGGACACTTCTATGGCAAGTGTTGTTTGCGAGCAGCACCTGTGAAGGCCGCCACGGCACACGAGGAGGGGGTGGGAGGGTCAGTACCACGCCCGGCCGCCTTTGTCTCCCCCAGTGTCGGTGTTTTACGCATTTGTACCAGGTACTCATTTGGGACTGAGTCGACCTAGGGGAGGCCCAGGACCGGCACTCCACACACACACACTTGCATCTGCAAATGCACAAAACAGTCCGGGTTTCAGGATTTGCACAAAAGATGAACACATGGGCACACACACATAAGCTCTGCCTCGACTAATTGATTTATTGTGACGAAGCCAATGAGCACAAACAGAATATGTACTCTGCGACAAAGGGACACACGCCTCGACATTGTCTCTCGTAGTACACACAGACACACACTCACTGCAGTTGTGTTAATATTGATTGTGCCACGGCTTGGCACGGAGTGTGCACAGACAAGTGTAGCTGTTGCACATAAATATGTATTCAAATGTGACAAAGACAAAGGTCCCTCGTGTAGCCTTAACATACTGTTGGGGCAAGTGCTGCAAGCGCGCGATACGGAACACGAGGAGGTGGGTGGGTACCCGGCACCATGCCCGGCCGCCTTTGTCTCCCCAGAGGGGATGTTTTTACGCGTCGTACTTATTTGAAGCCGAGTCAAGCACACAAATATATATACACACACACGTGTATGCAGACAAGCCATTGCCCGCAGAATACAAATGCAAGTTCCAGTAAAAATGTGACGCTCAGCAGACAGAGTGCTGAAGAAACTAATAAAACATTTACAACGGAATTGGTTTTAAGTACAGTTAGTGTTAAACTGTGAAGGTAGCTGTACACACTGTATCGGCATGACAGAGTCGACTTAATGAGGATAAGTTAATGAACGAGGAGAACATTAACACATACGTATACGGTGGAGATTTCCACTGGTGGATGAGGCACGTCCACACCGTGTCTCTCATGGGGGTCAATTGACCATACTTCACCACGAGGCCGTAGCCATGGAGTCAACATTGGGGGGGACCAAATCTTCCAGGGTGTCTGGGGGTCCCAACCCAGACACATGGGATGGACTTTTTTTTTTACAATAATGTCTGTGTATTGTATTACATTGCTCTGTTGTTATTTTTTTTACCATTTCCTGTTTCATTGTATGAAATGGCAGAGATTAGGGATTAGTAAAGAACAACTATGACCACAATCATATAAACAGAAATCTATGTATTGATTTATATGAAGACAAGTCTAGATATTGTGGCCAAGGTTTAGCAAATTGTTGGGTTTTTTTACATAGCGTAGCAATTTTTTTAGAGCAATATATTGGGGGGGACATTTTGAGCATATTTGAATATTTGGGGGGATGTGTCCCCCCCCGCAATATATATTATAATTACGGCCTTGCTTCACCATGCTGGTCAGTACATGTTGGTGATGGATGGAGGGGCGAGCATTGGTTCAGATATCGCCTGCAACTGACGTCATGAGGGGCCGAGAATCCAACTCAGGTCGCTGGAGTAAGATGGAAACAGGCAACACGAAAGCGAATTTCACAATTTTTTTTTACAAATATCATTTTGGGTGCAAGGTCAGGTTTAAACTGATATAGAACCACGTACGTGAAACAGCCCATGGGACATAATAACGACCTCAATGCCTGATTCACAAGTTACGAAGGAGGAGGAGGCATCACTGCAGCGATGATACACTCTGCTTGCTCCTGACGCAATTACCTGCCTCAGCCACCTCGGTGTAAAATCACAGCTGTTGGTCTACAGCAGCATCGGCCACACGCAGAAGAAAGGTCGCAAAAATATACATTTGTTCCAGCCATCCCAACATGCCCGAGACTTGCCGGGGATAAGGTTTAGAGGGAGGGGTAGGGATAATCCTGGGAGCATGAGAGGGATTGGGACGGAGTTCTTGAAGAAGGGACACATTTTGAAGCTTTTGGCCAAAACCCAGGTGCATGTGTAGTGTCTTCAAAAATTACTCACACCGACACGTTGTAACAAGTCACCTGCTTACACTTTATTCTCCTATTCTTGCACCAGTTGTAGGCACTCCTATTACTGTCTATATGGTAACTTCTCTCCACTCTTATCTACCTTTGACCACGCTTATCCTGCACTCAGCAGCTCTATTCTCAGCAACTCCGCACACAGCGTCTCCGCACACAGCGTCTCCGCACTCAGCATCTCCGTACTCAGCAACTCGACACCTCCACCGCTGCCCTCACCTATGCTCCCTCAGACCCGCTCTCCCGTCTGTCCCGGGCGGGGGGGGGGGGGGATCAGCCAACACCCGCCCAGCGACAGCATGAGGATCGAGGTCCCGTTGACGGCTGGAGCGGCAGCAGCAAGATGTCTTCACACTTGGTCCCCGGCAACAACTCCCCGCTCCGCTCACGCACACGCCCTTATATTCCTCTGATAATTATCCGAGACCTCTCGTGCGTCTCTTTAAGCTCTCACCAGGCCGGCGCCTGTCGGCCCATCAATCAACCCTTATCTCCCGTCTCCCTGGCAACACCTCCGGTCTCAGCGTGCATAACCGGGATGCGCCGTGTATTTCACTACTCTACGCATGTTTAGTGACATCGAAGATGTCACTGAATGGTGCCGGCCTGAGAGGGCCGTGGCGTGCGATGCACCGTCATCACGTGTCCGGGGAGAGCTCTCGAGAGGGTTGGAGAGGGAGCTAGAACACTCGAGAGGGTGGGCGGAGCCAAGCGCGGAGCGGCCCCGACCCGGGGGGGATATAAGGCGGGTCCCTGAGAGCGACGAGGTCGCTGCATTCTACAAGTTGAAGCTCCACGTCTACAAGCTGGAAGCTCTACGTCCTACGAGGCATCATCACGTGGTCGGGGACCCGAGTGAGGGTCCCCAACCCTTCGTAGCTGTAACTCCTCCGTTTAGAGTAGTCAGCAAGGTGGTCACCACCCTAGGCTGTATCTGGTGAAGGGGCAGTTGCCCCTTTGTGTTACGTGTTGATGTTACAATAAGTGTGTTGCCTCTAAAGAACAACGTCTGCGGCTTAGTTGGACTCACTACACACGTATAATGTATTCCCCACACACATAAACACCCACAGGGTCTCAGCTTCTCGTTAATCACTACGCGTTTCGGCAAGGTTCATGAGATGCATTGTACGAGTTAACCAAGTAACGTAACATTCAGTTCAACAACGCAATGGTCACATTTTATTGAAATGCATTGTGGCAAAACAATGTTCTAATTACCCGTCTGGGTGAACGTATTATTTTGTATTAATAACACTCTTTGATGAATGTGGCCCTCTGAGTTGTCGCTATTATGACCAAAAGTAAAGAACACAGCAGGCACTGCTGTGTGCAATTAATGTCTCGCAACAAAAATAAAACCATTCAGCGCTAAATACTCTAACTGTAATCAAAATAAGCGTTGACAATTTTGCCCAACAGCATGCAGAGCGCCGTTAACTCTTTCGTGAAGCCATTTTACCACTGAATGATTTGCGGGCACTGCCCAGTAAACAGACCAACGTTGAATCAACGTTGGTCCAAAGTTATATGCTTACTGGGTATTTACCATACAGAATAAGACCACCGGTATGTTAATCCACTGCTGGATGGGGTATGCCCACACCATGCGAGTCGTGGGGGTTAATTGACCGGAACTCGCCACGCTGGTCAGTACGGGCAGGTGAAGGCAGGAAGCAGAGCTGTGGGAGCATAGAAGCAGAGTCCAACAATATTGTGTTGCTGCACTGCCATCTGCACGACGCCTGCGATCGCACATACGAACACGGGCCAGGCTCAAAAGGGCCGTCCATAAATGACGTCACGCACCTGGGGGGGGGGGGTCAGACCAGACATTTGTGACGATGTGTGACGAGGGGGGGGGGGGGTGAGAAATGTGACGTCACATAAAAATGCGCAACTTTAAAAAAACATAGACAACACGTTCTATTTTATTAAATATACTTTTTAAATAAATGTTTTCTCTTTTCGATTTAAAGATTGCGTGACTGCAGGGATTCATCTTCTTGGTTCTTTCGGTAAAGTCAAGTAGAAGGAAAGTAATAAAATAATAAAAATAAAACATAATAAAACAATTCTCACGACGTTTCGGCTACAACGCAAGCAGCCGTCTTCAGGTGAAGAATGAGACACTACCAAGCTAGGAGCTTATATATACGCTGGGTTGGAGGTGCAAGAAGGGCGCCTAAACAAAAATAATGTGCACATCAAGAAGAATTTAGCATATTCATGGAAAATGCGTAGGAGGTTGGCGGGGGGGTTTCAAAGTCATATTATGCCCATGCATTATGCAGGATCAGCAGCACCAAGGGAGGGTGCAGGGAGTAGCATTAACAAAGGAAAGGAATGTTAATAGTATGTAGCTGCAGTTACTAAACAACCACGTAGAAAACTAAAGTATAAACTACATAAAAAACTATAGTATAAACTGCATAGCACCATCAGTATACTTACTATACTCTACAATAAGCTGAGTTACTCACAGCAAGTAATACATTACAATTCTACGTCGTAAAAATTATATAATATGCTTCCATCTAAACTTTATTCTCTTACATCACACGAGCATATACCGTACTATATACTGCCATAGATAAACCCAACATTAAATTATATACTGTATTGCTGTAAACCAACCTATACCTTATACATTTTAATATAACACTATGTATTATTCTACCCACCTTAATGTGTATCACACTGCTATATGTTCACTATACAATTACGATACTATATATTACTTTGTACATTGTATTAAGCATATAAATGTTATACTATTTGTTATTATACACTGTACCATTAACCGTCGTGTAGCAGTGTGATACACATTAAGGTGGGTAGAATAATACATAAATGTTTTCTCCTACAACATCAGAGTGCAGCGCCACATTAAATACGCACTACAATGACAATAGTTTAAAGCGATTTGAAGCACGTTTTATTTTCAAAATGGAAATATGGTTTTGGGAGGGGGGTGGCAGAGCTTTGTGACGTCATATTTGAGGGGGGGGGGTCTGACTTTTTGTGACGCCGTGTGACGAGGGGGGGGGGGGGGTAAAAAATCGTCCAAAATCGCGTGACGTCATTTATGGACGTCCCCAAAATCCCTGCTGAGTCTCTGAGATCGGAAGGGGATTCTGGTGCATTCGCAACGATTTTATCGCGGGGTACACGGAACACATCCGCGTGGGTTTAATCTGATTTCAGGTGCCGCGTTCGTCATCAAGGCAAGCAAGGGTAGGGAAATGAGTCAGCAGATGCATCTGCATTAGTCACCAGCCAGAGATAGGGGGATGCATCACCAGAGACAGTATTTACTGCCAGGCCAAGCTCCCATAAAACTGTATAATTACATCTACATTCAGGCTCGGATTTATATTTTTTAAGATGCAATACAGTAGGACTGTTTGGGACGCAATAATGCATTTCCAGCGAGCACAGGTACGCATGCAACTGTACAGCACGTGTATTAATCCACTGCTGGATGATGGCCTCCCCACGCCGTGCGGATTGTTGAGGTTATTTGACCATACTTCACCACGCTGGTCAGTGTGGATTGGTGAAGGTGGGGAGCATGGGATTATAGAAGTACAATACAATAAGTACGGTACAATATTTCGCTTGCACTGGGGTCGGTATAGCCCCGCAGCAGCCTATAGCACCTGTTAAGCACGGTGGTTGCCCATCCGAGCACCTATCCAGGTTCGAGCCTGCTTAGCTTCCGAGATCGCATATGATCGGGCACATTCCGTGCGATTTCGTCAAAGTGACATTGTACGATGTTAATTATAAAATACATTTCTCGTAACGTACTTATTAACTTGCTTATTTGTCCGAGAAAGCCACACTGAGTCATTGGCCTATTTTTCAGAAGGGTTTTAATTTTAAGATGTTTTCATCCAATTAATGAGTGTTTACTATACATCACTTCGTCATTTGTTTCCACCTTCCTCTCTGTATTGTACCAATATTCTCAAGTAGTGCGATATCTTCCTGGCACCAATCTCTCTTATGCCGTCATCTAGCCAGGCTCTATTAGGTCTTGCTCTCTTTCTGGTTCATTCCATTTTTACGAACAACACACTTTTACAATTTCCTGTTATTGTCCAACCTACATGTGTCTCCAAAAAGTGCCAGTTTCCTTCTCATTACGCTGTCACTATCTATACACGTGGGAGAAAACCGGAGCACACGCGTGCGAGGGGGCACCGCTATATCCCCGTACAGATGGAAACAGATGCCGATGAATGCCTTTGGCGGTGGTGAATTTGATTCGATCGCTCCGATCGGGGAATTCATTCATTCATATTTCAAAGTTGATTTGGCGCTTTCGTGGCTGCAGGAATTACTCTTTGGTTATTTCGGTAAAGTCACGTAGAATGAGAAAATAATAACTTAAATAACTGCATACGACGTTTCGATATTGTAGTAAGTATGTAGGAGGCTTGACGACAGGATCGGAGGCACACTTGTTTATTACACCAACTTGTGCACACACAGTAATTACGGGTCACTTGGCTACAGGGATACACAACAGCTAACCCCGCTAACCTATGCCCAATTCCTCCACTACGGAGCTAGGGGAGGCTATCTATCCCAGCCCTGGTCAAGCTGGGATCCCGGCACCCTGAGTCTCCAGACCAGCTCGTCAGTCTGGGCTCTCGGGGCCACGCCACCGGCTTGCCCTGGTCGGCCCTTATAAGGACAGCGAGCCAGGGGAGCTCTGGGGCCTATTCTAGCAGGTCTTCCTTCTTCTCTGGTTAAAGCTGAGTTCCCACCCCGAGCCCTCCGGCTCACCACCTTTTATAGGACTCGGCCCCCGGGAGGGGCCCGTGGGGGATGCAGGTGCGGACGTCGGTGCGAGCACCTCCCCTGTGTACGGCCGTAACCCCGCCCCTTGTGTTTGTTGGCCATCCGTGGCCATGCACAATTACACCTCAACATCCGTGGCCATGCACAATTACACCTCTACAATATCATCATCAGGTACAAATGAAAGAGAAAACAAAACCGAGTAAACTTAGAAGTACAGTGCAGCACAACACAGATAGTCGGCTAACATAACAGTCAACATCCTACCTGGTCGATTACGTTCTATTTAAGGCCTCGATACAGAGGCGTTGTTTCTCTGTGTGCCTATGTGTGTGTCTCTCTCTGTGTGTCTCTGTGTTATCTCTCTCTGCTTATGTGTCTTCGGTTCTGTGCTTAATCTCTCTCTCCTAAATTTAGCAATCTTTGGAAGAACGTAATCAACCAGGTAGGATGTTGACTGTTATGTTAGCCGACACTCTGTGTTGTGTTGCATTATATTTCTAAGTATACTAGGTTTGTTTTCGCTTTCATTTGTACCTGATGATGATTGCTTGCGTTTGCAATCGAATCGTCGTATGCCTTTATTTAATTTATTAATTTATCTTTCTACGTGACTTTACCGAAAGAACCAAAGAGTAATTCATATTTCCCCACGTAAATGTTTGGACCCTTTCCCACTGCCCGTTCAATTTCACACTGCCACGTGTTGCCATGGCGATGGTGGAAATCAACGAATTCTTGCCGCTTGCATCTTGCACGCCATCGACTCCGACGCTGAGCTTTAGCCAGATTTGCACCGCCGTGTCACCGGCGTTTGGCTTTATCTGGCCACAGATGTATTTGTTTGCCTATGCATGCATTCATTGCTTTCATAGACCTGTGGAAGAGCCACCAACTGAATGTGTCGCAGGTGTTTATTTTTGCCCCGTGTCTTTTATTCTGTAAGCCGTCTTCTGATAACGGTTCACGGCGCAGGCCATGTACACGCGAAGCGTAGTATGTGCTATTCACCTGCGTTGCGTTCTATATTGGGGGGGGGGGGGGTGTGGGGATGGATACGGTGATGAAAATAAGGTTGTCTTTGTTTTTGTACAAATCACCTAGACTCGAGCTTGCTCCAAAACAATGGAAGCCACCATGGCAATTTGTATTTGTGATTTGTTTTTAATCATATATACACGACTGGCATTTCAAAATATTTCTGCATGAAAATGCCCTTTAGTTCACGAAAATGAGAATTATTTAAATGAGAACGCACACCGCTGTACAGCCGTTCAGTTTGAGTTTCATGCATTATGCAGGAATACCACTTGTTATTAATGACATTTTCACTGTCATTGCAACACCCAAAGAAACAGATTTATATTTTTATTCCATTTCAGATTCTCGTTTCAAAGAGATTAAAGCGGGTGAGAAATCCCCTTATCCCTAGTCAATCGTTAAGCCACACGCGATTGTGAGCAATATTGTGCCGCATCAACTTTGATATCAATTTGTGGATCTCAACTCTCTGGCCACGTTGACGCTCTAACAAGGGTTAAACCAGGCGTGAGACGGAGAGCAGCGACACGGTGGATGAATGCACAGTCGCCCGTCACGGGCTGAGATGCGGCCTCGGACGCCAGCAAATGTACCTCCTCCACAGCGAAGATAATCATTGGAGCGCTCTCTGTTGCTCAGCGTTTTGCGAACAAAGTGATTTTCAATTTGTGTGCATTAGGTGGTGGGCAGGATGTCAGCCCCCGAAGAGCTTCTTCTGTCGAGGTCACATTTCTTGGTTGCTACTCCTCGTGCCGATTTTAAAATGCGTGCGTCCTTCCTGCCGGTGGCCGCAACGGTTGTCGCTGCGCTGCGCTACGAACCCGGCGATCCGAGTTCGATTTCCGCTCACGGTCAACGCCATCAGTGACGATTTATCTGAACCGGGCCCCGGGCCTCCCACTAGGTCGACTCAGCCCGACATGAGTACGTGGTGTGGTGTGTGTGTGTAAACATCAGCACTGGGGAGGCAAAGGCGGACCGGGCGTGGTGCTGGCCACCCAACCCGCCAGCGTGCCACACCGACCTTCATAGGTGCCGGCTAAAAGCACTTGCTCCAAAAGTCTGTGAAGGCTATAGGGGAATATTTGCCTTTGTTGATTGGTAACCATGGCATGCCTGGCTAGAGGTCCCAAGAAATGACATTTGCTTGAAAAATGCTGCATAAACAGCTCCGGTGCTTAATCATGGCAAGAGCTATTTATTTTTTAAGTTCTCTTCTGCGTCTTTTCACTTGACTTTTAAAATAATAAATTCTACGACTGTGGTTTCACCTATAACACATTCTGCGATGTAATATAAAGCAACCAAACTAGGATCGCCCATAAAACGTTTACGTTAAAATGTTCTTTCTTCAAATCGTGGTCTTATTTTTAACCTTTTAATTTGTTGCTATCACCTTTTTAGGAATTCGTTTCAAACGAGAGTGCATGGGAGTTCTCACTTCACACCCCCTCCTTGTCCACTCGTTCTTTCCTGCCTCTCCTCCCACAACTTCCCCTTACATCACCACCACCATTAGCGATGTTCAGCTCGGCCGTCCAACACCACCACCACTGTACGTCAACGAATGCTTGGAGCGAAACTTAAAAGTCAATCGCCGCATGAAGGGTGCTCCAAATGTCATTGCACGGACCCTCTGCCCGATCAGGCGAACGCTAATGGGATGCGGGACGATTCTATAAAATGCAAACGACTCGCGAAACATTAATTAGAGACACTGTGTGTGCCACCTGTTCTCGCTTGGCAGAGCTGCCTGCCCCCTCCGCGAGGCACTGAACACCTAAACACCCAAACGAAACACGGCAAGCCCCGAGTGGCGTTACAGCTCTGACGTGGTCGAGCCGTTTCTGAGGGCCCTGCAATTTACCTTGCCCCGTAAGTTATCTTGGCTATGACATTTCTGTTTCCATGTCAACAGCCTTCCGAGAGAGAGAGAAAAAATATTGCAGACAGTTTTTTTGTTTAAAGATGTATTTGTCTCGTTTTTTTTCCGTTGCAAAGGTGAAATGTGACGACTGTACTTTCGCTAAAGGAACGGGCAGGAGACAATGTAACAGCCGTTAATCATTGTGATGAGCAGATGGGATAACGTACCGGTCGCTAATGATTGAATCATCCTTGAGGCTTGGGATTTAAAAGTTGAGTTATTTAATGGAGCATTGATGCCAGCATCTGTGTGATGAATGCAGGCGGTGGTGTCAATGAATGGAAACAAATGATTAACTTACAAATCAATTACCTTGCTTGGCAGAAGCCTTTGCGAATGGATCGGGCCGAAGGGAGGATGGTGACGTGTGTGTTCGGAGCCTTTACCCCCATTGCAAATGATGTATTCACAAGTGAACACCATAAGAAAAAGATATATGCAATAACATTCCTTTAACTCAATAAAACTCTGGAGATCTCTGGAGAAAAGTAAATGAACCTCGTAAAGCTGAGAATGGAAGGAGCGTGCTGACCGCGTAAACTTCCTTCTTCACTTCTGCTGTGCCCCGTGAAAGATTGAATGGGATACGTCACAGGCGGATACTTGGTGGGCAGCAGAAGGGCAATGCTATGCCCGCAAATTCCGTGCTCCCCACCTTCACTAGCCTGCACTGACCAGCGTGGTGAAGTATAGTTAAATAACCGCCACGACCCATTTGGTGCGGGGAGGCCCTCATCCATCAGTGGATTGATAGCGGGCCGTATATGTGTAGATTTAGTAAGACCCATCTGTGTGTCTCGCATACCACAATACCTTGTTAAAGGCATTGGATTTGATCACGTGACTTTTGGTTTATAAAATTTTATTTTGGTATTCGATCATAGTTTTTTCCATCATACCAGCATATGATGAGCATACCGTTCAAGGGCATGTTTCGGCAGTGGGGAGGGCATTCATCCGGCAATGTATTGATCATGGCCTCATGACGATAATTACACCGGAGTGAGCCCGACATTGCCACGGCTGCGTTGTGCCATTTCTCGGGGGAGGTGCACGTGATGTTATCACTGGGAGATGGCATCAAAGCGTCTCCGGTGCCATCCCACGCTGGGCTGCGCGGACCGGCCGTTGAGGCGAATATCTGACGTTACTCATATAATTCACACGGTGGGGGTTTGCTACAACTTTGAATTCAACAATAATGGACAAAGTTCCCACACAAAAGCGTCTTCGTACTTTAAAGTCGTGTGTCCTGGTAAAATAGTTGTTCTGAGACGAAGGTGGCGTCAAAACCAGAGTTATTTGAAGAGGTCAAGAGTGAAAATAGTGCTGAGTAAGATCCGAATTACGTACCGAAAGCTGTGTAGATAATTGTATACGGGGGGCAACCATTTTTTTACTCACTCTGTTTTTTGTAGTTGTATCCTCAAATCTTGTAACTCAATTTTTACCCACTTACCAATGTGGTATCGACTGCAAACTTAGTAAACGTATGTCATACTGATGACAATACTATATTCTATCATAAAAAAGAAAAATATTTTAAAACATTATTTTTTATATGTTATGTTTCGGCTTGGGTCTAATTGTCCACGGTAATAAAAACGTTGGCTGTAATTGACCACGGTCCCTTACGTTATGGCAAGCTTCGGGGCCACTTCGTGGAGTCGTGGAGTTCTTCCATAACTAATACGGTACATTTCATTAAAGCGTGTTTTAAAAAAAGTATTTTTAAATAGTACTTATTTATCTATCGGCATGTGAAATCAACCAATGTTTTAGTCCATCAGACGTAATGGCTTTCGAGACTCGTATTACCAAGCAGCATTTGTTTAAGCAAACGCACTCGTTCGGTTTTGACCTTCTGGGTCTCATCAGCAGTCAGGCTCGCTTAAACAAATGCTGCTGAATTGCCGGCAAGAGCGCTCCACGACAAATATGGGAACCCACTTTCAATGTAAAAAATATAATAATAAATTTGAGTCACACATTTTCATCGTACAATCTGACCATTAAACAGCTGTAATATATACAAAGACAGACAAAGATCCCCCGTATAGCCTTAAGTAGAATGTCGGGGCAAGTGATGTGAGCGAGCACCAATATATACGTAATTACTACTATAATAGCCCAGAAATGTGTGTAACGCGCGTGACGTCACTCCACATGCCGCACCCCCCCCTCATCTCCATATATATATAAAAGCAAAGTTGTGATTATGTGTCTGTTCAAAATGTTTAACGTGCTTCCCGACATGCAACAAACTTGAAATTTAACATGTGGGTACTTTCCAGACTGTACACCATGCAAAAATTAAAAAATACACTTTATTCTTTTTTTTGGGGGGGGGGGGGGAGCTCAATAATGCATAGATTTTGTGCACGGCAAGTGAGCTATGACGTCAAATATGTCACGTGACCTGCGCACGTGGAAGCGTAACGCATTGTAGTGTAGCGGTTAGTGCGCTACGCTACGAACCCGGCGACCCGAGTTCGATTCCCGCTCACGGCCACCACCGGTGACGATTATTTTAACCGGGTCCTGGGCCTCTCATAGGTCGACTCAGCCTAAAACGGTCTGCTGTGTGAACATCGCCACTGGGGAGACAAAGGCGGCCGGGCGTGGTGAATCCAAGTCCCGGGCGAAGCCGTGTAGTAAAGCTAGTTAATAATAAAATAATCATGAGCAGGTGGATTTTTACACTCACGCAAAGTCGCTTCAAATATGACATTTCTTTACAGCAGGGATCGGGAACGTCCGGCCCGCGGGCCATTTAAGGCCCGCGAAATCATTTAGTGTGGCCCTGCCAAGGCAACCGCAGGCGGGACTCGAAATTCAATACATCTAGGAGCAAACCTGGAAAAGCAGTTGCGAGTAGCAACATCATCAATACCAGCTCACGCCTCACCAAAGAGAAGCAGTTCCAGCCATCGCATTAGGGGTGAGTTAATTAAATGTTTGACCAAATATAACGGGCTAATTTCTAAGTTGATAATTTTGTATGGCCCGCGAATGATGTAAGAAATATCCAAATGTCCCTTGGCAGAAAAAAGGTTCCCCACCCCTGCTTTACAGAAAGTGACGGTCAAAAATAAATCTACGCAGCACAGTGCTACGTAACGTACGTGAAGTCACCGCAAAAGAGCGCCCCCCCCCCCCCGTCATTACTATCATAAGCAAGGAATGTTTTTACGCAAATTCGCTTTAAATTTGACGTTTCTTTATTGACCGTTAATAAAATGAATAGCTCTACGCAGACGTTTCTTTTCGTAAATATTACAGCTTCCGTCCTAGGACGGGCAAAAGGCTAGCATGATATAATACAACACACATATATACCGTATGTGTGGGGAAAGGCTAAAGAGAAAGTTGAGCGATAGGAAAGGTTGCGATCTCAATCTTAGATTGTGGGCTTCGCCTCCGGGTCTTCCCCTCGTTACTGTTTTCCATGATGAAATATCGTCATTGCCGTCTGCCTTGCCCCAAAGGCGTGCGCCAAGCCTCAGCGTCGAGTTCGCTCTGCCTCGCGAGGCTCCTCCATCCTGTGCGGCGGAGAGAAAGGGGCGGAAAGCAACGGCATCCACCTTCCGTGCTGCCGACTCAAGGCCACGCGGCGTAGGCGACCACCCCCCTGCTCCCCCATTCAGGACCATTCAGGAACGGCGTGCAGATATCGGGGGCCGAGTGATCGAATACCATCGGAATCCCCACCCCACGCACCTATTCCTCCCCTCCATTCCACCCACCCCAAGCCGAATACTCCACAGGGCTGTGTGCAGGAGTAACACTCTGTGCATGTCGCATTACGCTCGAAGCCAAACGTTTGTTAAAGACATGCGGTAGACGAGCAATGCATTCGCTTCCCACGGATGGAAATGCGCGTGTGGAGTTGTAATCTAAAGCGATGTTTGGTGAAGAGCGCGGCAGGGAAAAAAAATGATTTACTGCCCTTGACCTGAAGAATAAACGATGAGACGCGCGGGGGAGGCTGACGGCAATTTACTGATTGCTGTCGAGTTATGTTAATGCTATGTAATTCAGAAGCCCCCCTTTTTCCCCTTGTCTCAAGCTATTAACAACGTATTTTTCATACTCTTAGTTTTTTCGGTAAAGTCACGTAGGTAAAAGATGAAATTAATAAAAATTAAAACAATAAAAATCTGTGATTTTAAATTTTTTTTTTATTAATTTCATTTTTACCTACGTGACTTTACCGAAAGAACTAAGAGTATGAATCCTTGCAGTCACGAAAGCTTCAAATCTAGAATGTATTTTTCTTTTGTGCTCCGTTAACCAAGAGAAAGATTGCGTCAACACTGCTGCTGTTCCTCTTCGCAATGCTGTTAAACTGTTAAATACGAACTCCGTGGGTGTTGCAATTTAAATTGGGGCATTCAATCCCTCGGCTACACGCAACAGGGTCACGGATGCACAGACACATGTGCACTGCTGTACTGGAGCACATTAATACAAGATAATCATTACGACGGTTAACGTTAACCTAAATTAACCTTCCCAGTAACGGCTAACGTCAGTGGCGAGTGATGACCGAACGCGTCCTCGGCTGCCCCTTCACCAACCCGCACTGAGCTGCGTGGTGAAGTATGGTCACATGACCTCTGTGACCACCGACACGGCGTGGGGAGGCCTTCATCCAGCAGTGGATGGACAGAGGGCTTTGTGTGTGTGTCCTGCTCACGGCCAACACCAGTGACAATTATCTGAACCGGTCCTGGGCTTCCCCTAGATCCAATCAGCCTCAAATGAGTACCTAGTGGCGTGTGTAAACATCCCCACTGGGGAGACAAAGGTGGTCAGGCGTGGTATTGGCCCCCCACCCCCTCGTGTGCCGTGCCGGCCTTTATAGGTGCTCGCTAACAGCACTTGCCCCAACAGTCTGCTGAGGCTACACGGGGTATCTTGTCTTTGTGTATATAAAAGGTATTGCATATTCACAATCTGTGAATATAACACTCAGTTTCAAATGCCCCAATGTAAAATGTCTTGCTCGTGCAAAATAGTGATACAGAAATAATACTGCATGTAACACACGTACTGTGAGCATCATCACATTTACATTCCAAAGCGGCTGTGTTTGTCATAATGCGATCTGCCGTGTTCATCTTTCCCCCCCCCCCCCCCCCTCTGTTAATACTGCAAATGTTTCTATCGGGTAACTTATTATTATCAACATGTGTAAGACTTTTGGCCAGCCCAGTGGCAAATAAGAACATGTTTTCCTAAGGCCTCTTCCCTCGGTTAACCATAAAATCCTATTGGGGTTGGCACAAGATTTCACGTGACTACAGTGGGCTCTGACTTCAATAGAGACCCCCCCTCCCCCCCCCAAAAAAGATACGCAAAATAGTCAAAATGATAAATGACCGAATTTAATAATCTCATTCAGGTTCAGCAGAGCCCACACACAGCCACACACAAAGCCGTCAAAGTCCAGCGGATTTGGAGCCTCATTCACCCTCCGCGTATCTCACAAGCGTATCTCACGGGCGGCCCCGGCTCATTCCCCCAAGTCACTCATCGCCCTCCACTTCCAGAAACGGCCGCCAAAAGGCTTTTGGACGCCCGGTGCAACGTGCCGGATGAGGCCCCCCCCCTTTTTGTACCTCTCTGAGCCCACCTCCCCCCCCCCCTCCGGATTTAAAGCCTGGGTCAAATTGCCACCGCCCCAGTCCCCTCCCCGTTGATGGTCCCTGCATGTCCATCAGTTACTCATGCTGTCACACCACCCCACTCTCAATTAGACAACTCACTCGGGCACCCCCCACCCGCCCACCCACCCACCCGAATGTTGTGTCACTCAAGAGATTCCTTGCTTTTGATCTTCCACGAAGCTCATGGTCCACCCTAAACCGCATCCATTGCACAAACCATGGCAATATGCGGAAACCCGATGCACAAATTGAGCATCAAAAACTCTCCAGTAGCAGTGTGTGACTGTGGCCGTCCAGAACAGACGGTACAACACGTAACGACGCAATGCCCCGACCCACAAATACGACGGAGGCATCACGGCGATACACTCCGCTGCTCCTGACGCGGTTGTCTGGCTTCATCACCTGAATGTGGCATTGTCGTTGCTGGTCTGCATCTGCATCAGCAGCCGTGCGAACGAAGGAGGACAACTCAAGGGGTCCGCTCTCTGCACTGCGAACGATGCTCGCGCGATCTGGCACACGACTGGCAGCGATGCTGATTTTTTTTTTATGCAACGTGTTGCTACCGGTGGCCAAATTAAATAAAGTGAAAATGATTCAACATCTCCATCCCACAGGCTGAGGAATGCACGGTTACACGCGGAATATTTATCTGTGAAACATGCAAGAGACGGGAGATGGAGTTGCATAGTAGATGTTGTGTGATTGCCTGGCAACTTTCCCTGACACGGTATTATGTAACATGCGTGTGTGCGTGTGAGTCCATGGATACTTGTACCTATTAACTCATTAACACATTTGATGAATATATTTTTTATATATACCGTAATGTATTCATATAACGAAGCCCCATGTATCATATTTCACCGTAAACAACGTGTGGTAATATATGCTTGTAAAACTGTCACGTTATGCAAGTCAAATTTTAGTTCAGATTTAATTGCATATTTATTTTGTGTTTGTTTGTGCAAATAGTTATAATTCTTTGCACAAACAAACATTTCTGATAATTATCATAAGTAATGATAGAACCCTTTGGGATATCTTTCAGCACTAGCATGCATCACACACTCATCATTATCAATAGCCAACAAAATGTGTCCACTGCTAAAAGAAGGCCTCCCCAAGCTCTCATCATCTCTCATGGTCAAGGTGGTCGATCATGGTTTTTTTTTACAATACTTTGCCACACCGGTCAATGTGTGATTGTGAAGGGAGGGCCCAGGACAGGCTCAGATATCTCTCGCCACTGATGTTAGCCGTGGCCAGATTCCAAAGAACACAGGATGAGATGTTACTATCCTTTGTGCAAGCACTTCCAAGAGTTCATGAACAGTGAGCCTGGTGAAATTTGGGGAGCGCATCGTCAGTAGTGACTCGGTTCAAATTGCAGTTCCTGAACCACGTCGCTATCACTGCTCATATACAGGACAGTATTTCACATGGACATCATATTTCCAACAGTACATCTCCCCATTCAAACATATGTGTGACTACCCGCATAAGCACGTGCATGTATATCACAAAAAAAATGTATTCATACAGATTACAACAAAGCGCAGCAAATTTATAACTGATGCTTGTTTGATTCATTCGTGAAGACCGTCCTGAATAACGGCAGCTGCGATTCATTGATTCCATGGCACGCACCTTGGGCAGCCCGTGCCACTGCGTGCAGCCGCGCCAGTGATTTAGATGCTCACTGCGGGGGAGCAGTGCTGATCAGGCAGGGAACACGCAGCCCAGTAGAGTCTACCTCAAACCCGTCGCACCGCTCCCCCATTCGCTCCCCCGCCCCGCACCGCCCCCCGCCGGCAGCATCGGACCTCGGCGCGCAGGCGAGCGGGCAATATGGGATTTTCTTTGTTTTGCAGATAAAGTTCAGGGTGTGTTGCTGCACAGGGGTTTTTTTTTTTGCGCTTCAGATCAACGTGGCCTCGGCGCCGGTAATTGGAGCGAGCCTTGGCTCTGGCTTTGCTTAGTCGAGCCGAGCTGCTGCCGCAACAAGTCGGCGATAAGCACAGCGCTCGTCGATCCGTCGCGCACTCTCCACCGGCACACACAAAAAAATGCCAAAACGAAGGAGCCATAAAAATTCCAATGCGCTGCACATTCATCGGGCGTGCGCAAAGGGTCTCATTCCGTCGTGCATTACGGAGGCAATGCTGCGATTTGTAGAGATGTCATCGGTGCGCTTGGGTTGCCGTTGCGCAATACGCAACGTTGCAGGTGGCTGCGTTTCGCACGTACGATGAGCACGGTTGGCTACGTACGGTGCGCAAGAAGTCCAACGAAGCTACATTAATGCAAAGCAGCGGCGAAGCTATCGTAGACTGTGCGGGCGAGAGGGAGAGCAGGCACCGGGCCATGGAAGAGAGAGAGGAGAGATTTGACATGGAGCAGACCCCATTTAAATTCTTTGCAGCAGAGACCCCTTAGCCAACGACGGCATATCACCGTCAGATGAGATGAGCGTGCATCACGGTGCGCGTAACATCCGACAACATCAAATGGCAAGGCAGCTGATGACTCAATTTGTTTTGCTGCTGCTATGATTGTCCCGTTTTTGTTGATTACATCCTCCTTGACCCTTCGAAAAGTAAACTATTCCCTAATAACGGAGTACAAAACGGCTAACTGCCACAACACCGACAAGATTTATGCATGCCTCGTTCCATTAAAGTACGGCTCATGACGCTGGATAATCGTTTATTGCATGTTTTACCCTTGCGTAGGCAAAACAATATCTTGGCAGTTGGTATAAATCTCTCACAAGGAGCACACGTTGTTTAAAAGGAGATAATGTGTTTATGGGATGTGTCTGCATATTCACACGTTTGGCAGCTTTTGCCTAAATTAGTAATTTTCGATACAAACCCCCATCAAAATTATATATCATTAAATTACATATCATGTCTCTGTTTTCCTTTTAACACATCAGCCAAGAGGAAGAAGACAAAATATAATGCAAGGTCTTTAGGCAATATGTCATTTGGTGGGAGAAAGATGTTTAATGGAGGTACAGAACAGCTTTTAAACGCTTTTAACAGCACGTGCTTGCTTTGTTTTGCGGCTCCGGATGCTGCCTGCATGTGCCTCATTTTTTCGGAAAACAATTTTTTTGGGGGGGGGGGGGGTTTAAGGCCTATTTCATATCCCTTTGTGATTTTCTGACCGTCCTCTCATTTAAAACATCTTCCCGCTCACAACAAGAGTCACATCACCCAAAAGGCACGTTATTTCACTTCGGGTGGTCATATTTTTGGGTAAATCCGGAATCGACACGGATCTTTCCGAGATTCCGTGCCGAGGTTCGGTATCCGGATTTTCTGGATTCATTCGCAATTCGGGAACGCAACCCTCGCCGTCCACGTAGTCATGGCACAGTCGTTAGCGTGCCGCGCGACAAACCCAGAGACCTAACATCAGCGGCGAGTGAGATATCAGAACCGGTCCGCGGCCTTCCCTACGTTGACTCGAATCATCAGCGAGGGCCGCGCTCATCACATCATCCTCTCTGCGGTGCACCGTGCAGATCTTAACCGATGCTCACTAATAGCACTCGCCCCCCTCATGGTCTATGCAAGGCTACACCAGGGTCGCCGTTGTCTTTTGTGAGCACCTGTGTGTTTATCTCCTCATAGGTTCAGGGGGCCAGGCTCAAGGGCTGGAAGGATGTGACGTCTCTGTTCTCGGCAAAGCACAGTGACCACGAGAGGCTGACCGAGACTCACTCACCTTTACTTGAGCGGTGAGTTCTGCGTCATTGTCGGCTTCACAGTGAATCGGGTTGCAATGGAACTCTCCCCACTGTCCGTGTTGCTACCGTAGGAGTGGCAGTGATTACGCCGGTGATGATGATGATGTCGTTGATGGCGATGATTGCCCTCGGGAGATGATTCCGTCATCGTGACCGTGTCAGGTCAGGTGGCTACAGCGACAGAGGGAGCGGCTTGCAATCGGAGGGTTGCAACTTCAATTCCCGGCTGCGTGGGTTGACTCGGCTCACCGTCCCTCTGGGGGTCGATCATATGAGTATCACTTTGTGGGGAAGTCAACAGTGGCAGTCCTATGAAATAGTCTCTTCCCTGCCCTAGGAATGTGGAATTCTCACTCCTGTCCCAAGGCTGTAAAGAGGAGACGGAACACTGTCTGGGTGCTCGTGTGAGCAAGAAATAACTTACGACCAATTAAGGATAATCTCCATTTATTCAATTTAACATAAACCCGTGACAAATAATTTTTGTACAAAACGAATGCGATGCATTCATACATAATTCACACACACACGTATCTAATTAATATTTGATTCAAACTGCATCTGAAAAAATACTCAATGAAAATCGTATGCAGTTCTCGGGAGAGCGGAATAATACACCAGCCCACCGAACACTCCGATGCAATTGCCTTCTCGTTTCTGGGTTCGTGCCGTCACGGCACGCACCTCATTACGCTGAGCCTCAAAGCTCTCCTGGTCCTTGTGTGGTCCACGCGGCACCGTCCAAGGCTGCACCTTTGAAGTCGATGGGGAAAATGAGGTGGGCAGAATGAACAGATGGCCTGTGTTGGAGAGGCAAGTGAGAGGACCCCATTTCAAGCACCGTGAATCTGTCACTTTTGGGTTGTAAATGTGGTACAATGCGTTTAATTTTGAAAAGAACGAATTTTTTTACAGTGTTTTCTGCTCTTTTTCAACACCAGTTTGGAGGCAGCCGTTTCTATAAATCGGATTTCTGTCTCATAATGCTGGTTGCAACTAGAAGTGAAACGTCGTACCACCCAATTGTTAAATGTGTGTGGATGACGTTCCAACGAAGCAGTGGTGCTGTTGAAGAAGGAATAAATTGGCCACGTTTGTTCACGGGACAATTTGATTAGTTGGCCCTGTCGGGTGGAGGAGGGTGTAAGACACAACGCATTTCACTTACGAGATCTGACCCAAAACTCAATTATGACTCAAAATATTGGTCGCGAAAGCCTATGCGTTAAATTAGCCAAGTTAGTCATACATTTTTTTATGAATTGGGGAAACTTTGCTAGCAATGATGCTCCCTCCTGCCAAACATGGATGATCACTGGGGAGTGGTAGTGGAGCGGTTAGCGCGCTACTTTACGAACCCGGTGACCCGAGTTCGATTCTCACTCACAGCCAACACCAGTGGAGATTATCTGATTAGGTCCTAGGCCTCCCTTAGGTCGACTCAGCATCACCTTAGTACCTCGTGCCAAATGTCAACATCGCTACTCGGGGAGACAAAAGCGGTCGGGCGCGGTGCTGGTCACCCATCCCCTCGTGTGCAGTGCCGGCCTTCATAGGTGATGGCTAACAGCACTTGCCCCAACAGTCTGTTGAGGCTACACTGAGGATCTCTGTGTTTGGTGACCAGGAAATGGCAGTGCTGAGCGCCTCCCCCTCGTATAGAGCGAGGTGGATTTTCTCCGGAGCACCCCAGTTTGCTCCCACACGAATCCAAACACTCAAATAGAACTGACCAAACATCCCAATTGCAGGATTTTGATGAAAAGGATCATCGTGGGAGTCTCAGAAGGGGGCTTTCTCGAGTAAATAAATGGCATAATTTTTTTTATTTGGTTATCCTCAGGAACTGTATGTCACAGTGATCAGTTCTAGAGGCGGCCAACTACAACATCCAGTCTACGAAACCCTCCTACCCGGGGCCTCCGCTCAGCGCATCCTCACCCCCCCCCCCCCTACCACCTTCCTCCCACAAGACTCCCATAGAACCATTTCATTGATTGTCTTTTCCAATTAGAACACAGAGTACTTGTATAATTATCCTTTATAATATTCACGTAATTACATGTCAACGTTCCGCAAATTGCCATCATTATTGTGGTGTTTGTTTATGTAGGTTTACTACGAAATTATTAAAGAAGGTTTTTTTATCATCATCGTGAGACATGATCTATCCACCGCTGTGTGAAGGCCTTCCCAAAGAGCCACCATCACTCATGATCTCGTAAAGCAACAATCCATCTGGTCCCTGCATCGCTCCATCTCCATGTCGAACGTCCACTAGGGCACGTTCCCTACTTTGGCTGCAACTGCCTAGTTAAGTCTTATTTTTGCAAGCAATTTTTATTGTCATTAAAGAACCCAGAAATACAGTGGGAATTCAAAAGAATAGAAAAACAACATATAACGTATATAAAGCCTGGGCGTAATACACCCTCAACATTAGGGAAGGTATGAGGGCATCCGAGCTCGCTGCCCTACAGCGGAAGGGGTAATGATTGGGAGCAGTGTATATGTCTGTACGTTGAACTTCTTTCGCACCATACGTAGCCAACCACGCTAATCGGAGGCGGGGGGGAAGGACAACAGGAGTTATAAAGAAATGAGTTTTAAATCTAGATGATGATTGTAAAGGGGCATCGCTCCAGCGGCTTCCTAATATCGGAAGGAAGAACGTTCCAGACGGCCGCGGAAGCGCATCTGAAAGCTCGCGATGCGGTGACCGCCGTCTTTGTTTGATGGCGTAGCCACAAGCCGCCGCTGCTGCGAGGATGACCGGAGTTCGTGTGATGATGATGGTTTATAAAAGGGGGGGGGGAGGGGCCGTCATTTGCCGTCATCCCTTTTTGTGACCTCGTCTGTTCACACACCCACTTCACTTTTCCAAAGAGACAAATTATGGCTCCAAAATGCATATGTTCTCTGGTCTGTTTAACACGAAGGAGGCTTTCACAACCAATATTATCCATGAGAGGCTTTTTGGGTGTTCCACTTCCTGTTTCTCAGTTTCATTCCCAGCACACACCACCCCCTCTGTAAGCTTCTTCGCAAATTTCTCAGCGTTATTCGCAACATTTTTACGAAACCTGCGCTAGGATTGCCGACGTGACAATCCAGCCCCCTCGCAGAACCAACTTCTACGCGGTGCATATTTCCCTCGCTCTGCCGCTGCGTCTGTCCGCTGCCTTTAAAGAACCTTTGCCACGAGTTGGTCAGGGACCGATACTTTTTTTCTTCACACGGACCATTATCCAACGTTCCGTCGAGGGAGATGACAGGAAACGTGGGCGGAAGAACCCCCCCCGCCGCCCCCCGATGTTCCTTAAACAGGCGGAACACGGTGTCGTGTCGCCTGCCTCGGCTGGCGTGCGAGGCTGTGGGATTAAACTCGGCAATGAATGGCGAAAAATGGCAAGATTGCCAATCTTGCTGAGCATGCTCTTTCATGTGCAAAAAGACATCTGGAGCTGCAAAGCGTCTCGCGTGTGTGCGGTACAACAAACGGCCACATTTTCGTGTTTATTTTCAAATTATGGGGCCTCTTTTTGCTTGCCCACAGGGTTCGAGCTTGTTGGAACGAGCTTGTTGTTAGAGGGGGGAGGGTGGGGGGGAGACAGTAATAGGAGAGGGGGGGCAGAATGCAAAAACCTTTGAAAGCTATTTCAGCTTTCTGCAACTCTGAAAAATGTGAATATTGTTTGGTCCTGTGATGTAGAGAACATTCAATACCAATTTTCGTCTAGCAAAGCCATGGGTCTGCAACCTCAACGGGGATTATACATGGAGCTGCTGTGTGTGTGCGTATTTTGAAATCAGAACTGTGTTGGTAGCGCGTAGCCAAAAAACGGGATTCGGTCCGATATATTGACAATGCATAAATTCTGGTCATTGGATTTGCCTTCGTTGATGTTAAACACTTTGGACTGATAAAGCTAGAGTCAGTATCGCTCACTGTCTCTTTCTTCACTTCTACATTAACGTGTTTTTTTCTTACCGGTCAGCTGTGCAGCGAATTGACGACACGTGCGCGTGAGCGGTTTACAAAACGTCAGCCCGGTAGAAGGAATCTCCCGGCATCACCATCCCCTTATACAAACACTTGGCTCAGTGGATTTTTTTTTCTTCCGTTCACCACAGCCACGTTTGTCGTTGCTCGCATTGTCATCATCAGTCTTGATCAATCGACTGCTGGATGATGGCCTCCCGAAGCAGTCGCTATCACAAACGGTCCCGTCATTCAACAATCGCGCCTCCACGCCCACCATGGAATCCAGTGTTATTAGGACTGATTGGGATTTTTATACCGGCGGGAACATTACCTCCCGAGCGACTAAACCTCATGAGTTGAATACAAACTGGAGAGTGAAGATTTATGGACTTCTTCCCACCTCTGACGGAGCTTCCTCACGTCTGTGCAATACGCGCCAACTTAAGGCTTCCCGGCTTCGGCCACTAATGCATGCGCCGATTGTTTCGGATGCTCTCTATTCCCTCCCCATTCTCTATTTCCTTTCGCCGCATTGTATCCCAATCGATCTGTCGTTCCGTCGGCATCGTGTCACAAGATCGAAGACGCATACCACTCCGGACTCTTCTACTGGCAGCATGTCACATACATCCTCACAGCAGCGGCTTTTGGCTGCCCGTCGAAGAAAGGCGGTCACTGCATCGCGCGCTCTCAGATGCACTCATGTTTCCGTCTGGAATCCTCTTCCATCCGATATTAGGAAGCCACTGGGGCTGTGCACTTTTAAATCACCTGGAGTGACAACTTATTTCTTTATAACTGCTTGTGTTCAGTTTGTTGTCCTTCCCCCGCACCTCCGATTAGAACGGTCGGTTACGCGCGATGCGAAAATAAGTTCTACATACATACATACATACCTTGTGTCAGTAGAAAGTAGGGAAATGTTGTGCAGCAAAGCGTCTTCTGAAGTCACTTCAATAGACCACCCACCCTAAGAGCGCAACTTTCACATTCCCTGAAAAGCGTTGTTCTTCGCTTATCAACTGAAACCAAAATGTGTATTAAGCCTCCGAAGTTGAAACGCTCCCGAAATAAGTGACAAAGCAAAATGTAACGTTTTTTTTGTTTTAAACACTCCTTCGTGACCGGGCAAAGACCATCAACTCGACCCGATGCTTGAGATGCAGTCGTTTGATCAGATGCTGCCGTCCAGATGCAAAACCAAGGATGCCAGCGGTGCCGGCTCAAGGCTCTCGACTCCTGTGAGCCACCCGGACTCATGTCCGCTCTCAGTGTCCCAGCGGGGGAAAAAAAAAGATCTCCCTCGTACAAGTTACGCACTCTTAGGTTTTTTCGGTAAAGTCACGTAGGTAAAAAAAATAATTATAAAAAATAGAAATAAAATAAGTTACACGTTTGTCACGTCATAAAAAATGCAGCTTTGCCAGCGCAATTGAATTTATATTTTGCAGAGGCGATCCGGCGTCATTGACTCATGCAGCCAGGTGGAACTAAGGGCAGTGGTACCGTCCCCCTCCCCCCCCCCCCCGCTGTTATTTTTAAAGCAAACGCTTGGGGTGCATCTCATAATCGGGTCGCTGTGTGCTTGCGTAGCGTTGCTGGCCTATCCACCCCCCCCCCCCTCCTCGTGTACCACAGTGCCGGCCTTCAATGCCCCAACGGTCTGTTACAGCTATTAAGTGGGATATTTGTTTTTGTGACCAGGTGTGGATGACGTTCTAGACACCGCGCACAAGTTTGGGGAAAGGGGGGAGTGCGGGGTGCGTCTTCCTTTCCGGGACGTCTGGTAATCTGCAGGATAAGGATGCACATGCATAGTGATGCATTACATACCCACGGTCTCTGTTTGGCAACATACATAACCAACGAGTGACCACCCCCCTTCCAACCACCCCCCCTACTTTCCACAAAGCCGTGTGTATGTTAATGAATTATTGATATGAAACAACACAGTTCGAATAGGCATGTCGTACAATGAAAAGTCGCATACCATATCACACTTTAAAGAAAAAGTTTAAAAAATATACACATAATAAACTTTAATTGAACAGAAAGAAAGAAAAACCAATCGAGCAATAATTGTAAAGGATTTACAATCCTTGTGCGGCTTTCGTGATTTTCTTGAACGGCCAACCCGTTTAACAATAACACGGTGTAACACGATTTTTGTTCCTGGGTAGTAAGTGTTATTTCCTAATTGCTTATGCCTGAAAAGTATAGAAAATGGCTATTATTCCCACAAACTTTGCTTTTGTGACCAGGACAGTGATCTTTTGAAATTTACCTAGTTTCAATGAGAAAACGGACGAATTTGTGTCTTTTCGTTGACATAAAGTTAGAAGAAGAAAAACACATGAATCAAAATTAGCATATATTTATACTAAAGTAATATAAAAAAATGCCTACAAAAAATTTAGAAGTGAGTAGTTTTTCGAGATTTACGAATATACTGTAAATCACTTTCACGAATCAGCGCCCAAATGTAGTCTCCCATCATAGCCCGTTATACTGTCCTTGGTAGCGGTGTTCAAAGTCCAGTATATCCTGGTGGAAGCGCTCGCCTTGCTCCTCCGAGTACGCTCCCATGTTTTCCTTGAATTTATCAAGATGAGCATCAAGGATATGGACTTTGAGGGACATCCTACAGCCCATTGTGCCGTAGTTCTTCACCAGTCTCAACCAGCTCCACATAGTTCTCCGCCTTGTGATTGCCCAGGAAGCCACGAACCACTGCGACAAAGTTGTTCCAAGCCACTTTCTCCTTACTAGTGAGCTTCTTGGGGAATTCATTGCACTCCAGGATCTTCTTTATCTGTGGTCCGACGAAGACACCGGCTTTGACCTTTGCCTCAGACAGCTTAGGGAAGAAGTCTTGAAGGTACTTCAAGGCTGCTGACTCCATATCTACAGCTCTGACAAATTGTTTCATAAGGCTCAATTTGATGTGCAGTGGTGGCATCAGCACCTTCCAGGGGTTCACCAGTGGCTCCCACTTGACGTTGTTCCTCCCCACAGAGAAATCGGTCCGCTGTGGCTAGTCCCGCCTGTGGTAGTGCGCCTTGGTGTCCCTGCTGTCTCAAAGGCAAATATAGCAGGGAAACTTGGAAAAATCGCCTTGGAGACCCATCAGGGATGCCACGATTTTGAAGTCTTTGATGTCCTCCCAGCCATACTCATCATACTTCAAGGCGTCCAGCAAGGTCTTGATGCTGTTGTCATCCTCTTTGAGGTACACCGAGTGAGCCAGGGGAAGAGACGGTTACTTGTTACAATTATAGAGCAGCACGGCTTTGAGGCTGCTGGATGAGCTGCCAATGAAGAGGCGCCACTCATTCTGGTTACAGGCGATTCTGATTGCCTTGAACAGACATGTCACATTGTGGCAGAAGCAGAGCCCATTTTGACGGGTGAATAAGCTGCAAAAAGGTTGGTGACGCTTTCTCTGATTTGCGACTTGAACACTTTTATCCAACAAGTTCCACTGCTTGAGTCTAGACGTCAACAGCTCGGCATCGGGCTTGGTGAGACCAAGATCTCCAATCAAGTCGTTGAGGTCTTTTTTGTTTGGTAGTATGGGTTTCTCTCCTCAGCTCCACCTCTGAAATTGTCATCTGGATCTACAACGTCTTCCTCGCTCTCTGACTTGCTGCTCTCTTTCTAAAGACAGCTGCTCTCTCTCTGGAGGAGTGGGTACGGGGAGCTCATGGCAGTGTGACACCGGGGCGATGGATGAAGGAAGGTTCGGATACGTGATGGCAGGTGCATTCTTGCCAGTCCGATGTTTGGAAGGGTCCACTGTGCAGAAGTAGCAGTTGCTTGAGTGGTCAGTGGGTTCCCGACAAATTCTTGGGATAGCAAACTTCATGGCTCTCTTTTTCCCTCTGTACCATCCTACAAAAATACATTTATTTCACCCATGACAAATGTGGAAGAGATTCTCGCATAATTTTTCATATATGATATATATTTTTTCATAACATTGAAAATTGTAAAACATTTAAAAATGAAAAACTTTTTACAATTTTTTATTTAAATTCCGAGTAATAATTGTCCATCTTACTTTCTAAAGTTTGTTTGCATTACTCGCAAGTGAAATGAGGTGCCCAGGGGTTGTCTTGATCCCTGACAGGCATGCCGAAATATGCCTTGTAGGCCTCACACATCTTAGCAGATGCTTCCACAGAGTACTTTTTCGCTCTTGTCATGATAAATTGGCTGCAGACATAGCAAAATGCAGCATCTTGACGCCATCTCAGAAAATGCAGATATGTATCCACTTAGGCAGCTGGAACCAAACTGAACTGGTGAGCTTAAGGCCCCTGTATTTATACTACTATTTATATCACTGGAAAGTTCTAGAATGTTCTAGAGGTTACTCCAAGTTTACTCAGCACTGACTATATCTTTAATGTTCTGGAAAATAGGTACATTTCAAAATATCACTGTCCTGGTCACAAAAGCCAAGTTTGGGAATAATAGCCATTTTCTGTACTTTTGAGACTTAAGCAATTAGGAAATAACACTTACTACCCAGGAACAAAAAAAATGGTTTCACAGTGTAATAAACGATTGGCCGTTCGGGAATGCTTCCATCCAATGTGCTTTAGCGATGATGATGATCATTCTTGTTCGTATGTATGATGTATGTTGAACTTCGTTCGCACCGTACGTAGCCAACCATGCTCATCGGAGGTGCGTGAATGTTGAACTCCTGCATTGGAAGGTTGCGTGGCCTGTGGCTCTGGCAGTCTGCAGACAGCGTGAATCTCAAAAGAGCCGCAGGAGTACGGAGGACAGAGTGTTATGTGCAAGCCACCTCTAATCGAATGCGCTGCTAGTCAACCTGGACGTTGTCCATCAGGGTTGCAACAAAGGCTTTCAGGGTGACTTCAGTTGTGGGGGGTGGTCCTTGGTTCTTTCTTACAGTACCATATTCACCGCATCATAAAGATTGCTCCCCAAAATTCAGACACGCTCTGCAAACTTGTTTCAACAATCGTATACACAGATCTGGTCATCCACGCATATGCAGTGTGCACGGGCACAGAGACTGGATGATAAAACGCATACCCAAAGTTTGTTTTAAAATACGGGGATGGGGAGTTGGAGGGGGGGAGGGAGGTATGTGTCTTATATTTGGGAGAATACGGTAAAATATCCACAGCTCCCACCTGCTCTGTGATCCCTACTGCTAGAAATCAATATGTCGTGAGTCCAACTGAGTCACAGACGTTGTTCTTTACAGGCAACACATTTATTTGTAACATCAACACGTAACACAAAGGGGTAACTGCCCCTTCACCAGATACAGCCTCGGGTGGTGGCCACCCAGCTAACTACCCTATACGGAGGAGTTACAGCTACGAAGGGTCGGACCCTCACTCGGGTCCTGGCCACGTGTTGATGCCTGTAGAGCTTCCAGCTTGTAGTACGTGGAGCTTCAGCTTGTAGGGCGTAGAGCTTCAGCTTGTAGAATGCAGCGACCCCGTCCCTCTCAGGAACCCACCTTATATCCCCCTGGGTCGGGGCTGCTCCGCCCTTGGCTCCGCCCGCCTTCTCGAACGTTCTAGCTCCCTCTCCAACCCTCTCGAGAGCTCTCCCCGGACACGTGATCACCCCCTAGTCCCCCCACCTGGGGCCCTCTCTGTGGACACTCCGGATCACGTGTCTACAGGGTCAACCAGAGTACCATGGCCGGGGGTAACCCTGCCCCTGGGCTGATACTCTCCCACTTTCCCTTGTGGGAGCCCGCACTGCAGGCCATGCGTGGTGCGCGCGCTATCCCAGCGCTCACCAAGCCCCGCTAGGGCTGGTACTACACCCACCTACGGGGTGTACGCGATGACGGTGCATCGCGCGCCACGGCCCTCTCAGGCCGGCACCATACAGTGACATCCCCAATGTCACTACAAATACAAAAACACCACCATTCTGGCTCCCTTAAAATACAATTATTTTGTGTCTAGATAACCCTGATTTGAAGGTGTAGTCTTTATTTCCTTAAATATCTTCATTATTATTATTTCAACTTAAAGCTTCGTGACTGCAGGAATTCATACTCTTTGGGTATTTCCGTAAAGTCACGTAGATAGTTATTTCCGACTCTCTGTGTTACATTACCTTATTAAATGTCTTTACATTAACAGGCTAAATATCTCAATAACATACCCGCTGCTCCGTTTTCCTCGGCGGTGGCGCTCGTTGTTTAATATGCTAAATGACTCTCATTAACACAGCCGCTGCTGCGGGAGCCGTCTCACATTGACATGCTCATCTCTAATCTCGAGCCATACAATGGCTGCTTCAGCACCGTAGCCGTGGGGCTACATTAACAGATTGACATGCTAATCTCTAGCAACACAATAGCCGAGGTATACCTAGCTCTGCGATATTACATTTATTTGCAAATTCCATCTCTAGCCCTGCCCACTTACCCTGGGATTGTACCCATCTCAACCCTATATAACCTTTGGCTGCAGTAGCTCTCCTGCTACATGTCTTCCTGTCTCAGCAGTCTGCCTGCTGTATTTTTTCACCTGAAGACGATTGCTTGTGTTGCGATCGAAACGTCGTGATTTTTTGTATTTTTTATTATTTATTATGTTTCTATCTACGTGACTTTACCGAAAGACACAAAGAGTCAGTATTATTACTTTTTATTTTCTCTGGAGCACGCTTTCTGTTTATCGTGGCACCGTTTTCGCATTTGTACGTTAAAACTCAACGGATCATATTGACATTCTTTTCAAACGGAGAGTTACAAATTTTTCCACGCGGAGAGATCTTGGTCCTCGATGATATGCCACGAAATAATGACGTGCATGATGGAATAGGGAGAGGCGAGAATGTAACGTGTTCTTTGTTTTGTTTGCTTAGACACATCATTGGTCATTCAATTGGCGAAAATAATTAAGATTTCCCAGGCCATGAGTCTCTTTGTCGGATTCGAGAGGAAACAAAGACACCGTAAAATTACACATAAAAATTGAATAGCACTTGCAATAGACTGTACACGCTGTTGGGAAATGTAACGTTTGCTGGACAATAACGTATTAAATTAAAACACAAGTCAGACTCTCGTAAATTCAGTTTCATTGCAAGCTCGCTTAATATAAATACATGTATGTATCCTCGTACCAGGCAGGCAGTATTCTTATCCTTCTTTCATTATTATCGGTCATGATCTATCCGCTGATGGAGGAAGGCCTCCACAGGCACTTGCCACCTCTGTCAGTCATACGATACAGACATCTATATTGGCGCTACACATGAACGGATCGTTGTTTCCCTTCAGTGGACGTTCTCTCCTGTATGTCCCCTCCTTTGGGTGCCACTCCGTGGTGAGGCTCCGACCACCGGCCACATAAAGAGGGGATATGGGAGCACGTTGGAGTGGCTTTTGGAAAACTTGAACATGGTGACAGGAAGTCTGTTACCAGTACACAACGCAGGCATATCATCATCCACATCATCTTCACACCATGACAAACACAGGTGCTACCCTCTTAAAGGGAATTTAGCCTTGCGATTTAATTCCAGAATGTTTTCTTCTAATGCACATATTGCAGTGATTATAATGTAGCCTTCAGTAGCTGCAGACGTCATATGAATCCTTTGGGGCCGTCCATAAATGACGTCACGCACCTAGGGGGAGGGGTCAGACATTTGTGACGATGTGTGACGAGGGGGGGGGGGTTTGAGAAATGTGACGTTCCATCAAAATGCGCAACTTTAAATAAATATAGACAACACGTTCTACTTAATTAAATAGACTTTTTAATAAATGTTTTCTACTACAACATCAGAGTGCAGCGCCACATTAAATACGCACCGCAATGACAATATTTTAAAGCGATTTGAAGCATGTTAAATTTTTTTGGGGGGTGGGGGAGGGCAGAGCTTTTTGACGTCATATTTGAGGGGCGGTCTGACTTTTTGTGATGCCGTGTGACGAAGGGGGGGGGGGGGGCAAAATTCGTCCAAAATCGCGTGACGTCATTTATGGACGGCCCCTTCCCAACAACAACCGCCATTCACCACTAAGTTGCGGTGACGCCACGGCGCTTGTGCCAGGCTATGTGCACGTTAAGACCACGTGAAGTGTCGAACGCCCGCTGGCTGGTCACGGGACAGACCCAGGTGCCAATGGTCGACTGACTGAGATGACTGGCCGATGTACCACTTGTACCCCCTACTGTGCCTACTTACTATGTTTAAGCCACCCGGTGCTCCGTTCGATGTTGTGAGAGTCACTCCTCTGTCCTCCGTTGTTGCTGGAGGCTATCGCCTCCAACTGCCCAGTAGCGTCCTTCACGAGCATTCTCTATGAACCTTTACATACTACATCGTTCATACAAATACAAAATTATAGATTCTTTCACATGCAATGCAACGGGAATATTGTGAGCTGATATTAATTTGGATTAATTGATGCATCATATCCCTACTGTTATTGTTTAATATTGTTATTATTTTATTATTTCCCTTCTACGTGACTTTACCGAAAGAACCAAGAATATGAATATGAATCCCTACAGTCACGAAAGCTTTAAATGAAAATTTAAAATCCCTACTGTTAAGGTGCTCATTGACTTTGACTGGAGATACAACCTGATGTCTTATTTTAGTAAAGAAAGTGTGATGATTGTTATTGCTACGAGGAGAAACCCCATTTCTCTCCAAGGAAAGATAAGAGAGCTGTTATTTAAATACTCTTCTCACAATCCTCTGGTCTACGGAGCACTGAAAGTAATGTGCTTTTTTTCACGTAATAATAGAATGCAAATGTAATATTTATCGTGATGGGTTTTTTTGTATACATACTCTGGTGAAAGAATAACATGAGTAGGAGTACAATTGCAAAGATAGAGCAATTTTAAACAGACCGTTCCTCCAACCTCTTCGGCGTCGCTATTTTTTTTTATTAAACGTCTTACAAACCTTTCCCCACCATTTCAACCCAATTCAATGTTCATTTGTAACACCGGGAAATACCAATTAGCCAGTCACCCACATAGCTTCGGTGGGAGAGGCCCGCACCCACTGACGACCGAGTTACTGTTGGGATTGAGAGGTGCCCAGCCAGCAGCCAGCCAGAACACTCGAGGCATAGATATTCTTTTAATACAGTACAGTCGACTAATGTATGTATTCAAGTATTTAAATCCTTTATATTAAGTTCGCTTGCTTGCTTAGGACCGTGCAAATCTTTCGGTCGTTTTTTAACCCACTTCCCGTGATCCAATCGAGCTGACATTTTCCACACAGACTCGTTGTGCGTGACAATTAATGTTCGTGAGAATTTTTTTCCAAAATTTTACACTTTTTAGGACAAAAATATTATATTCAAATACCAATTGCTTAATGGTGCAATGCATTCATCTGACCCATAGGTGGCAGCCATCTCAAGCCAGAGGACGAGAGGACTAGCCGCCACGCATATAAAATATTTATAGTGAAAACTTTGTTTTTACGGGTTATACTTGTTCAGGATGAGTTTGCTCAGTTTTCACGGTAGGAGGCGACAACACACGCTACGTGTTTTCTTCTACGGCCTCAATTTCGAATAACGTCGAGTGGTTATTTATTTTTTAAACCCATCCACTGTGAAGGAGACGCCACAACATTGACCAGGGCGGCAGTGGGGTTCGAACCGCTAACTTTCGCAACAAGCGGGCAAAAAACCCCGCAGTGCTGTAGCACTCGGCCATGAGCTGCGTGCGTACATCTGCCCGTTTCGCCATGCAACCAAACGTAAGCACTGCAGTGGCTCAGGGTTCCGCTTGGGCCACCGACTTCCATCCCAATCTGCAGGCCGCAGTCTGGATACCGTGCAGGAGCAATGTCTCGCGTGCACAGGGAACGGCGGCGACACTTTGCCGACGACGAAACGCAAACGGGTTGAACAGGTTGCAACAAATGCCAAGTTGCTAGCACTTTTGACTTAGATGTGTGACCGGGCGGTCTGTGTTTATTGTGGCCTCAATCAACTGGTGGGGGAGGGAGGCACAGGCCAGTGGTCCTGATTTGGGGGGGGGGCTGTCATTCCACAAAGGCTGAGAACCACTGCCCCCCAGTTGCCCGTCGGCATCTGCCGCAAGAGCCATCGGCATAACGTTCCCAGATTTCACATTTTTGCTGCAATGCCTTCACCTTAATTTTCACCTGTTATTGCTCAATAAACACGAAGTACTTCCATCTTCGGCAAAAGCTCCCAGTTGCTTTTTTGTTTCTCAGAAGCCAAAACTCTTCTGAGGGCGAATCATCAGCAAGACAGTCAAATGCACAAACCTAGATTACATATCGGATTTTAAACTCTTTTTTTTCTCATCCTTTAATATTTGTTTACAACCCCCCACGCTCACTTCTCATTTGATGTAGAAGCTGCTGCTTATCAATATGTATTCCATTAAAATCAATTTCCATACATAAGTTGTTTTAGCTACATAACACAAACTTGACCAAGGCCTGGAAATAAATAATACAAATTCCCATTAAGTTGCAGGTCTAAATCGCATTAAAATAACCGCATTCAATCTACAGAGGTAGAATTGTACAAAAATGTTAAATCCGTATCTTTCAACAATAATGACTGTTTTATTTGCCAATATTACATCACTGCTCATAAAAATAAAGTATTAATATAAAGTCAGCCTATCATCATTCCGGGGTCATTAAAATAGGTACAATTTTGCAGAAAGAAAATAAATAGTCATTCTATAAAGAGACTGTTAAACAGGATGGGAATGTGGAATTTCCACCACCGGTACAGCATTGGTAATGGTACTGAGTGACAGTGAAATGCTGATACAAGAAAGGAAACACTTAAAAAAATAACTCCTAAATTTCGTTTTAATCCACAGTTCATTCCTCGGATGTGCCCTTGTTTTGTGTACTCGTAACAGGGCCACACGGGCTCAGCAAGACGCCGCAGACAACAACGTCGGTGGCAAAGAATTTTGGAACAACTTTGGCCGCAAGCCGCGGGCGCGGGAAAGGAGCGGCAATCAGTGCAGCCCCACGAAGGGAGACCCTCCCCAATGGCCCCCGGAGGCCGACGAAGACGGAGGCAACGACTGGGAGCAGCAAACGACGCAGACGCAGAGGTCGTGGGGAAAGCGGCGTGAGGCCGAGGGGAAGTTCCTGCGCTCGAGCAGCTGGGACATCCTGGACTCGGATTTCGGTGAGCGGGAGGGCGGCAAGAAGGGCGGCACGGGCCGGGATACGCACCCGCCGCGCATCAAAGGCGGCGGCGGCGGCAACCGAGGCCAGAGGCAGGGCCTGGTGGACAGCAAAGAGGGCAAAGCGGCAGAGGCGGAGGACGAGGAGGGCTGGGGCGAGTGGGGATGGAGGCCCATAAAGTGACCCGCGGTGGCGTTGATCGCGAGTGCGCGCGCGGGGACGATTGGCGTTCCCTGCCGGCGCGCTCGGCTGTGCTGCAGGACGGCAGAGACCCCGTAGCGTTGGCAACTGTACACTCAAGAGTTTTCTGCAGAGAGAAAAGTGCTCTTGCAGGAAAATAGAAAAAGATTGGACATGTTGTCTTTTGATTTTTCAATAGGTGAATGGAAAGATAGTTTTAATTTTGCAAAAAACTATGTTTTGGAAAATATGCTTTCAACTTTTTTCTAAAAAGCTTTGATAATACATTTTGGGATTCTGACTTACAGTTGTATTAGAATTCCGTTTACGTTAGTGATTGGTAGCCTGAATGGTTAAGTACATTGCTGAAACGACACTGACAACTTTAATTGGTTAAGTTTAAAAGAAAACGATGAAACCCTTTCTGAAAACACCAATGCAGGTCCTGCCCATTCATCCTGTTTCTGATTTCCATCGCCACATTTCCTTTCCATGCTTGAGGCATCATTGTCTGGAATTTCTTTTGTCAGTTTTCAATAATTTTCTCCACAACTTTAACGTGACCTTTACATGCTTTTGTATCCGATGCATTTTGTAACTTGCCTTCGACAAGAACATCAGTTCACTCTCTTTGTTATTCCCAGTATCCCTTTGCATTTTCATCCGGTTTTCTCATTTTGCCCGTTTCGTTTTGCATTTATATACAACAGATGAAAATGCAACAACTTTTTTAAACAGAAATTGTATCCATATAGTTCTCTGTATCACACTTAAAATATGTAATCCATGCTATTTTTTTCTCAGAGGTAAGTGAGCGGAGAGTGCGACATTTCTACCAATTGTGAACTCTTCTCATCGACATAAACATGAGACTCATTATATCTGACATCGTTTAAAACAAATACCCTGTCGGCCATACGTTCTGGAGAGACGGGAAACTGTAACATTCAAACTCGGGGCGTTTGACCTTTAGGACAGATCCCCGAGTTTTTATGATGCAAAGGGCAGATGATCGAGAGGGGTGTACGTACTTTAAAGTTATTTCGCACCGTACGTAGCCAACTGTGCTAATCGGAAGGATGTAAAGATGGCTGCACCCAAAACGATTCTAAAGCAAGAACTATTCAAATGAAGGATCCTCAAATTTGGGAATGGTCAACCCTGCCCTTGTGTATAAGATTGGTCTTTCATTATTCACTGGTGAACAGATACGTAGGCGCTCACAACCAATATCATGATTCATCATTAATTTATTTGGGTTAGATTCTCATGTAAATGTTTTTTTACTGATTATCTACCATCTGACAGCCAATAAAATCAAGTTGTCACCTTGACAAATATGCTAAGTGATATCGGTGTTTCAGCAAAGTGCGATGTTGAAGAGCAGGCAAAAGTAATATTGGCAATTGTATGAAACCGTATGCTATTTTGCTTTGCTTTTCAGTTTCATTTCAGTTTATTTGGTATAGCCCTGTGAGCCATTCGGCTCTTGAATCGGGTGCAACCGCAACAAACAAAAAACAAAAACATGAACAAGAAACCATCTTAAAGTGACTATGTGACAATGTGCTTCATCATCCCAGTTCGCAAACGAAAGAAAAATACTGAAAGTTCGCCGAGGTGACAGCTGATTTGATTGTCTCTGCCCAGCCGTGACAGGTTTTAGTTTAAAAACGAAAATGTACACTACACCTACATGATCTAACCTTAACGATTCACTGGTGATTCGCTAAGGGAGACATCCTGAAGGTATCCCCTTTGGCACATATTGCAGACCTTCCCCGTATTGCTTCACCTTCCCAATTACCCTGTGGTTGCCAAGAGTAAGACATCACGCACACTGTTTTGCCTTTTGCGTTGTACTCGATGTGATCGGTAGCATAGGAGTCCTGAGCTCATGTGAAGCGATCAGCCTCACTGGCCCGCCACATTATTCCGCAGTTTGAAGGGTCGAATTAAAATCGCATCTGTCCCGTGCTATATTCTCACTCTCCAGGTGAATGCAATTAATTTCAATTATAATGGCAGCTTTTGAAAAGACGATTAACAAACCCAAGCCTGGCACGAATGAGTCATCTCTACGATACTACATCTCAGCTGCCTATGCTGCAATACGCTCTAAAGTCTGCGTGAAGGATGCTGCTGTAACGCTAGTAACGGCCTGTTCATTCGTGTCAAATCCACAATGCTGGTGATTTTTCTCATGTTAAAAAAGTGCCAAATTATAGGGTTTTAATTTTCGTTCTCCAAAAAGATATTTTCAGAGGTTGCGATGAATTTGCGCGATTGCTGTTTTCTGAATGCTTAAAAATGTATTATTTAAAACGTCGTGCCAAAAATAATCCAGCTCAAAGCATGTCTTTAAATTCATGCTAAATCAGTGATGTCTTAGTAAAAACATAGCTTTAATGCCACTGCACAGTTCAATCAGTATTATCCTACTAATTTTCTGTTAAGTTAGACACTGGGCTAATTTGGAAATCTTAGCACTTTAGAAAGCACTGCAAAAAATATGGTGTTAGGCGCAACTGTTGTGCAGCTGTGCGATCTGACGGATTCTTTGTCACGAGAGAAATGTGCAAGCGTTGTATTTTGCTTCATTGTAACTGCTGCTTAACTCTTCTCCATTCTGTATATTGTAGGTCGAAGAAAGATTCTATAAAAAAAATTGCATTTTCCAGAAGATGTATTTTTAATGATTGTGTATTAAATAATTTCAGAAATGACATTTCATAGACGTTGACAAATGCGCTACGCATGACTGAAGTTTCCCTCTTTCACTTGGACTCTTTCATGTTGCTTGCCAATTATTTGGGCTTATTATCTGAATGATAGAATTGTTTAAAATATTCTTTGGTCTTTTCTGACAAATTTATCGCAATTACGCTCTCGGCATCGCGACGGATCAATTTTAAACAATGATTGCGTGGTAGAGAACGGCCGTGGAAGAGGCACGTGTTTCCAAGACTCCCCCCCCCCCCCCGCCAAAAATAATCTTTCAGGTGACCTTTTTGTCCTTTACACAGCAGGGGTCGTTCTTTCCCACACACTCTGCTGTGAGGTTGTTCGTCACGTGACAGACCAAACTGATATTATTTCATTGTTTTTCTCACAGCTGGAATTGATACAAATTTAGTGCCAAACCAAATATGAACCTGATGGGAGTTGTGTTTGTGGAGTCGTTGGTGACTGAGCTGAAACCGTCAGCCTGCCACATGTGAGAAACCCAGATTATTTTTGCAGGTGGCTGAAACTTGGATTCGAACCCCAGGATTTGGAATTCAAACCGTGGATTTGAACCTAGGATCTGGATTCGAGGGTCGGCGTTTTGATCTCTTGAGTCACCCGGTCACCTCTTGAATGGCCGAATTTAATTATGCAAATATTTCCAATAACACGTTAGCGTCTTCTTGGTCAATATTTCGCAGCTTCACAGGTGAATAACGTATTTATTTATCAGTAGAGTATCTTGGTAAATTGAGCAGCATTTTCAATTATTCAGGGAAATTAATTTATAGATACCCCATTGATTTCTAATTACCGTCTTCTCAACAGGCGATCGTTTAAAGTGAAAGCGATGGCTCCATATGTTACAGAGGAACAGAGATTTACTCAGCGTATTGAGTTTGGCGGCAGACAGAATGTTGTTTTGTCTCGTGGCGATCTGCCAGATTATTATGCACTTTCTCTGTTTAAGTTTCAAGTTTTTTATGTGTTTAACCAAGATAGGAACTCAAGAGACCAGAATAGTCTCATTTTGCAAGAGAGACATGGGGCATCCATAGAGCGTGATCACTGCTATGTATAATACCAATTGAATAATTTGCAAATACATTCAAAATTTGAACCCAAACGCCGACAACAAGTGGCCTAACGCTTGCGAATGACGTCGGGGGGTGTTTAACATCAACTGGGAAGCATACGACGTGTGTTATTATTTCGGTTATTACACACAACGCAGTATTAACCAGGGCAACTGCTGGATGCGAACCGGAGACCTCTGGAACAAGCAACGAACACGCTACGGCTGGGCCGTGTCACAGCTCATGATCTAGATTGAAAACTTAGTTCTTTAGAACATATTTTTTTGTGTTTAGTTTGTTGTCCTTCCCCCGCACCTCCGATTAGCATGCTTGGCTATGTACGGTGCGAAAGAAGTTCAGTATGCATACAAGAGAACAATATTGTTGCAATGTTCTCTCTCTCTCTCCTTGGAGATTGAGATTAAGTGAAGCGAAGCAGAATGAAGTCCTTGTCTTTTTTTCGACAATTCAACAACTGGCCTGAGATGATCAGACTCAATGAACGTGTGGTTGTGTTTCATGCTGAGAGGTAAGACGGGTGACGACTGTACGAGTCCTATCTCCAATCCATCCAGATCACCGTGCATCTCAGGTTATACTGGTAGGAACCTCCTGGTTACACCAGCCCACAGGGGATTATTGTGTCCGTCCGTCCGTCGTGCAGGGAGGGGCTTGGTGGGGAGGGGAGGGTGGGGAATGGCTGGGTGGGGAGGGTGGGGCTGGGTGGGTGGGGAGAGGATAGTGGGGAGGGTGGGGAGGGGCTGGGTGGAGAGGGTGGGGCTGGGTGGGGGGTGGGAGGGGTGGGGTTGGGTGGGGAGGGGCTGGTCACCCCGTGGTGCCCTTCTAAAACTCAACGTTTAACCTACTCATGCCGGCTTGTGCCCGCCCTCACAGTCGGGCATATTTGCGGAATACACCACGCCGCCCTTGACCCTGGCCATTGACCGAGCAACCCAACGTTCTTAACAGCTCCCTCCGCAGGAATGTGTTTGAGATAGTCTGTGTGTGTCCCATGCTATGTTTAAATCGGATCCATTGATTTTGATGAAATGCCAGCAGATATGGCCTTGTGGGAAACAGAGGACAGAGCAGCAACATACATTGTTGCGTTGTACTGTACCTCTATGCCACCACTTCTATGCTTCCTGCCTTAAGGCAACCTGCGGTGACCGGCGTGGCTAGTGGAGGCCCTCATTCAGCAGTGGAATTGACTAAAGGGGCTCTACACCTACGCGTACAACATGGACACATTACTAAACATTTACAAAACATTTTTATAACGCATTGGCTTTGACAGCGATGTCATTTGCATAATATTCTTAACTTTCGATTTAAAGCTTTCGTGACTGCAGGGATTCATATTCTTGGTTCTTACGCTAAAGTCACGTATAAGGGAAATAATAAAAATTAAACATAAAATAAAAAGTTTTATTTTTATTATATTATTATTTCCCTTCTACGTGACTTTACCGAAAGAACCAAGAATATTCTTGACTTTCACGTACACCAGCCCACATGATCACACCAATCCAACATAAGCACCACGCATGGCTGTTTGTAAATTGCAGGCATAAACCTATTCACCACTCCCGGCGGATTTCATGAATTGTCGAGGATTCACGGTTGTGATCTGATTCGAACTGATTTTTTTTTCTCCCCCAATGCGGTGGTGGTTGCTTTTGCACCTGCGGTGGCTGCAGGGAATGACATGATCCCATTAGAATGGTCCTTACATATGGGCTAAAGAAGTGAGAGATATTGAGTACAGATTTCCCTCGCTTTATGCTTATTCGGTTTCTGTGATTTGGTGTATGTGCAGCTCACCGAAATCCAGTGGCGCCACTCGGGTTGGTGTCACCCAGTGCGGTAACTCATGGTGTCACCCCCCATGGGCCTCCTCCCGTACCACATCATACAGAATCCTTAGCAATGTTTTTATACTGTTACTTGTAAATCGTGATTCCCGTATATCACTGAATGTAATGGCAAAAGTTGTGATATAAACAACTAGCAAAAATGTAATTACACCGTTAAATAACAATATCATACGCACATCCTAAATGTATTTACATAGTTTCACGTGGTTAAAATGAAAATTCGGTAAGAAAACAATATAATTCTAAGTAAAAACGTTTAAGAACTACATCAAAATTGTGTTTATGTTAACATTAAACTTTACCGTTACATGAGATACATTAATAGATTAGGTTTGCATAATCAATAACGGCCCATATAATGTAGAAGTTGTAAACAAATGCATATGGAAATATACTCATAAATGAAATAATATTAAAAACAATAAACAGGAACAAATACACAAGCATTTCAGCACTTAGTGAACATCTCGACTAAATCAGAACTTTCCTTTCCTGGCCTTCCAAGCTGCAAACTTTTGAATCACTTAATCGAAATCAATGCCTTTCGCCAACTCACTTTCAATTGATAATATCGCAAGATCGGAAAGCCTTGATGACTGTCCCATAGTAGATCGCCAATAGTTATTTATAAGTTTCAGCTTTGAAAAGCTCCTCTCACACAAAGCCACAGACACACAGATCGTCATAAATAATTTTAGGCTGAGTGAAAGGGTTGGGAGAGATTCTACGAAGTCCCATTCAGGTATGAATGTCAAAACGTCTGTTGCCCAATCTTTGGCTTCTTCCAGATCAATCTCTGCTGCTTTCAGGTGCCTTCTCAGCCCGAGTACTTCTGTTAAAAGCTTACTCTCAGATACCTCATCATAGAAAGTGGTCAATTTTGGAATGGACACCTTTAACGCTTCTTCAGTGGCAGATATGAGACTCTTTGCTTGAACGGCCTCAAACATGGCTGCTGCTTCCTTGATGGCTCTTGCTCGGATCTGAAGTTCAGAATGAAAGCGATCAATGCACTCAAGAATTGCCCACTTATTTTCTTCTTGCAGAGTGAGTCCAGCATCGCTTGCCTGATCCCATACCATCCTCTGCTTGAACCTGGCTCTTCTTTCGAGATTTGAAGTTTTCGTGACTGCAGGGATCCACACTCTTTGGTTCTTTCGGTAAAGTCACGTAGGTAGAAAACATAAAATTAAATCACGACGTTTCGATCGCAACACAAGCAACCGTCATCAGGTGGAACCGATACAGCAGGACAACTGCTGATTTAGGAGAAAGATCTGCTATCAACAAGAGGTTATAAAGAGTTTTGATGGGCTCAACCCCAGGGGTAAGTGGGCGGAGCGTGAGAAAATTAGCATGGCAATGGTACAGGAGGGTTTAAATCGGAATTATCGGCTCTTCTCTCTACTGCAATTCCATATTCGTCTGATTTTAAAAGCGCCTGTTCAACTGCATGCTCCACTAGGTGACTGCGCTCCTCGTGCAGAAAAAGTCTTGGCGCCTCGAGCTTTGTCACCACCTTGTCGAGAGTTAAGCCCTCAGTCTGCAGGTACTGCTGTGTAAGAGTAACTTCCGCAAGGTACATCACAACAAAGTACGGGCAGCACAGAAAAGTGAAATCACAGACAGCAGGCAAACGACCTTGTGCTGCTCCTCTTGTGTCCACATTTTCACGTGGATCACAAAGAGCTTCAATCGCCGCCACAAACGTATCGAACTATTCTTTAACTGGCTTAACTGCAGCATGATGAGCACTGCAGCGTGTTGTTGATAGCCTTTTCACTGACACTCCAGCAGAGGCGTAGCTAGGGGGGGTGGGGCAGGGGGGTACATATGTCCCCGGACGCCAAGGTAAAGGGGCGCCAAAATGAGGCTTACAACGTGACATTAGAACTTATTGCGGCAGGGCGCGGCAGCCTGAAACTACTGCACAAATCTACACCTCAACCTAAAAGTTTATATATCCCGCCACACACAGCCTACATGTCATGTAATTACATTTTGGTACGCGCGCCTATTAAGAACTTATATGGAAGAACGTCCCAAACAACAGACAGGCGCAGTCTTTCAGCCTTAGTCACTGGCCTGTTTTTTGGTGGCGGAAACTACGACGGCCTATTTTTAAATTTCGATTTAAAGCTTTCGTGACTGCAGGGATTAATCTTCTTGGTTCTTTCGGTAAAGTCACGTAGAAGGGAAATAATAAAATAATACAAATAAAACATAATAACATCATTCTCACGACGTTTCGGCCACAACGCAAGCAGCCGTCCTCAGGTGAAGAACAGGTCTGTCGGAAAGACAGCGTCTGAATGAATCACGACTTTCAGACAGCGTCTGAATGAATCACCACATTCAGACGCTGTCTTTTCGACAGACCTGTTCTTCACCTGAGGACGGCTGCTTGCGTTGTGGCCGAAACGTCGTGAGAATTATTTTATTATGTTTTATTTGTATTATTTTATTATTTCCCTTCTACGTGGCCTATTTATAGTTCTTATTAGTGACACCACCACGCTCCAGGCGGCTGCAGCAGCCGGAGCAGCCCACGCACGTCAACAAAGCGTGGCCTTCATTTAGCAGCATTGACTACAAGGCTCACTTATACGTGTACGTCGCTCGTACCTTATATTTGAACTGACCTAAGAGCCGAGCCATGCTCGCTGGCGGACACCAAGTGAGAGTGTTACTGTGTTAGCTAGACCTCCGTGCCACGACTACAAGGCACCGGACGAGCGTCAACCTCGGCGGGTAAGTCTTTGATGCCGTTACGTGGCCGCGTACGACCGACAGTAGAAGCTTATAGGCGGTGGCGTCCAAAGCGGCGACCTATTTTGGTTACTTGAACAACAAGAGGTATGTTTTATAATATTTTTTGATAAGTAAATATTTTTACAAAAACATAGACTCAAATTTATTATATCGATATTTTTAAATATCTGCAGCATAATCTGCCTCTAAGCGTATAAATTATGTACTTTTAATCTGCATGTATAGCCTGATTATTATAATAATTATTTATTGTAGTAGCACTATGCCAGTGCCACTATGTTATTGTCTAGGCCTACACATTTTTTTCACTTCAGTGTACTCAGTGATATAATATATTTATAATTTTTGTCAGCCATGTCAGGAAGAAAACAAAGTGGAGCTTAATGTCGGTAAAAGAAAAAAAGAAACTGAAATGGCATCAAAGAAGTCAAGTACATTACTGGCTAGCTTTTTAAAGAAAGCCAAGAAGAAAGAAGACTGAAGCTGCAAACTCCAACTCTTCAGAATCAGAAGATGGCGGCTATCAACCACCTATTTCAGAGCATGTAAACGAGAAGGTTGAAGACATTGAGGACTCGGAGAAAAACATGGTTCAGACAGATGTTACTGTCTATGCTGAGGAAGACTCCGAAAACACTGAAGAGCAGGGCGTCGTCGTTGAACAGGTTCAACATGATGATGCACTTGTTGACAGTAACGGGGAAGATGAGATAGAAGAATCTTCTGATAGAGAAGCTGAACATACTTATTGTGATGCCGTTCCTGCTGTACTAAGGTTTCACGATGTTGGCTACATAGAATTTGATAAAACGACAAAGCTATCGAAAATATCACAGCCGCTTCGCAATGAAATGATTACTCTCGGATCCTTGCCTTTTCAGCACAGAGACAATCTATCATCAGTATCCAGAGAACGTTCAATTACATCAGCATGGTTTAAACGCCGACTAGCGAACGGAGAGGAAGTGAATCGTTCGTGGCTATTATATTCACCAATCAATAAAGCTGCTTACTGTTTCTGTTGTCTATTATTTACATCATCGAGTTCAAACTCACAAGCTTCGTTTGAGTTAACAAACGGTTTCAACAAGTGGAGAAAGCCAGAAAACTAAATTCTCATGAAAACAATCCTAGCTACCGCACAGCTTTTACTACATGGAAGGAAGCCGAACGAAGGATAATTGATGGTACTGGAATTGACGCAGTGGTTCAAGCTCAGATTCATTTGGAAAAACAACGTTGGCGAGATATATTGCAAAGAATACTCACCTGTATTAAGTTTCTGGTTTCACAAAATTTGGCACTACGTGGCCATGAGGAAAATTTGAATGCGGATGAGGATAAAAATGTTGGAAACTTTCTTGCGCTGATCAAACTCGTTGCTCAGTATGACCCATTGTTAGCAATACACGTATAGCACGCAGGAGAAAATCCTGGATCAGTTTCTTATTTGTCACCGGAAATCCAGAATTAATTTATCCACATACTTGCGTCGACTGTAAAGAACCAATTATTGAGTGATATCGGGAAAAAACAAGTACTACGGTATCTTACTTGACTCAACTCCTGATCTAGGACATCGGGAACAGCTTTCTCACGTCATAAGATTTGTGGGATGTGGATTTTCAAACTAAAAAAGTAACTATCAAAGAATATTTTTTAGGTTATATCGAGATACATGCAAAAGATGCAGCAAGCCTAGAAAGAGTCATCGTTGAGAGACTGAAATCTGATAACATACCTCTAGCCAACTGTCGGGCACAATGTTATGACAATGCTGCTGTGATCACTGGGCATATATCCGGCCTTCAACAACGAATATGGGACAAACATCACAGAGCATTGTTTGTCATCTGTGACAACCACAGCTTAAACTTAGCAGGAGTACACTCAGCTAAACAGGATCCACTTGTCACATTTTTTGGAACAGTTAAAAGTATATATTTGTTTTTCTCTCGTTCAACAATTCGTTGGGAAGAGTTAAAAAAGCTGTGCCCATCACAGTAAAGCAGGAGTCTAAAACACGCTGGAGTGCACGATCAGAAGCTGTTAAAGCTATCTTGAAGGACTGGATGAACTAGTAGGGCTGCTAGACAAATTATCGGAGGACGTAACTATGACGCCTGAAACCAGAAGTGATGCAGAACAGTTACATGCATGCGTATTAAATTTTAACTTCATAGTTTTATTACATTTCTGGAATGTCATTCTTGTAAAAATTGATCGTGCTCAGAAGCGCTTACAGGATCCTACTATGAATTTCAAGGAAGCAGCAATTGATCTTGAATCTTTGGAGCATGAATTTGTCACGCTTCGTGATGATTTGAGCCAAGTTGCTGTAGAAAACGCCAAAATAAGATGCACAGCCTGGGGGATCGATGTGGACAGAAGAATTAGGCGACGTCGGAAGATGCCAGGAGAACTGGCAAGAGATGCAGGACTTTCAGCAGAAGAAGAAATTGTGCGCGTTATGAAGAGCATATTTGATCGACTTCAACAGGAGATGTCAACACGGTTTTTACGACTATAAAATACCTGAACACAAAATTTGGATTTTTGCTGGACGTCAAAACTTTTCTATCCGACACAGATGTCGATGCAATTCGTCGAAATTGCACAGATTTTGGAAATTTCTATGACACCGACATCAATGGCCACGAACTTTTCACAGAAATTGGAGATTGTAAAATGCTGCTCAGTAACCGGAATGAAGTTCTACCAGAAACTCCTTTGGATCTTCTTGGTTTTATTGTGTTTTATGGAGACGACATTTCCGAATTTGCGAATTTCACTGCAAATGTTATTAACAATAGCAGTTTCAATTGCAAGCTGTGAGCAGTCGTTCAGAAAATTGAAACTTATTTTGTCGTATTTGCGTGCTTCAATGGGACAAGATCGTCTCAGCGCTCTTGCTCTTCTTCGCATTGAAAGAGAAACATTGGAAAAAACAGATTTTGATTACGTGATTGACCAGTTTGCGACAGTGAAATCAAGAAAAATATTTCTTTTGTAGACTATGTCAACCAGTCTACGACAGTGACTGAGTGAGCCATGTAATATAATTTCTATAAATTAGCTTCTTTAAATACAATGTTTCATTAAAATTTCAATTGTTATTCCTTATTCGATGTAATAGGAAATTGTGATTAAACGGGGGGGGGGGGGGGCGCCAATTTTATAGTTCGTCCCCAGGCGCAAAATATCCTCGCTACGCCTTTGCGACTCTAGTATGGTCAATTAACACATCCCATCGAAGGAGGGAAGCAGCAAAAAAATAAAACATTGTCTCGAATTAAAAAAAAGTCACATGATGCATTTTCAGCAAAAGAGTGCTGACCGCACAAGTTAAGCGAATGGTCCACACAACCATTCGAAATCGCTTTCGTCTTCTTGGTTCTTTCGGTAAAGTCACGTAGAAGGGACTTTACCGAAAGAACCAAGAAGATGAATCCCTGCAGTCACGAAAGCTTTACATCGAAATAGCTTTCTTGTTCGTTTCTTTTAGAACGGCTTGTACACCTTCATATATTCCAGCCATAGTGGCAGAATTATCGTAACCTTAAGCGTGGCACATCATCATGTCCAGTCCATCATTTTCCAGTTTTTTTTAAGAATGCCAGAACTGAGGTCAGCAGCTTTTTTCCCCTTTAAAAGGAAAAATCCTAGAAATACTTCCTTCACTTCAACTTTCCTATTGTTGATTTTTGCATATATGATCACTTCGCAGACTTTATGTCCATGACAAACGTCTCCTTCACATGACTTGCCAGGGCACTTATAAACTCATTCTTAGTTTTTGGTGCAAGAGACTGATACTTCAAGTTTACATGTGCTCCGCTTTAATCTCATTAAGTGCTCTTTTAGCACTGGATCACATTTTGAAAGCATCTCAACCATCTCAAGAAAGTTCCCTTTATGCAATGAAGATTCATCTTCCTTGTGGCCCCGGGATGCCAGATTCTGCTTGGCAAGAAACAATGTGATATCAAGCAATCTGTGCAAGATGTCCCACCACTTTTTCTTCTCCATTTACATCAAAGCAATAGTTTCGGCGTCAATGGTTTTGTGCAGCCGCAGTCCTGCTGCCAATGTTTTCCACTTTTCAAGGCAACGCAGGTGCTCTTCGGATGTCTCATGGTTATGCACTTTCTGGCTCAGTTTCCACCACTTCTGAAATCCAGTCACAAATGTGGATGTCGTATCTGTAGCACTTAACGGCAAACAGTCGGCAGCAAAAAGAGTATAAATTCTCGCTGACGAGTGAGTAAACCATCCATGATCGCAGAATTTTCTCGCCATTTGGCATCACCTTGTAAAAACCACTCTTTTGCAAGCTGGCGCACATTTCCCTTTGCTTGTGCATCTTGCCTTGCCGCAACACTGAAATGCCCAACTTTGTTCTGGAAAGATGATTTCAACCCAAAAATTATCTGGAACTGGTATCTCCCAGAAAGAAACATCACGTAAAATTTGCAAATTTTTCTCCTTAACGTCACTCCTCTCATTTACAGTAACATGGCACATTCAGCACTCTCTTCTGCTTCAAATTCTTCCATTTCCACTCCTTGCTCTTCTGCAGAATGCATGCTAGCATTAGAAGAATCAGCTTGAGCAATTGGAGACTGACGAGCAGTGAATTTTGATGAACCCTGGACATCATCCGGTCTTTTGACATATTGAAGCATGGATCCAGCAAATGTTTTGAGTGATTTCATTCTTGCCTCTTTTGATATGCTTTGCTGGCATCCACTTGGTCTCTTTGAGTTATGCACTCCATGTGGCATGATAGAATATCCCTGCACAATAAAAAAGAGACGAATTAGCAATATTAAAAACAACAAGAAAATGTAAATCTATTGGATATGTTAGTTCTTCTTTAGTTCTTTCGGTAAAGTCACGTAGAAAATCAAATCAAGTAATAGAATACGACGTTTTGGTTGCAACACGAGCAACCATCATCAGGTAAGAATGATAAAACACAGACACGGAAACAACACAGGCAGACACACATGCAGAGAGAGACACAAAGACACACCGGGCGTGTCACACACCAAGATAAAACACAGACACGGCAACAACACAGGCAGACACACATGTAGAGAGAGGCACACACAAAGACACACCGAGCGAGACACACACCAAGATAAAACACAGACACGGAAACAACACAGGCAGAGACACATGCAGAGAGAGAGACACACACAAATACACACACCAAGACAAACAGAAGGACAACGACTCTGTGCCGAGCTCTTAAATAGAGAGGGGGGAGGAGCCGGGGCAGAGAGAGGACTGCGAAGGACAATCGAGTGGAGCAGCGTGGAATTCGGGACCACAGTGGCCGGAGGAGAGACGAGGGTTTAGAGCAAGAAAATCGAACGTTTGAGAAAAAACATTTAGTCAAATTAAGTGTAATGCAATGCAACACAGATGGTCGGTTAACACACAGGTAACGCATAGCCTGGTTGATTAACGTTCTTCCAAATATTGCTAAATCAGAAATTAAGTGTGGAACAGACAAGCAAGGAGAAATTCAGAGAGAGAAGTAGGAAGTTTGACAACAAATTGAGTAAAATTATGTAATGCAACGCATGTGTGTCTGCCTATGTTGTTGCCGTGTCTTATCTTGGTATGTGCCTCGCTCGGTGTGTCTTTGTGTGTGTCTCTCTCTGCATGTGTGTCTGCCTGTGTTGTTTCCGTGTCTGTGTTTTATCATTCATTCTTACCTGATGATGGTTGCTTGTGTTGCAACCGAAACGTCGTATTCTATTATTATTTGATTTGTAGCTAAAACACAATATTGTAGCTAAAACACCAGACAAAATCAGCGACTATAAAAACACGGACAGCAACGAAAACAACAGCACGTGCAGATGAAACCACCACGTGACCGAAGCGTCATTGTGATTGGGTAACAATGACAGCTCTGACCGGAGCGCATTAGAAGGTTAAAACAAATAATTAGCATAGAGTTTTACAGTACATGTAAGCTGGGCTTACGAAAAGAAATGTTGTTGTTATAACTAACTACAGGGATATTTTTAAATGAAAAATACATTTCTGCTGAAACACTGCACAAAAATTGTACTGGTAAGGAACCCACTGGTTCCACCAACCCACAGGGGTTTATTGTGTCCGTCCGTCCGTCGTGCAGGGAGGGGCTGGATGGGGAGGGAGGGGCTGGGTGGGGCTGGGTGGGGCTTGGTGGGGAGGGGCTGGGTGGGGAGGGTGGGGCTGGGTGGGGAGGGTGGGGAGGGGCTGGGTGAGGAGGGTGGGGCTGGGTGGGGGGTGGCAGGGGTGGGACTGGGTGGGGAGGGGCTGGGTGGGGAGGGGCTGGTCACCCCGTGGTGTCCTTATAAAACTCAAAGTTTAACCTACTCACGCCGGCTTGTGCCCGCCCTCACAGTCGGCCATATTTGTGGAATACACCACGCCGCCGTTGACCTCGTGCTGTTTCGCTTTGTGCGCCTTTTTTTTGGAACGCATCTACTACTAC